>NC_137776.1:80227046-80933209 GCF_963455305.1 Plecotus auritus
AAAAAATGAAAACAACATAAATGTCTAAAATAAAAGATTAATTAAATGCATGACGGCATAACCATTGTCACAATACCATTAAAGAATATTTCAATATTCATTCGAAAAAAAAATATTTATGGAGTATGTTCATGAGATAGTGTTAAATGACAAACTCATAGAACAGTATGCCCAGTGTGATTTTATATGTATATGAAATATTTCTCCCAAAAAAGATTAGAAGAATATTTGCCAAAATAGAAGGGACAGTATTGCTGAGAATTATAGTTATAAATTATTTTTATTTTATATTCTTACTAGTCTATATCCTTTAAATTTTAAGAAGAGAGAACTTTTGAAAAGCAAACTATTGGATTGGCCACAGAATGGTTTAGCTGGTTATTTTTGCTGTTTCCAATCAAATCTGACTCAACTGATATCCCACAGGACTAGACCTTCAGATCCCTACTGCATGCTCTCTGGGGAGGCCCTTTGGATGAATCCACAATGTTGTCCAGAAAGAGTCCAGAGAAGTAAGTCCGAGGGATTAAACAGTAAGAGGAGAAAGGGTCCACAAATCACCATAGATGTAAAATGTAACTGGTCAAATTTAGCAGGTGACTTGTGAAACTTTACCAACTTGCTTTTAAAATAACAAGGAAAATTGCCCCATGCGAGCAAGAGGACTTGGTTTGTGGAGATCAAGTCTCAAGCCCATCTGGAAAGACCACTGCCAGCCGGCTAGCCCAGAGCAGGTTTAACAAAAATAAGGAATGCAACAATTGTGTCTCCCTTGGGCTCCAAACCTATCTCAGTTCCATTACCAGACATCCTACAGTAGAAGGTTGTTTTAAAGATGTGGAAACTCACCTTCCTCTCTAACTAGTTCAAGGTGTAGAGATCACTATGGCCACCGTCTTGGTGTTGGCCCGACCTCCCAAAGCATCCTGCATAGAAGGATCCTATGGTAGTTCTACTTTTAAAATGGATAGGCATAGCTTGGGTTCCAAGTCTACTATAAATTATACTCTCTGTGTTAGCTGAATCCAGAATCACGCACTCAGGCCCTGATAAACAATCCTTCTACAATCCTTCTGTTTAGAGGCTGGAAATGGTGGCCCATGGGTTGGAAATGACCCAAGTTTTGTTTGACCTGCATGCACGTTAGTGAGCTACATTCTAAAAAGTGGGGAGAGGAGTCAGATGCCCACATTTATAAACCAGGAGTTTCCACCTTAAGACTGGAGTTGGGGCTTTTCTGAAAAATGCTAAATATCTAAGAACACACAGGAGAGCTGGTAGGCTCTAGTCGGCCCTCACTCCATTTTTTAGTCTACACAGTTTTTAATACCTGGTCGCCTTCACTTACTGGCATTATCTGTCTCAACTCTGTAAGCATTTGAGTTTGCACCCTTGGTCTAGTTCAATACCAGCTACCATTTTATAATTGAAGAGTCTGAGGCCTACATCCTGGGGTGGCATGGCTGGAGTTGAGTCCCTATGCTGTACCTGATACCGCACATATGTTATTTCATTTGGTTTTCATATCAACCCTGGAAGGAAGGCTTTACTTGCTCCATTTTACAGATGATGGACACTGAGTCTCAGAGAGGTTGAGTAACTTGCCCACAGGCACATACAGCTGGTAAGATATGGAGCTTATTAACAGCAAGACACCCATGAAAAACACACATGGTATCTAAATAAGACAAAGGAAAATCGTTTGGGCAAAAATAAAAACGATCCCAAATCAATTATATAGAAAAGATTCCTTTATTAACTTTTGGTCGAGAATATGTTTGTATATTTTCAGAAAACAACTCCAAGACCATGTGGATTCCTGCAACAGAGAAGAATTGACAGGTCTGCTCCAACCACGAAGACAAGAGGAGAAACAGTCCAGAGATGGAAGACGCTGACGACGCCTTGCCACGTTAGCAGTCAGCAGCTGTGCGACGCAGCAGGTTGCCTAGGACCAAACCAGAGAGGGTTGGACCTGCATTGCCACCATGTGCCCACCATCCAGATATCATTGCTGACATGTACACATAAGGAACTGTTTGACATTGAAACGGGGACTCAGAACTGTTGGACATTGAAATTGGGACTCAAACATTTTTTGTTATTATATGTTTATTTCTAGTCTGCAAAGGCAAGATTTTTTAAAGGAAAGAAATGGGGGAAAAATAGATACAGAGGCAAAGAAGCATTGAACAGACTGTCAAACTACAGCAGGAAGGCAGGGAAGGTTGTGGGGGGGCTGTAAGAGTTCAACCGAAGGACTTGTACGCATGCATATAAGCATAACCAATGGATACAAGACACTGGGGGAGGGGGCAGGTAAAGGCATGTACTGGGGGGTATGGGAGGCCGGGGGGAGGTAAATGGGGGGAAAAAAAAGAGACATATGTACTACTATTTGTAATACTTCAAACAATAAAAAAAAAAAAGAGAGAGATGGAGCTGATGCTCAAACCCAGGTCTTTGTGAGTCTAAAACCAGGCACTTTGTGCCCCTCCATAGCAATTCTCTCCCACCATACAACTGCTCTTTCTTGCCTCCAATGCCTTCCCCTCTCGTTCCCCCAACACCCTTTTTGCCTCTGTATTTGCACATACCAACATTCCCTGCCTTCTCTCTCACGCCTCTTGCCATCTGACCCTGTCCAGCAACATATTAGTCCCAAGGCCCACATTTCCATATTGTACACCACATCACAGTCATAAAATAACTCGCTCTGCAGCAGGAAGGGGTCCAATTACAAGCCATATAATTGGCCAAAAAGAATCATTCATCACAGTGGTCCTGGAATTGGAGGTCATCACAGCCATTTCATTTGTTGGACATTTTCCGTTTGGTCCAGCCATCCTTTCATCACAGTTCTTTGCAGATCCCAGAGGACTCCCTGGGACATTTCACAAGTTATCAAATACATGCATTAAGGATTGTTAATAGCAGCCAAGGAGCAGAATCACTTTGTGATAATAAAATGCATTGCAGAAAATGAAATTTTTGAGTGACAGAGTCGAAAAGGAGTGTTATTTTTCCTTCCAAGTGACCCAAGCAGCCCAGAGCTAGGGCCCAGTGGAGTTACTATCTTGCACGGAGGAAATCTTCCACATCCCATAAACTTGAAAAATAACAGGATGGGAGTCCATGGCCTTGCCACTTGAACCAATCTTCCCACATCGTGTGTTGCCTCCTTTTATGCTATTAAAGAGGCAGCCAGTGGTTTTCTAGAGAGCAAACTTTCCCCTCTCAGGTTGGAAACAATTATTATGGCCTCGTCTCTACCATTTAAGTCAAATAATTTGATTTGAGTTTGATTAGTCTATATCCTTCTCAGTACAATGGAAAAGGTGGAAACAATTTAATAGAAGTATAGAATTTTAGGATAGGATAGGATAGGGTGGGATGGGATGGGATAGGATAGGATAGGATAGGATAGGATAGGATAGGATAGGATAGGATAGGATAGGTTGGGATAGGGTGGGATGGGATGGGATAGGATAGGATAGGATAGGATAGGATAGGTTGGGATAGGGTGGGATGGGATGGGATAGGATGGGATGGGATGGGATGGGATAGGATAGGATAGGATAGGATAGGTTGGGATAGGGTGGGATGGGATGGGATAGGATAGGATAGGATAGGATAGGATAGGATAGGATAGGATAGGATAGGATAGGGTGGGATGGGATGGGATAGGATAGGATGTGATAGGATGGGATAGGATGGGATGTGGAGAATATCTAGGGAGCCCAATCTTCGGCCCACCTCTCAGACCTGACTCACAGATGTGTTTTGTCTAAACTGCGCAAGGTTTTTGTAAAAATATGACTTGGTTACCAACAATTTAAAATCAAGCGACTTCACTTTCTTTAATATTTCCCCTTCTGGCGTACCTTTTTAAGAACAACTTAAAACCTGGCACTCCTGGGCGAGCTTCCCTGGGAGGCGAGTTGGTGGAGCTGCAGGGCGGCTGCCCAAGAGGGAGGAGAGCTGTCCAGAGGTCGCCCCACCCATCGCCCCTGCTGCCTCCCACCCCCAGGCTGAGGGAGTCGCCACTTCCCTCCTTGGGTTTGGACGTGCAGAAAACATCAGTAACATGCCCAAGGCCGTTCCTCAGCTCATTCAACCAATGTCTGTGGCGGCACAGACTCTGCCGGGCACTAAGCCAGTCCTCAGGAACACTGCAGTGAAGAAAATGACCCGCGGTCCATTCCAGTGAGAGACACAGGCAGGAAAACACAATATGATAAAAAGCAGTAAGTCGTGTGGAGAGGAACCATGCAGGCAACGGGGAAGAGTCACAATTTTAAGTGGGATGATGAGGAGGCCTCTCTAAGAAGGTGAGTGGCACTTCAGCACAAGCTCCAAGGATGGGAGGGAAGGAGCCATGTGCCCTGCTAGGGGGAGAGCATTCCAGGCAGGAGGGGCAGGACCTGCAAAGGACATAATGTCTTAGCACAGGACCGGGACTTACCGGGGCCCGCTGTCCTCCCAGTTAAAGATGCTGCTGCTGACCATCTAACCTCCACAGAAGTTCTGGGAGTTGTTTTTTTCAGAGCACCTGTCATCTGGTTTTTCATGGAAACCCAAAACAGCCTAAGTAAAAATCCAGATTTATGCCACAGATAAAACGGGGAGGGATTATTCACTTCACTGGGGCTGCGAAGTAGGAGCCTTTTATTCAGGAAACTTCCCTGGCTCATGTAAAATGGTTTTTTGATTTAGAATTGTGATCCTCACTATTTTTCAGAAACCCATTTACCCCACAAAACAAAAAGCCCCTGTAGTGCCGACGGATTTATGCTGGTGCCAACATGCCCCCTCCGGTCCTCGGGGCCTTCACGCCTCCTTCCCGCAGCCCTCTGCAAGCTGCCAGCTAAGGTTTGGAAGCCAGAGCCAAGTGCCAGGCTGGGCTGGGCTGCAGTCAGCGGCTGCTGCTAACGGCACTGGGCACCGGCCGCCGGCCACGGGCAGAGCTACTGCTCTAGCCACTCTGCCCCTCCCACGTCACCTGACCTGTAGGCCTTCACCCAAAGCTGGAGGGCTGGTTTCATTGATTTCAGCAGCATTTATTGTTTTTCAGATTAAAAAACACCCAATTTATAGGGTTTAGAAAACACATAGAATGGATAATTGTTTTTAAAAAATCCATAATCCCATATCCAGATAAACCACTGGGATCCAGCCTGGCTGGAAGCTCATTATGGAAGTTGCAGGGATTTACACAGCTCTCTTTTCTGTCTCCAAAAAGCTTCTCTGCCAAGATGCCAGCCCCTCAAGAATGCTTGAAGCCAAGGCTTCGATGTGGGCATTAGGGAAGTAGAAAGGATGGGGGTCAACTTACATTAACTGATTCAAGTCAAGCTGTAAGTGTCCATGTCTATGACCAGCTGGGCAGATACTGAGTCTACAGACAGAGTGAGGGACTTCCTAGATCAGCAGGTGCTCCTCCAGAAACCAGGCTTCAGGCAGAGGCCAGGACCCCCATGGAGAGATGGCAGGAGGGGTGAGTACAGCATGGTGCAAGATGGGAAAGGGACCCATATCCTTCCTTCTAGGGTCTGGATGTGCTATGAAAGGCTCATCTCTACACAGTGCCCCTCAGGAATCCAGCCCTATGCTATGAAGTGCCTTAGTGCCTGGGGCTCGAACTCTTACCTGTGCTGCTGGCACCCCAAATCAGTAATGCAGCAGTAATGGTGGTGACAGTGATGGGAAGTGAAGGACATGACAATTATAGAGACAGAATGTATCAGTCAGCCTTTGCCACAATAATGCTGTATGACAGACCATCCCAAAATAAAGTAGCTTAAAATAATGATCAATTTTTCTTACTTAGATATCTGCAAGTTAGCTAGGGGTCAACTGACCTAGGTTGGGCTCTACTCAGCTGTTTTCAAACTGCTAGAAGGTTGGGTCCATGTCATCTCGATGTCTCTCTAATCCACCTTGGAGCAATGGACTAGCTGGATTATGTTCTCGTGGCAAAGGGCTAAAGTGCAAGAGCATAAACTCAATTGTATAAGCATGCTTCAAGCCTTTGCTCACATCACAGCTGGTAACAGGCCAGAGCAAGTCACATGGCCAAACCCAATATCAATGGGATGAAGAGATGTTCTGCTTATATGAACAATGGGTATAGAAAAAGGGAAAGTGAAGAATTGAAGCCAATAATGCAGTCTACCACATCGATGGTATGTCAAGCAGCATAGACATCAAACTTTGCAAAAACTCAAATAAGACCACAAGGTGGTAGAGAGCCAGGGAAGAATTATGGGACCAATGGGGCAAAGTCATTCCAGCTTTAGGGGCAGCCAGGACATACCCAGTGGGGGACTGCCCGGAACCCCCAGTACTGCCTGTCCTGACACTTCTGATTCCTCATCAGAGTCTAGAGTCTGCCAACCAGTTCTAGAGGAACTGTTGGTCATTTGTTATGTACTGAATGTTTATATTCCCCCAAATCCATATGTTAAAATCCTACCCCTCAATGTGATATTAGGAAATGAGGCCTTTGGAAGGAAATAGGGATTAGATGAGTTTATGGGTGGAACCCTCAGAAGTGCCATTAGTGCCCTTTAAAGTCATGAGAGAGTTAGCTCCCTCCCTCCACTCTCCTAATGTCAAGATATAAAGAGCAGTCTGCAAGATGGAAGAGGAGTCTTGCCAGAACCCAAGCATATTGGAATCCTGATCTTGGGTTTCCAGCATCCAGAAATGTCAGAACACAATTTCTGTTGTTTGCCCAGATGGTGTTGTTCAGTGGTTGAGCGTCAAGCCATGAACCACACAGTCCATTCCCATCGGACCACATGCCTGGGTTTTTAGCTTAATCCCCAGTAGGGGGCATGCAGGAGGCAGCCTACCAATGATTCTCTCTCATCAATGATGTTTCTATCCCTTTCTCCCTTTCTCTCTCTGAAATAAAAAAAAATAAAAGAATTTTTTTCCTGTTGTTTGTTAGCCTTTTTCCCAGTCTACAGGACTTTGTTATAGCAGCTCAAATTGACTAAGATATCACTCTACTCCCTCAACTCTCTTCTTTAACAGTTGAAGGATTTCTTCTGAAGACCCATCTCTCTCCTGACCCTTTTTTCTTTTTTTTTTTTAATATGTTTTTATTGATTTCAGAGAGAAAGGGAGAGAGAAACATCAATGATGAGAGAGAATCATTAATCAGCTACCTCCTGCATGCCCCACATTGGAGATCAAGCCTACAACCTGAGCATGTGCCCTGACTGGGAATTAAACCAAAAGCTCCTGGTTCATGGGTCGATGTTCAACCGCTGAGTCACACTGGCTAGGCTCTCCTGCCCCTTTCTTATGTTTATACTCGTGTTCCTCTGTTTTCTTCTTCATTATTGTTACCTCTCCCTGGGAAACCTAGCCAAAGTGGGTGGAATTGCAAGTACCACTGGGACTTGGGCAGGGACAACTATTTCTAGATGGACTGAACCTTCTGAGAGAAGGCAGTCTAGCCCTGTAGTAAGGGGATCTGACTTTAGAGCCAGCCAGAAATGTGGCCAAGTTTTAACCACACCCTCTATTGGTGCGATAATTTTACTATCTCTTAATCTCAGTGTCCTTAACTATAAAATGTGTATAATCTATTTACCTTCATAGACAAATTTTCCTTCTTCCTACTTGTCTATATTTTCAAGATGTCTATGATAAGCAGACAGCAATTGCATTTTTTATCAAATAAACTAGCCTTCTAAAAAACATGACCTCCCTTCAAACCTGTGTATTGGTTCTATTAACTTTGGAGACAGAAATTGTTCTGCAAGAGATCATGCCAAGAGGCCTCCACAAAAGGTGAGGAGAGAAGGTGTCCGCCAGCAACCTCACCCACAGGCAATAGCACACCAGTGTGGGCTAGCCCCTTGGAAAGGGGAGAAGGAAAAACTCTGAGAGAATTAACTGCTATGAGAATTAACTATGATAATGTGTAAATGGCAGGAATTGTCCAGTACAACCTTGGATTCAATAAATTTTTCCTTTATTCCCTTACAATAAAAGTAAGTCTAACTCTGAAGCTCGAACTTAAAGTTTAGTGGTAAATTCAATCAAACACATTAGTAGGGTTTTCTACTATTTGGGGCCATAATTTACTTTTAAATACTCCCACTGTAGGTGGTGAAATATAAATATGTGTTCGTAGCTTAAGCTGTGCTCTAGGGGCTGTCACTTGCTGTACCATGAAGTCACACTCTAGGGGCAGTCAGCTAGTATTTATCAGAAAGGCCACACTCCAGTGGTAGCTACGGCTCATTCATCTGTGATCCACATTGCGATGAACAGCAGATTTGCTACAGAGCATCCTAGATTTGAGACAGGGCTTTCACTGATACAGTGATTTGAATGGCAATCCCAAAAAAAATATGTCCACGTCTGAATCCCCAGCACCTGTGAAAGTGACTTCATTTGGAAAAATAATATTTTCAAATATACTTAAATATTTTGAGATAATGAGAGTATCCTGGATTACCCAGACGGACCCTAAGTCCAATGCCAACTGTCCTGATAAGAGAGAGGCAGAGGGAAATTATACAGACAGAAGCAAGGGTGTCAATGTCAAGACAGAGGCAGAAATTAGAGTAATGTGGCCACAAGCCAAGGAATGCTAGCAACCACCAGAAGCTGAAAGACTCAAGGAACAGATTGCACCCTAGAGCTTCTAGAAGGAGTGCAGTTCTGCCACAATGTTGACTTCATACTTCTGGCCTCCAGAATTATAAGAGAATAAATTTCTGTTGTTGTATAAGAGAATAAATTACATGTATGGTAATTACTTCCAGCAGCCACAGGAAACTAATACAACTGATAGCACTGGTGACATACCAGTCTGCATAAAGATGCTGGAAAGAGGCTTTCATTGGTCAACCATGAGGACTGAAGAAAACAGTTGAGAGCTATTCTCCATCTTTGCATGAACTGATTATGAATACCTAGCAAGGCCTTTAGCCTGGACACATAGGGATGGTGCATAGACTTGATCTACAATCTCATATTGAGCTATTGGTCTAGAACAGTGGTCGGCAAACTGCGGCTCGCGAGCCACATGCAGCTCTTTGGCCCCTTAAATGTGGCTCTTCCACAAAATACCACGGCCTGGGAGTCTATTTTGAAGAAGTGGCATTAAAAGAAGTTTAAGTTTAAAAAATTTGGCTCTCAAAAGAAATTTCAATCGTTGTACTGTTGATATTTGGCCCTATTGACTAATGAGTTTGCCCACCACTGGTCTAGAAAATTCTGGATGCCTGAGGTCATCTATAAAGGGAGTAGAATCTTGCCTCTGGTGTACTCTTAAATCTGTATTAAGTGACCCATGCAGACAAGGTAGTGGTAAAAGCATTTAAAAGAACAAAATCAGGGTTTCACTGAGTATCTAAGAGCAAGTGATAGAAAGAGTGTGTGGTCCCCTTGTTAATAAACACTAGTTCAGTGATTGCTGTGTGGTAACATTTGACATGAATTTGATTTTGTTCTAATCTCATAGTGATTTATTCTGGCTACAGTTATGTTGCCAAGAGAATTTAAGACTGGTATGCGATCAAAGTATCTTAAATCAGTTCTACAAAGACCCTAAGGACGTCATGATTCATGAAATATTGGGGCTCCCACGGTCATCACTCCACACTGGTCAGCAAGCAGATGCCCACTGCCCATATCTTGATGGCCCCTTAAGTTGGGCAGCTCAGTTGCTCTCTTGCACAGGAGGCATGACGACCTTTGCTGTTTCTGGGAACACAGGCACCAAGAGTCCTCTCCTCGCTGTGCCACCATCCTTTCTCCTCCCTCTCCCCTCAGGGAGCAGGACACAGATCCCCATCCTCTCAGCCAACCCTTTCTGTCCACTTTTCAGTTCTGCAGAAACTGCTGGCTTTCTTAGTTCCCACTTCTCTCTTCTCCAGCCATGCTTCTCCCTCCCATCCTCCCCTGGAACCCCCACACAACATTCTGCAAGAGATCATGCCAAGAGGCCTCCACAAAAGATGAGGAGAGAAGGTGTCCTCCGGCAACCTCACCCACGGGCAATAGCACACCCGTGTGGGCTAGTCCCTTGGAATGGGGAGAAGGAAAAACTCTGAGAGAATATATATACATCGAAGGAATTAAATTTTCCTGGCACATAGACAAAGTGCTAACACAATGCTACACACACAATGAGTTGTATTAATAACCGCCAACATCCATCAGATCACACCATCTAGCAAGATGTTATGTAGGGCAGCCCCACATCTCTTGCTCAAGACATATCCTCAAGGCCCCTCAGAGCTCCTGGCACATGACAGGCATCGATGAACAGTGTTCTATGAATAATTAGTTATTCCATGAATGAACATTGCATAGTTTCCTAGAAATTGGTGTGAAGTTGGAGATATGGTTAAATACAAGATTGACTACATTTATGGGTAAAAACCAAGCAATCACTCAAGAAAAATACAACCATCTTCGTTGCTAACATCAGAATGAAGTTTTCCCCATTTACCTTCATAGACAAATTTTCCTTCTTCCTACTTGTCTATATTTTCCAAAATGTCTATGATGAGCAGACAACAATTGCATTTTTGGTCAAATAAACTAGCCTTCTAAAAAACATGACCTCCCTTCAAACCTGCGTATTGATTCTATTAATTTTGGAGACAGAAAGATACATGTGTTCATCCACATTAGACTAGTATGTTCCTGATTGTTCCCACTGGTTGGTGAGGTAAGGAACCCCATTTGCAGAAAGTGAAAGAAAATGGATTAATAAGCTTCTAATAGTGGTTACTCTGTCTAGTCTCTCCCAGACTTCATGGATAGCATGTAAGGGAACCTTCAGTACTTCAGTTCCTTTATTTGTTTACCATGAGCTTCTGGGTAGCAGTTATTTTTCTCCTGTGTATTCACACACCTCCCATAAAACATGTGAAGTAAATACTTTCACTAGGGAGAAGCGATGAATCAGCACAAAAGTATGACATTTGGGGCAGCATCTCATAGACCTACACAGTAGGATTGTCTCCACTGGACACATTCCCATGATGCCATGCTTCTAAAAGGATTTCTCTCCTGGATGGGAATTCCGGGGGTTGTCACCATTTAAATGACACCATGGGGGAGGTAAGTATAGGGCTAGACAGTATTGTGCTGGCTCCCTTCCACTCCCAGTGGAGGTCCTCCGAGGACATCTGAGGGGCTGCTCCTGGGTGGGAACTGCTCCCATCCAAGAAGAATGCAGAGAGAGCAAGCAGCAAAGAGAGGCCCGCCCACCTCGGCACTAACACACCCCTTCATTCTCACTGCTCTTATGGAAAAACAAGAGGAAGCAACTTACTCATCAACTGGAAAAAACATTTAGGTCACTACAAGAAAAACTTCCTGACTCTGGGAGCAGCTGAGACCCTGGAAGTGGCTCAGAGGATGGAAGATACTCAAATGCACACTCTCAAGAGCAAGAGGAGTTGATGAGGGTTTCAAGCTTATGAGAAAAATGAGCAAGAGGTGGGATATATGAGGCCCGGGTCTTGACCTTGAAGACAAAAGGAGACAGCAAGTTCAGAGAAGAAGGCAAAGCTAAAGAACATATTCAAGACTGCACAGCAGCACTGAATGTCAAATGCCAGAGAGGAAATCGGGATGTTTCACACTCTCCGGGGATAGGAGCCAAGCATGGGTGTCTATGAGTATCTAAGTCTGAGAGCAGAGTAAGTGCTCAGGGCAAGAACCAGAGGCACAAGGGTGAGCAGGATGGAGTTTGAATGAATGGGCACATCAATGAAAGAATGAACAAAGTGTTGGTGTCATGAGAACTGGCTCTGGACCATCCCTTGGCAGGTAGCTCTCACCAAAGGATGATGACAGGGTTTGTTCAACTTAAGGTAGAACCAGCATGAAAATGGCTCATTGTTGCCTCGTACCAAGGCAAAGGCCTGGTTCATTATTTCAAAAACTCCATTTCTCAGAAAGCTTGTCCCAGGATATGGTCCTTGAATAAATAATTCCCCAATAAAATAATCTAAGGAGCACCATAATGCACTTTAGTTTATGGAAAGCTCTGAGAAGGAATACACTTAAGAAACCTGAACCAAACATTCCCAAATGGATTAGACCAGTGGTCGGCAAACTCATTAGTCAACAGAGTGGCAAACCGCGGCTCACGAGCCTCATGTGGCTCCTGAGCTGCAGTTTGCTGACAACTGGATTAGACCATAGGACATCTCTTCTCCATTAAATATATATATACCTCTCATATATATATTCTCCCATAAAACACCAATTAATACCATAGAGGACATGAGCCTGTCTCTGGATACATTTTGGGGAAAGCTGGCCTGGGTACACGTCTCCTTAAATTATTTATTGTCAAAGATCAAAAGCAGCACCTGAAAGAAGTATTATATTCTCTCCCTCCTTTCTTCCCTTTCCTTTCCTATCCTTATTCCCTTATTCTCATCTCTCTCTCTCCCCCCCCTCCCCTTTCTTCTTCTTCCCCTCCCTCTCCCTCTTCCCTTCCCTCTCTCCTTACTTGCCTCCTACCCCTTTCTTAATCTGGGGCTTCCCTTTCATTCCCTCTTCCTCTAGTTCATCTTCCCTGGCAATGTGCAGCCATTCCTTGAGCCTAAGAGCTGATGTCCCACCATAGTTGCAGTTGAACCATTTCCCCTCACCCCTGGAGCCATCCAGAGTTCCCTATCTCAGCAATTTACAAATGGTACCAAGGGTGTGCACTGCTCCAGCAATGGCCCAATTAGCTGCCAGTTGCATTTCACCAGCCTGCAGGTTAATTAACTCACATGACAGAGATGGAGGGTAAAGCGCAGCCCATTAAATTGATCTGCTTTGGGTAACAATCCACTGTGCTTCCCACTCGTTTTCACAAAGCTTCACAAGCGACAAGTGAGAGGGCCGGGCTTAAGATGAGGCATGGCTGCTCAGTAGCCTGCCTGGGCTAGAAGTCTGCACAGTCCCTTCCCTCTCCCTCTGAAGCACAGTCATCGCACCACTTCTGTGACCTTAGATACCGCCATAAGTTAACCAACTGCTCTGCGTTTTTGGTTTCTCGTCTTCTGTTTAAATACTTGCTTTTTCTTTCTGAAAAGCTTTACCTGAGGCTACTGTGTGTTTGTTTTTCTTTTTTTAAAGCACATTTGGAGTCTCACCAAGACTTCTCAAATAATTGCCAGATCACCAATTCCATCTCGCTGTTTCATCATCCTCCAACATTGACTGCCCAGGTGGAAATCTATATTACCTCTCATACTTGCGAGCCCACGTCCCTTGAGTAATGTCTGCCCTGCTATGTTATTCTAGGTAATATTGATCTTCCCGCTCTCCTCCAAAGCGCCTTGCAGAGTGCCAATAATTTTGTCATGGAAACCTTTTATTAATGGACTCCCACAACTTAATTTTGTTTAAATAAATTCAAACACACACACACACACACACACACACACACACACACACACAAAGAAAGCAACAGTTTATTTGCACCAGAAGTCAGGCCACCTGTGAAGTGGTTTACAGGGAGTGAGGTTATGGAGTGAGCGGGCGGCACCACTATAAACAAAACTTCAACCAGCTGCCTGGGAGCTCTGAGTCACCCAGAGAAGCAGGATGTCCCACCAAGCTACAGATGTTTGATGACACCCAGAGCTGAGTAGCACCAAGCTGGCCTAAGGCAGCCAGGCACCTCTTAGCTGGCTGGCCCAAGATGCTGAGGCCTCCCTAAGAAAACCCCAGATGCACCAGGAGTGGCTATGGGCTGAGATCCCCCACATGTCTGACATGAGAAGGAGTGTATTTTCTCCTGAGATCAGCCTCTACGTAGAGATTAAATCAGACCCATACAGAGGAAATGGTTTTCCCACTCTGGCCCGTGCTTGTGAAAGGCTGTCAAAAGGTCTTCCAAATGAAGCTCATCATAGTGAAAGTGATGACGGGACAGATTATGCCCACGATCCCAGTGTCCTGACCACAGAAGGAGCCCCACCACAGAAACCCTCCAAAGAGGTCAGCAGGAGACCCAAGTCCGGTGCTTTGCAGAGGCCTCCTCGCCTGCTACAAGCCTAGGTCTTCCCAGCAGTTGGGCTTGGTGGCCGTGGCACAGGTTTGTTTCACATTTTATGACAGAAATTAGGCAGAGGTGACTGTGAACTGAGCAGAATTACCTTCAAATTTGCTTTTATCCTGACATAACTGATGCAAGCTAACTGGCTCTATGATTAAGCAGAGAATATGAGGTAGCTAAATTCACATATGTTCCCCAAATATCTATCCCATATTCTATGCCAGAAATTCCCTCAATGAGAGAAGGTTTAATGTTGAGATGTTTTTAAAATCATTAACAGTGTAGGTTATATTTTATATTTGCTTACCAGAGTGGAAGGGAGGGATTGAGGGAGGGAGGGAGAGAGGGAGATTGGATGACAGGGAAGATGGAGGGATAGATGATTTGATGATAGGATAGATAGAGGAATGGAGGAGTAGAGAGAAGGCAGGCTTAGACTCCAGAAAATGTTGAAGAAAAAAAGTAGAAGACATATCATTCACAATAGGAGTAAGAATGTGAGAAGAAAAAAAACGGAACATGAGATTTTGTCAAATAGGACACATTTTGGAGAGGAGAGGGTGTGGACCACCATGAGAATACTGGTGGAGAATGGCAAAGAGATGGAAATCATAGGAGAGGTGGAACAAAAATAAATATCTTCTCCTTCTCAGTTTTGACCAAGTTTTTTGTTTGTTTGTTTGTTTGTTTATTTGTTTTTTAGTCAGAACCTCAGCTGCATATAGTATTTCACCATCAATAATATTATTTCATTTCAGCCATTCACCCAACTACTACGCTAGCTTCCTTGCGTTCTCTAACTCATGAAACATGAGGGAAAAGGCCCAAAGAGAATATTTTCTAGTTAAAGATACTTAGTTACTGGGCCCATGACTAGATCTTTAGAGACCTCGCTATCCCCAAGGATCTCACTGTCCCCATGGCATGGCGAAGCACACACCCTCAGGGCTGGAAGACCTGCATCCCTGAGCAAATTAATAGCCTTCAACTCCTCTGGCACACAGGAGTTCTCCTTTCCTGCCTCCCTTGGATTCCTTTAATCCATATAATACTCACTATGGATCCAAAAAAGCAAGTACATTTTAAAACCCTACCA
This sequence comes from Plecotus auritus, assembly GCF_963455305.1. Taxonomy (NCBI): domain Eukaryota; kingdom Metazoa; phylum Chordata; class Mammalia; order Chiroptera; family Vespertilionidae; genus Plecotus; species Plecotus auritus. Next base: position 80,242,190 of record NC_137776.1, read on the forward strand.
TTTTGCTACATGTTGGCAGTGGAAAGGTTTAGTAAAAAGTTAACGAGTTAGCTAGAATGGCTTTGAGGGTTGAGTGAAAACTTCCTTCAGTGACCCCTGACCCTATGGGCAGAGAAAATCAGGAGTCAATGAGCAACAGCATCCTGGGAATTCCACCTGAGTCACCTCCTCCAACTTTCCATGACATGCAGGGTCAGAGCACATGGTGCAGCACTTCAGTTAATCCCTGTCTCTAGCTGTTTACTGTGTACACAACTGTCCACCACATCTTCTACATCAATATCCCCATGGTGCCTGGAGGTTTTACAGAATAAAAGGTCCTTAGTAAACACTTGTCAAACTGGCACAACCATGCAACTTTGATGAAACTGAACTTGAGCACAAATCATTTTGGAAAATAATTTGGCATGCGTCTTCTGGCAGAAAATATGGTCGCCCACTATTAACCATTCTTTCCATCTTTAAAACAAACACTCGAATTTTAATTAGGCACATAGCCAAGCTAGAGACTACGTGGTATAGCCTTCTTGCAGCTTACCATGTGGGTGTGGCCACATGATTAAGTCTTGCCAATGAGATGTGAGTAGAAAACTCTGCCACTTCTGGGTCATGCCCTACTCAGGAAGGCACATGTGCCCTCTTGACATTTTCTTCCCTTGTGGGCTAGGACACGGTGTGAGCCAGGGCAGCAACCCAGGACCAGAGGTGGCAGCTGTAGACATGTCACAGTTCCTCCTCAGGCTGTGGACCACTTACCTCTGGTCTGTCGTATGAAAGAGAAGTAAACTTCCTTCTTTGTTGAATCACGGTATTTTTGGAGACTCACTATATTTGGGGCCTAACTTTGAGCAACTTAACCAGTGTCCCAACCATAATAAGTTTTAAAATATTCTTAGGCCAACTAATTTCACTTCAGGACACACTGGTGAGAAAATAACACTACATACCAAATAATAACAGTAACAATAAAACTGTTGTCCATTTGGACTATTGTTTTTCATGTAAAAATTGGCAACATGCTAAATATCTAACACCGGGAAATATGTACCACGAGAGCAAGCATGTCAAACTTGTGGCTTGTGGGCCGCATGCCTCATTTATTTGACCCATATTAGCCTTTGAGTTTGACATGCTTTCACTAGAGCAGTGGTCGGCAAACTCATTAGTCAACAGAGTGGCAAACCTTGGCTTGCGAGCCGCAGTTTGCTGACCACTGCACTAGAGCAATGTCTGTGGCCTCAGGCCTTGGTGCCACTGAAGAGTCTTAACTTACCTGCATTTTTTTGCCCAGTGACTTCCTCTGCCCTTGCAGGAGGCAGGCTAAAAATGCTGGAAATCAAAGCCTGCTTTGAATGATTTTCAGGAGTCACAACCAATAATTTACAAGAATTGGCGCAGACAAAACATTGGGAAACATCTTGCCTCCTCTTTATTTTAGAGATCACAATACTGAGGTGGTAAATGACTTGCCCACAGCAAGAACTGAACTAACACTCCAGCTTCCTCCTGCCTCTTGCTTATCTTTTTTCCATCACACCACTCAGTGCTGGAGGGCTGAAGGCTTGTCATCTGTCCCCACAAAGGGCTAAGACCCCAGCAGGAGCTCAAAGGTAGGAGTGCATCAAAAGTAAATTAAACCCGGAGTGATACTATAATGGAGAAGGTCACTGCGGATTCGGCGGTAACACTTGTAGCCCCATAAAGCTGTAGTTCCCACCCATCACATTGAATTAAACAGGAAAGACTCCAGCTTTACTGTAAGTACTTCATTCAGGTAAATGGGCTCTGGGGAAAATTCTTCTAGAAAGATCTGCCAGTAAAATTTGGCCTTGATATCCAGGAGTCTATTCTCTGGGGATAAAGTCAAAGGGACACCCACCTGGCTGATCCCCCCACCCACCCAAGACATACACACACACACACACACACACACACACACACACACACACACACAGATGGAAGGCTTCCTTTCCTCCCATCCAACCTAACTGTGTATAAGTCTTCCCTCCTCAAGCAGGTTTCTGGTCACTGCCTGGCAAATGCACTATCTCCATTCATCCTCAACTTGGTCCTTTCTGTTGAGGTTCCTCTTCTTTAGCACATCTCCTCTGTTGCAATTCACGACTGGGTAAGGAACAGCGTCACAGAAGGAGCAGCTCTCTGGTCTCCATTGGCCTCTGGCTCTGCTGGCACGAATGGTGGGATAGAGAAAGATGGACATGGGCCCTCCAAGAGGGGACACAAGCCAGAGCCACACCCCAACCCCCAGGCAGGTGTCTGTCTCTTCTCATTGTCTGAGCCCTGCTGAATTTCTATTTAGAGATTTGGAGAACTGTGTTCACCAACGACTTTTTTCCTTGTTAAAAAGTCCACTTTAAGAGCATTAAGAACCTGTCTAATCTGGTAAGGTAGCCCCATTTAGGGAATTCAAGCTGAGTACTTTCTCTTGAACAAGGAAAAAACATACAGCAAAGATCTCTCCCACGTCTCTGCACCAACAAAGTCAGAAGGAGACATTCCCGACCAGCTAAACGTGTTTCCTCTACAGGCATCAGCCTTAGAGGACAGCACCTGGGCTGCCGTCATTTCCTGTACAGATTGCTTCTCCTTTTGAAGAACACAGAATGGCCCAGTCACCCAGTTTCAGACTCCTCAGTGTTTAGGATCTGAAGAGGTGGCAAAAAAAAAAAATGTGACAGATGGATAAGTAAAATGTGGTATAAACATACGATGCACTCAGCCATGAAAAGGAACAAAGTTCTGATACATGCTACAACATGGATGAACCTCAAAAATATGCCTAAATGAAAGAAACCAGACAGACACACAGGTCACATACTATATGATCACATTTATATGGCATATCCAGAATAGACAAATCCATAGAGACAGAAAGCAGAGTGGTGGCTGCCAGGGCCTGTGGGAGGGAGGGGATGGACTGCTGATGGGTATGGATTTCCTTTTGGGGTGACAAAAATGTTTTGGACCTGCGGAGATGGTGGTGGATGCACAACACTGTGAAAGTACAAAATGTGCCCAGCCGTGGTGGCTCAGTGGTTGAGTGTCAACCTATGCACCAGGAGGTCAGGGTTCAATTCCCAGTCAGGACATATGCTCAGGTTGTGGGCTCCATCTGTCATCATTGATGTTTCTTTTTTAAATATATACATATATATTGATTTCAGAGAGGAAGGGAGAGGGAGAGAGATAGAAACATCAATGAGAGAAAATCATTGATCAGCTGCCTCCTGCATGCCCCCTACTGGGGATTGAACCCACAACTCAGGCATGTGCCTTGACTGGGAATTGAACCATGACCTCCTGGTTCATAGGTCAATGCTCAACCATTGAGCTACACCAGACAGCCTCATCATTGATGTTTCTCTCTCTCTCTCTCTCTCTCTCTCTCTCTCTCTCTCTCTCTCTCTCTCTGTCTTCCTCTCTGTAATCAATAAAGATATGTTTTTTTAAGTACAAAATGTCACTGAATTATATACTTTACAATGATTAATTTTGTGTTATGTGGATTTGCCTCAGTTAAAAAAAAAAAAAAAAAAAAAAGGTGACAAATCGGGCAGCTACTTATCTCCCCACAGACCACTGGACCTGTCTGGATGCTTTCAAAATCATTCATGAAAATTTCCAAATTGTAAGAACACTCCACCATAAGGAAGGGAAGGCCCAGACAAGCTCCCACAAATGCCTGACCAGAAACCTCAGATGGGTCTCAAGAGGCCCGACTTTGAGGGAGCAGAGGATCATTTGTCTGAGCGGTTTCAACTCTTGACCTAGAACTGAAACCAACCAGGAACTGACAGTCAGTGTGTGAGTGGTGGCGTCTTTGAATCACTGTTTCCTCCCCAGGTATTTCTCCCTGAAGCACTCACAGGTCAAGTTTGTGGGCCAGCACAACCTGGAAGACCTAGTTAGCACATCTTACAGTAGAAGAGTCCTGTTAACACCTGGTGACCGTCATTCTGGGAGAGGAGTCTGATGGAAAGAGGGAGGGAGGGGAAGAGGGGAGGGAAGGGGCAATTGGAGGGGTGGGACTTGGGTTGAGCCAGGCAATATAGATCCTGCTTTATAGTAATTGCTTCTCATTCTAGGGAACTATTGTTCTAATGAGAACATCAACAAGTTCCCTATTTCTCAATGCAACTGGATGGGTTTTAGCAATCTGATGTGGTCCATACCCTGGACCTCCCACTTCCCTCTCCCAGGCCCACTTTGGCTCAAGCTGCTCAGGGTCCCTCCCCACACACTCCTGCATGAGAAGGGAAATCTATGTTCAGACTACCAGGGGAGGGTCACCACCTCCTGGCTTCACTTCTGATGGAACCTGTGTCCCTGACTCACCCCGTGGATTTTGCCTCCAATAGAACCATCCAATAGAACCATCCATCTAAGAGCTGAAATTAGGAGAAACCAAGATGGCGGCATAGGTAAACACCTAAACTGCTGCCTCGCACAACAATTTCAAAACTACAACTAAAAGACAGAACGGACACCATCCAGAACCACAGGAAAGCTGGCTGAGTGAAAATTCTACAACTACAAGGAAAGAGAAAAGCTCACAGAGAATTGGAGGTACGGCAAAGGGTCTTTATGCGCGCAGAGAGGAAGGGCGGCTGAGAGCCTGGCTGACTTTCTCTGGCGGAAGGGGGAAGGAAGCCCCCAACCGCACTGAACCCCAGTTCTGACTGCACTGAACCCCAGTTCCGGGCGAGCCCCTGGGGACCCACGCTCTTACGGGGGCAGTCTGGACTCTCGGGCAGAGACTCGGGAGCCGGGGAAGGCGGAGGACTGAAAGCGTGCATGCGCGTGCCAGTGCGCACAAAGGCTGCGGAGGTTGCCACAGGCTTTCCCTAGTGGAAGGGAGTCGGAGGTTCCTGACTCCACTGGGCCCCAGTTCTGACTGCACTGAACCCCGGTTCCAAGCGAGCCCCTGGGGACCCACGCTCTTGTGGGGGGAGTCTGGACTCTCGGGCAGAGACTCGGGAGCCGGGGAAGGCGGAGGACTGAAAGCGTGCATGCGCGTGCCAGTGCGCACAAAGGCTGCGGAGGTTGCCACAGGCTTTCCCTAGTGGAAGGGAGTCGGAGGTTCCTGACTGCACTGAACCCCGGTTCCAGGCGAGCCCCTGGGGACCCACGCTCTTGTGGGGGGAGTCTGGACTCTCGGGCAGAGACTCGGGAGCCGGGGAAGGCGGAGGACTAAAAGCGCGCGCGTGAGCGCAAGGGTAAGGCTGACAGGAAGCCAAGACTGAGACTCCACACCATCCAAGCTGAGCACAGAGGCTATTGCAATTTGGCAAGTCTAATCCTATAAGGCTGTCTCCAGCACCGAACTTCTCCCAGCATAGACACAGCTGATCCTTACAGCCAACTGGCCTGGAGGTCAATTCTTCCCAGTGATACCAACAACAATAAAGACTTAATTACAACAAGGCTGTACACACAGTCCACAAAGGGGTGCACCAAGAGTGTCCACCTCAGGTTAACTGGGGAGGCAGACCCACTGGGCCATATTGGAAACCTAGCACACAAATCTACCTTACCAACTCAGGGAAGCAGTGAAAATGCGGCGTCAAAGAATCAGATCACAAACAAAAGAAATGGAGGAAAACAAATGACTGGATATAGAATTCAAAACCACGGTTATAAGGCTTTTTAAGAATATCCTAGAAAAGGCCGATAAATATAACGAGACCCTCGAAGATATGAAAAAGGACCAACTAGAAATTAAACATACACTGACTGAAATAAAAAATATTATACAGAGACCCAAAAACAGACAAGAGGAACACAAAAATCAAGTCAAAGAATTGAAATACAAAGAAGCAAAAAACACTCAACCAAAAAAGCAAAAAGCAAAAAAAAAAAAATCCAAAAAGTTGAAGATAGTGTAAGAAGACTCTGGGACAACTTCAAGCGTACCAACATCAGAATTATGGGGGTGCCAGAAGAAGAGAGAGAGCAAGATACTGAAAACCTATTTGAAGAAATAATGACCGAAAACTTTCCCCACCTGGTGAAAGAAATAGACTTACAAGTCCAGGAAGTGCACAGAACCCCAAACAAAAAGAATCCAAAGAGGACCACACCAAGACACATCATAATTAAAATGCCAAGAGCAAAAGACAAAGAGAGAATATTAAAAGCAGCAAGAGAAAAACAGTTAATTACCTACAAAGGAGCACCCATACGACTGTCAGCTGATTTCTCAACAGAAACTATGCAGGCCAGACGGGAGTGGCAAGAAATTTTCAATGTGATGAATAGCAAGAACCTACAACCAAGATTACTCTACCCAGCAAAGCTATCATTCAGAATTGAAGGGCAGATAAAGAGCTTCACAGATAAGAAAAAGCTGAAGGAGTTCATCACCACCAAACCAGTATTATATGAAATGCTGAAAGGTATTCTTAAAGAAGAGGAAGAAAAAAAAAGTAAAGAGAAAAATTATGAACAACAAATACATATCTATCAACAAGTGAACCTAAAAATCAAGTGAATTAAAAACCTGAGGAACAGAATAATCTGGTGAATATAATAGAATCAGGGGTATAGAAAGGGAGTGGACTGATAATTCTCAGGGGGAAAGGGGTATGGGGGGGTTCATGAATTGACTGGACAAAAATCATACACCTATGGATGAGGACAGTGGGGGGGAGGTAAGGGCAGAAGGTGGGGTGGGAACTGGGTGGAGGGGAGCTATGGGGGGAAAAAGGAGAAATAATTGTAATAATCTGAATAAAGATTTATTTAAAAAAAATAAGAGCTGAAATTAGGATTTCAGGCTTCATAATGGGTACTAGACTTTGGGTCAGCTACTTCCTGGCCTGCCCACTGGATTTCTCTACCTCCTGCTGAGGACAGACCTGGGTCTTAGAATACAGTGCCTCTCCCACTGTACCTGGCACAAGACAGACCCTGAAAAGTCAACTGCTAAATGATTCAATGAGTGAAATTTAGAAACTGAACTCATATGAGGTGCTAAAAAGGCAACGCTGGTAAAAATGAGAGGGGGCCCCAATCTATTAGGAAGGCCAAACGAAAAGCTGCTGTACAATGTGACAGAGGCTGGAACGGAGCACAGATGGGAAAGTAAGGGACCCTGTAAGGAGAGCTGGGGTTGCAGCATCAGGGGAGCTGGAAGCAGTTGGAGAAACCACAGAAGAGAAAAGAACCTCAGCCTGGAACCTGAGGGGTGAGGAGAGGTTCTCACAAATGCAGGGATGAGGTATTTTAGAGGCAAATTAATCATTCGAGGTAAGATATTGCTTCTGAGCCTTTTGGGCAATTGGCCTTTCCCTAGTTTCCTTTTCTTTTTTTTTCTCCCTCTTTGGAATACACAAGCAACTTTCTCCTATGGGCATTTTATTATCTCTGTGGTTTAAATGTTGGGGGTTTTTTTTAAGAAAATGAAATGGAATATTCTTTCTTTACACACTTTTAAAAAAATAGAGTAGTGCACACTGCATAAAATATATGTCATTGATGGGTTTTTTACATTCTATTCTGCTCTTGGCTTAACAGGTGAGTTCTTGGATGGGTCCTGATGGGACATCTCATGTCCTCCTGGCTCACCTTTTCACTCAAGCCAATGCCAAGGCAATAGCCATGTGCGAGAATAACCTGACAACACCTTGTCCCAGCTGCCCCAGGGCTCTGCACTGCCATGTGGTACACCATGCATTCCTAACAGGTGCACAGCCTGCAAGTATGAGGAGTTAAGGCCCCATTGGACAAATCTTGGCTAATGGAGAAAAGAAGATGGTAGATACATTGGATAAATACTCCTGTTTCTTAAGCAGACATTCCTGAGGCACATACTATACAGCTCCTCAGAGGGACCCCGTTGGATCAAGCCAAAGTGTCCCAAAGAGATGACCAACTCATTAACTTAACAATGCCCTCTTGAATGAACTTCTCCTCCTTGCCTGTTACTCCCTTCCCAATACCTTGAGGTCATGCCCTAAAATGATCTCGTAAGAGGTAAGCTTTCTCTCAGGCTCACACATCCTGGGAGAACACAGGTTAAGACTGTAGATACCAGAAGTGGCCCTAGAAAGCAGACCCATGGGATGTAATTTTGGAATCGGATCATTCATGAGTCAGAAAGACTCAGTTGCTGGTAGTAAGCGAGGTGGTGATAAGTTCTGTTGTGCAGCAGCATCACAATTACTAAGACCCTCACTGGTGGTGACTCAGATGAAGCACAGGCAGAAGATGAGCACGAGCTTATATGGCAGGGTGGTAGCCCTTGAGTGGGAGGGGCAATGGAAATTTTAAGAATTATGGGGTTATACAGATTTTGTCAATGGCTTTAGATACTTTGAAAACAGAAAGATAAAGAGAGGTTCTAGTTAGTCAACTATCAACCTCAGGATATCCTGTACAAGCGAAAATGCCTCCTTTGCAGTGTGTAAGCCAGGAGGTAGGGCTTATCCTTTGCAGTGTGTAAGCCAGGAGGTAGGGCTTATCCTCCACAGCGAGTCTGGAAAGTATGCTCAGGATTTAATAATAGGGGTAACAGAGTGACAAAGGGGTAACAGAGTGACTCAGTCGAGTACACAGCCTCAACTGGTCTCTTTGACAAAGTCAGAGTCTTGATAGAGAAAGTAAAGGGTAAAGGCAGTCAAATATATGGTGATGAAAGGAGATTTGACATTGGGTGGTAAACACACAATGCAATATACAGATGATGTATTATAGAATTGTATATTTGAAACCTATATAATTTTATTAACCAGAAGCACACACATGAAAGAAAGAAGGAAGGAAGGAAGGAAGGAAGGAAGGAAGGAAGGAAGGAAGGAAGGAAGGAAGGAAAGAAGGAAGAGAGAGAGAGACTCAGAGACCCAGAATAAGGACATTTGGGTAGATAAGCCTGAGAATTTGAAACACTCAGAAATTTCTCAAATTTTTAGTCTAGCAAGAGGCTCCCACTCCCTTACTGGAAGAAACAAGCCTGCCAGCAGTGATAGGACCTCATCTGAGGCAGATCCTTATTAGCTAATGTTTGTCCTCCTCAAAACCACCTTGCTTCCCCTCAATGCCTCTAGCCTAAAAACTGGAGTCAGGTTATAGTACCACCAAAGTGAAGAAATACAGCCCTTGCTAGGGGAGGAGATAACATATAACCAAAGTATTGCTCAAAAAATCAGAACCCGCAGTTGCCTTACTGTTCTTGGACTATGGTTGCTGCACTTGCTCATTTACAGTAATCTGGGTTTTGGAAGCTCCTAGAGACACCCCAGTGAATCCCCTTCATTTGAGACACACTCCCTCCTGTCCCCATTGTGTAGCAGTAATCCTAGTTTTTCATGGTAATCAGGGGCAAGTACTCCTACAAATATGGTCCATCAGCATAAGGAGTCTAAACTGGGTGGCAGTCATAGCTTCAGATTCAGGAGAACTTTTACTAATTCCCCTGTGGCTAGTTCTCTAGCCCCTCTCAGCAAAACCAGGACTTGTAATCCAGTAGAGGTTAAGTTTTCAAGGATGAGAAGTATGAATTCCACAAGTAGGTCACTAGGATTACTGATAAGAGGGGCCAATCCAACTTTTACCTCTTGGTTCCTGGACCTATGTAAGCTAGCTATTGAGGAAAAGAGGCGCAAAGCAACAATGACACAGTGATACTGGTTCAATGCCCTATGAATTTTAAAAAATATTTTAAACTTTAAAGGATTTTGTAAACAAGGACTTTATAAATATCAGGCATGTGAACACAAGGCTTCTCAAGAATCTATAAAAATGTTAGAGACTTGGAGAAAATATGTTGATTTCAAAATACAAAAGAATAAAATCACAAAATCTGTTTAATTCAATACCTACAAATATAGCAAACATGACAAAGTCACTAATTGTTAAATTTAATATTTCTAAAAATATTATTACATTGGCAAAGAATTTGTAGGTAAGATTTTTCTCACTTCAAAAGAATTTCTAGGAGAAACCAAGATGGCAGCATAGGTAAGCACCTAAACTGCTGCCTCGCACAACAATTTCAAAACTACAACTAAAAGACAGAATGGACACCATCCAGAACCATAGGAAAGCTGGCTGAGTGAAAATTCTACAACTAGAAGGAAAGAGAAAAGCTCACAGAGAATTGGAGGTACGACAAAGGGTCTTTGTGCGTGCAGAGAGGAAGGGCGGCTTAGAGCCTGGCTGACTTTCTCTGGCGGAAGGGGGAAGGAAGCCCCCGACCGCACTGAACCCCAGTTCTGACTGCACTGAACCCCAGTTCCGGGCGAGCCCCTGGGGACCCACGCTCTTGTGGGGGGAGTCTGGACTCTCGGGCGGAGACTTGGGAGCCGGGGAAGGCGGAGGACTGAAAGCGCATGCGTGCCAGTGCGCACAAAGGCTGCGGAGGTTGCCACAGGCTTTCCCTAGTGGAAGGGAGTCGGAGGTTCCTGACTCCACTGGGCCCCAGTTCTGACTGCACTGAACCCTGGTTCCAGGCGAGCCCCTGGGGACCCACGCTCTTGTGGTGGGAGTCTGGACTCTCGGGCGGAGACTTGGGAGCCGGGGAAGGCGGAGGACTGAAAGCGTGCATGCGCGTGCCAGTGCGCACAAAGGCTGCGGAGGTTGCCACAGGCTTTCCCCAGTGGAAGGGAGTCGGAGGTTCCTGACTGCACTGGGCCCCAGTTCTGACTGCACTGAACCCCGGTTCCAAGCGAGCCCCTGGGGACCCACGCTCTTGTGGGGGGAGTCTGGACTCTCGGGCAGAGACTCGGGAGCCGGGGAAGGCGGAGGACTAAAAGCGCGCGCGTGAGCGCAAGGGTAAGGCTGACAGGAAGCCAAGACTGAGACTCCACACCATCCAAGCTGAGCACAGAGGCTATTGCAATTTGGCAAGTCTAATCCTATAAGGCTGTCTCCAGCACCGAACTTCTCCCAGCATAGACACAGCTGATCCTTACAGCCAACTGGCCTGGAGGTCAATTCTTCCCAGTGATACCAACAACAATAAAGACTTAATTACAACAAGGCTGTACACACAGTCCACAAAGGGGTGCACCAAGAGTGTCCACCTCAGGTTAACTGGGGAGGCAGACCCACTGGGCCATATTGGAAACCTAGCACACAAATCTACCTTACCAACTCAGGGAAGCAGTGAAAATGCGGCGTCAAAGAATCAGATCACAAACGAAAGAAATGGAGGAAAACAAACGACTGGATATAGAATTCAAAACCACGGTTATAAGGCTTTTTAAGAATATCCTAGAAAAGGCCGATAAATATAACGAGACCCTCGAAGATATGAAAAAGGACCAACTAGAAATTAAACATACACTGACTGAAATAAAAAATATTATACAGAGACCCAAAAACAGACAAGAGGAACACAAAAATCAAGTCAAAGAGTTGAAATACAAAGAAGCAAAAAACACTCAACCAAAAAAGCAAAAAGCAAAAAAAAAAATCCAAAAAGTTGAAGATAGTGTAAGAAGACTCTGGGACAACTTCAAGAGTACTAACATCAGAATTATGGGGGTGCCAGAAGAAGAGAGAGAGCAAGATACTGAAAACCTATTTGAAGAAATAATGACCGAAAACTTTCCCCACCTGGTGAAAGAAATAGACTTACAAGTCCAGGAAGCGCACAGAACCCCAAACAAAAGGAATCCAAAGAGGACCACACCAAGACACATCATAATTAAAATGCCAAGAGCAAAAGACAAAGAGAGAATATTAAAAGTAGCAAGAGAAAAACAGTTAATTACCTACAAGGGAGCACCCATACGACTGTCAGCTGATTTCTCAACAGAAACTATGCAGGCCAGACGGGAGTGGCAAGAAATTTTCAATGTGATGAATAGCAAGAACCTACAACCAAGATTACTCTACCCAGCAAAGCTATCATTCAGAATTGAAGGGCAGATAAAGAGCTTCACAGATAAGAAAAAGCTGAAGGAGTTCATCACCACCAAACCAGTATTATATGAAATGCTGAAAGGTATTCTTAAAGAAGAGGAAGAAGAAAAAAGTAAAGAGAAAAATTATGAACAACAAATACATATCTATCAACAAGCGAACCTAAAAATCAAGTGAATTAAAAACCTGAGGAACAGAATAATCTGGTGAATATAATAGAATCAGGGGCATAGAAAGGGAGTGGACTGATAATTCTCAGGGGGAAAGGGGTATGGGGGGGTTCATGAATTGACTGGACAAAAATCATACACCTATGGATGAGGACAGTGGGGGGGAGGTAAGGGCAGAAGGTGGGGTGGGAACTGGGTGGAGGGGAGCTATGGGGGGAAAAGGAGAAATAATTGTAATAATCTGAATAAAGATTTATTTTTTAAAAAAAAGAATTTCTAGCCGTGGCCAGTGTGTCTCAGTTGGTTGGGCCTCATCCCATGCACTGAAAAGTTGCTGTTTCAATTCCTAGTCAGGGCACATGCCTAGTGGGTGGGCTCGATCCCCAGTGGGGGGCATGCAGGAGGCAGTGATTGATATGTCTCTTTCACATCGATGTTTCTCTCTCTCTCTCTCTCTCTCTCTAAAAATCAAAAAATATTTTTTAAAGATTTTTTTACAGCATAGGGAATATAGTCAATACAACTACTAACAGGGCCAGAGGGTACTTGAAATATGGGGGGCCACTCTGTAAAGTACATGATTGTCTAACCATGATGCTGTACATCTAAGATTGATCTAGAGTAATACTGAACGTACACTGTACTTTAAACATTTTTAATTTAATTTTTTAAAGAAAAACAATAAAATTAATAAAGTAATTTCCAACTATACATAATTATGGTCATGCAATTTCAGTCGATTACAAATAAGTTACAATAATCACATACTTTTAAAATCCATTTTTTAAAAATCCATAAAATTACGTGTGTATACAGGTGTGTAATGTGAAATGTGGATGCCTTATAATATGTATGCTTTGATGTAGAGTGGGGATCTCTGGGAGTAGTAGTTTGCTCCATAAAATTTTTCAATAAGCCTTGTTTATAAATATTACCTTGATTTTATCCTTCCTGTGATGATGTCATTAGTTCTGAATTATAGATATGTTGACTTAATATGAAAATATCTTTGGAAATATCTCGGACTCTTCAACCTAAAATCAGAACATACTTGCTAATACGTATCATTATAATTTAAAATTTTAATAATCTTTTGTGAAACAGTTGACTAATATGTTAAAATTAATTCTTCTTAGGAAATACATTCTATTATCTTTTAAATGAAAGTTTTACTGATGAGAAGACTGGCCCAGATAGTTAGAACACTGGATATTACTGATTAGAAATTTAAGTCCCTAGACTTTAGTTCAAATCTGAACTGTTTATTCCAAGAGGATAATTGTTCCTGCTTTATATTATCATAAATTATCATTTTTCCTGGTTTTCTCAGGAGTAATAACAGTTGGGAGCACATTCATTTATAAAAGAATTATGAAAATTAAATACTTTAAAATTTAACCGGTCAACTTGGTAGAATTGTCAGAGATGAATGATGTTTTATGGGCATAACATTTTATTAGTGAAGATGCTGTCCCCAACGTCTGTTTACTAACGTGCATGGAAAGATGGTGGTGTTTGCTTTTGGAGAACTTTGACACCATTTCTCATAAGAGAAGAAACCAATATTCTATTTTGTTTAACTGTGGAAATCACTGTACAAACTCGTCGGTTGGCCAGCAGCTTCTTTTTCTTCCCTCCTAACTGAGAACTCCAGGTTGCACAGCAAAATGCCCTTTTCTTTCTTCCTTCCTTCCTTTCTTCCTTTCTTTTTTTCCTTTCTTTCTTCTTCCTTCCTTCCTTCCTTCCTTTCTTTTTTAATCCTCACCCAAGGATATTTTTCCATTGATTTTTAGAGAAAGTGGGAGAGAGAGGAAAAGACAGAGAGAAATATTGATGCAAGAAAAACCTATCAATTGGTTGCAGGGCCCGGGCTGGGAAGGAGCCTGCAACCGAGGTACATGCCCTTGACCAGAATCAAACTCAGGACCCTTCAGTCTGCAGGCAAATGCTCTATCCACTGAGCCAAACCACCCAGGGCTCTTTCTTTCTTTTTTTAATATGTTTTTACTAATTTGAGAGAGAGAAACATTGATGAAAGAGAAACATCGACCAGCAGCCCCTGCAGGCCCTCAACTGGGAATACTAGTAGAGCCAGCAACTGGGAATGAGCCCTAACCAAGAGGGAATCGAACCAACGGCCTCTTGGTACATGAGACATCCCTCAACCAACTGAGCCACACCAGCCAGGGCTCTTTTCGTTCATTCTGTGAGATTGTACCACAGAGGCTCACTGCTAATGCTAAGGTCCTGCAGTCATTTTGCAAACAAACCATCAAAAGAAATGATAATAATACCCACAGACAACATAGCACACCTAGGTGTGAAGACTGTGGGAATGGTGGTATTATTTCAATGCCCTCTTGATTGCTTTTATGTCAGTGTATTTCCTGTCTCTGAATCTTCTATGCAAAATCTGACCATAAGTTGGGCAAACCAGTACCAGTTTGAAGTTTTGTGGGTTTTCTTGTGTAACATACACCATTTTTGAAAGTTGGGAAGAAAGACAAGATGTATCTATCTGAGGTTTATGGGAACTTTTGACATGTCTCTGAGGTCCTCTGCAGAGACTGTCTGAGACCACTAGCCCCATTACTTAGCCTTTCTTAATCACCAAGTCAGATGTTTTGCTTCCCTGTTTCCCATTCCTGTCTTCAAGAGACATTCCAGCTTCGCTCTTACACCCCCATCTTCATTGTCTGTCCTCACCTCTGCCCCCGCCACCCAGGGAATCTGTTTATGAAGCCATCTGGCTAGTTTCTGAAAGCCACAGAGCTGGCGGCCCTGACCCTGGCTACCAGCAGCTCACTCTGTGCACAAAAGAAAAGCAGCTTTTTGTTGTCTTTTTCTCTTTAAGTTCACGAAACCAGCAAAGTCCCAGAAATTCTTTGGAAAGTTGGACTCGATGATAAATAAAAATTGAAGACAAGTAAAGTTCTTTTTCAAACTTCTCTATCCAGTTTGTAAAACTACAATCTGCTTGCCTTTCATACTAATTGCAGAAATCATTAGGAAAAGTAGCTGAACCCAGAGACAATGCCCAGTGAGCATAGCATCTCTTAAGTGTGTTTTAAGAACCTATAGAGCCCACCCTGGATTCCCCTCTTTCACATAATTCTGCGAAATTTGAGAACCTGGAGTTGTACATAAATTTAGAGAAAATATCTCATATCTCAAAATATCTCATCCTGCCAAAGATTGCAAATAAAAAACTATGTAATATATCAGCGTTGTGTTTGCATCTCAGAAAAGGGGAACGTAAAGCCATGGCAAGACCTGAGGATAGTCTCCATCCAAATTCAGCCCTTCTGGGGTTGCTGCTTGCAGCACCCCTCGATGAAACCCCGCCGACCACAGAGTCAGAACAGATTTGACGAAGGTACCAAGTGTCTTGGGGAACTTCAGTGGCCTGCTAACAGCTGTCTGACCATGTGTGCCTGCGGTTTTTCATGCCAGGAGCACCGCTGTGAGAACTTCTTGGGGAATGCACAGTGGTCCCCGGGCTGTGGAGTGTGGGGATTTCCAGGGCTGAGTGGTGACTAAATGATGCTCCTGGCACTCTCCCCATGTGACCGGTGTCCCTGAGGGTTCTTTCTGTCACTTAAACAGAGCCCCACAGCAGCCTCTAAAGCAGGCGCCCCCCCCCCCACCCCCCACCCCATAGCTCCAGCACTCCTGTCAGTATCCCCGCATTAAGTTGAACCAGGACGGGGAGAGGAACAGAGAAAGCTCTCCACTGGAAGTTTCACCATTTCGCTGGTTCTGACTCCGGACCTCAGCTGCCTCATCTTTAAAATGGGGGTAGTAATTCCTTTGTATAACTGGTTTTGAGAAATGAAAGTAGGTAAAAGAACTTTAAAATGTAAAAAGCACAAAGTAAATGAAATATCTCGTTACTAGGCTCCGTTCTGATGCCAGCTAGTTGTGTGACCTTCATGATTATAAAAAGAACCACTGAAGTCCATTTTGCAAGCTCTGAGCCTGTGAAAAATCAAAGAGAAACTTCAAATAGCCAGGACTTTCTACCAGGATGCTCAACTCAGATGTGTTCTCTGTACCTAAGCCCTTCAGTTAGTTGTTGTAGTTCCAGTTTAAGTGGAATACCAACCCCTCCTCTTCCCTTTTCCCACCTGGTAGTCTCAGGTCTATTTTAGAATATTTTCCTCAAAGTATCCTGGCATTGGAGAGGAAACCAAACTCTTCAGCAGCTCCATTCCTCTCTCTTGAGCTTAATTCTATGAATAAGGGAGTACTGCGTGGCTTAATAAACACTACACATATAAGTGGGAGCAGACTGAATCTGCTTCCTAATTGGCAGAGATGGGCACACCCAACTCTCTTTTAGAGCATTTCCGTTAGAGCTGACTGTCCCAATTAAATCTGTGACCCAGATACAGTCACCTCTACTCCAGAGAGCTGGTAGAACTAGCTCTGTGGGAAACAGTTTCCAGTTCGAGTGCCAAGTACACTCAAGTGAGCTAGACTCAGGTTTGTATCAAAGCAACCTCAAGCGCAGTGAAGGGAGTGGCGGTGCGCAAGGGGGGAGAGGATTTGGAACAAATGCTTGAAGCTTCCAAGATGACACGGTTTTAACTGTCCCGACCCAAACCATCACTCCTAGCCAGGCTGGTGTGGTATCCCCAACACACCATAGCCATGCCCATCTCCATGCCTTTGCTTTCGCTGCAAGTTCTCTTCTAGAATTGCCTTCTGCCCTCTTTTCAATCCTTCAGTTGGTCATGCAACAAATATTTCCTGAACACATTTTGTGGTTCAGCACTGTGCTAGTATTGTGGATCTAGAAAGATAAACCTGATATGATCAATGCACTCAAGCAGTTTATTCCCTGATAAAGAAGTAATTCTAGTGATAGTGGGAGGCATGTCTGATACAGTGGCTAGGAGAGTATGAAGAACAGAGATATTTCCCTTATGTCTAGAGGAACTAAGGAAGACTTCATGGAGGAGGTGGCATTTGGTGGCAGTTTTGATGGAGGGTTTCAAAAGACTAAGATTGGCATAAGATGATGTGGAGATAGGAACTGGCTTGGATGAGCCTATAGCCAAGAGGTCCAGTAGAGAAGCTGAAGGGGCAGTGTAAAGGAAGGAAACAAATGTTTATTGAGCACCTGCTATGTACAAGTACATTTGTTTTCATATGCTATCACTCTCGGTAGATTTTATTATTCCTCTTTTGTGTGTGGAAAATAGTTGTAAAGAGATTGTGACTTCCTTTAGGTTCCAACATATAGTGAATGGAGATCCAGGACTTTTAGCCAAGTCTGACTAACTCTGAAGCCTGTCTACTCTCTGCACACTGAACTGCCTTCTTGGATCTGAGGCTCAAAAAGGCAGATTACCGCCATATCCTAGAAAGCTAAAGAGCTTGGCTTTTCCCTTCTTCTTGACCTAGTTAAAGCCTTCCAGGACTGGCTCAAACTCTACCCTTTTCACTAGACCTTTTCTGAATGCTCCGGCCCTCGGATATGCCCAGTCACTGTTCATAGGTTTCCACTGCCCTACAACCTTCTTTATTGGCTCCTATGACTCCATTAAGAATCCTCAATAAAGGAAAAAAATTCTTGGGGGAGGAGATAATGGCGGCAGAATAGACAGACGTGTTCCGAGCCTTGTCCCGGAGCAGAAAGAAAGAACAGCTGAGGGTCGCACAAGGAGTGTTTGTTGGCCGGTTGGGAGACAGCTGAATTCCAGAAGGAGGTGGGGAACTGCTGAACGGGGTTCCCCTGACCTGGCAGCACCAACTGCGGCTGGGTCCCCTCCCGGAGCTGCGGGCTTGGACGCGGAGTCTGCGCCATCTTGATCCGGAAAGTGGAGCTTATCTGAAGCCTGAGAATCCACAACTGCGGCACCCCAGGAACAGCTGCGAGCCCCAGAACAACGCTCCCCAACTGGCGCAAGCACACGGGTTCAGAGGAGCTCTACACTCCACCACGGAAAGGTCAGATTTCGCCTGGGATAAGGTGAGGTCTCTGGTCCCGGCGGGAGAGAGGAACGCGCGTTTTGCGGGAGCTGGAGGACCAGGGAAGTCTGTGCCTAGAAAAATCCGTGGCTGAAGGGGCTGGCGTGATCTGTGATTGTGGAAAGGGGTCCTCAGAGCTGCTAAGAGAAGGGCACTCTAAAAAGCAACCCATTTTGATCTGAAGTGCAGGGACACCCTAAGAATTTCAGGCAGTCCAGACTTACGCGCAGCCCCTGCGTTCCCTGGGTGCCTGGGCTTACGCGGAGTCCCGGAGTTCGCACAACTGAGCTTTTTCCTCTTGAAATTCTTGCCTCTGATTACTAAGCCCAATACATAGGATCACCCAGTTGGGGACACCCTGGGAGACTGCAGGGGAAGGTTGTTTTTCTGGAACCTGGGGATCGGAGCTGGGCGTGACCATCAGAGAGTCAGCTCTGAGGCAGACCACTCCCACAGGCCAGTGGCGAGTGCGGGAAAGAAGGCTCTAACACTGCCTAGAGAGGCCATAGATAGACCCGGAAGTCAATCCAGAAACACTGCCACCCAGGGGCTGAATCACAAATTGACTCTTGTGTAATCAAAAATAAAGGAATACGAGAAATTAAGACACACCGCCTGCTTAAAATCAGGACTGGCTTACAACACCGAAGAGCAGTGGATCGCAGGGAACTGCAATACTGTCTGGACTGAGAAACAGGCGTGCCAAACAGAAAAACAGAGGAAGTGAATGACCTTCACTACTTCACATTTTATTTTTACCTTTTATTTTTTTATTTTTTTATTCTTTTTTATTTTCATTTTTTGCATCTTTTAATCAAGAAATTTTTTTCTCTTTTTTCATCACTTGATTTTACCTTTTTAATTATTACATTTTTATTTTCAATCCGTATTATTACTACTGCTATTTTATCTTTTTTTTTTTTTTTTTAAGTGTCATTTTATTTTCTCTTCATATTATTTTGGGATTAGGGTTCTACATTCTATTTCTATCTTTCCTTTAGCATCGTTTTACTCTATCTCAACTCTACCTTTAGGCCATCACTCCCCTCCTAACCTCCCCCTTTTCAGTGTCCTGTTTATCTTACCCTTTTACAGCTTTAGATTCTCCCTATTCTTTCTGTTTACCCCTTGTTAAAATTTCACCCTACTTACATATCTAATCTCCAATCCCCTGCTCCAAGTCCACATACACCTCTCCCTTCGCTGTCTGAGCTATCCATAAACTTGTCCTTCTCTCTGTCCTTTTGTTGTTGTTTGCTTGAATGTAGATTATATCCAATTTTTATGCTTTTTTGTGAGATTGTTTTGCTTATTCTTCTTTTGTTTATTTTTTTTGTTTGTTTTGTGCTTCAGCTTTCCCTTGCCTCACTCCATATTAGTTGGTGTTGTAGTTTGTACTAATCCCCAGGCACTTGTTGCTGGCATTTGCTGGGATTAGTGATTGTTCTATTGGAGTTTTATCCCCAATATATATAGTCTGTTCCCCTATCTCTCTTAGTCACTTTCTTGTCTCTCTTACTTTTTTTTTCTTTTTTTTCTTCTCTTTACTTTCCCTTTTCCCAATTTCATTTTCACACTCTTTTTTTCTTTTTTTCCTTCTTTCTTTCTTTTTTCCTCTTCTTCTTTCTCTCCTATCACCTAATTTGCCTTTCTCTGGTGGTCACCTTTACTGGAGGTTATTAATATCGTGAATACATTCCTGTTCAGTGCCTTGTGAGTTGTACCTGGTAGTGCTGTATTTTGTGCCTTTAAATCAACCCAGGAGAGAGAGAACTACATAACCAGACACCCAGAGAAGAGAGACCATGGGGAGACAAAGAGGCAGCCCGCATATGAAAGAAAAGCAGGCATCACCAGAAAAGGAAGTAAACGAAATGGAGGCAAGCAACCTTCCAGAAAAAGAATTCAGAGAAATGGTCATAAGGTGGCTGAAAAGAATGGAAGACAAATTCGACAATATGAGCAAGAACCAAGAGGAAATGAAGAAGAACCAAGAAGAAATGAAAAATGACATCGCTGCTGTAAAGAACTCAATAGAAAGCATCAAGAGTAGACTAGAAGAAGCAGAGGACCGCATCAGTGAGCTAGAAGACAAGATGGAAAAAAATACCCAAGAAAAGCAACTTCTAGAAAAAAAAATCAAAAGGCAGGAGGAGAGTCTAAGGGAACTTTGGGACAACACGAAACAAAACAACATCCGCATAATAGGGGTTCCAGAAGGAAAGGAAGCTGAGCAAGGAATAGAAAACCTCTTTGAAGAAATAATGACAGAAAATTTCCCAGATATAGGGAAGAAAAAACACACACAAATCCAAGAAGCTCACAGAGTCCCAAGCAAAATGAACCCCAAAAGACCGACGCCAAGGCACATTATAATTAAATTGGCAAACAACAACGACAAAGTAAGAATCTTAAAAGCAGCAAGAGAGAGACAGAAAGTTACATACAAAGGAACCCCCATCAGACTAGCAACTGATTTCTCAACAGAAACTCATCAGGCCAGAAGGGAATGGAATGAAATATACAAAGTCATGCAAAGGAAGGGGCTGAATCCAAGAATACTGTACCCAGCAAGGCTGTCAATCAAAATTGAAGGTGAAATCAGGAGCTTCACAGACAAAAAAGGACTAAGGGAATTTATTACCACCAAACCAGCAATGCAAGAAATGCTAAAGGGTCTGCTGTAAAAAAAAAAAGAAATAGGAAGTGAAGAAGTAACACAGGGGTAAAGAATAGGAATGGCGACAAATAAGTACCTATCAATAATAACTTTAAATGTAAATGGATTAAATGCCCCAATCAAAAGACATAGGGTAACGGATTGGATAAGAAAACACGACCCATATATCTGCTGTCTACAAGAAACCCACCTCAGAAAAAAAGACGCACACAAACTGAGGGTGAAGGGATGGAAAAAGGTTTTCCAGGCAAATGGAACTGAAAAAAAAGCTGGGGTAGCAATACTTATTTCTGACAAATTAGATCTCAAACTGAAGGACATAACAAGAGATAAGGAAGGCCATTTCATAATACTAAAGGGAGCAATCCAACAAGAAGAAATAACTCTGGTAAACATATATGCACCCAATACAGGAGCACCCAAATACATAAAAAAACTCCTGGAGGATATCAAGGGAGAGATTGACAGCAATACAATCATAGTAGGAGACTTTAATACCCCACTATCACCATTGGACAAATCCTCTAAACAAAACATCAGCAAAGAAACATCAATCCTAAATGACTCACTAGACCAGATGGAATTAATTGACATCTTCAGAACATTTCACCCCAAAGCCACAGAATATACATTCTTCTCAAGTGCACATGGGTCATTTTCAAAGATAGACCATATGTTGGGACACAGGCAAAGTCTCTTCAAATTCAAGAAGATAGAAATCATATCAAGCATCTTCTCAGACCACAGTGGCATAAAACTGGAAATCAACTACAATAAAAACAACCCAAAGAAATCAAACACATGGAGACTAAACAGCATGCTATTAAACCATGACTGGGTTACCAGAGAGATCAAAGAAGAAATAAAAAACATCATGACAACAAATGACAATGAAAACACTACAATCCAAAATCTATGGGACACAGCGAAAGCAGTCTTGAGAGGGAAGTTCATAGCTCTACAAGCCTACTGCAAAAAACAAGAAACAGGGGTAATAAATTACCTAACCCAACAACTCAAAGAGTTAGAAAAAGAGCAACAAGAAAAGCCCAGTGTAAGCAGAAGGAAGGAAATAATAAAGATCAGAGCACAGATAAACGACATAGAGACCAAAGAAACAATTCAAAAGATCAACAAGACCAAGAGCTGGTTCTTTGAAAGGATAAACAAGATTGATGAACCTCTAGCCAGGCTCACCAAGAAGCAAAGAGAGAGGACCCAAATAAACAAGATCAGAAATGAAAGAGGTGAAATAACAACAGATCCCGCTGAAATACAAAGGATTGTTAAAAAATACTACGAACAACTCTATTCCAACAAACTGGACAACCTGGAGGAAATGGACATATTCCTAGAAAAATATAACCTTCCAAAACTCAATCAGGAAGAATCTAAACAGCTCAACATGCCAGTAACTATGGAAGAAATTGAAGCAGTCATCAAAGAGCTTCCGGCAAACAAAAGCCCGGGGCCAGACGGCTTCACAGGAGAGTTCTACCAAACATTCAAGGAAGAACTAAAACCTATCCTCCTCAGACTATTCCAAAAAATCCAAGAGGAAGGAACACTTCCAAGCTCCTTCTATGAAGCCAGCATCACCCTAATACCAAAACCAGATAAAGACAACACAATGAAGGAGAATTACAGGCCAATATCCCTCATGAATGTAGATGCCAAAATCCTCAATAAAATTCTAGCAAATAGGATCCAGCAGTACATCAGAAAGATCATACACCATGACCAAGTAGGATTTATCCCAGGAATGCAAGGATGGTTCAATATCCGCAAATCAATAAATGTGATACATCACATAAACAAATTGAGAGATAAAAATCACATAGTCATATCAATTGATGCAGAAAAAGCATTTGACAAAATCCAACACCCTTTCTTGATAAAAACTCTCAACAAGGTGGGAATAGAAGGATCATACCTCAACATAATAAAAGCTATATATGATAAACCCACAGCTAACATCATACTCAATGGGCAAAAACTAAAACCATTTCCCCTAAGAACAGGAACAAGACAGGGATGCCCACTCTCACCACTCCTGTTTGACATAGTACTGGAAGTATTAGCCACTGCAATTAGACAAGAAGAAGAAATAAAAGGCATCCAAATTGGAAAAGAAGAAGTAAAGCTGTCCTTATTTGCAGATGACATGATATTGTACATAAAAAACCCGAAAGACTCCATAAAAAAACTAACAGACTTAATAAATGAATTCGGCAATGTAGCAGGATACAAAATTAACGCCAAGAAATCTATGGCATTTCTATACACCAACAATGAACTTACAGAAAGAGAGACTAAAAAAGCAATCCCATTTTCCATTGCACCAAAAAAATTAAGATACTTAGGAATAAACCTAACCAAGGAGGTAAAAGACCTATATGCGGAAAACTACAGGACCCTGAAAAAAGAGATAGAGGAAGATGTAAACAGATGGAAGAACATACCATGTTCATGGATTGGTAGAATCAACATCATTAAAATGTCCATACTACCCAAAGCAATCTATAGATTCAATGCACTCCCCATTAAAATACCAACGGCGTATTTCACAGACCTAGAAAGAACTCTCCAAAAATTCATCTGGAATAAAAAAAGACCCCGAATAGCCACAGCAATCCTGAGAAAGAAGAATAAAGTAGGAGGGATCTCAATACCAGATTTCAAGCTGTATTACAAAGCCACTGTCCTCAAAACAGCCTGGTACTGGCACAAGAACAGACATATAGATCAATGGAACAGAATAGAGAATCCAGATATCGACCCAAACCAATATGCGCATTTAATATTTGACAAAGGAGGCATGAGCATACAATGGAGTCAAGACAGTCTCTTTAATAAATGGTGTTGGGAAAATTGGACAGATACATGCAAAAAAATGAAACTAGATCACCAACTTACACCATACACAAAAATAAACTCAAAATGGGTACAGGACTTAAATATAAGACGGGAAACCATAAAAATACTAGAGGAATCCACAGGCAGCAAAATCTCAGACATATGCCAAAAGAACTTTTTCAGTGATACTGCCCCTAGGGCAATGGAAGCCAAACAGAAAATAAACAAATGGGACTACATCAAAATAAAAAGCTTTTGCACAGCAAAAGAAACCATCAACAAAACAACAAGAAAGACCACTGTATGGGAGAACATATTTGCAAATGGTATCACTGATAAAGGTTTAATTTCCAACATCTACAGGCAGCTTATACAACTTAATAAAAGGAAGATAAAGGAACCAATAAAAAAATGGGCAACGGACCTAAATAGAATCTTTTCGAAAGAAGACAGAAGGAAGGCCAAGAGACACATGAAAACATGCTCAAAGTCACTAATTATCCGAGAGATGCAAATCAAAACAACAATGCGATACCATCTCACACCTGTCAGAATGGCTATCATCAACAAATCAACAAACGACAAGTGTTGGCGAGGATGCGGAGAAAAAGGAACCCTCGTGCACTGCTGGTGGGAATGCAGACTGGTGCAGCCACTGTGGAGAACAGTATGGAGTTTCCTCAAAAAACTGAAAATGGAACTCCCATTTGACCCAGTAATCCCACTCCTAGGAATATATCCTAAGAAACCAGAAACACCAATCAGAAAGGATATATGCACCCCTATGTTCATAGCAGCACAATTTACAATAGCTAAGATTTGGAAACAGCCTAGGTGCCCATCAGCAGATGACTGGATCAGAAAACTATGGTACATCTACACAATGGAATACTATGCTGCCGTAAAAAAGAAGGAATTACTACCATTTGTAGGCACTTGGATGGAATTAGAGAACATTATGCTAAGTGAAATAAGCCAGTCAATGAAAGAAAAATACCACATGATCCCACTCATTTGGGGATAATGAAAAACATTATAAACTGATGAACAAAAAAATAGTTACAGAGGCAGTAAAGCATCAAACAGACTGTCAAATTACAGTGGTAAGGTTAGGGAGAGGTGGGGGAAATAAGAGATCAACTGAAGGACTTATATGCATGTATATAAGAGTAAGCAACGGATACAAAACATTGGGGGGTGAGGGCATGTATGGGAGTGGGGTGGGGATGGGGGGCAATGGTAAGATATGTACACATGTAATACCTTAATAAAAATTTGAAAAAAAAAAAAAAAAAAAAAAAAAAAAAAGAATCCTCAATAAAGATGCAAGTTCTTAAGGGAGCGGAACTGATCTTGCCCTTCTTCCTTGCCCCTGAATGAGTAATTGTGGAATTAATTCTTTCTTTTTGGAGAGGATATAGAGATGAGCAGTGGCTGCCCTCTCTCCAGTGTAGTTGGCCTGCACTTATGTTAGAGGGGGTGGCACTCCCCAATTCCCCAAGGCCCATCCACAGATATTTGCCTTCCCTAGAGTTTCTCTCTAAAAGGAAGTCACAAGGAAACAAGCCCAGCTCTGCTGAGCGCAACCAACCCAGTGGGCCACTGGTTCACAAATGGCCACACCTAGTCATGTACTGGCCTAAAAGCTGATTATGGACTGTTTACTGGGTGGATCTAGAGAAAAGCACCTCCCTCCCTGAGCATGAAAAGAGAAGTTCTCAACCTGGAAGGAGACAGTGCCATGGGCAGCTCCAGCTCACACGAGAAAGCCCTGCAGATGGTGCCAACCCACAGCCCAGGAACTCCTTTGCAGATTTTTGGATGGATATGTCGAAGTAAAGAGGCAGCCTTACCTCTGACTGGTGTGGATTTGATGGCTCTGATCATTTCCAGACCATTAAACACTCCACTCTGATAAGGTTGATTTTCCAGGTCACAAATTTCATAGGCACACTTGCGACTTACAGGATAACTATTGATCATTTTATTGCAAGGTAAGTACCATACAGAGGATGGGAAAAATCACATAGTAAACAATTATTGCCTAAGT
Organism: Plecotus auritus; assembly: GCF_963455305.1. Taxonomy (NCBI): domain Eukaryota; kingdom Metazoa; phylum Chordata; class Mammalia; order Chiroptera; family Vespertilionidae; genus Plecotus; species Plecotus auritus. The sequence goes on from NC_137776.1 coordinate 80,267,808, forward strand.
GCCTGGTTATTTTTGAGTCTGGCTACCAGTCATTTATTTTCAAAGTTAAATTTAGTCCTAGAAAAATTTCCCATTGGTGTCCACCGGGATGCTTGAAAAATGTCTCCCTCTTAATTCATAATTATATCAGCAGCATCTTAAATACATTCTTATTTTACTTTCCCTGAACTCTAACATGGCCATTTTCTTTCCCTGGTGCATTACCCAATGTAACAGAGTAGAAGGCCAGAACTGGGGGTATTCAAGTCTGGTCAAGAGTCCCAGTCCCATCATTTATCAGTGATGTTACCTTGGCAAGGAGCTTACACTCTCTAAGCCTGAGTTTTTCAGTGGTAAGATGGTGTGAAAATACCTACTTTGTGGGGATATTGTTAGCAATAAATTAGATAATGTGTGTAATGTGCCTGGTCTATAGCAGTAATAATTCTACATACCCTTTTGATGCTTACTCCATGCCAGCCACTGTTTTCAGCACTCTATGGTATGTATTAACTTGATCTTCACAACAACCCCAATGAAGAAGCAACTATTATCGTACCCATTTTATGTTTGAGAGACCGAGAGACAGAGAAACTTGCTCAAGGTCAACAGCTATCAAGTGGTAGAGCTGGGATTTAACCCCAGAAAGACAGGCTGTAGGGTCCATGCTCTTCACTCTATACTAGGCGGGCCCATAGGTAGTGAACACAAGCTGCTGCTACACTTGGAAGGCAGTGTGGGTTCGCCGGAAGAGAGAGACGATCAGGTGTAGCACTTCTGGTAGACAGCCTTTAGTTGGCTCCCAAGAAACCTGCCTCCTCGCATTCACACCCAAGTGGAACCGCCTCCCCCTTGAATGTGGGCTGGACCTGACGCGACTGGAATCTAAAAATCAGAGTTTGGCAAAAGTGATGGAATGTCACTGCCAAGTCGAGGTTGCAAGAAGATTGTGGTTCCCACCTAGAGCAGCCCCTCTCCCTCTCTCTCGCTCACCCTGAGGGAAGCCAGCTGCCATGCTGTGAGCTACCCTATAGAGGGGTCCATGTGGTGGGGAACTAATGTCTCCAGCGAACAGCCTGAGGTTTGCTCACAGCCCCGCCAGTGAGTGTGGAAGCGGAACTCTGCGAGCTGAGCCTCAAAAGGATGACCGCCAGAATCAACTCCAGCCCCCAGTTTCTAAACCAAATAAGCTCAGCAAATAAACGGTTCTTTCCAGCACTTTCAGTTTCTTCACCAACACACTTACCAAAGATAAGTTTAACAGCCAGAGAAAAAAGGGAAGACAGGTCTGCCTGTCTGTAGCTTACGTTTTCTTAATACGAACCACTTGTGTCCCTCACAATGTGGGGTAGTAGGGAGCTCTCTCTGCTCCAGACGGAATGAGTCGTGGGTCCCAGTCCTGCTCAGTGTCACTTCTCTCCCTAACATTGCACTCAGCAGCTGTGGGCCTCTGGAAAGTCTATAAACCCTGTGGTCTCGGTTGTTCCGGCTGTATGAAAGGGTACTACTTGGCCTGCCTGAGCAAGGTGAGGATGGACCAGATCATCCGTCATGGTTCCTGCTGCAGGATCTCTGTGGCTTCACTCACACTGAGTTTTCACAGCTCTACTACTATGGTCTCCAACTTTGCGGTCTCAGGACTGCTTTACTTTTTAAAAAATTTTGAGGATCCAAAAGCTTTTGTTTAGTGAGGGATATATACATAAACAGTCTTTATTATTTTAGATTTTAAAACTGAGACATTTTTTAAGTATTAACTAATTCCTTTAAAAATAGTAACCCTATAATATGTTAACATAAAAATATAATTTTATGGAAAAGTAGCCACATTTTTTTCAAAAGAAAGAAGTGAGGAGAGGGACACTGTGTTACATTTTTGCAGATCTTCTCATGCCGGGCCTAATAGGGGCGGCTAGTTTTTTATACCAGCTTTTGCATTCATGCTGTGGCAATATCACATGCCAAAAAGCTTCTGGAAACTCCTCAGTATCCTGATGACAGGAATGGGCAGACAATGTCTCAGTGTTATTATGAAAATAGTTTTTACTTTACAGAAATCCTAAAGTGTTTCTGGAACCCCCAGGGATCCTTGGACCACATTTCAAAAACAGCTGTTCTATTAGTTCATATTAGAAATGCTAAGACTTTTTTTTCTCCAACCTTTTGCCTACCCACCATGCAAAAAAATTACAAACACACAGGTCCACACAAAAACGCACCAACTCTCCCCTGACACACACACGCACACATACACACAATTACTATAAACCTCTCTCTGGACAACTGCAAATCAAAATATTAAGCCCAAGGAGAATCTCTATAAGACACCGCTCCTCAAAGTAGGGTGCCAGCTCACCCTCCAAATGGTGGCTTCCTGCTTATCTATTGAACCCAATGAAAGCAACAAATGGCTCGAAGAGTGTCTGCACTGAGTTTCTCCAACAGGATGAATAGCTGAGAAATTTCAAAAGTTACTTGCCTTTGAAGCTTTGGCTTCAAAAACAAATGCCTGGGGGAAATCAGCAATGAGCAGGCCTGCTTCAAAAGCTAGCAAACCCCTGATCCAACAAAACCACAGGGACCCTCTAAAGCCCTGGTGGTCAGGCGGTCAGCCAACCAGGAAGCAGCCCAGTGTGCGGTGGGGACAATGTTGGATCAGTTGGGGGCTTTCTGAGAAGACCTTCAATAAAGCACTAAGTGGAAAAGGAAATCCCTAGATAGTCACCCTAAGTATGCGGAATATGGGGTTGGAAAAGCTCCCAGACAAGAGGTTTCAGTTCTGGTTCTACCATCAGCGTGGTACCAAAAGCAAACGGCATTTTCTGAAAATGACAAAGGGGGCAAGAAGAGCACTTATGTTCCTTCCAGCTTTTGATGCTGTTTTTCTCATCAATAATGCACATAGGTCTATGAATATACTTCTGAACCAAAGATGGGATATATCCCCTATCCCAGTGGTCGGCAAACTCATTAGTCAACAGAGCCGCAGTTTGCAGACCACTGCCCTATCCTATTTATGCCTGAAATACACAACCCTTCCATTTATTCAACAATGATCAAGACCCCAGTTTGCTGCAGACATTGTTCTAGCATTAAGACAACAGTGAACAAAACAATGAAAGCTCTTGCCATATATTCTACTGGGAGAGACAGACAAACAAAATATATCATGTCAGTGGTGGTAAGCATCTCAGAGAAGCTTGAAGCAGGGAAGGGGAACAGGGATTACAGGGTTGAGGGTTGTTTGCAATTTTCAATATACCAGTCAGTGTAGACAAACCCATGAACCTGGAAATTTGAAATATTATACAGCTTTACATGAAATCCAACCATCACAAAGTCATCTGTGATGGTAGGTAGCTAGTTATTGACAAATAGGAAGAGAACAAGGGAAGTCAAACATGGTTGAGCATATTCTTCAGCTGGGAGACAGAAGCCTGTCTGCTTCACCAGGAAGCTACAGCTTCACACACACTCCAGCAGACCAGATCATTGCCCCATCAAGAATTAACACAACACCTTCCCCTCCTGGATTGTAGGAGGTGGGGCAGCAGAGGGAGATAAGCACATGCCCAATAAAGTCTAAATGGCACAGGGGTGGTGCTTGACTAGAACAAAGCACCTTTCTTTCTATTTTTCTTTCTTTCTTTCTTTCTTTCTTTCTTTCTTTCTTTCTTTCTTTCTTTCTTCTCTCTCTCTCTCTCTCTCTCTCTCTCTCTCTCTCTCTCTCTCTCTCTCTCTCTCCCTCTCTCGCTTGTGATCCTTGCTCTATAGTAGCCATGTGGCCCTGTTCTCTCTGTAGTAGCCATGTGGCCTCGAAGCCATGTAGCTCCATACACAGACTCCAGGCGGAAGCCTGGGTACAGCAGCAAAGCAATGGATTGCAGTGGGAACACAAGCTCAGTTCACCAGACACTGGCCTGAAACTTAGCTTTAATATGGCACAGCATCTCTGGAAACTGACTTCATCTCTGGCCCTGATTTTTCATGGTGACGGACAGAGACAGGACACCGGAAAGGCATCCTTTTGATTTTGCACCACAAATAAATACTGCCACCAGACCTCAACTACCCTTGTGGGTCCCTGAAAATGCTTTTTTCGTGACAGGAACCCCACATCCCCTGGCAACAAATCAACATTCATTCATTTATTCAACGAGTCTGTCAACCAGTCAGCAAACATTTACATGGGGCATTGAAGATTTTGCAACTCTGGGAGTTTGGAGAGGAGGCCGCCTTGGGTAGAGATCAGCTTTTGCTGAAGAGCCAGCTTTGGGTAACAGTTGGCCATGGGATCTGAAGCCAGACTGCCTTAGTTCGCATCCTGTGTTCCACCTATGAGATCCTGGACAGCTGGCTGAAACTTGTTGCTTCCATTTCATCGTCAGGGTGGGAATAATAAAAGTACTTTAAAAACTGGTTAAGATGTTAGTTTTATTCACACTGGACACTAGGCATAAAACAACTCCCCAATGGTGGCCATCAGGGCTGGAATCGGAAGAGAAGAGCAAGAGAGAGTTGTTTGTGGGCCTGTGACAGACTCCCTCTTGGAACACCCCACCCTGAAATCGAGGGGACTTACTTGGATTGAGACTTATTTGGGTCTCACTTGGCTGGCTGAGTCCTGGGAAAATCGGGTTGCACTGCTCTTTTTTGGTAGATTTCGCTGGGCTCTCAAAGCAGAGAAGAAAACAGCTCCCACTGAGGACTTGAACTGACCACTAGAGCTGGCCCCAAAGGGGCCATTCCAAACAGGAGAGACTGGTTTTATTTGAGAAGGATATGGTTTTCCTTGAGGACTAATATGCCTCTGTTTCCTGGAGTCTAGGCTTTGCCATTCTCGCTGGCCGACCCCATTGGGGATTAGAGCAGCCCCCACTCCTGCCCCCTGAATGTTGCCACCAAATGACGGTAGCCTGTCCGCCCTCGTTTGCATAAGAATCCTGCTCCATCTGTTAGAAGGAGCAATATCTGTTCATGCTAATCTGATTGCTCTGGTAACTTGTATTAAAAAACACAGAGGCTACCACAAGCTTTGCTCTGACCTTTGATTTTTCCAATATCGCATCTGGGGTAAGCACTTCCTTTTAATCTCTACGGACAATAGGCAAAATTTCACCAAGGGGCCTGCCAACAGAGATAGAGATCATAGAGCATGTGTCCATGACCCCAGGTTAGGTGATTATAATAACGCTTTTTAGGCTCTTCTAATAAAGAATATGCTGAACAGGTTCCAACGTGCATGTGCAAAAGTCTAATTGCTGTTAACATGTCACTCCCATCACGGAGAAGCAACAATGTACTGACGGCCTGTCAAATTTGGAATTGATTTTGAAATTGCTTTAATGAGGCGATGAATAAGTTTGCAGGGGCCTGGCCATCTGAGAGGGCTCAGCGGCGTCAGCCCAAATCACCTGCAATTGCTCTGTTGACCATTCATGAATGAGGACAGGAGCGCACAGAGGGTTGCTGTTTGGTTGCCGAGGATTTGCCAGCTCTGAGCTGGGATTTCAGTCCCTGCTCCCACCTCGGAAGTCCCTTGCATTTCAGATTTGTTTTGAGGTATGTGTGTGCGCTTGCCTTCCAGCCATGTTCCCCCTGATTAAATGGCTAAGTAAATACCTCCAACTGAAAGGGCTGAGCTGGTTTTTCTCAAAAGCACAAGGAAGGGATTACAAGTTACTTCTTGTACTTCATCCAATAGGTGTGCAAGGCACTCTGAGAGTAATGCACCTCCTAGGTCTGAGCTTGGTCCTGCCAATCAAGCTGATTGGTGGCATGGATACAGAATAAAGCTTTTTTACCTGCATTACTGTCCATAGCGATGGAGTTGGTCAGCTGTCACTCTGCCTGCAGAATTACTGTGCCCATTTTTGGTTTCCCATAAATGGAGAAAGGTTGAGAAAGGTTTTCCAAACTGTCTAAGGCTGGACCCCACAGCTCTTCTCAATATCCAGCCCACTGAAACCCAGTGGGGCTGCAATGGCCATGTTTGTTTGGATTTCATTCTCGAATAACAACTCTCCCCAGGTATTTCAACAGGCAAGGCAGGTGGGAAAGTACCAAAATAATCTTCCAGCTCTGACCAAATTTAAAGTAATGTGTCACCTAATTCCCACTCAAGATGTGGTTTTGGATTCGTGATGAGGAAATGGTGTTTTCCCGGCCAAGAGAACTGAATAAGCTTTCCTGCTTCCTTGTCTCTCACTTGTAAACAACACCAGCACTTTGACAATGAAGACAAATGTGTGCCCAGCTTGCAGTAAAAATGAAGAAACTGCCAGTAACACTTCACAATTGTCGCTTTTATTACCTGCCTCCCCCACCCGGAACATTATTTCATTCGGAGCCAAGGTAGAGAGCCAAATTGCCTTATTTCCAAAGAATATGAGCATATTTTAGAAAAGCATCTGTGTGCATTATATTTCGTGGGATACCGTCTCATTTCTGTTGCCCTGCATTTATGAGCGCATGACCAGCATCCTTATCAGGTTTAGAGGCCTTCAAGAAATCGGATGCTACAGGGTCCATACATACATCAACGTTACGATGATGTATTTTTCATGAAATCTGTAAATAAGGCCAACAGGATAGGGATATTCTGAATGACAGAATCTTTCATAGTTTTTGAGGAATGGCCTGTTTCCCCATAAAAAGTCAATTTACTTTTTTTTTGAGTCTTGCTCATTAAAAATCTAAGCTGGCTACTTAAGCACAGCAATCTTGAGAGAAAGGGGTAGCTACTTTGCTGTAAACCAATGAGTAGAAATGCAAGTTGTTAGCATGAAAGGCATAAATAATTGGCACCTCTGGGGTTTCTGATGTGTTTCCTTTCCTTATCATGTGAAACACTGTCTCAGGCTGAAGAAACAGGTGACTTGGTCTCTTCAAAGAAGACGGTGACAAAAAAAAAAAGAAAAAGAAAATGCTCAGGGTCATGAGTGCTAGGACTTAACGTTCAAAATGTCATTTTTATAAACTCAGTGAAATGGGAATGTTATCTCAGCTTCTGCTAAGACCTCTGTGTGCCCAGGACATCGACTGCGCACTGGGGTCTAGTACTGTAAAGAGTGTTTGAGTGGCTCAAAAGCTGAGGAAACGAAGCTCTCATGTGCTGCTGTCTGTCACCCACTCGACTCCAGGCCACTCGGTTCTGAACGAAGGCACCCAGCACAACCCACACATTCCCCACCGCACTGAAGGCCAAAGGAAAAGCAGGGTCACTGGCAAAGAGGAACACGGAGACAAAGGGGACAGAAATGAACCACAGCTCAGAGTGAAATCGAAAACTGCAAGCAGGACTGGGGAGGCTAAAGGATCTTCACCAAATCTGCTGCCAGGGCTTGGGTGTCCTCCATCATTTTGGGGGGATCCACCTCTCTAGAGCTGTCAAACAGGAAAAATGGTACCTCTATAAAAAAAATAAATAAATAAGGGAATTTTGAAGAAATTGAAATATGAGGACTACAGAAGCCTTAGCAAAGGGCCAGTTGTGTGGAAGTAGTAAGTTCTGAATTGATATGGATATAGATCCCAATCCTCCCTCTGTTTCACGTGTATATGTATATGTATATGTATATGTATATGTATATGTATATGTATATGTATATAAATATATATACATGTGCACAGATAGAAAGAGAGAGAAATATGGGCTTTAAAGACATAACAGCAACTTTCAAGCAACTAAAAGGAAAATATCCTTCTATATTAAATACGTTATTTTTTATTACCCTTATTATTAACAACAGTGTAGACAATCTCTTCCAGATCAATGAGCATCCCCTCAGGCCTAAACACAGAGAGTAAATGAATCCTGAGTGACAGAGCCTGGAATTTCACTTGCTCCTGCCACCTGCTCTTGGAGGTCAACTGTACTATAGTGTGTAATTACCAACCTCATCTCTGCCTCTCCGCTTCCCTCACCCACTGTCTAATTGATGGCTTGACACCAGCGCAGGGTCAGCTCTTTAAAAACATCTTGAGCATGAACTACTCCTCCACCCAACAGATGCTGCTCATGCAGGAGCCTACCAGAGCCAGGAACTCCATGATGGCTTGTGTTTGCTCAGACTTGGAAAACAAAAAAGATTGAGCAAAGAACAAGATTACAGATCTACTCAGGCAAAAGGAAAATTGGAATTTGGTCTTAGCTACAAATTCCACTCCATGCACTAATGGTATTCTCTGGCCCTCTTCCAGGAGACTGATACCTTTGGTTTCTCGCCTTTCTTTTAGGTCTCCCTTGCCACCCTCTGAAATCTCACACAGATAATGGAATCATTGCCTTGGCAATGCTAACATATTATAAGGTGTCCACATGATAATGGATTATTCACATCTGTCAACAGCTGCAAAGAGGAAACCAGAACTACTACTGCATCTCCTTTGCCAGTGAAATACAAATCACCAGCCTAAATCTGGAACTCTACACCTAGGTGCTCTGCCCTGACATTGACCTCTCCAAATCTGGAAACAACTTTTCTCCCAGAAGAATTTGAGCAAACTGGTCTCTTTTCTAGCTCGGCTCTGGGCTGCTAGAAGATAAAGCTCCTAGCTTACTCCTAGAAGCACAACCCTTTTTTCTTTCCAAGCACCAAACCTCAAATCCCCTGGGAGACACCTATCCTTTGTGAAGTACCTGGTTTCTATTTCAGACCCTCCTTTTTTTCAGCCCATTATTGTGGCCCAGCTAAGACAGGCCAAGAGGTTTTATCTTGAAAACAAGAGGGCAGGGTGCCACTTTGAGCTTCTAATCATCACATATCTCTAAAAACTCTCACTCTAATCCCACACTCTACCTATAAACTCAAGCTCAAGAAACAGAACTGGCCAACAGGTGCTGTATTCTGAGACAGCTCAAACTGAGTTTTTCAAAGGTCAGATATTTTTCATAGACAAAGCTATTTGTTTCTATTTTTACCACTGTAATTAGTTAGTTCTCAATAATAGGAAGAAAGCCAAAGGAAGGCCAGACATATAAGCATGGCCATCTGGACAGCTTCACCAGGAAGCTGCAATTTTACATTCCCCAGGGAACCACTGATCCATTCCCTGCAGATCGCTGGAGGAAGGGACTGAACAAAAGGGAGGATGGGGGCATGTGCAGTGGAGCTGGGGTATCTCAGGGAAGATACTTGCCTGACAGTCTAGTTTGGAGAAAGATAATTGGCTAGAGAGGGTGGAGCCACTGCAAGCAGAAATCATATAAGGTTAAAATCCCCAGACAAAGGAATTCTCCCTCTCATTCCTCTGGCTTTGCTCCTGCTTCCTTGCACTTGTGCGTTTTCCCTCTGTAATCATGTGGCCCTAGAAGCTGCATAGCCCATGACCATGCAGAACCCACACACAATGGACTGCAGCTGGGAACACAAGCTAAGTTAGCCTGGTGCTGTACTGGGCTGTGCAAATATGGAGCAGAAACTCTGGGCAATGGCGTTAATCCTAGTTCTGCTGAAGACACAGCTGGATTTTTTCCTTGGTGGGACAGAGGCAGATGGACCTTGGAAACTCAGGGATTTAATTTCATGCAAATAAATACCACTTATTCTCCCATGCAAGTCTCAGAAAATTCCTTTTCTCATGACATTGCAAGAAGCCCACCTCCACCAGCAACAGGTGGGGAGCCCTGACCTGTGTAGCTCAGTTGATTGGGCATCGTCCATGCACCAAACGTTGCTGGTTTGATTCCCAGCCAAGACACATGACCAGGTTGTGGGCTCCATCCCCAGTAGGAGGAGGCAGTCAATCGATGTTTCTCTCTCCTTCTCCCTTCTTCTCTCTCTAAAAATCAATAAAAATATTTTTTTAAAAAAAAGCCAAAACAGATGGGGACACAGAGAACACCTCATGATATTACTATCACTTGCTCTAGATTAGGAATCAGCAAACTACAGCTTACAGGTTGAATCTGGCCTGTTGCCTGTTTTTGTAAATGAAGTTTTATTGGAACACAACCATGCCCATTAATTTACATATTGTGTAGTGCTGCATTGGTACTATGAAGGCAGAGATGAGTAGTTATAAGAGAGACTATATAATTCACGAAGTCTAAAATATTCACTGGCCATTTACAGAAAATGTTTGCAGACCCCTACTCTATTAGTTGACCTCACATCACCCAATTATTGTTAGTGATAGCATTAATCAATTTGTCTGCTCTTGATTGTTTTGACTTATGATGTAAAAACTCACATAACCCTACAAAAGCAATAAAGGGAGGAAGGGGGGAAGGAAATCATGAACACTAGATCTTGTTCAAAAGTGGCTAAGCACATAAAAGATAGCGTTAACAATTGCACACAAGCAAAATAGCCTGATAATTTTTTAAAAGAATGACAAGGCAGGAATTACATATTCAACTGAAGCCCACGCTGTACTTATTTAGCAAGTGATTCAAGATCATGGAACAAATAAAGATAACAGAAGCCTGCACTATAGAATAATAATGGAAAAAATGTATTGAAGATTATTTCACATGAGACTCCACTACTCAAAATCCATAGATAGGAAAATGAAGGAAATCTCTTCAGGGATTTGCTCAAGAAAACCCAAATTTGTTTTGTTTGATTCAAATGCCAATCACTAAATGATTCTTCACAAAGAACCCTTTTATTAGGTATAATTTTTAAATGAGAACAAAGAAATGGGTATTTGTTTTTCCATGGAATACATAAAATCTAGCATACTTTAGGCTCTGCCCCATGCCTACTAGCCATTTTAGAAATCATTGTCCAAACCTTCTCACTGAATCTGATGTGAAGTGAGATAAGGTTCCTACAGAGCTCTGACTGGTATGTTTTCCAAGTGGTTCATAACAAGACCTTACAGCAAATGTTCTTGTCTAAGTCTCCCTCAAAACTCAATCCTTTGGACAGAACTTACCCAGGTCCCTTTGGCTTGACCAAAGAGTTGAAAATGGATTTGGGGTGGAGCTGGGAAGGCTCACTCCCAGGCAACTCAGATTTCTCCAATTGTTGGATAACATTCCAAAGGGGTTGTATCCACTATTAGGAGGCTCACTTGTTTGTCAGCACTGCAGCCCTGGATGGATGCATCAATGCTCTAGGCATTTGAACAAGCCCCTTTGGATGGTGGACAAAAGGCCTTCAGCCTCCCTATACTGACTCCAGGCTGGAATGGGTGAACACAGTCAGACAGGCAATAGCCACATCCACACCCATACCTCTCACACACATACACATGGAGAGAAAGCCTATTTCTTGCAATTAAAATATAAGTCACATCCAGAATTCAAGGGCAGAACATTTTTTTGGAAATGAAAAAGGTGTGTGCAAAAAAATTGCCATCTCCCCTTTGTAGAAGCTTATCTCCCCAAAGGATACAGTACACCTCCTCTGTACATTTTGCACATTAACCTGTCTTATTCATCTAAGAATTCCAAGCATCTGCAATAGTATACAGCAGGTAGGTGCTCAATAAATGCTTTTTTCTTGCATCCATTTGTTCAATAAATGCTTATTAAACACCTGACAAATGCCTTGCAAAGTATAGTAAAATAACTAAATGAGTAAAACACAATAGGTTTCAAACCTAGAGGAGGAAAAGCAAACAGATATAGATGACCCTTGGACAACATGGGTTTGAACTGTGTAGGTCCATTTATGGGTGGCTTTTTTTTTTCCAATAAATACTGTGAATGTATTTTTCTCTTCCTTATGATATTCTTTTTTTTTTATTGTTTGAAGTATTACAAATAGTAGTACATATGTCTCCTTTTTTTTCCCCATTGACCTCCCCCTCAGCCTCCCCTACCCCCCAGTACATGCCTTTACCTGCCCCGCCCCCCAGAGTCTTGTATCCATTGGTTGTGCTTATATGCATGCGTACAAGTCCTTCAGTTGATCTCTTACAGCACACCCCCAACCTCCTTTGCCTTCCCGCTGTAGTTTGACAGTCTGTTCAATGATTCTTTGCCTCTGTATCTATTTTTTCCCCATTTCTTTCCTTTAAAAAATCTTGCCTCTGCAGACTAGAAATAAACATATAATAACAAAAAATGTTTGAGTCCCAATTTCAATGTCCAACAGTTCTGAGTCCCTGTTTCAATGTCAAACAGTTCCTTATGTGTACATGTCAGCAATGATATCTGGATGGTGGCAATGCAGGTCCGACCCTCTCTGGTTTGGTCCTAGGCAACCTGCTGCAACGCACAGCTACTGACTGCTAGTATGGCAAGGCGTCGTCAGCGTCTTCCATCTCTGGACTGTTTTTCCTCTTGTCTTGGTGGTTGGAGCAGTCCTGTCAATTCCTCTCTGTTGCAGGAATCCACATGGTCTTGGAGTTGTTTTCTGAAAATATACAAACATATTCTCGACCAAAAGTTAATAAAGGAATCTTTTCTATATAATTGATTTGGGATCGTTTTTATTTTTGCCCAAACGATTTTCCTTTGTCTTATTTAGACATCATGTGTTTTTCATGGGTGTCTAGCTGTTAGCACTACAAATGAAAATTAATTTTGTAAAGTAAAAATTTTCTAGATGTAATTTACTTATAGGATATTTTTCCTTACATGATATTACCCTACTATCCCCCCTTTTTTTGATTAATGGAGGCTTTTGTAAATTTTATAATGCAGTCTTGATAACTTTAAATTTTAATTTTTTGCACAAAAATATGACTGCTTTAGTTTCATTGCATGTTCAGGAATTTTACCATGAGATCAACTACCAATAGAAATTTTAGTTACCACTTTAGGAACAGCTTTTTGTCCAGTACAATTAAATTTTCTTGAATATTCACTTATTTCAATTAGCCTATTTAAATTCATCTGAAAACTTGATTATTATTTTACTGTCAAATTTAATACTCTACCAACAATCTTAGTTTACCCTGTAAATATTAGTGAAAAGGATTATTGGGGGGCCTGAACTCTCACCCCATCGGAGGGAGGTCTCCTGCCCCCATGGCTGCCTTGCCTCCCACGCCCAGCTCAGATCAGGACACAGGTGACAGACAGTGACTTGGCCCAGCTCAGATTGGGACCCAGGTAACAGACAGAGACTTGGCCGACAGCAGCTGCCCTATATCTAAATCCAGCCTAGCACCAGGAATGCTCAGGGCCTTATGATATTCTTAATATTTTCTTTTCTCTAGCTTACTTTATTGTAAGAATACAGCATATAATACATATAATATATAAAATATATGTTAATCGAATGTTTATGTTATCAGTAAGGCTTTTAGTCAACAAAGCCTTTTGGGGGAGTCAGATTTTTGATTGTGCAGTAGGTCAGTACCCACAAATCCATGATGTTAAAGGGTCAGCTATGGTTACAATATGGCTTAGAGGTGTTTCAGTCAAGACTTACAGAGTTGGGCACTTAACCCTGTACTAGGGTAGGTGGGTGTGGGAATAGTTAGGCCAGGGCTGAGAACCCTTCCTCTCTCTGCAATTGTAGATCAATGTTGTCACATTGGGACCTGTGACCTTTACAGGGGACAGTGAGCAGACGAGTTTACTTTTTGACTATGAAATCCATGGTATTTTTCAGCAATCATTGTTCACTAAGATTTGAGACTGGTCCTAGCAAGCAGAAAAACTTTTTTAAAAAATGCTACATTGAGTCTCCTCTCAATGGGCAAAGACACAGCCAAGATTTCTTGGGTCTTGTCTTGCTTAAGGCACGTGGCAGCTAAAAACAAGAGTGAAAGAAAAATCAATCAGTCACTATGTTTGAATCAAGATCATAGAATGTTAGTATCTATAAAAGGGCATTTTAAATGTTACTGAAGTCTATCTGATTCAAAATCACTGGTGTGACCAGTTTCATTCTTCTGTTCATTTGATAGAGTGACTGACAGGTCATTTGGGTTTTGCCGGAAGGGAGAGTTGCACAGGAAGACTTGGCATAGGGTAGCCATTTGACAAATGTGTTCTAAATGAATGAAGGCAAACACCTCAGGCTCTGTGGAGGGAAAGTAGGCCTCAAAATCCAGAAGCTCAAATAACACAGCCACACTGACCTTCTCATCAATCATTAATCTCATCCAACGGTGTTCTGGGAACAATGAAGAATGCAGGAAAAAAATTACACCTGGTCTCTGATCTTAAAGAACATACAAACAAGGATATGAATAGGTAGTTTGTGGAAATATATGAAGAGATGCTCTAACTCACCAATTGTCAGGGAAAATGCAAATCAAACATTAATGAGATATAATTTCATACCAAATAGACTAAAAATTTTTTTAACTGGATGATAATACTGAGTGTCAGCCCAGATGTGGGATACAGCCTCCTTTATTTATGGCTGGTGGGAATAAAGACTTTTCAGCCTTATTATGAATAATTTGGCACTGTCTAGTCAAATTAAGCATATGTGTAACCCACGTACCATCAATTCCCATTCTGGGTGTACACATATCCCAAATAAATTCTCACACAGTTTCATAAGGGGCCATGAATTAGGATGCCCATGCCACATTATTTGTGATGATGGCATGAAGTTGGAGGTAATTTTGGCACCCAACGTTAGAGGATTGGACAGAAAATATATGGGGCTTAGGGCTGGAGTATAACTCATGGTGCACTACACACTGTTGGAAGTAATTGATTAGATGTCTACGTAACAACAGGGCTGGATCTTGAAAGCATAGTCATAGTTGAAAAGAGTGAGAACCGGAATAAGATATATAAAAGAATGCCACTTAGAAAAGTAAAAATGGATGCTCATAAAACAAGAGTATAATTTTATAAGAAATCCTCACAAACAAAATGACATTCTTTAAGCTCATGAGAATAGTCGCCACCAGAGAGGTCAGATGAGAAAAGGAATAAATAGATACTTGGATTCCTGAGAGCGGGTGCTGCTGTAACAAATACATGTGGGAGTGGTGGAACCTGGCAGTGGGCAGAGGCTGGGAGGAATCTGAGGAGCATGTTAGAGAAAACCTAATAGTCTTGAACAGACTACAACTAGAAATCTTGACTTGGGGGACACTGCTCATGAGGGCTCAAAAGGAAATGAGGAACTTGCTACTGGAAATTACAGGAAGAAGGGTTAATTATGTAGTAGCAGTAAGTTGAGCAACACCATTAGCTGCAGTTTTGTGGGAAGTAAAAAATATGCCTAATGAACTAGTAAATTGAGTTAAGGAGTGATTGCAAAGTGATATGGTGCTACCTGTCCTCTTTTTGCTACTTATAGTAAACTGCATGTAAAAAGAAAGAAATAAAGGGAAAGACTGTTATACAAAAACAAACAAACGAAAAACAGAGTTTTGACAATTTTTAGCCTCCAGATAGCACACAATGCTAAAATTAATGATTTCTAAGCAAATGTCAAATACAGAACATTGCCAGGAAAACAGGATATAGAGATAAAACTGAAGGTGTGAAAGTAAAACTTTTTGTTAAGACCTCCCAACCATCAAAGGTATTGCTTAAGAGCCAAACAGTCACATACAAGGGTCCTTAAAGAGAAAAAGAAAAACTGTTTTCCTCTACTTGAAACACTTCTCACACCAGATATGTGGGGTTTTCCATACCAAGCAAAGACACTGTATGAGTGTCCTACAATTTAACTCAGTTCTGACAGTAACTTCCTGGAGTTGATGCAGACCCCTCAGGTTAAGGGCTCCACCCCACAAGACTGTCCACCTTCTAGCCCCACACTTCAGACACCAGTCGCAAGGCCCAGGTTGTCACCTATACTTCTGAGCATCCAGGTTTAAATGAGGGCTCCCACTGCCCCTTCCTCAGATCAGTAATTTGCCAGAATAACTCACAGACAATGTCACCTTACTATTACCCATTTATTATGAAAAAATACAACTTAGGAACAGCCAAATGGAAGAGATGCACAGGGGCAAGGTAGAAGGGAAGGGGCACGGAGCTTGCCTTCTCCAGGTGCACCACCTCCCTGCACCTCCATGTGATCACCAGCCCAGAAGCTCTCTGAAACCCTTTGTTTAGAGTTTGTATGAAGGCTTCACTACATAGGCATGGGTAATTAAGTCATTGGCCATTAGAGGCCCCTAGGGGTTGGAAGATGGAGCTAAAAGTTCTAACTCTCTAATAATATAGTTGGTTCCCCTGGCAAACAGCCCCACCCCCATCTTTGGGGGCAAAAGTCACCTCATTAACATAATCTCAGGTGTGATTGAAAGGTCTTGTTATGAAAAAGGAAAGACGCTCCTTTTACCTTTATCACTCCGGAACTATTTTAGGGACAAAAAAGATAAATATCACAAAAGATGCTCCTATTACTCTTGTCACTTAGGACATTACAAGGCTCTGCCATGAGGCTGGGCATGAAAACCTAATACATGTTTTTTATAAGATCACAAGAGATTATGGTTGTGCCTCTCGATCAAACTATAGGGTTACTATGAAGTTAAGGGTGTTGGACCTCAGCCATCTCAGCAATAGCAAAAGGGGCTTATATCAAAGAAATTTGTAGGTATGACTTTTGCCTAATGGAGTAGACCCCAAAGAGATTCAAAGGAGACCCACAAGTTTCATAAAATACTTATATTTGTAGAAACATTGCCAACTTGGACTAGGGGAGAACAAGATGGTACCGAATAAGGAGATGCTTTTCAGCCCTCAGAATTCTACTGGGCAGGAAGCAATCTGACAAAGCTGCTCAGCTACAAAAATGTGCTACTTCCATAAAAAAAGAAAAGATGACTGAGAGGGCAAAATCAACAGCCCAGAGAGTGGCACCAAGACCATGGAGAATGAGCCTCAGGCCTTGGGATCTAATCAAGGAACTTCCAACATTTGCTTGGCTGGTTTTCAGGATTTCTATGAATTAACAAACCCTCGTACCTCCAATTTTCCACCTTGTAAAAGACATTCATCTTCCTAACCAACAACTGTATGTTGAATAGATGTGAGCCAGAACTTGATTTAGATACAATTTTGGACTTTGAACAGATGTAATGAGATGAGCCTGTAGGGACCGTGGTAGAGGTGTGTATTTTACGTGTGGGACGAATTGGGCGTCAGGGGGTAGACTGTGGTAGGCAACCGCTAAGAAAGCTGAGCTGCCCCCTGGTTTTTAGGCCCGTGTGTAATAGCTTCCCCTTGAGTGTGGATTGGACCCAGTGACTAGTTTCTAACAAATATAATATAGAGAAAGTGTTGAGATATGACTTCTAAGATTAGATTCTACAAAGACTGTGACTTCCATCTTGGATCTGTCTCTCTCTCTTGCTCTCTCATTCACTCTGAGGGAAGCCACTGCCATATTGGGAGCAGCCCTGTGCAGAAGCCCACGTGGAAAGAAACTGTTGTCTCTGGCCAACAGTCAATGAGAACCTGGGGATTGCAAACAGCCACATGAGTAAGCTTGCAGTTGAGCCTTGAAACAACTGTAGCTTTGGTGACTCCATGATGATGCCAGTGAGAGATCCAGAGCTGGGGGACCCAGCTAGCCTGCACCTGCGTTCCAGACTCTGAGAATCTGACATAACAAATGTTTGTTGTTCTAAGTTAATGAGTTTGGGGATAACTTAGTATGCAGTAAAAGATAACTAATACAAATTTTATTCCCTACTACAGATTTGATATCCTCAGGGGATTACAAATGGTTTTTAATGTAGTTTTTTTTAATATTAAGAAGAGTTGTCATCCTACTTATAATTACCTGAGTAATTGTAAACAGCTTTATGCAGTTTCATTCAATTAAGCCCTCATTCTACAGAGCTTTTCCTGTGATTCTGTGCCAGGGAATGTAAGGTGTGGGGATTTTAAAAAACATTACACCCCCTGGTTTCTAAGAGTTAATGTCTCTAGGGGATGCAGGCTTGCACAGCAGGATAGTATAGGGTACTCTGAACCACCAACAAGGCAAGTACAAGGGAGAACAGGAACTCGGGGGAGGAGTTCCTAAGGCTCACTGGCGGGGGGTGGGGGGGGGTGTCACTAAGAAGATGTCATTGACTCAGGCTCAGTGACACAAAAACACAACTAATTGGTTTATGCTCAATAACAAAAAGGTCCAGGTGCTGCACTGGCTTCCAGCACAGCGAGATGTAGGGGAGCTCGGATGATATTATAGAGACCCAGCCCCCATCTCGGTCTCTCAGCTCTGTTTCTTCTATGTTGGCTCTATTCTCAAGAAGATCTTTTTTCAAGAGAGGAGCTGTCAGGTGTCAAAAGTAGCCGATTATGACAACCAGGCAAAACGAAAGTAACAAGCCTTTATTTACTTACTACCTCAGAATGTGGAAGAGGCTAAAGTGCTGGTTCCCCCATGGACCATTTCCCTTCATGGAACAGCACCCGAGGAGGGTCAAATGTATCAGCAGAGATGGTGGGATGGGCAGGTCATCTCACTGCTGGGGGAGCCACAAACAATAGGCTCCTTCCTCTCTATGGATCCGGAGTGAAGGAGGGTGGGGATGCCTCAGAGCAGGAAAGTCCAGAGTACTGAGTCTGAGTGGAGAAAAGTGTCTTCAAGGTTCCCCACTTCCCCCATAAGAAGGTTTCAGCTAAGCCCCTGTGAGAATAAACAATCTTTTCTGTCAAAGAAGGGAGTTTAGGCAGACTCTGTGTTGGTACGCACTCTTCTGCAGAAATAAAGATATTTGCCTTGATGTCTGGCTCCTGAGTATGCTTTGTGTTCTACCAGGACCCCTGATTTGGGGGGCTTGCCTTATTTCTAACACCCCCTACCCCCAATAAAAAGGCCTATAAGGAGGAGGCCTGTACCAGAAATAAGAGAATGGCTGGCCGTGGGGGCCTGATTCCTTGACTGCAACTCCCTTCAGAGCCAACCGCACACTAGCTGTGCACCATATCTGTGGGAGGGCAGCTTTCCCCTGTGAGGTCTGCCAGATAAAGTGTTATGAACTGAATGTTTGTGTCCCCCAAAATTCATATGCTGAAGTCCCTACCCCCCAATATGATGGGATTTGGAAGTAGGGCCTTTGGGAGGTAATTTGGGTTAGATGAGGTCATCAGGGTGGGCCCCCATGATGGGATGAGTGACCTCATAAGAAGAGGATGAGGCACCAGAATTCTCTTTCTATGAGTGCATACACATAAAACGGGCATGTGAGCACACAGGGAATGGTGTCTGTCTACAAGCCAGGATGCAGGCCCTCACTAAGAACAGAATCTGGTGGGCACCTTGATCTTGGACTTCCCAGCTTCCTGAACTGTGAGAAATAAATATATGTTGTTTAAGCAACCTGGTCAGTGTTATTCTGTCATAGTAGCCTGAGCTGACATAAATTTGGAACATATTTATACTAAAATAAGAAAGAAGGATAGGAAGTACAGGAAGTCCCCACTTAACATTGATAGGTTCTTGGAACTGTGGCAAAATGATGTTTAACAAAACCTATTTTACCACAGGCTAATTGATCTAAACAAGAGGTAAGTTTCTAAAGCATCTCATCAATGAAATCACATTATTCAAGGGCCTGCTGGACTTGTATGAAGGCAGTCAGAGAATGAGGATCGCAAAGAGCTAGGGGAAGGGAATTCAACTCAGAGGGAACAGCCAAGACAGAGGCTTTGAGAGGTGGGAGCATGCTTATTGTGTTCAAGGAACAAGAGTACAGATTGCTAGACAAAATATGGGATGCCCACTTAAATCTGAATTTCAGATCAACAACAAGTGTGTGTGTGTGTGTTTGTGTGTGTTGCATAACTATGTCCCAAATATTGAATGAGACATACTTATACTAAAAATAAATTGCCCCATGCAACATTCGGAACATATTTTTACTAAAATAATTATTTTTTGTTTATCTGAAATTCAAATTTAATGGGGTATCCTGTATTTTTATGTGTTAATCTGGCATCTCTAGGCACTGTGACTGAAACAAAATGAAGAAAGATGGGGATGTTATGGGTTGAATTGTCCCCCAAAAGAAGATATTTTTGAAGTCCTATTCCCTCACCTCCTTCCTACACACTGATGTCCACTCTAGGAGCCCCTGGAGGACAGGAGAAGCAGACTGCCAAGCTCTTCTGCTCCTGCCAGCACCCAGAACCATGTCTGCTTTGCAGCACTGAATAATGTGGTGACCAGGCAATGCCTCATGTACCCCTCTGGGTGCCCAGCTCTTTTTCCTTCCCCACTAGTGAATCCTGGCAGTCTATTTCCCAGACTCTATTTCTAAACATTGCAGATGTAATTAGTTAAATTAAGATAAGGTCATATGGGAGTAGGATGGGTGTTCATCCAATAAGACTACTGTCCTCATAAGGAAATGGCCATGTGAAGACAGACACGCAGGAAGGAGACCATGTGTCGACAGAGACAGAGACTGAAGTACTTGAGCTGCAAGGCAATGAATTCCAAAGACAGTACCAACCTCCAGAAGCTAGAAAGAGGCAAGGAAGGATCTTTCACCTTTAAGTTTCAGAGGGAGCATGGCCCTGCCAAAACCTTGATTTTGACTTCTAGCCCCAAGAACCATGAGAGAATAAATTTCTGTTGTTTTAAGCTACCACAGTTTGTGGGCTTTGTTACAGCTACCCTGAGAAACTAACACAGGGAGGTAGAAGATGAAGGCAGAGAAGTAAGGAGGTTGATGGACAGATCCTGTAGGGCCGTGGAGACCATTTGAGGACTTGGCTTGCACTCTGAGCCATCTGAAAGTTTGTGGGAGAGGAGTGACATCTGTAAAGAGATGTAGGAGCAATCCAGGAGGATACCCAGAGAAGAAAATGGCACGTGATGCTCCGGGAATTAGTTAGTCCTGCTGGAGTATTGAGAGCCATGGGAATGAAAGCTGGAAAGGTGAACCAGATCTTGAAGAGTCTTTGGTAACAAAAACTGGGGATATGCTTCCCCCTGTAGGTGACAGGAAGCCAAAGGAAAACTGAGCAAGGAGATGGAATCAAATAGGTCCACCACTCATGTTTTTTTGTAATTCATCAGACTAGAGGTGAGTAAGAAGAGTTCAAGAAGAATGACTGAACTAAGATGGAGTTCCAAGTACCATGATTGGGGAGGGAAGGGAAATACATTTTCCTTAAATAAGGAACCATAGTCTAAGCCTCTCAAATCACACTGCTGAGATAGCCACACTCGTAAGGTAACTTGGAAAATAACTAGGATTTCTCTGGAACATTAGAGATTTTACCCAAGACCACTGATCTACAGAGGAAGATGGATTCCCACTTGTAGGGCAGGATTTGGAGGAGCAAGTAGGTGGAAAACTAGCAACAAATTTGCCCCTGCACATTCTGAATCAAGATTCCAGAGGCCCAGCACACTGCCTCTCAAACTTCAGTGTTCGAGAGAAAGTTAGGGCCCAGCCATGTGGCTCAGTGGTTGAGCATTGACCTGTGAATAAGGAAGTCATGGTTGGATTCCCGGTCAGGGCACATGCCTGGGTTGTGAGGTCGATCTCTAGTGTGGGGCGGGCAGGAGGCAGCTGATGAATGATTCTTTCTCATCACTGATGTTTCTATTTCTCTCTCCCTCCCCCTTCCTCTCTGAAATCAATTAAAAAAAATTTTTTATAAAAAGTAAGTTAGGGAGCTTCTGAAAATGCAGATTCCTAAATCCAATCCTGGGGATCTTAAGTAAAGGTGGTCCTGGAACCACACTTAGAGAAATTCTGGTCTTGTGGGCGACTTGAGGATGTTCATGCTGATAGTGATGGAGGTAACAGAGAAAGTGCAAAGTAGGAGAGGAGGACAGGAAATGTGTGTGGGCATAAAGGGGTGTAATGGTGCAATGTTGGATAGGGTGGCAGGTAATGTCACTAAGAAGATGGCATCATAAGTCAAAATTACATGCAAAATTGTCCATTCCTGGGGAAATGAATACACAACTTCCAGGAGATTCTGAAAGAAATTCTGAACCAGTAAGCAGACATTTTCTGCATTTCCTTTATAAGGAAGTTTAGAATTCACTTGTAAATTATATTTTGAGTGCCCGTCATACTTTGACCTTAAACAGTGGTTCTCAACCTTGGCTGCATATTAGAATTACCTGAGGAGCTTTAAAAAAAATGCTAATGTCTGGGTCTCAGTCCCAGAGTCTGACTTAATTGGTTTGGGGGTACAACCTGGGAACTGGGATATGAAAATCTTCCCAGGAGACTCTGATTGCAGGAAAAGCTGAGAAAGACTGACCTAGGGTTTCAGATGAGCCTCACTATGTGGTAGGAAGGCTGGGATGCTTATTCTAGTTTATCAACTAGGACACTGAGGTTCCAGAGGATACATGACTGACCCAAGTTCCCATGGCTGGTGAGTAATTCAACACTCAAGACCAGGCTCTTGGCCCTAACCGGTTTGGCTCAGTGGATAGAGCGTCAGCCTGCGGACTGAAGGGTCTCAGGTTCGATTCTGGTCAAGGGCGTGTACCCTGGTTGCGGGCACATCCCCAGTAGGGGGTGTGCAGGAGGCAGCTGATCGATGTTTCTCTCTCATCAGTGTTTCTAACTCTCTATCCCTCTCCCTTCCTCTCTGTAAAAAATCAATAAAATATATATTTTTTTAAAAAAGACCAGGCTCTTGGATTCGCAATTTAGTGCTCTGACCACTATCCACCATGGGACAGAGGTCAGCAGTGTTCTGAGCAGGAATGAAGGGCCAGAGCTCAGGCTCCTGCACTGGGAAGGGCGGGCCCAGAGGGAAACCCACCTGGGTGGAGGATTCAACCACCAGGAGGGATAGAGGTGCTGCCCACCAGAGTGCAGAGGGGAAGGGGAGGCACCTCAGGGGAAAAGGGGATGACAACTGACAAAAGCAGCTGCCACCTAGCAAGCCAGCAAGAGAAGAAAAAGCACTTCGCCTGTATCTGTGAGGACTTCCAACCCTCATACATCATCCACCCAGTCGACCCTGGCCTCCCAGCTGTCCTGATGCTGAGCCAAACAAGAATGATAACAAAAACCGCAGAGATAAATAACAGTCACAGCTCTGTGGCTCATGATAATCCAATCCTACTTCATTCCCCAATACCAGCCAGGATTGCTGATGTGGGAGGTGGGGATGGGTGACAGGTACACCACTAAGAAGTCACTACCCAAAATGTAAGGGCTCCATCCGCTCAGCAAAATTCAAAAATGCTTTCAATAGGAAAAAAGCTTTCCATTGTCTAAGTGGTAATTAGTAAAGACTTCAAAAGCAAATGGCACTAGGAAAGAGAAGACCGGGATTAAAAACTCAAGGTCTTGGTTTTCACATTTCTTTTTAAACAGAATCCTTTTGACAAAAATATCTGTATATGAATATTTATGTATTTATATATGTATACACTGAGTGGCCAGATTATTATGATCTCTGAACGCATAATAATCTGGCCACTCAATGTATATCCTATATAATAAAAGGCTAATAAGCAAATTGTCCCCTCGACCAGGAGTTTGACCAGCAGGCAGGCCGGCCAACCGCCCATGTTCCCTCCCCTGGCCAAGCTGGCCGGACCCCACCCATGCACGAATTCATGCACTGGGCCTCTAATATATATATATATATATATATATATATATATATATATATATATATACACACACACACACACACACACACACACACACATATATACACACACATATATATGTGTGTGTGTGTGTGTGTGTGTGTGTGTGTGTGTGTGTGTACACATACATACTGAGGCGACCCTGCTAGCGGTTCTCAACCTGTGGGTCGCGACCCACAGGTTGAGAACCACTGCTGTAGAGCCTAAGACCATCAGAAAACACAGATATTTACCTTAGATTCATAACAGTAGCAAAATTACAGTTATGAAGTAGCAATGAAAATAATGTTATGGTTGGGGGTCACCACAACATGAGGAACTGTATGAAAGGGTAGCAGCATTAGAAAGGTTGAGAACCACTGTATTACATATATGATATGCTATATATGTAATATATTACAGTTTATATTATATATATTTCACATGATATACATAATTTAATATATGTGCATATCATTATATAACAGATGAAAGTAAAAATGCTGTGGACAAAGAAGGGCTGATTCTAGAATCACCAGTGGTAGACAAGGAGCCCCTGAGTCACCTGTCAAATCCTAGGGCTTTGAAAGAGCTGCAGGAAAGAATTCATTAATTCACTGGACACACATTGAGAGCCTACTGTGTGCTCGGCATTGTGCTAGATGCTAGGACCAATGTAGAGGGATAACAGCCACTTTCTTCAAGGTCCTCAGCATCTCGTGAGGGTCATGGACAGGAAAGTATGAAAAATGTGACAGGAGCTGCAAAGGGGAAGTCACAGAGTGCTGTAGAACACAGTGGGAGCCCTGGGAAGGGTGCCTTCCCTGGGCAGGATGGGGTGGGTGGGAGGTAGGAGGTACAGGGAAGGCTCTTTGAAGGAAGGAAGAGACCCTCAAAGTTAAAGTCAGTTCCAGTCCCCTCAGCGGGTTTTGATAAGATGAATGAGGATGAGGAACAGGAGGACTTTGGGAATCAGAAGATAAATAGGGCAGAGCCAGATGGAGAAAAAGGCAGGACCCCTCAAGGTACCAGAGACAGGAACACCAGGGACAAATCCTACTGCCTCCAAGCAGCCCCAGGGCCAGGATCCCAGGCATCCTTGTCAGGTAGGAAGTCAGTCATGAGCAGTTGGGGTGGGGCCTGCCCTGGGGTCCTGGAGGAGGTTCTGACTAACGTTGCCTTCAGACTCCTTCTCTCTGGGCAGCCCAGCAGGTGGCCGGCCAGCAGGAAGGTTCCGAGCCAGCTGGTTCTTGGCGCACGCTCTGAGGAAAACGACATGACCTCAATGCCAATGCGACCTTACTAGGGCCCTGGGCCAATTATAATAAAAATTTCATTTAGGTTTGACCCCACCCCCATGGGTTTTCCTGAGTACATTATGGGTAAGGGCATGCCCAGAGGAAACATAGTTTCTGTCAATCATCCCTGAATGCAAATGAAAGTCTCCACCCAGAAAATCCCTCTTTTAAACCCAGGAGTTGGGGCCCTGCTCTCCCACCATTTTGTCTCTCTCACATGTGCTCTGCCTCCAAGGAGCATGGCCATGCCACTCCCTCTCCCCTTCCCTTCCCCCACAGGCACGTATCCCCCAACCTCTTAGGGACCCCATGAGACTTGCAACCAGGGTATTGGGCAGCTGGAGCTCGTTCAAGGCTAACCCCCTGAACCTCTCTCTCTCTCTCTCTCTCTCTCTCTCTCTCTCTCTCTCTCTCTCTCTCTCTCTCTCTCGTCTCCGCCATTTCTCATTTGGAATGTAACGTATCTTCATTAAACCCATTTTGCTTTCCTTTTATTTTTGTTGGCCTTACAATCTTTTCTGCATTGACAAAAAGAACTGAGGTCCCAACTGGCAACCCAAATTGGTCACAGCCCCAAGTGCCAGGATCCCAGGCTCTCCGTGCTGGATGCAAAGAAGAGACCACAGGCCCCATCCAGACCTACAGCCCGAAGGGGCAGGGTTGGGGCCACCAGCCTGGGGCTCAGAGTGAAAAGAACTCCCTTTGAAGTAAAAAGATCAAAATGGCTTTTGAGAAATCAGATCTCCCTGGCTGGATTTCAGCCCTGAGAGCTGGCTTTGCCAAAGACAGGCAGTAAAAAGAGATCTACACTCAATAAAAGGTCTGAGGGCCAGAGGGGAAGCCAGGCCAGGGCCTACCCCAGCAGACTCTCCCCCTCCCCCTCCAGACATTCAAGCAAAGGCGTGCAGAGGGGAAGGAAGAGCGGGGCGGGGACCCTGGGCTGGGGGTACAGACTCTCCTCCGAACAAACCAGCTCCTGCCATAGGACACACTTGTTCGCCTGAGGCAACAGAGACAAAAAGGAGAGGGTGGTGGGGGTGCCACCTGCAGACCTGCCACCATCCCTCAGTGTTCCTCTTTACTACAAAAACAAAACAAAAAGCACAGGGGATTCTGGAAGATTTCTTTTCTTCATGGTCTCTTGTCTACTCACAAACTGCTTTTTCCCTCTGCCCCTCCATCATCCTCCTTCCCTGGGATGCTCCTCTTTCCCGTGGCACCATGACAAAGAAACATGCCTGGTGGGCCTTGTTTTCCAGATTCAATCAAGGCTCTGCCTTTTATCTTGTTCTTAATAGCACCTAGGCCGATAGAGGATAGAGCCCGCAAGGCTTCTCGGGCCTGAATTAGTTCCCAAAAATGGGCCAGGCCCTTGCCTCTGGGCAGCCGGCCTCACCAGGGCAGCTTTGCCAGAAGGACGAGCTGCTCCAGGCTGCAGAGGCTGCTCCTCACACAGCTGCCTGGGGGCAGGCCTGGGGTGCCCTAGATCTCACAGACACCCATCTCCACTTCCGCCCCCTGGGGATTTTTCACTGAGACTCCAGACTTGACAAGGTGCCCCCAAGTTCAGAGGAGAGGAAACCAAAGCTAGGGGACTTCCCGGTGCCCAACCCCAGCCTGTGACAAGAGACAGGAGCCTAGCAGGAGGATTCCCCTGCCTGCTCCGTCACATCTCCTCCTGGAGAGAAGCAGAGAAGAGCTCATTTTCTGTCCCATAGCCTCCCTCTGCCGCTTCGCCAGAGGATGACCTGTGTCCAGACTGCAGAGCACGCTCCTCGCACCAGCTGCCTCAGCTGCCTGCACAGCCAGCAGCAGCAGGACATCACGGCTTCAGGGAGTCGGCTGACAAACCTGCCATTCACACTGTAGAGTGTGTGTCAACCACCTCAAAGTGCCGGGTGCTCTCTGGAGCTGTCTCCAAACTGCATCCTATGACACTGTGCCCAAACCTGGGGGAGGATGTGAGATGCTGCGAGACTGGGGTGGGGTGGGCAGGGCGAGGCTGGGCAACTAATCATCTTTACTTGCTAAGAAGAGTGCATTTAAGAGCAGAAGTCGGTAGTGATAGCTGCTACTTTCACTGAGCTCTTCTCTGTCTTCAGTCTCTTTCATTTAAACCCATACAGCCCAGTAGGTAGGGACGGGGAGTGGAGTGCACTGCCAGCAAGAAGAAAGTGGTAGGGCTGGGATTTGAACCATGCTCCTACTCCTTTTACCAAGACATTCATCAAAATTCTAAGCATCCTATGCTACCTTCCTGGCAGAGGTAGGCAGGCCAGCTTCAGGTAGAAGGGACATGACAGTGCCTAAATTTCTCACCCGCCCAAAGTTGTCTTATGCTCCCAGAAAGTCTGGCCCCAGACCCCGAGGATTAAACCTGATATATTTAAAGCTATCCTGGTGGCTCATGGCCCAGGTCAGGGATGAGCTGAGACATGGTTATGGCTAAAGAAATAAGAGAGGAAGTCAGTCAGAAGCTTCTGAAAAGAATTTTCCTTGCAAGCCAAAGGGATGGACGCATCTCTTTGCTCCTCTTGGATACTGTCATGATGATGTGACATCTGGAGCTATGGCAGCCATCACGCACTCAGGATGAAAGCTGATGCGAAGATAAAGCCAACACACTGTGTATGGCCCTTCATCTGAAGCTAGAGCTACTGCATTCACTAATTCCACAGCACCCTGCCTCAGGGCTTCTTGTCAGGTAAGATGATGACATTCCCTACTATTCAAGCCAGTTTAGTCCATGGTTTTTATTGCTAGCACCCAAGAGTATTCTGACAAACCTGCCATCTTAAAAAGATAACCTCTGAGAGGAAGTAACCCTTAAATTACCTTGTGAGGGAATCAAGTATTCTGAGTTTAATGAGAACCCCTAGGCTGAGGGTCAAACACCCTATAAGCACAGGGTGAAGCCAATCACATTACACCCAAGTCCACAAAGGTAACTGTGATCTTGAGAGGGAGCAGTCCAGGTTTCTGATTCTGCTGCAATCCTGACTTCTTGCCCAGCAGCCCAAGAAACCTGAGGACAACAGCCACATTCCACACTTCATGGGCGGATCATAGGGCTCAGACAGAGC
The DNA here is from genome assembly GCF_963455305.1 of Plecotus auritus. Taxonomy (NCBI): domain Eukaryota; kingdom Metazoa; phylum Chordata; class Mammalia; order Chiroptera; family Vespertilionidae; genus Plecotus; species Plecotus auritus. Next base: position 80,295,576 of record NC_137776.1, read on the forward strand.
CAAGAGAGTAGCTTTAGGAAACGCTCAAGGTCTCACGTTGCCAAGAACTCCACATGGTATCTTCAATTTCTCCACCTGCCAGTTTTCACCCGAGGAGAAGGAAAAAGAGCTGGGCACCCAGAGGGGTACATGAGGCATCTCTCCATCACCACATTATTCAGTGCTGCATAGCAGACACAGTTCTGGGTGCTGACAGGAGAGGAGGAGCTTGGCAGTCTGCTTCTCCTGTCCTCCTCCACGGGCTCCTAGAGTGGGCGTCAGTGCAGTGTGCAGGAAGGTGAGGGACAGAGTCTGGGCACAGAAGGTTCTGCAGGAGCTGCGGGCATTGCCAAGAGAATGGAGCTACCAAGGGCTAGAGGATCCGTCACAGCATCCAAGGAGGTCATGGGACTCTTCAGTGCTTGACATTCCAACACACTGCCGGCACCCACCCCTCAGTGTCCAGCCCCGGGAGAGCCATGGGGAGTGCAGCACAGCACACGCCCACCAAACAGACATGGGCTTCCTTCCCAGGGTGGCTGAGCAGGTGAGGAGAAAAAGAGGACTGCAGGTCCAGGGCTCCCTCCAGCTGCCCAAGCCAAGCAGCCCTTCCGGCTGCAGACTGCAGGCCTCCCCTCCCTGCGCTGTCCTGTTCCTTGGGAACCAGCCCACCTGCCCTGACAGATGCCCTGCAGAGCGACTGCCCCACTTTGGGCCGAGGATCTATCCTAGGTCCCCTTATCACCCAGGAGCAGGAGCTACAGAGGGAGCCGATTCCCTTACCTATTCTGCACACAATTCAAACAAGCTAAGTTTTTGACATCTCCCAGCTGGCTGGTATTTTGAGCAGCAACCAACAAAGGCAGTTATTATATCAGTTCAGTGAAGACACTTTTATAATCAATGAAACCCATTATATTCAGATATCCAATTCCTGCCAATACACAATTTAAATAATCATTGCAAAGCAATTTGTTATATAATTAAGGCTTTTATATATAATTTATATAATTTGCTATATAATTGAGTCTCTTATAATTATAAGCCCTTGAAGAAGTAGCAGCAATTTTTACTTTGGGGAGTCGGGGGATGGGGGGGGATCAGGCTGGCAAAGGGGCTTTCGGTGGTCCCTGGCCACAGGCGGCATTGGTAAGGAGAAGGAGGGGGTGGCCTGTGCGAGGTGTTCCTGGCCCTTCTATTCTTTTGGCTGGAGGGGTCCGTGGTTAACTGAAGGGCACGTTGAGAGAGAGATTTATTTTTGGCAAAATGTTAATAGCCTTTGAAGGGCATGTCTTCAATAGTGGGAACAATGTAATTGGGTTTTTTAAAGAGAAAGAAATGTGCGTTCCTGGAGTGAGAGGCACCTGCTGTGAGCCTCATGAGGAGACTGCCTTCTGCTGGGGGGGCAAGTGGAAGTGGACAAGGCGAGGCTGGACCAGCAGTGGTGACCCTACTACTTAGCTAAATCCCAGGGTCTGTGAAAAAGGTCTTCTGGCCTTTGACCAAGAGGAATCCAATTCTTAAACGCCCATGTAGGATCAGCAAGGAATGGGGGTTGTGGGGTTTGGACAGTTCCACCTGCTGAGCCATTTATTTTTATCAAGGGAAAAAGTCAAGTGTCCATAGGTGTCGGGTAGGTAACGTAAATGAGGAAAGTGAACAGGTACAAAGTGAACAGAGGACTGTGACAAGCTGGAGAACTCTGCTCTCTAAAGGGGGAAGCCAATGTTCAGCCCCAAACTAATATTGGCAGGAATAAAGGATCTGCTTGGCCGGTGTGGCTCAGTGGTTGAGTGTTGACCTATGAACCAGGAGGTCATGGTTCAATTTCCAGTCAGGGCACATGCCCGGTTTCAGGGTCCATCCCAAGTAGGGGGTGTGCAGGAGGCAGCCAATCAATGATTCTCTCTCATCATTGATGTTTCTATCTCTCTTTCCCTCTCCCTTCCTCTCTGAAATCAATAAATATAGAGAGAGATGATAAATATAGACATAGATATAGATATAAAAGAATAAATGGCCAATGCTGCCAGGTTGTCTATTTTCTAAAATAAAAGTTCGAAATTCAGATTTTATGTGTGATATCCCAATTGTTTTATGTTGACTCAGTTTTATAAACATCACATGGGCTAATCAAAATATGTCAGTGGGCTGTCTGTCTACAGTGTCCTGTCTGTGCAAACCCTGACAGTGACCTCTGTCAAACCGGAGTGGAGAGGGGACTGTCGCAGGCTGAGCCTCAGACAGCAGGTGCTGAGACAGGCAGAGTGTGAGTGCAGAGTTTTTGCTAGAAACCCACACCTGTGGGAGGAAGGAGGCAGAAGCAGGACTGGGCAGAGGGAGAAGGCAAATAATGTCATAGAACTAGGCGAGCCTCTGCCAACCTGGCAGAAAGTTCTAGATCAATTACTTCCTATCCGAGCTGTCCAGTGTCAGTCCAAAATGACTGCTGGACTTTTATAACCTGCCTGGCTCAGTCATCAGATACTGACTGTCCTAGGAAGAGTTTGACTGTGGGTGAGCCACCTCTCAGCAGCTGGGGCCCACACTGAAGAAGCTGGGTGCTGCTGGGTGGAAGTACTCCACACCCTTGAAGAAAGGTCTGGGCATCTGGACAATGCATTTTGTGTCTACCACAAGTACAGAATCAGAACCCCAAACTCAGCATAACAGGACTGGCCAGGCCTGTAATAGGATCACAGGGTCCACGGCCACCTTTTAATGGTCACGGAGATGATCTGGTCTGTAGGAGCAAAACAGTGACTGATGGCCAGAGGCCTGGGGAGTCATCCCTGTGTACCTGTCTTGGAAATGTAGACGGTAGCCCCTTCTTTTCCCCAGCTCAGCAGTGAAAATCGAATGCTGTGAAAGTTCTTAAAAAAGTTAAAAGCACTTTGCAAGAGTTTTCAAAGGACAGTTACTCTTAACCACGTGCAGACTGATGACTGTCACACTTTCCTTAACTGTGTACGGTCACCCAGAGTTTGGGTCCCAAAGCCTAGGATTCCAGGTTCTGAACTGACCAGACTTCTAAGTTCCAATTCCATGTCCTTTGTGGATACAAACGTCAGGAACACCTTGGTCCACTTGTTTGGACTAAGGCATCACTAAGACTGCCATTATCAAAAATAAGTGGTCCGTAAAATGTGGTTCTGAAGATTGCCTCCTCTGACCTCCTGGGTACCAATCTACAAACGTGCGTAATCACGCCAACCTTGGCAACTGAAGCCCGATCTCTCCAAAACACACTCCAGCAAGAGCATGGACGATGCCTAACACACCTGAACTCCAAACGAAGCCCAGCAGCTGACAGGCCCTGGGTCACACCCCCTTGGAAACTCATGGCCCCGGCCCTTCATACCACTTCCCACATAACCAGCAGTCAGCAAAGATTTTCTGAGAACTCGTATAGACCTGGGCTCTGAGCTCCCTGGGGGTTTACACTAGGAAGCATAAAACCTGGCCCCAGCTCTCAAAGAGCAGCTCATCTCCTGGGAATGGTAAAACATGAATCCAGGAAAGTGGTGTCAGGAACCAAAGGAATCAGAGGGATCACCTCTGAGGTCTTTTCCTGCTCCAAATTTCTGGAATCTAAGTCACTGTTCAAGTTATTTAAGCATTATTTTTCAATTGACATTTAATTGTGATAGTATTTGCCTATTTTCTCCTCCATAGCAGTTATCTGTTGCTACATAACGCACAATTCAAAAACTTCGTGGCTTAATACAACCTTAACATTTTTCTTATTTGCTCCTGATTCTTTGGGTTAGCAATCTGACCTGGGTTTAGGTGGGTGATTCTTCCTCTGATCTCATCTGTGGACACTCATGTGACTGCAGTTGTCTGGGGCTGGACTGGGGCTGGACCCCCAATGTTTACAGGTCGATGCTGGCTCTCAGCTGCTGGGGCTAGGAAGCCTCAGCTGGGATGGCTTAACTCTGCTCATTGTGGCTTCTTCACGTGGCCAACTCAGGGTAGCATTCCAAGAAGACAAAGCAGAAGCTATAAGGCCTCTCAAGAATTAGGCTCCAAAGCTGTACAACTTCCATTGCATTCTATGGATAAAAAAAGCAAGTCATAGGACCACATGGATTCAGGGGATGAGGTTTAAATTTCACCTTTTGATATGAGGAATCACAAAGATCACTGAAACATAACTTAAATGGTTCCCAGTTTATCCTGGCATTGTTTGCTCACTTATCTCCATAGCCCATTGGCCATCAATACCAAGTATTCACATCTATTTTGTTGGAAGTCCACCCACATAGTGAAAATAAGATGTTCTAACTATAATCAAAGAATGTGATTAAACTGAGTGAAGACATTTTTTGGAAACCTGCCTTTTGCTTTCCCACATGAAGCAAAAAATATATATAGTCTGCTTCCTTTATAGCACATTTGATCTAATACCTTCATAGCATACTAAAGTAGTTCAACTAAAACAATCAGGCATTTCTTTGCAATTCTGGAACAAAGTCCTACAACCTTTGACTACAATGTTCCAAATGATTGTTGGCAATTGAAAAAGGTAAATTAAGAATGATGCATTAAAGAAAGGCCACCTGGTGTTCATAGTTCCTGAATAATCCTAGATGCATTTTAGTTCTCAAGGCCAAGTATTTTTCACAGTTAGGCTAGAACATCATATTACAAGTAAGTCGCCGACAGCCCTGTCATGGGGACTCTGATTATTGACCATATGCCTCAGGACCTTATCACTTTACAGCCCCCCAAATATTTATAGGCAGTAATCCAAGCAGCAAGTCCTAGATTGGGTTGCTCAGCATTTCAAAGATCTAAAACAACTCATAAATCAAAATTGACAAAAAATATTTAGACTAGCTTAGACAGTAAAAATCTTGCCATCACATCTTCCAACTCAGAGGCCCACAAGCACTTGATACCCTTGATAAGACAGACCTCGTCTTGACATGCCAAGGCCACAAATATCAAAGGCACTCATGTGTCTTGTACATCGCACTAAGCCAACCGTGTCAAAAATGAGACCCTTCCAAAAATTAGACACCTCACCCCAAACACCAATAGCTTCCCTCAGATTCTTAAAAAGATATTCAGAAGGAAAAACAAGCTCAGACTTAGTCCAGTGGAAATTTGCCACTTCCTTAAAATTTACTCAAATCATCACTTGGGCAACTTCTCTTTCTAGTGTTTGGAACTGTTCATTCCATTATTTTAGGAGCATTTCCTCTGGGGGTTAGTGAGAAAAACAAAACAAAACCTAGATTCTACCTCCAAGGAAAAGTGAGCTGTTTGACAGTGAGCTCGGCATTTTTATGTATGTTTTCTTGTTTAATGCTCACAAGACCCCTAAGATACAGGTATTATCCCCATTTTAAAGATTAAAAAACTGAGGCTTCAGTTAGCAAGTTTCTGAAAGGGGAATCCACACTGCTGTTCTCACTTCCTCATCACCCACATTCATGATTCAAAATCAGGGAAGAGCAGAATGAAAGAAGCAGGGTTGGGAGGGCAATGGAGCTCAAGCGAAGCACTGTAGGTAAAACACTTTCTAAGCAATAAAGGACTTTGCAAATTCTGTTGTTGGTAATGGCAGTAAACATAGGCATAGATGGGACAAATAGTGGACAACTAATGACTATAGGAAATGAAAAATGAAACCTGTGGAAGAGTTGAGAGGCAAGAGAGTGGAAATGAAGTGGAAATTCATCCAGGGATGAATCCAGGATAGGTGAAAGGAAGATTGCAAGTTAGAGAAAGAGCGCCTGAGTGGTGGAAAGAAAGCAGGAGCATCCAGGTAGCCCAGCAGCCAGGAGTGCCAAGCTTTAAGAAAGTGTTAATGCAGCTAACAGGTTTAATTGAAAACGTGTGTGTTTTTGTTAAGTCACTGAATTTCTGAAAGTGGGAGGCCATCAAAGACCATCGAGAGAGTGAGGGTAGATGGCAGATTGTAAGGGGTCAGAGTGTGGGTGATGAGGAAGTGAGGACAGCAGTGTGGATTCCCCTTTCAGAAAGTTTCTCAAGGAAGAGATGAGGGAAATAGAAGGCAATGAGAGTTTAGCAGATGTTAAGATCAAAAGAAGGAAAGGGCTCCTAATATCCAGGAACTATGGGAGAGGGAGGAGGGTGGGCATAGAGATTTAATACCATTCCCTATTTCCGCTTCGACGAAACTGTGCGACTCTGTGTAAAGAAATGCCTAACACTGCTGCCATACCTAATTAGAACACATGTTCTCTTTTTCACTGCACCCTGTTCCATTCATTCTTCCTGTTCAATGTCTCTTGGATTCATCTACTCTTTTCTGCTCCTCCACCTGGGAGCGGGCCTCTTGCCTAGAACTTTGTGGCATCCTGCTATCTGCTTTTCCAAGCCTCCAACTGTCCTCAATTTGAATTTGAACCAAATTAAGCCGCCATAAAAACTAGTTTGCAAAGTATGAAAAGCACCCAAAGGTGAAAGCACCCTAATATGCACTGGCTCAAGTCCAAAATTCCCAGCCAAGAATGGAAGAGATTGCATCAGGAGTCTCCATGCTTCAAACCCAGCCTGTCTTTATAGCCTTCTATCTGACGTGATGGTCCCAGGACTGTCCTCAGCCCTGCTGCACAGCAGACTCATCAGGGAAGCTGTAGGTGCCGAGCCCAGGCCCACTCCAGAGGCTTGGATTCATCTGGTCTGCAGTGGGGTCCAGCATGGTGTATTTTAAACGCTCCCTCACCTATATTTTTTTGCAGCTCTATTACTGCTCTATAGGGGCACTCATAAACCTGGCCATGAGCCTTTGCTCAGCGATGCTACTCATGCCTGAAATGCCCTCCTTCTCCCTTTCCATGAATCTAAATATACCACATTTCCCAAAGGCCTAATACAAGCCTGAGGGTTTTTTAGAAAGTTTTCCCAGCCAGTAATGACCTTTCTCATCGCCAGATATGGTAACACAGACAGCAAAGCAAAATGCAATCCTTAATTCAACCAACATGTGCCACACCCTCCCTTAGGTATTGGGGGTCCATAAAGATGAGGCGTGGTCTCTATCTTCAATGAGACTGCCATTGAGATGAGCTATAGTTTTGGGGGTGCTGGTGATTCACAAAAAGCAGAATGAGCTGCATGTGGAAGGGCAAAGTGGCTCAGACACCCAACAGTCAAGAAACCCCTGGATGTTTGGTAGACAGGACATGGAATCAGATCTGTAGTCCGCGGGAGGATCGCAAAGGGCCTTGTACATCAGCAAAACACTGGACCCTGTAGTCCTCAAACTCTTGTCTGAAGAAATATTCCCTGAGGCCATCCCTCTGCCTTTGTCCTGACCCCATGCTCACCTAGCCACCTTTCCTGTTGCAATCCACCTCCCCTGGGCTGGGATAGAGGGTCCACCCCAATGGCAGAAGCAAACTTCTTTCCAACGGAAAAAAGATCCCTTACTGCAAGCTAGCAAGATTGTCGCTTATGGTTATGTTTATCTGAAGGCAGATAACTCTGTTCCAGTGATATCCACAGAGCAAAAGGTGCCCCTCTCCACCCCACCCCACCCCCAAACCTCCAGGTAGGCTCCAGGGGGCATCACACAACAACTAGGGCTTTAGAAATTTGAAAATCATTGTCATAGGCCATTGGGGGTTATTGAAGATATAGGTTGCTCTATGATTATCTCATGTCTACAATAGTTTTATAAACCCTACAGGCAAGAAAACAGCCTTTTATATCTTTACATCTCTAGCTTGTCATTTAGGACACAGAGTATAATACAGAGTTAATACATGAGCTTGAACAGAGGAGGCTATCCACAGTCAGGAAGCATGGAAAACAGAATTCTCAAAGAGTTATTAATCATTTCAACACGAACCTGAGCATTTTTAGATGTTACCCAAAGAATAGAAGTGAAGCTATTTACAGGAATCTACAAATGCAGTTGCCTTTGGAAAGTTCGGGTGGTGAAATTCATGCACAATGTATAGCCAATACACTAAAAAAAAAAAAAAAAAAAAAGAGGGAAGAATAACCTAAAAGTTTCAGCAGGTCTGTGCCCAAAGAGTTTGGGAACACCTAAGATACCTCTCAAGGTGACAGGCATGAAATACAATTGGATCTAGCAAGTGGAGAAGGAATCAGCTGCTTTGTATCCTACTTAGAGAAGCAGAAACAGAAAGAGCGTGAGTTCAAAGGAAAAGCTCAGGGCCAAGGTTGGCAGTGTTTACCCATGACTTCCAGGGAAGAGACAGACAATTAGATGGACAGAGCCTCGTCATTAGCGGGGTGCACCCTGCATGAGGCAAGGAGGGCTCCACAGGTCTCCCTAGGACCTGTGTCTGGCAAGGTTTTTTGACTGCAAACACAACTGACACTGGACTATTTCAGGAAAGAAGGGGGTGGAGAGGAGGCATGCTTTATTAGAAGGGAGAAGAAAGAGCAGAGGCTCAACACAGGGGCTGGAGACCAGGCTTGGAACAGATGAGACCCGACCATTCCTGAAGGTCTTGGTCACAGAAGCTACTGCCCAGCCTCACCTGGGTGCTGTCCCAGTATAAACTCTAACCATTAGTCCCATTCAAGAATGAAGTCCTGGGAGAGAGCATACCATGGAGCAAGTGGAGATCACATGCCTGCTTCTCAGCAGAAGGCTCATTAGAAGGAGCCTTTTAACATAGGACAGTTTGCATTGGATCAACCGGACCCAAAGCCTAAACATGATGAAGGAGAGAAAACTCCCGAGAAAGGAACTGGGGTGCTGTTGGGAAGTGGGAACAGTCACTGGACAGTCAATATCTACAACAGTCTGAGAAAATGTCCTCCGAGGCCGTCCCTCTGCCTTTGACCTGACTCCATGCTCACCTAGCCACCTAAGCCACCTCCCCTAGGCTGGGGCAGAGGATTCTTCCCCAAAGGCAGATGCAAACTGCTTTCCCAGGAAAGTAAGATCCCTCACTGTAAGTTAGCAGGACTGAGTCACTTCTGGTTAACTCCAGGCCTATCTCCTGAGTCGGGTGTTGGGACACAAAGTTGAGTGCCTGGCTCTGACTGACAGCTGTCCTCTCCCAAGAGCTCCACCTAGCAGCACACCCCTCCGCTGCAGCAATGTCCAGTCCCACGGTCTCCAGTTTGATGCAGAAATCTGGCATGAGGTTGACTTTCTTTGTTTTAATTTTTATCCATATATAGTTAAAATCTATACATAAAATCTTCATTACATAATAAAGTGTGTCTTTCCCAATTATTCTACTTGAGTCACTTGTCCAGTATCTGAAGGCGATTGCTCCCTATTACATCACTGACCATATTTGGGGGGGATCAGTCCTGCAAATATGATGCTCAGGCAGGAATAAATTGACCCACGGTGACAGACCAGCCCGCTGAGCCCTCAGAACTGGGAAGGCTGCTGTGATGATATTTACCTTTTGGATCATAGTTAGAGCTGAAAGGCCTTTTAACAAACACTTGGTTCAATTCCTTCTTTCTCACCTGAGGAAGCCCAGAGAGGGGAAGTGACTTGCTCAACATTACACAACGCAGGGGCGGAAAAATGAAAACAAACCCTGATCTCATTTGTCCTTTTCATTACGTCATCACACTGTCTTGAAAAATAAGAAATTTCATCAGCCTTCCAGATCTCCTAAAATAACATGGGGTTCTCGCTGTTTTCTCTGCCTTTCAGTTGAGGGCAAGAATGAAAGCAATTCTAATCCTTTGTACCCAAATACCAGATGGGATGCCTCACTCAGCGAAGCACTAATACTCAGGAAGCTCAGGGCCTGTGGTGCCCAGAGAATTCAGATTTCTGGATACCGACTAAAAAGGAATGGATTGCCAAGATTGTGTAAAAAGAAGAAAAAAAACCACTTACTATTGAAAGTGTTTCTAAATTGTGTGCAAGTGAGAATGAGAATGAGAGGGACAGCAAGAAATTGTCCACCTTAGTAAATATCATCAGTGTCCAGTTCAGCCTCTGAAGTCAGGGCCCCGGAACTGTGTTCCTGCTGCATCCCCTTTGGGCAAGTTCCTGAATGTGTTTGAAGGTCATTTTCAACTTCTATGAAATAAATAACCTGCCTCACTCAGCATAGCCTATCTAAAATTTTAATTAGGTAATCCACAAAAAAGCCTGGGACACTGCCTGGCCAGTGGCAAGCCCTTAAGGGTTCTTAATGAAAGTCAAATCTTTACATTTGCTCTTTTTCACAGGCCCTGAGAACACCTTTCTGATATTTCAAGGCATTGCACTGGTTCTCAAACATGGTTTGTTTAGAGGGAGTTTTAAGAAGTATAGATGCCTGGGCCTCGCAACCAAAGATTCTGGTTCAGTTGGTCTCAGGTGCATGGCTCCCATTACACAGCGCTCCTGGGGACCCTATATCTAACAAAGTTTGCAAGCACTGATCTACAGAACTGAACCTATAACTAGAGAACATGCAGCGCCAAGAACCTTCCAGGAGCCAAGCTTACAACCACTGCAGCATCGCCTTCTCTTCCTAGGGCACTGAGACCTCCACTCACTGAGAACAAAACTACAGCTGTTGCACACTGTTCTCAGCGATCTCAAGTTTCTCATTCTAAAACAATTAGAATGCATGAGATTAAGTTAAAGTTGAACTAATTCCAGACCTTAACCCTGGCAGCTGATTTTTTTAACCAAATACTTTACCATTTTAGCCTTTTAAAAAAGTTAAAATCCAAAAACCCCTGCGGGTCACTGTTTTGTTTGTAATATGGAAAACAGGCTTTCATTTGTGCCTATAGATTTTTTTCACCTGTCAGGCCTTGAGTCTGGCTACACTTTAACAAGACACAAGAGAATCAGAGGAAGCTTTATTTAGTACGAGACTTTCTTTATAAGGTGGGGCAGGGCAGAGGGGAATCAGGCATGTGACCTCCTCTTCCAACTTATTTCACAAAAGATGGGGAAGAGGAGGGCACCCTGGAGGGTCCCTGTGAGTCACTGACTCAGAGCCTGCCCTTCTGCTGGCATGGCTTTAAAGATCCCACAGTGCTAGGTCCGGCCACTGCAGCTGCTCACGTGCCCGCGATTGGGGAAGTGAGGCCTGGGAAAGCAGCAGTGCAGGGCACAGTTTGCTGGACATCAACGGAATTTTGCCCTGAGAGCCAAGGCTTCCTCCTCTCAGAGAACCACTGCCTGCTTTCCAAAGAGGAACGTCTGAGGGTAGGCGCCAGCCCCTCAGCTTCCTCCTTCTTCCCTCATTCCCTGGCAAGGCTGGCCCCAGGCCCCTGGTCCCAGCAGCTCTAAAGTCCATGGTGGTGGGAATCCTGAGGCTGAGAGGAACTGGGACCAATGGCCCGAAGCTAGCAGAAGGCCCATTTCAATGTAGGCAATAACTTTCCACGAGTTTCATATGGGGGGAGGCCCAGTGGCCAGAGACTTGTGTCAGGGCAGGTGCTCACACAGGGCCATGGGCAAGTTACAGAAGAGGTTCTGGAACCAGACAGAGGTTAACCAGATGTCCTCAAAGGCCCTGTCCCCACCCCACCTGGAAGTATATTTCTATGAATCCTCAAGTTGGTTTCAGTTATCCAGGACATCAGTAAGTCTGAGAAATAGTTTTCTTATTGTTTTAAATTTGTAAATGTGAAACATTTCAATTATACCAAGTAGAGAAAATAATAAATTAGGCCTTTATAAGCCCATCACCAACATTAAACATATTTTACCAGATTTACTTCAGTCCTGTCACTCTTTCTCTCTCCTTTCAAAGAAATAAAAACGTACAGACATAGTTCCATTTCTTCATCCTTTTCTCCTCCTTCCCCAAAAGTAAGCACTAATCTGAAGATGGCCTATATCAGCCCCATGTATTTTAATAAATATGAAACCATTGATAAAAATGATATTGTTTACAGTTTAATATAAATTGCACCCATATATTATATTTTTATGTAACACATACGTATATCCTTTAATGACTTGTTTTTTCACTCAACATTGTTTTAGAATTTGTGTGCATTGATAAAAGTTGAGTCAGCACATTTATTTTACCTGCCACATAAAATAGTATTCAGTTCCATTAACATGTCACAATCACAGCTTGTGGGGTACATAATTAGTATTCTTTTATGTATTTACTAGAGGCTCAGTGCACAAAATTCGTGCACAGGGAGGGGTGGGGGGGAGTCCCTCAGCCTGACCTGCACCCTCTTGCAATCTGGGACCCCTCAGGGGATGTCCAACTGCCAGTTTAATCGGCAGTCGGATATCCCTCGCACAATCCAGGACCGCTGGCTCCTAACCGCTCACCTGCCTGCCTGCCTGATCACCCCTAACCACATGCCTACCTGCCTGATCGCCCCTAACTGCTCGCCTGCCTGCCTGATCACCTCTAACGACTTCTGCCTCAGCCCCCGCCACAAGGCTTCATCCAGAAAAATGTCCAGAATGACATCTGGAAGGTTGTTCAGCTGTCCGGTCTAATTAGCATATTGCGCTTTTATTATTATAGACTAGAAGCCCAGGAAACCAAGATGGCAGCATAGGTAAACACCTAAACTACTGCCTCGCACAACAACTTCAAAACTACAACTAAAAGACAAAACGGACATGATCCAGAACTGCAGGAAGGCTGGCTGAGTGGAAATTCTACAACTAGAAGGAAAGAGAAAAGCACACTGAGACTCAGAGGAGCTGTAGGAGGCAGAGGTACTGAGACGCACTCATGGAGAGGACTGGCAACTGAGTGCGTGGCTGGCTTTCTCAAGCGGGAGAGGGACAAAAGCTCCCGACTGCGCTGAACTCCAGTTCCGGGAGAGACTCTGGGGACCCAGATTCATACGGGGTGAAACTGGACTGTCAGGAAAGAGAAAAGCACACTGAGACTCAGAGGAACTGCGGAAGGCAGAGGTACCGAGGGGCGCGCGCACGAGAGTGTGGGCAACTGAGTACACGGCTGGTTTTCTCAAGCGGGAGGGAGACAAAAGCTCCCAACTGCACTGAACTCCAGTTCCGGACGAGACTCTGGGGACCCAGACTCATTCGGGGAGAAACTGGACTGTCTGGCAGCGGGCGGAACCCGAGGGCGGCTTTCTCTCAGAGGTCCTTGCAGCGATTACCATTACCACGGGACACTGAGACATAGAAGCCTATTAGGGCAGGGCTGACGGGAAACTAATGCTGTCTGCTCCGCCCTGAGACTCCGCCCCATCCAAGCGGAGCTCAGAGGCTTTTGCAAGTCTTGTCTCATAAGGGTGTCTCCAGCACAGAAGTTCTCCCAGCATAGACACAGCTGATCCTCACAGCCAATTGGCCTGGAGGTCAATTCCTCCCAGTGATACCAACAATCATCAAGGCTTAATTACAACAAGACTGTGCACACAGCCCACAAAGGGGTGCACCAAGAGTGTCCACCTCAAGTAACTGGGGAGGCTGAGCCACTGGGCCCTATAGGACACCTAGCACACAAAGCCACTCTATCAACTCAGGGAAGCAGCCAAAATGCAGAGACAAAGAAACAGATCACAAATGAAAGAAATGGAGGAAAGCAAATGACTGGATAGAGAGTTCAAAACCATGGTTATAAGGTTTTTCAAGAATTTTCTAGAAAAGGCCGATAAATTTAGCAAGATCCTCGAGGATATGAAAAAGGACCAACTAGAAATTAAACATACACTGACTGAAATAAAAAATATTATACAGAGATCTAACAGCAGACTAGAGGATCGCAAGAATCAAGTCAAAGATTTGAAAAACAAAGAAGCAAAAAACACTCAACCGGAAAAGCAAAAAGAAAAAAGAATCAAAAAATATGAAGATAGTGTAAGGAGCCTCTGGGACAACTTCAAGAGTACCAACATCAGAATTATGGGGGTGCCAGAAGAAGAGAGAGAGCAAGATACTGAAAACCTATTTCAAGAAATAATGACCGAAAACTTCCCCCACCTGGTGAAAGAAATAGACTTACAAGTCCAGGAAGTGCAGAGAACCCCAAATAAAAGGAATCCAAAGAGGACCACACCAAGACACATCATAATTAAAATGCCAAGGGCAAAAGACAAAGAGAGAATATTAAAAGCAGCAAGAGAAAAACAGTTACCTACAAGGGAGCACCCATACGACTGTCAGCTGATTTCTCAACAGAAACTATGCAGGCCAGATGGGAGTGGCAAGAAATATTCAAAGTGATGAATAACAAGAACCTACAACCAAGATTACTCTACCCAGCAAAGCTATCATTCAGAATTGAAGGTCAAATAAAGAGCTTCACAGATAAGAAAAAGCTAAAGGAGTTCATCACCAACAAACCAGTATTATATGAAATGCTGAAAGGTATTCTTTAAGAGGAAGAAGAAGAAAAAGGTAAAGATAAAAATTATGAACAACAAATACATATCTATCAACAAGTGAATCTAAAAATCAAGTGAATAAAAAAATCTGATGAACAGAATAAACTGGTGAATATAATAGAATCAGGGGCATAGAAAGGGAGTGGACTGACAATTCTCGGGGGGAAAGAGGTGTGGGGGGTGTGGGAAGAGACTGGACAAAAATCATATACCTATGGATGAGAACAGTGGGGGGGTAAGGGCAGAGGGTGGGGTGGGAACCAGGTGGAGGGGAGCTATGGGGGAAAGAAGAGGAACAATTGTAATAATCTGAACAATAAAGATTAAATTTTTAAAAAATTAAAAATATATATATGAAATGACCAAAAAAAATAGACTAGAAGCCAAATGCACAAAGATTCGTGCCAAAATAGGCCTTCCTTTCCCTGGCTGCCGGCACCAGCTTCACTCCGGGCCGGAGCCACCTTTCCGCCTTCCCATGCTACTCAGAGGCCCAGAGCAGCCAGGGGTAGGGCAGAACGTCCCCGGCTGCTCGGAGCCCACATATGCAAATTAACCCACAATCTTTGTTGGGTTAATTTGCATACTCACTCCTGATTGGCTGGTGGGCATCGCGGAGGTATGGTCAATTAGCGTGTTACTCTTTTATTAGGTAGCTTTATATACTAGAGGCCCAATGCATGAAATTTGTGCAAAGGGCTCGGCCCTCACATCCACGGCAGCTTGCCTCAGCCCTCACAGCCCCGGCTTAGTCCAGAAGATCATCTGGAAAGACGTCAGGAAAGTCATTCGGCTGTCTGGTCTAATTAGCATATTATGCTTTTATTATTATAGATATATGTGTGTGCATGTATGTGTGTATATACATGTATATGTATATATAGACACACAATCTGTACACCTATAAGATAGTTTCTCCAGGCAGAATTAAAATGTCATAGCAGGAGCACATCTTTGACTTGAATTGGTATTGCCAGATTGTCCTCCAAAGCGACTGTACCAATTTGCACCCCCACCAGAGTTCCCTTGTGCTGACATCACACCATCCCTGTTGTCATCAGACAATTAATTTCTGCTAATCTGGTAGATATGAAAGGTGTTTCATGGTTTCAATTTGCATTTCCCTTATCATGGGGAACCAGTTCTAGTTTCTGAGGCCAACAGTACTCTAATCCCTCCCCTCCCACACCCACACTTGGTGGAGGCAGGGGGAAGCATGGGGGCTGGGGATAAGCCCAAATGATGAGGTTCCAGTGACTGAGAACGGATTGCTCACTTAAGGGTCAAGCACGGATGAGCATCAGAACAGAAGACTGAATTCCAAAAGTTCAGGTCAAGGAGTTGCTAAGAAAGAGACCTGAGGAGGGACAGAGTCAGAACTCTGGAATCAGAGAGGTAGAAAAGAACGAAACACATTGGAGGGAAAGGGCCCAAGTTATTTCCTGAGAACAAGGGCAGTTGTTTGCAGCTGGCAGCTGGAGAGAGAGCAAGATTGGGGTTGGGACAGCTGAACCGAAAAGAAAAGGGGGTAATAAGCACCAAGGCTCATATAACTCAGCCTGCCACCATCACACCCTTGACCATCTTTTGTCTCCACTGCAAACCCTGAGAGCCCTAGTTACTCTGTGTATGTCCTTCTAAATGAAACTCCTCGTGTCAGGCCATCAGATGTGGGCCACACTTGGGTTTGAGGGTTTGGGGTTTTCACTTGTTTAGAACAAACAACAAGGAAAGCACTGGGATGGGTAAGTGACTTATTTTTGGCAAACTGTTCCTCCTTTTAGTGGCTTCTTTTCAAAACATGTTTTGGAAACATTTAACAGTCTTTCCCATAGCACTGCTTCTCAGGGAAGTTAAACAAAGCCAGATTGACGGGCTGACGTCAAGGCATGTGCACCAAAATATGCCGCCTATACTAAAGATGCTGGAGCTTTCGGGAATAACTTATGTCCTTGGGGGGCGTTAGGGGGTGTGGGAATCCCATATATCTCCATGTGCTTTTACCAGGCAAAACTCGGAGGAGCAGTCATCTATCAACAAACGTGACAGATATGCTTCTTCTTAATGGGGACAGGAAACCACTCTAACCTCAATGGGTCCACAGTTTCAAAGCCAACTTTCCCTTCGGCTCGCTTTGCTTCAAGTAAGGCCAAGAGCTAAGGAAGACAGCCAAGGAAGCCCCCAGAGAGACAGACAAAGAATAGTATGTCATGGCTGCACAATGGCATCTGGAGGGGGCTAAGAAACCAGAAGGCCAATATCTCCTTTCCCTTGTTTGACACCATGGAAGTCGAATGTGGGATGAAGTCGTCAGTCCAAAAAGGATAGGATTGAATAACACGCTAGAGACGTTGAGTGTCTGGAATTATTCTGTAAACCCAAGGTGTAGCAAAGGTCAATCCTCACTATTCTGACCTTTAGGGTTAAATATGACTAAAATATACTACATTTCTGATTATCTGTGAATGGGAAGGCCATGCATGACACTGTCGGCCACTTCTAATATCTCTTGGTCTTCAAAGCTACTGTAGAATATCTTCATCTTTGAAGTAAATTTTAGAACCCAGTTGCCTATGCATTTAACACACACACAATAGCAGATTTACATAAGAACATGAGGCATGCCCTCTGGGTTACCCAAATGCCACAGAGCCATTCCATTCAAGATTCCTTCGAGGCAGGAATTGACTAGAGGAGGCTATGAGTAAGTCAGAATCCACAAGTATGCACTTGACAAACCATCACAAATAGTTCTAATGAAAGGATCTCTGATAGAAGTGTGGGCCAGGTTGAGGGAACAGACCAAGTATGGTGAGGCATCCAGGGAACAGCCACCAGTGGGAAACCATAATCATACGGAGGGCTGCAGGGACTCAAGGAGGAAACAGTGCTACTAGAGCCCATTAGGACCTGGAAATTTGAAGGACAGCTGCCCAGTGGGAACTGCAGCCATGGACGGATGCAGCCACTGCCCAAGACTTAGAATGGAGAAATAACCTAACCTCTTTCCACCTTGGATCTCCTTGTGTGTTCTCCTATTCGCTAAACCCAACTGGAAGCCAGCGGGCAAGGGAACCTGGGTGATGCAGGCCTCAGGAGCCAGCCCCTCTGAGCTCAGAGTGGGGTGCAAAAGAGAGGAGATGGGCTCAGGGGCTGGAGGGAGGTGGGGTGCCAATGAAAAATAGTCAACATAGTGGCTCTCCTTCCATCCTGAGGTATTTCCTGTTTGAAACTATTGTGTCCCTCAGTCAGATGGCACCTGAGGAAAACTCAGCACAAATCCTCTCTTGATTTCCTGATCAAACAACTCACAAATCCTCCTGACCTAGGTAGGATAAGTTGCCACATTTCTTAGTGGAAAGATAGTTCAATTAAGAGTCATTTAAGTAAGCAGTTAACCAAACAGGAATTTCTCTCATAATTTGAATATGTCATAGCCAATTATATGGGTGAAGACCCATACTAGGCTCAAATAGCAAATTCCACTTCTCCAAACCAACTCATTTTCAGCCAAGAGACAAGAGCTCTCTGTTCATTCTCTGGAAAAACAGCCTCAGGCAAGCCCCAGGCAGGAGAACCTGGTTACCAATGATTGGAATAATGGCCAGCGCTTACTTAGCCCTTACCAGGTACCAGGCACCAGACTACAGGTTTGGGGTGTATGCTGTTGAGTCCCATTGCCAAGGCACAGGATCAGAGGGTGAGGAGAAATGTTGGGGGACTCCTTCCCTGCTCCCCTGCAGTTCTGATAGGCCGCATGCCTGGACCTGTGCTCACAGCTCCTGCCTAGGGGGCCTTCTGCCAGGGCTACAGTTCTCCTTGGGTTTGAAGAAATCCTTCCTCTGCTTGCCCCTCCAGGCCCAGAGTGCTAACTGCTGTCCCTGATGCTTCTCCATCCCTGTTTATTCTCCAATCCGACCCAGGACTCTAAATTGTTTATTTGCTCAACTCTCCTTCATTATCTCTTTGCCTCCCAGTGGGTCCCTGGCTTGTACAATGTATGTGAAACCAGCAAATGATGCTGCAGCTCCCAGACTGAGAGGGTCCCCTTCACAGGGGTACCAAGGAAACTAGGGCTGGCAGGGAGGGGCCAGCCTTTTCTAGGGACATAGAAATCTAGAATAGGAACCTTTCTTCAACAAAGACAGTTTAACTTCATCTACCTGCTTCTTTCTTTTCATGAGGAGTAAGCCAAGCAGTGTATAGTAAACCCAGAAATAGACGGAGCAACTGCTACTGTATCTTGAGAAAGCACTTTGTGTTCAGAGAAAAGCAGTATCTTTGGAATCAGCCTTCTAATCATTCAGACCCCAGCTCTACCACCTACCTGCCAACTGACACAGGGCAATGACCTCTCTGGGCCTCATCTTAGTTCAGTGGTCGGCAAACTGCGGCTCGCGAGCCACATGCGGCTCGCGAGCTGCGGTTTGCCGCTCCGTTGACTAATGAGTTTGCCGACCACTGTCTTAGTCTATTAAATGAGACTACAAATATCTACTTTACAGGGTCATTAAAAGGTAACAAACATTAAATACCTGATGCAGAATGCAGCTTAATGAATCTAAATTCTCTCCCCCTTTACTTTAAGGATACTACTGTTTTGTCTTGGATCCTTGTCCTAACTTTATTGTGTTTGGACCTGAGAATCCTTCTCCTGTTTCCCCTCTTCACTTGAGTTGAGTTCACTTACCTCCCCACCTGGAATCCATGAGTCCCAAAGGGTTTATTCCTGGACTGAGGTGGGAGGATGGCTTTCTTAATGAGACCTGAGATTCTGGGTACAGGCAATTTTCCCTCTGATGTAATGGTGCCTGCATGCACATGCATGCAAAAGTGCACACACACACATACACACACGCACACGTGGCTGTACATATGCACACACACTGAAATCCAATCCAGAACAAGCCCATTCCCACTTATGAGTCATGCTTCCATTCAGATACTATTAATTGGTCCCTGGGGAGCATTACAGGGGATAAAATGGCAGGGGTAACAAATGGGGAATGAGAGTGAGAACTTTTTTGGAAATAATAGTGATTGAGGGCACAGGAAGCTCTGCCTGGCTTGGTTAGAGTTTAGTAAGTATTTCGTCTAAGGCAATTTCAAGTTAATACTCAGTCCGTTGTGGAAATTTCAGGAGCATTGCCAATTAGTTTAGTCATGACGGCAGGGTGGAAAGAGTGCACGCTTCCTTCCTGGTCTAGTGCTTATGTCTAAAATGACAGGACCTACAAAATTCCAAGTTGGACTTCTCCAACAAGCCATTAGCAGCCTATATTCTGCAGGCGTAGATTTCAGGCAGTGGTTCTCAAACTTCCATGTGTACCAGAATCACATGCCCAGAACAATCATAATCATATGCCCTAGTCATAATCCAGTGGTCGGCAAACTGCGGCTCTCGAGCCACATGCGGCTTGCGAGCCGCGGTTTGCCACTCTCTTGACTAATGAGTTTGCCAACCACTGTCATAATCACCCTTGAGTTTTTACAGTAAGAAGTTCCCCAGATAATTCTGATAAATGTAAAACACTGACATGTGGGAGAAGCACAGATGTTAGAGCTGAGCTGGAAGGTGCTAGACTGCAGACTTTCACATTGCAGCCTCGTCAAATTGCCGGGCCTGTATGTTACCTAGACCTGCACTTACAGCATGGTAGCCACAAGCCACAGGTGGCCACGGAGCCCTTGAAATGTGGCAAGGTTAAACTGAGATGTGCTGTAAGTATAAAACACCAGATTTTGAAGATTTATTATAAAAAAAAAAGAATATAAAATATCTCTCAATGTTTCTACCAATTACATGTCACAATGGTATTTTAGATATATCAGATTAGATAAAGTATCTACTTTCACCTTTTTCTCTTTTGTGACTAATATAAAATTTTAATTTACATATGTGGTTCACATTTTTGGCTCCCATTGTAGTTCCAGTGGACAGTGCTAACCTATACTATTATTTACCTGATTTTTTTTCTTTCCAGTTGACTCACCTTCTTCCCTTAAATAAACTTAGCCTTCTCCCAGACAAGAATAACAATGAGATCACAAGTTTGATATGCCAGTTAAATTTTTTCTAATAAGCATTAAGATAAATATATAAAATAGCTCATCCACACACTACCTAAATTCAGCCTGTGTTTTGCCAGTTGTACAAAACCACATTTTGGGAAACATGAATCCACTCCAAACCCTTTGACACCCAGAGAGAGAGAGATAAAATGACCGGTCCACAGTCACTATTGTGATCCGAGGCAGCCCAGGGCTTGGGGTGACCTGGGGCACCCACACAAACAAACTCTCACATCATGCACGGGCCTGACCTGGAGATTGCGTGACCATCAGCACAGAGGGAGTGGCATCTGGTCATGCTCTCTGGGTTTCCACTCTGCCCTGGCATTTCGCAAGGCCTATGTCTCTCTTAAAGAGCCAGTAGGAAATGCAGCTGGTGCCTTTGAGTAATTGCAGAGGCAGGCAGTGCCCTTCACTAACCCATGACAACCCAGCTGACTGCCCAACCACCCCAAACCCCTCCCTTCACTCCCTCCACCCACCACCCCTTTTTCCAGGTGGTAGTTGCCATGGCCCACAATTCAAGGCCCTCTGGGTTACAGCCTGGCTCTAGCTGGCTTTCCCCCAGATGCCCTGTCTGATCTCAGGGGAGGGTCAAGGGACAGCAGCCCTTCTGAGGGGCACTTGCAAGCCAGCTTCCTTGGCAAGAGGTAGGGACCCTCCAGTGAAATGGAGGACCCAGGCCAACAGCTCTTGTCCTGAAACTTTTTATTTATTTATCTTTATTGTTGAAAGTATTACAGATGTCCCCCTTTATTCCCCCATTGAACCCCCCCCCCCCAACCTGGCTCCTCTCCCCCTTCCCCCCAGGCCTTCACAGCACTATTATCTGTATCCAAGGATTATGCATATCTATATATCTATATATATATAAGCCTAAGTAACCTTTACAGCGGAATGAGCAAACGACTGGTCTCTGTGATGCACACTGACCATCTCTGCCAGCCAACCTCCGGGTCCCTCCTGCCAGACAGCAGGTGCAGATTGCCCCATGGGGAATGGGGAACTGGGGGTGGGTGACGGAGGATGCAGGCGGCACCAGGGCAAGGCGGGTGTGGGTTGGGGGTGGGGCCTGCTGCTGGGGGAAGGAAGGCCCCAGCCGGCCAACCTCCCAGTCCCTGAAGGCTTTTGAAAAACCTCTTTCTAGGGAGGCTTTTCTTTCCCCCCAGCAGCGCACAATTCAAAGGCGCTAACTGCGGAGCCACCCACCGTGGAGCTGCCCAATCTCTCACCCCCTGCACCCAGTCGGATTGAGTCTGGCACGAGGCGGGGAGGAACACCCAGAGCTGCTGCCCACAGGCGGGAAGCTGGCGGGGGTGGGGTGTGGACACAGGGGCCTCGGAGCTGGACCACCCGGCCCCCAGCGCGCTCTCCGCCTGGAGGCGTCCAGCTGCAGACCTCCGACCCCATTAACCCGATCAGTGGTGGGGTGGAAAGCGACCCGGGAGGGTGAGGAAATGAAACTTGGGGCGAGTACCAGGGGTGCAGTCCCTGAGACCTTCCCGTCCCAGGATAATGCTGCGCTCCCTAACCTCCCACGCGCCAAGAAATAAATGTGGATTCTCAAAGGCAGGCCCCGAGGAGCTTCAGCTGGGGAGATGAAGGGGGTTACTCACTTCTGACACCCCCACCCTTTGCTTTAAGGCTCATTCTCCTTACCTAACACATGTTGCTTGAAGTACACGATGGTTTGTGTTTAGACATGTGATAAACGCAGGGAAAGTAGTTTTGTGCTTTAGAACAAAAGAGTCTGGAGTCTTTGGGGGGGGGGGTCTCTCTCTCTCTCTCTCTCTCTCACACACACACACACACACACACACACACACACACACACACTCATTCCTCTCCTCTTCCCTGGCCTGGCGAACGTTCACGCAGAAAGTTAACCCTAGCTCCTCAGAACCCACCCTTGCTGGAGTGGCCTCTGTTTTGTTTTGTTTTTTGCTCTCAAAAGGTGTTTTTTTCTAAACTCTAAACTGGTAGTCAGACATCCCCCAAGAGGTCCTGCATTACGAGAGGGTGCAGGCCGGGCTGAGGGACACATACCCCCCCCACCCCTGTGCATGAATTTCGTGCACCGGGCCTCTATTTATATGTATGCATATAAATTCTTTGGTTACCCTCTTCCTACACCCTCTCCTCTTCCCTCTGAGATTCATCAGTCTGTTCCATGTATCCATGTCTCTGGATCTATTTTGTTCATTAGATTCCACATATGAGTGAGATCATGTGATACTTGTCTTTCTCTGATGGGCTTACTTCCTTATCTCACCCTAACTCAACAGGCATTCAATCAATGCTGGTGAGGAACCAGCCTGTGGGTCTGAGAATCCTTCAACTAGAAATGGTCCCTTCTGAGGAGGAGATTTTGGATGAGTTCCAGCAGCCAATACTCAATTCAGGTATAAGGTAAGGGACTCTGGCTTCGCCTCAGAGGAGCCTTCTAGAACATCCTGGGCCCTTTAAACAGGCCACTGCCAGAGATCTAAAAGGACTTCCTCACAGACATCAGTGTGCCTCAGCCATTGTCTTGGGCAGCTTTCCTTCCCCTCAGTCTTGTTGCTACTCCTCTCATCTCCCTAGCAGCCAGGTTCCTTGAAGTTCATATCTACTTCACATTGCACAGCCTGTTCAGATGGTTCTTTTTACCTAATGTGATTTTAGCTTTTAACTTGTGGCCCAGATTCAGAGCTCCCCTCAACCCCAGATGAAATAGACCCAGCCCTAGACCTGGCCTGTGGAGAACCCACCCATCAGACCAGCTCCTGCCCTCCACCACAGGACAGGAGAAAGCCCCACGCAGAGCCGGGCTGCACCCCTCTGAAGAAAGCTGGGGTGGATGTGCCCACGCTAGGCTGGCAGAACTGCCCGTCTCTCATCAGATCATCTGAACACCAGGATGGGAGACCTGCTTCCAATCCCAGCTCAGCCACCACTTACTATCTTTACACCAGGCTGTTCTGAGGCCGAGCAGAGCTAAAATGCTACTGAAATGGGGGAACATGGGCAGGGAATCCGGGCTGCTTTGTGCTGCCATAAAAATGCTGGGAATAGCTGAGAATCATTCAGCAATGACTTCATGCCAGGCCTGTGCTTAGCAGTGTATCCTTGCATGTAATCTTCCCCACAGTGTGAGGAGACATTCAGAGAAATTGAGTAACTTGCCTATGGTCGCAGCTTCCAGGTAGCAGGCCAGCCAGTGTCTGTAACCCACTCCATGCGCTGCCCCCTCCCCTGCTCCCTGTAAGGTAAGCAGTGGTGCAGAGGGAGGGAGGGAGGCAGTCCAGGGTGGGGACCATATTCAGAGCAGCTGCCTACATGTCCCTCAAGGACAAACACGGGGGTGGGGTGTGTGCATGAGCACAATGGGCTATTGGCCCAGGTGGCTTCTTCTCATTTGTCCCTCTTATCACCACAGTCCCACACTCAGCAGAGCCCCCTCAAGGTCGCCTGCCCCATGCTGGTCCCCAGGGTTCTGTGACAGGCTTTCAGGATCTGTGCAGTTGACAGCTTGAATTTGACAAGATCTATGCTGAAAACAGAGCCCCATAACTGACTCTCAGGGGGCCCCGATGATGGATGGGCCTCTCTCTGAGGGTCCCAGGGGGCTGGCTCGGAGGACCGGGGTCTGCAGGGCCTCACTCGAGCTGCCAGGAGGTCAACCGCTATTCTAATGACTACCCTGTGCCAGCCTCCCACTTGCTCAAAAGCTCAGCCCAGGCCAATCTCTCTCTAGCAAACTCCATGCTTCCCAGAGGATTAGGCACACTCCGGGCCCAACACTCTCCTTTGTCCCGGCAGGATCGCAGACTCCGCTCTGAGCCTGCATTCTCCTGGATGGAGGTCTACTGGATGGCAGAGCCCAGAGGGCCTCTCATCTCAGCACGTGTGCTCCTCGTCCGCCTCCCAGACACAGAACCACACGCGGCATCGTGGAAACAGTGGACTGAGGGGTCCATCATACACCTGGAGGGAATCAGGAATGCATTCATTCATTCTCCCTTTTATTCATTCAGAAAGAGTGAAGGTCCCTACTAACAGCAGGCTTGCTGTAAGCACTGGGCCACAGCCCGGAGAAAACAGATGCTGTCCCTTCTCCAGGAGCAGACTATTTGGCAGGGGTTTTATATCCGAGGGGAAGCAGTAAGCACTGCAGGAGACCCTCGAGCCCCAATACAAGGAAGGAAAGATGAGATGGGTCACCTTTCCCCTCCAGCAGCCCCATCTTGGTTTCTGTGCCCTCTCAGGGCATTTGCTGCACCATGCATTTCCAGACCCGAGGTGCCCCAAGCTGCCTTTGCCTCAGAGTCCTGCTGAGAGCATCTTGGCATACAGATTCCTACAAACCTGCTCATAGTGATTCTGCCTCTGTAGATCTCAGGTGGGGGCTAGGAATCTGTATTTGTAAAAGCTGTTCTAGGTGATTCTAAGGCAAACCCACATTTGAGAAACCCTACCCTTAACTGTGAGTTCCTTATTTATTTGATACCTGTAGGACCTAGATCAATGGAGGAATAAATGGGGGAATGAATGGATAAATAAATCAGTGAATGAATGAACAAAAGCATGTTTGTTTGGAAGCTTGCCTGTGGCCGTGGTCAGCAGTAGGGGCCCAGGCCCGGAGGCCTGGGAATTGGTAGGGCCTGGAATCTGAGTGAATTAAGACCACACAAAGGGTGTGTAGAATGGGGGCAGGATGGGGGAGCCATGCCAGGCGCTGGACCTGGGCCGTCCTGCCAGTGAGAGGCAAATAAGCTGAGTACTCAGAGTGCAGATGACTGAGAGGGAAGTGGAGTCCACAGGCCACAGACATGATTGTGACATCTCGGGCAGCCCATCTGTGCCAGGTAATACAGAGATAGAGGCTGGCTGACAGCATGGGGGGCCCTGGACCCTGAAACCCCCACTGTCACCACCTTCCCTTCACCAGTTACTAATTTTACACACACTGGGGGAACATCTGTCGTGGGCTAGGCAAGCCACAAGCACTGAGCCAGCAAGGACTGACCCAGCCTCTAGCCCCGAGGATGCCTGAGGCCAGGGGAAGACAAGCATGAAAAGAAGCAGAGGCCACAAAGGTGAGGGCAGGAAGCCTCTGGACATCCCAGCTGAGGGCAGAGCCACACCTCCAGAGAAGAATGAATCCTGGGACCGCCCAAAGCTAAAGAGAAAGTATACCTGGGGTTGGGTAAAACATGTGTTGTATAGGGCTCAAATAAGAAGCAATGTGGTAGGATCCAGTTTCTACCACTTACCAACTGTGTGACCTCAGACAAGTTACTTAGCCTCTCTGAGCATCCGTTTCCTTATACATATACTGGAATAGCATATACTGGAATAATACCTACCTCACAAGGTCAGGAAAATGAGAAATCAGATGTGAAAACACTACGCATACAGTAGGTACTTAATAAAAGGAAATAAGGTTGACCATTAATTGAGCTCCTTTCATGCAATTCTCATAAATTCAATACAGTCTGAAGAATCTGCTCAGTCCCAGCCTTCAGGAGAGGGAACACTCACACAGCAGATCAATGCGGAAGCCAGAACATGAACCCAGGTCTGTCTCACTGCAGAGTGAAGCGTCGCTGTAATACAAGCTGTACGCAAATATGTTTTTGAAAGGGAAGACATTTGAAAATTACAGTATCTGTGATTACCATAATCAAAATGGGTAGTTATTAGAATTTCACATAGGATTGAAAAGACTGGACTGTATTTACCTGGCAGGATGCTAATAATAGCTTTCTCGTATTGAGTACTTTAAGCACCAGGCACTGTACAAAGCACTCTTAGAAATCCATACAAAACACTTGATTCATGAACCCAGTGGGACTTACAGGAATTAAGCGCCTAGCCTGAGGTCATTCAGTAAGAATGGTGGAGTCAAGATTTGAACCCGTGACTTTGAGTCCTTATGCCCCTAGCCAGTCTGTTCTGCTCTATATTCCCACCAGAGAGCACTCAGCAGAGCTCCAGAAGGCAAGACTTCTTAGACACACAAGGCATTTCTCAGATAACCTCCCTGGGGTGAAGGGGGAGGGGTGGAGAAAGGAGAAGCAGAGGCGATACAGAGGCAGAGTCCAGCCCAGGGTGTGCTGCTACCTTCCTTACAGGCACCAAGGAAACTCTGAAAGCTTGACTTCTGTCACAGCCGCGGGGACAGAGGGAAGCAGGAGTCAGGGAGGCAGAGAATGCTCTGTTCTGCCAGTGTCTGCCCGCCCCTTCTAGTGGCTCTGACAATTCTGTGCTGGCCCCACTGCTTTAGATGGCCTCCCAGCAACTTCAGCCATACCATCGTCTTTTGTGTTTCTGGGTGAAGGGCTGTTTTTTAGTTTGGTTTTGTTCATTTGTCAATCAAAACTGAAACGCAAGCATTCCAAACCCACCCTAAATGTGGAAGCCCACTGACATTGGACGGGTCCCTTCCCTCCCCATCTGGGCTCCTGTCCACCCATGACGCCGGTCCTCCTGACCTCGTGCGGTGGCTACAGAGAAGAAACAGGGTCATCTGAAGCATCACACAGAAACAAGGGGTGTTCGGGTTTGGGATTTGGTGGTTTGTTCCTGTGTTAAGTCATGACACTTAGCAGCGCCACCTGTCTTTCAGTGAGCTGGCGGAAGCATTCACCTTTGCTTTAGGAACATAAAGGACAGACAGAGCCCATCAGTTGGTGGAGCAGGCACACCACACATGTGCAGAATTACACAGACAGATAGACTTCCAACATGTCCCCCCTCCCCCCAATCTCACCCAGTCAGAGACAGGAGGCAGTTTTCCTCCCTCTTATGCCACTATGGGCAGAAACACCAGCGGCCAGACATCTTCCCAGCCCCAGGGCCCCTCAGCCCGAGGTAAGTGCCCAGGCAAGCCCTGCCTCTGGGAATTGAGCTTTCATGCAACCCAACTGCTGAACTGGCCACGATGCTCCAGGTCTTTACAACGGCCCTGTTAGCTGGGCCCTCATTCAGCAAAGACTTCATTTATTTTTTTAAATATATTTGTATTGATTTCAGAAAGGAATAGAGAGGAAGAGAGAGAGAGAAATATCAATGATGAGAATCACTGATCGGCTGCCTCCTGCAGGCCCCTACTGGAGATGGAGCCAGCAACCCGGGCATGTGCCCTGACTGGGAATCAAACTGCGACCTCCTGGTTCATAGGTCGATGCTCAACCACTGAGCCACACAGGCTGGGCAGCAAAGACTTTAGAGAAAGGCAGAATGTCAGGCCTCAGTGATTATTTCCATGTTTTTATATACTTCCCCCCAAACTCCCCAAGCTGCCATTGCCTTTAGGGCAGAATAAATATCCTCTTGCTACATTATCTCAGGAAATTTCCTGAATCCACTCCTCTATTTTGACCAAAAAAAGAGTAAGATGAGTCAGGTCCAGCTCAGACCAACGAAGCACCTCTTCCCAGGGGACCAGAAAGCTGTGTGTGTGGCGTCATAAATATTCCTTTTCTTGATATAAAGGTCGTTCTGTGGAAGGAAAGGTTAAATGAAGTGAACATTCTAGTGACTAAAACATTTCTCTTTGGCAAAAAATAAGCAAATATGCATTGAGTAGCTTTTTGTTGGCCTGACTAGAGGCATTTCATCAGAGCTCACCCCTTTGAATGGGGAGAAAAGGGGGGGGCCAGCAAACCCCAAGGTGAGGAGAGGAAATCGAAGGAGGCACCAGGAGGGGCCACTCCTATCAAGCCCAGAGCAGCAGCATTCTGAGAGTGGGACCCTGGAGCTTGGGGGGCTCTTGTTCAGGGAGACAGAACCACTCCTGAATGGCTGAGGGCCGGGTGGTCACCCCACCTCCACCGTGTCCACACAAAGGCAAGAAAGTCCCAGCGTCAGAAAAACAAAAACTCATAAACAGGGAAGTCTCTGAAGCTGAGAAAACCAGCAGACACCTGACAGCTTTCCTTACGCAAATCTGCGCCAGCACACCAAAACAAGGCCAGAGCGGCGCGTGAAGAAGTTGACCTCTGGTTTCTATAGTCGGATGACTAGAGTCAGAGGCTTCAAAAACAGGAAGCACCAGATGTAATATCAAATGACCCAGACAGTGGAAAGCAAGGCAGAAAACTAAATTGGAAGACAGGAAGTCACAGTCACACCACAAACAATACAGATATTCGTCTGAGACATGCTTGGCCTTCTGCCCTATCATGGCCTGAAAACGGAGGAGCACAGCCAAAATCGAGATGATTATCAGAGGTGAGGCCATTAGAAATGGCCAACCTGATAGCCCTCCTGCGAAACCCCATCTCTGCAGCTGAGTGAAACTTCAGAGGTTGTAGTTCTGGGTTGAAAGTGCAACTTGCTGGCCAAGGGCCAGATACCATTGCTAAGCCCTGGGACTTAGCTCCCAGAATCAAATCTCTGGCCTCTCCCAGACCCCTCCTCTCTAAAGGTAAGAGTAGTGGGCATCTATCGCATCTGGCCACTGTTCTTCCTCCCCCAGGTAAGTGCAGCACATTCATGTTCCCTACTCCTCCCCGACGCTGTCTCCATAGAGTGGAGCTGCGGGAGTCTGGAGTGGCCCCATGATACTAACTGTCGACCCCTGACCACACTGACTGAACTTCTTTGAACCCATGAACGTGAGTCCTGGGCTTCTGCTGGAACATTTACCAAATAGAATCTCTTAGAGCATCATCCCAATATGCCAAGGTTGCAGGTTCAATCCCCAGTCAGGGCACATACAAGAAGCAATCAATGAATGCATAAATAAGTGGAACAACAAATCTCTCTCTCTCTCTCTCTCTCTCTCTCTCTCTCTCTCTCTCTCTCTCTCTCTCTTTCTCATCAGTTAAAAAAATAGAAGCTCTGCCTGGCCTGTGTGGCTCAGTGGTTGAGGGTCAACCTATGAACCAGGAGGTTACAGTTTGATTGCCAGTCACGGCACATGCCCAGGTTTCGGGCTCAATCCAGTGTGGGGCATGCAGGAGGCAGGTAATCAATGATTCTCTCTCATCACTGATGTTTCTGTCTCCCTCTCCCTT
Organism: Plecotus auritus; assembly: GCF_963455305.1. Taxonomy (NCBI): domain Eukaryota; kingdom Metazoa; phylum Chordata; class Mammalia; order Chiroptera; family Vespertilionidae; genus Plecotus; species Plecotus auritus. Next base: position 80,324,897 of record NC_137776.1, read on the forward strand.
CCTCTCTGAAATCAATAAAAATATATTTTTTTAAAAACAGAAGTTCCTTATCAAGTGGAATTATTAATCTGATAGGATAATCTGACTGCTGCCAGAAGCCACTCTGTGGATAGAATCTGCTGGAGAATTAAAGCAAACACAGAGGGCCCAGCACTGGGGTATGTGTTTCTAGAAGTAAAAAGAGAGGGAGTCATTCCTTCTTCCTATAGAGGGCCTCTCTCCCTGCAAGGAGGGCAGCATGGGGTGGGGAAGAGGACACAGGAGTGCAGTTCCTCAGGCCGGGCTTTGACACTTAGCCCATCTCTGGAAAGGATTAGTCATCGTGTAGGGGAAGGACCTGGTACATGGGAGGCAGCTCATGTTAAGGGTGTGCCCTGAGCAAAACAGTGACAGGCACAGGGGCTGTGATGATACCCTCCTTCTGTTCTTTTAGGCCCCTCTTCCACACCTTCTTCCCTGAGACCCACACACCAATTAACAACCCCAGATTATAGCCCATCTGAACTGCCATCATTGTCTGTCTGGTTAGCCAGCACGCATGGACCCAGGCCAGCCATTGCAGTGGAAACTGATGCTGCCAGGATCCTGAATGATGTTGAATGCCTTTCCTTCCATCACATCCACATCACACAATCCACTGGTATTCCAGCTAGAGCATGATGAGGACCTACTGACAAAACACAATAGGGCTGGATCAAGCCTCCACGTACACCTGACTCACCATGAGTCATATCCCCCAGCGGACCTTCTCACCTCACCATTGTTATCAATTAAAGAGAGTCACGTATGTCCGGCACATATGAATGTCTGTGTGACAGCCAAGCTTGGACATGTTGTCCCTTGGCTTGGAATTCTCCCTAAGAAGTCCACTGACAATGGCATGAATATAGTATCCCTCCCAAAAGTAGTTACATTTTAATTAGGGATAATTTAAGACACAGCATCCAAAGGAATAACTAATGTTCTTTGAGCAATTCTGGTCATTCCTAATCTTCTTCAAGGACTGGGTCTTAAGTTTGGCTGAGCAGAAGTCCTGATCCCTTCAAATTTTTCACTACCTTCTTCTTCATGGTGTAAAAGAACATGACCACCATCACTCCTAGACCTTGCTTTCCCCCAGAGAAGCTCTGGCTGATAACTGGTAAATGCTAACCGAAGAGATACTGTCATTAAATGTCATTGTGTTTCTATCTATGTGTGTCTTCTGCAACATAAGATAAACAAACCAATCTTCCTCACCAAGCTTAGGGGGATAACGAACAAAAAATTAGAGTTGAGTAACCTGCCAACGTAAATATTTCACAAAAGCTAAGTGATGGTCGTTAGAGCCAAAATGTGAGACTGACTGGAGTAGGACTTTCCAACAAAGATCTGCCTGAACTAATTCGATAAGCCTGAATACGTATTCAAACTTATTACCATTTATGCCACTGATGAAATGAGCATTAATATGAATTTGCATATAAAAAGCTATTAATTAGGGTCCCATGCAATGTGCCAGGCATTGTGTTAAATATTTTATACTGGTATGAATTTTTTCCTTTTTCCCCAGAGCAATTCTCTGAGATGGGCCATTATTATCCCCATTCTGCAAATGGGAAAACTGAGTCTCAAACAGGTAACACAACTTTGAACCAGGAATCAAACCCAGAAAGCATCACTCAGAGCCCATGCTCTTAACCATTTTTATGCTGCATTCCAATCTCTGGGAAGATTCTGTAGCTCTGGACAGTTACATGGCACCACCTCCACCTCAGAGTCACACAATGGCTCCCACACCTCCCAGTTCAGGGCGAAACCTTTCTCCTAGTCTCACAGCCCTTCCAGATCTGACACATGCCCAGTTCTCCATTCTATTTCCCAGTCTTACACCTCCCATTCTAGACTGCACATTTTTTCCCTGTTCCTACCCATCACTCTCTTCCCTGCCACCCCTAAAACTAAACACACAGGCCGACCTTACTCCCACTCCCACGCCTTCAGGCAAACTATTTGCTTCCCTGGAAGGACTTCTTTCTACTGTTGGAGTCACTCCAAATCCCATCTCAAAACACCACATTTTTCCATAGCCTTTCACTCCCTCTCCCTCCTAGAAACTCCCATGGCCCTTTGGTCTTCTCTACCATTAATTTCAAGCTTAAATACTGCCTTGTGATGTTGGATAGCTTCTAATGCACACACATTATTAGTCCATCTAGATTAGCCCACCTAGTTCCCAGTGAGCAGGGACTCTCTCCTGACACCCTGCCTCACCTTCACACCTAGCTCAGCTCCACGGCTCCGCTCGGCCCCAGTAAAGGCACAGGCTGGGGCCAAGAACCCCGAGAGCCTTCTAGCTGATAGTATACTAAGCAGGCAACATACATGGTGGTTTGTGCTTCATTATCACGACACAGCTCAGTCCCTGGAAAAAATCTGCCCACAGTAAACATGGTCCTCAGCTCTGACACCTATGTGGCCACCTGTCACAGGGCATGGCCAGGCTTGTGGGAGAGCCTGAGAAAGAGTCAGCTGCTCCCGCATATCAGAAGCTGAGGCAGAGGATGCTGCAATAGCCATTAGTGTGGAAATCTGTTCCACATGCTTCTCGGATCCTCTCAGATCCTAAGCACTCAAAGGGAAAAATATTCTATTTACAGTTTTATTTCTCTGATCCTTGAAGTAATACCTACTCACGATTTTTTTTAAATGGAAAATATGAAAAAGCATACAGAATAACATATCACCCGTTATCTCACCATTATCTTTGTGATATATTCCTTTCCAGTCAATTCTTTATTGTATATCTGCCTGGCACTGCGCCAGACAATGGAGATAACAAATGTAAAGGCCCATCCCAGCCCTCTAGTCTCCTGTAGACCAGTGAGGGAGACACACAAGGTAGCAACGAGGTGTCATACACCGTAAGACCAAGGCAAGTACAAAGGACAAGGTCATCAAACTTCTCACACAGAGCGAGAAGGCAGGACAACGACCAAGAGAGAATTCGGAAAGGGCCTGGTCTTTGGTTCCCTCCAGCACAGTTACTGAGACCTGCAGTGTGCCAGGGTGGTGGGGAACCGAGGAGAGACAGGAAGTGACTTGTTCAAGGTCACTCAACTAGTTAGCAATTTCCACAATACTTGTTCTAAAGATCACATGTTCTGAAGCCACAAGATTCTAAAGAAGACTTCATGCAAATAAGCCCACAAATCATGTGTGTGTACGTGTGTGTGTGTGTGTGTGTGTGTGTGTACACCCACAATATATACACACAATATATACCCTTTATCAGACTCTATGTTGATACGAAATAAAATGCCTTTATTGAAAAACCTCAAACTGCTTGAACTGGGACGGTCCTGGAAAATCTGGGCCATGGGGTTTGGTCACCACATGCTTTTGCTCAATCCAACGGGGATTTCCTAAAATAGCCTTGCATTCCAGCAGGATATAAACGCTGTTGAGGATGCCTCAATCTGGAATCAAAGAGTCAGAGTGGCTGGAAACAGATCTGGCTCATTTCACCCTCCAACTGAAATAGGCTGCAAAACTAAACAATGTCATTAGGGAAAGAGAACTTCATTTCCCCAAACAGTCCTTTTAACCTAGAAAGCAAAAGGGCCTGGGCCATTAACGGCAAAACTAAGTCTTGCTAGTTTGCATTTTCTTCCTCAAAACTACCTTTAATACTTTGAGCCATGGGGGCTCAAGGCAAGGGAGGAGAAAGAAGGCAAATTAAAATCAATTTTAAAATTAAGCAAAATAGCAAAAGTCAGCACAGGCAGACATGTCCTCAGGCCCAGAATTCCACATGCTTCGAGCCCAGGGCTCACTCCATTCTGACAAAAGGAATGGCGAGTGCTGGGCTCTGTTCCACCTGATTAATTCAACATTGTTTCCTAAAGGCCAGTCCACAAGGCTAGAATAACAACCGGAGGATCATCACAAAGCCCTCAGTGGGCAGTTAAAAATGAATTTGTCTGTTATGTTCGCAACATCTACTGAGCAACATCAAAGGAGCTGAGGGCACAATGGACTTTGTTGAGTAACTGGTATTAAGCAGGGTAAAAAATGAACATTTCCCTGCCTGCTCCCTCTAAAAGCCCAACTTGTGTTCTCAGAGTCTAGAAGAATAAATCACGCAAGCAAAGGAATAACAATAATGAAGACATATGGTGTGACTCCCAAAAAACCATCATGTGCCAGTCATTAATATTCAGCAAATCATTAATCATAGCGCTGATCACCACCTTTTGATGACTTTCTTGTTGGGACAAACTCAAATGCGTTTCTCTTTTTCTTTGCAAGAGTAATTTCTTACGAAACCATTTAAGGCATTGTGATGGGCAGCACCTACAGAATGACCTTCTGGTAGTGGGAATTCCCAATACAGTGAAAGCTCTTTCCAACCTCTGGAGCCGAGGCAGTGGGGCATTTGGCTGGTTTTCACAGCAGCAGCTCAGCATCCATTCAGCTCACTGATCTTCCTGCTTTGCTTTATTGCATGTGCTGCTACTTTCCACACATCGCTGGCTCCAAACTTTCTTCTCCCCAGACTCCTTTCATCTCATTCACCTTCTCTGCTACCTTCTGATTCTGTTTTCTCTCCTTCCCAGGCTTCATTAATTCAGCAAATATATATTAAGCACCTACCCTTGCAAAACACAGCATCGTGTTATCCCTCTTTGTAACACTCCGATACCCATTTTCCTGCCTGAGCAGAGCTCCCCTCTTGAATATCAGTACATTCGGTGTGCATAGGGAGGAGGTGTGTAAGTTACCATACAATATTTCAGACTTACAACAAATATATATAAAGAGTAATATAACAAGACATTTGTATAACTACTGCCCACCTGACAAATAAAACATTGATACAACTGATATCTCATGTTCCCCACTCTGGTGACATCCCCTGCCCCAACTCCCCAAAGACAACCACTAAACTAAATTTGGTTTTTATTATTCCCATGCATTTTTAAACATTTTACTTCACATGTAGATATCCAAACACAATATGTAGTATTGTTTTACGTTTTCTTGAACTTAATACAAATGGTTTTATAGCACATATTTCCTTCAGTATGCCCTTTGCTCTCTATTGTATAATTGAAGATCATCCACGTTAATACTTGAGCTCTAGTTCATGCCCTTGTTATCACTGTCTATTATTCCATTGCGTCAATGCAGCCCAATTCATTTGTCTAGTTTCCTCTTGATGGACAGTTAAGTTAGTTCCAATGTTTTTGTTATTATAGTGCCATGGTAAACATTCTTGAACATGGCTCCTTGCTCACATTCCCAATATCCTCTTTATCTTCACCTGCACACTGAATAGCAGAGGAATTGCTGTTCCTCAAGTTGCCAGTGAAAGTCTTTCCGACAGAGCCATGTTTGCCACAGCCTGAACTCTGGCCCTTTTTCACCTCATCTGTGACTTAAAAGGACACGGCCAGGCTACTTTGATCAGTGAGGCCCAAAAGACAGCCTCCAGTAGGTGCCTCCCCCAGGCTCCCTGGCCTTCGGCTGTGCCTCTTGTCAATGTACCATGGAGCCAGGGAGCTGGCACTCCCGTGCTGTGAACCTTGCCGCAAAACCAACTCACTGCTATTGAGTTTTATACGACACATCTAACCTGCTGTTTGTTGCCTTAGACAAAGGAGCCAATGCTCTCCTGAGAAATTAATTTGGATTTTCATTACATTTGAAATTGTAAAACAAGAATGAGCACATCTCAGCCTGGGTGGTCTGTTTCCCTAACTTATTTGTCCTAATCCCTCTCCCCACAGTTGGGCTAGAAGCACCATTATCCACTCCTCATCAGGGTCTGTCTGGGATGCCACATCTGAGGCTTGCTCTGTTCTCTCACTTTGCTTTATTTTCCATCTCATCTCTTTTTCCTGTGCTTCCAGGTGTTTTTAAATAATCCTCTCGATATGCCTTTAAGATTTGCTATAAAGATACTTGAGATAAAATATCTGTCAGAACCAACCTGGTAGAATAAATGGAAATATGTGATATGTGTGTTAGAATCTTCCTTCCAGGAACAGTTATACCAGGACAGACCGGTTTCCAACTGAGGACAACTTCTTTATCAAGACATTAAAATCATCCCCTTACTTCCTGAAAATCAAACCTCATTTTTCTCATTTGTCTGAATACTGAGGGTTTTTAAATTACTTGATAAGATGCATGTGGAGAGTCTGAATAAAACCATGATAGGAATAAGGATATCTGAGAAATAATGATATTAAGAAAGACTACCCAACTAATAACTAAGAGCAATAAAATGTTAATAGTTATAATCATAGGCATTCCCATGCACAGAAGACAAGGTTCTTTACAAAGAATAGTATCAACCAAGACAACATAAGGAACTATCAGTAGAAAGACTGTATAATGTGTACAACTGAAATATATATTCCCAAAGGTCTTATATATTATAAATCTGGTATTGAAGAAGGCAAAACCTTCTAAATTTCCCACTTGAAAACCCATATGGATATAGCATTTATAACCATAAGTATGTAGGGAATGTTTGTCCCATAGACTATGTGTTCCTTGATTTATACCCACACCCATACATAGACACAAAGTTTGCATGCACATGGAATGTGTGCCTGCAGCTTGCAACTTCGATGGATTTTTGCAAGCTAACCACTACTTAACCACTGCAGTGGTGCTTTTGCTTCATTGCTGGACCAATTATGCAATTGTTTTCTATTCAGTGAATATTTACTTTAGCTACACATTGTGCCAGTTACTCTTTTATGAGGATTAAATACATGCCTAATTCATTTGCTCCTTATTTTTCTTATGAGAAAACTGGCACTACAATAACTACACAACCTACTGAAGTTTCCTCAGTTAGTGAATGAATAGCAGGACCATAAACCAAGGCTGTCTGTCAGACTCTAAAATTGAAGAATTTAAGCACTATCCTAACCTGACTCCTTACAAAAGATAACTATGGAACTCAATCTTTCAGTCCCCACAACACCCTGAATATAGTAGTTGTGGATGGATGGAGGATGGATGGATAGATGGATGGATGGATGGAGGATGGATGGATGGATGGATGGATAGATGATAAACAGATAAATGGATGGTTGGAGATAAAGGAGCTTATATCAATGGAAAGATGAATTAATAGAGTGTTTTTTCTTGCCATGATAAGGGATGTATATAAACATACATCCTTCTAGACAAGGATAGCCTCTATTATCCTATATAATAAAGAGGTAATATGCAAATTAACCCTCACGCCGTCACAAGATGGCTGCCTATGACCAGGCCGGCAGGGGGGTTAGTGAGAGACGACTAAACGACTGAACAAGCAGGCTGCGTGGGGTGACAAGGCCGGCAGGGGGGTAGTGAGGGACGACCAAACGACTGAACAGCAGGCTGCATGGGGCAACCAGGCCAGCAGGGGAGCCGTGAGGGGCAACCAAGCCAGCGGGGGGGGGGGGGAGGGGGCCCGCAGTTGGAGGTGACCAGGCCAGGGAGGAGGGAGTTGGGGGTGACCAGGCCAGCAGGGGGGGCAGTAAGAGGCAACCAGCCTGGCAGAGGGGGCAGTTAGGGTGGGGGGGGCAGTTGGGGGCGACCAGGCCATCGGGGAGGGTCAGTTAGGGGAGACCTGGCCAGCAGAGGGGGGCAGTTGGGGGCAACCAGGCTGGCAGGGGGGCAGTAAGGGGTGACCAGGCCAGCAGGGGGGGGGGGGGGCAGTTAGGAGCAACCAGGCCAGCAGCGGGGGGCAGTTAGGGGCGATCAGACCAGCACACAGAGGCAGTGAGGGGCAATCAGGCCAGCAGGGGGTGCAGTTAGGGGCGACCAGGCAGGCAGGCAGGTGAGCGATTAGGAGCCAGCAGTTCAGGATTGTGAGAGGGATGTCTGACTGCTGGTTTAGGCAGTCGGACATCCCCTAAGAGGTCCCGGATTGGAGAGGGTGCAGGCTGGGTTGAGGGGAACCACCGCCCCCCCCCCCCCCGGCACGAATTTCGTGCACCAGGCCTCTAGTTACCTATAATAGATAGATGATAAATAGATGATAGATAGATAGATAGATAGATAGATAGATAGATAGATAGATAGAAAACCAAAACCCTTTATCTGTTTCACGAATTTAATTTCCTTTGTGAATTTCCTTTAACCTTTGTATCTAAATCCACAGAAGAGGAGGAAGTACTTAGAAATGGGGATTTCCTGAATTGTGCCTTTATACCCCAAGCTTGGCTGCTGAACACATAAAAATAGCAAGGCCAGGGTTTAATCCTTATGCAGGTCTGTCACACAGACCCTTTCAGCACAGCCAGCCACTCAGACCAGCATTGCCAATTGAATATGAAACTAGGAAATTTAAATAAAGGAGAATAAACCTGCAAATGAGCCACATGAAGCACAAGTACCAGTCCTATGTCAGGACTGACATCCAAACTGGAATCATACATGTACCATGAGTCACAGGCTCGATACAAGCCAGGCGCTCTTGTGGAAACCATAGTCGTGAGCTCCATAAAAGTATTTAAACACATCATGTAATGAATCTTTACCTTGCTGGAGTCCCCATTGTATTGATCCCATTTTGCAGATGAGGAAAGTAAGGTTCTGAGAGGTCAGGTCACTTATGGGACAGAGCCTGGATTCAAACACTAGATTTAAAAGCTGGAGCTCTTTCAGACACACTGGACTCCTCGCAGCCTCTCTGGTCATAGTCTATTCGTCACCAGCTGCACAGGGCAGCTATCCTGGTGCACAGTAACAGAGACCTCATTAAAAAGCAGGGCAAAGACCCACATAAAATGTTGATGGCCGCATTGGATTTTCCTCAGTGCCAAGTGACCAGGTGCTTCCTGAAGCTGATGACCATGTGGTTTGGGATTTCACCAAGACTGCTCAAAGTGCACAAACACACCCACAGAAGCATGGGGACTGTCAGAGGCGAGGAAATGGCCTGCATGACGCACTTTGTGTGCAGACTGTGAAAAGCCCAGACCTGGGTCCAGCAGGTCTCCCTGAGGTGGAAATAAGTCTCTAGCACAGTGTTGAGCATGTTGATGCACATTCCTAGGTACCCAGCCCATAGCTTTCACCCATTTCCCAAAGGGGGACTGTGACACACACACTCACCCAAATATAGAGAGCATAGACTTAGCCACATTTCAATGGCCTGGGTGTGGGAAAGGCTTGGAGTCTGCACCTGTTTGGCATTCAAGGCCAAACACAGGCTGTTTCCTAAGCCTTCCATGATTGGCCTTCCAGGAAATGCAGATTAGCATCCTAAACAGGCCCCTCTCCAAGTTCTCACCCATGTTGGTTCCTGTCCGAAGTGCCTGAAGCACTTGACCATAAGCCACAGTGTTGCAGAGCTGGGCTTCTGGGCTCTGCTCCTTACAAAGAGCACACCTCACAGCTCATTTTAAGGGTCCATGGACCTTGCTTTGAAGGTGGCTCTTTAGCTATTAGCCAAAGAACACAGATTCTCAAGGAAAAGAAGTTGGGGAAGAAGCACAGAAAGATTTACACTCAGAATGGACTCTAACGTGCTGAGAAGGCCCAAAGGCCTCGGCCCTTGTGCTCTGGCAGGCACTGTTTAACCAGAAAGGGGAAGGACGGCCCTGTCAGGTCACGCAAATGTTATCAGGACATTGTGGTGTTCCCAGACACACACTGTGCGTCAAAACAGACCTCGAAGAATGTGGGTGTCAGGCAGAATGGCTATGAGGGCAAGGGAGCCCACAAGAAGCAATGTGATAATAACCCCCACTGAAGCCCAGAAACCAAGAAAAAACACCCAGTGTCCTTGGGATGTCACGTCACAGCGCTCCTGCCAGGAGTGCTGAGGGGTGCACAGCCTGCCCTCCCTGCCAACCTTCTGAACTCCCCCCGCCCCTGAGTTCTAGGCAAAGGCCATGCCCCCCTGACAGCTAACTATAAGGAAAATAAACGTCTTTAAACTCAGTGGGGAAAGTCAAGATTTCCAGAACCAGTTTGAATAGCAGAGAGATTGCAGAGAGGATGTAAAAGGAGGAAAGCCCCTCCCCCCGCATAAAAAGTACCAGGTAGGACAATGGCCTCAGCTGTAAACCCAAGGAGAAATTCAAGGGGCAGAAGACATGCCTCCAGGTGTACAATTTTTTTTAGCAGAATTTATTTTTTTCAGCTTTTTTTTATTTAAAGAAAGATGATTTTAAATATGTTACATGCAATAAACCTTAATATTTTTTATCTTAAATATAATAATGTTACATGCAATAAACATTAATATCTCAAGAAAAACGATTTTAAATATGATAATGTTACATGCAATAAACACCAATTATTCAAGAAAAATTATCTTACATATAATATTACATGCAATAAACATTAATATTTTAAGAATAAAAGGATTTTAAGTATAATAATATCAAAACTGTATAACATAGTATGATATCACAAAAGTTGTAGGAAATATTAAAAATCTGCAAATAACAGAATTACTTCTATTATTTCTAGTATATATATTTTTCCCCTCTGGCTCTATTTTTGTTCATCAGTTTATGTTGTTCATTATATTGCACAAATGAGTGAGATCATATGATATTTATCTTTCTCTGACTGGCTTATTTCACTTAGCATGATGCTTTGCTCCTCCAGCTTTTTTTTTTCTTTTCCATTTGCATGGATATTTTTTTTTCCATCCCTTCACTTTCATCCTGTGTGTGTCTTTTGTTTTGAGGTGGGTCTCTTGTAGACAGCATATAGTTGGGTCATGTTTTTGTATCCATTCAGCTACCCTACACTTTTGATTGGAGTATTTAATCCATTTACATTTAGGGTTATTATTGAAGGTGCTTATTTATAGCCATTTTAATTCTGTATGGCTAGGTTTCTCTCTGTGTTTCTTCTCAGCAATCCCTTACAGCAATCCCTTTAGTATTTCTTGTAATGCTGGCTTGGTGGCGATGAACTCCTTTAGCCTTTTTTTTTGTCTGGGAAGCTCTTTATTTAACCGTCTATTTTGAATGATAGCCTTGCTGGATATAGTAATCTTGGTGTCAGATCCTTACTTTCCATTACCTTGAGTACTTCATGCCATTCCCTTCTGACCTGTAGAGTTTCTGATGAGAAATCAGGTGCCAGCCTTATGGGAACTCCTTTGTAGGTAACAGTTTTTTCTCTTGTTGCCTTTAAGATTCTCTCTTTGTCTTTAATTTTTGGTATTTTCATTATGATGTGTCTGGGCATGGGTCTGATTGGTTTTTTCTTGTTTGGGATTCTCTGTGCCTCCTGAACTTATGTGGCTTTTTCCCTTACCAGGTTAGGGAAGTTTTCTACCATTATTTCTTCAAACATCTTCTCTATTCCTTTCTCCCTTTCTGCCTCTTTTGCCACATCTATTATTCTTATATTGTTATGTTTCACATTGTCCCACAGCTCCCTTAAGCTGTCCTTCTGTTTTTTAATTGTTTTTTTCTTTTTTGGTTCTCTAATTGAGTGATATTTTCAACTCTGTCTTCTAATTTACTGATTCAGTCCTCAGCTTCCCCTAATCTGCTGTGTATTCCTTCCAATGTGTTCTTTATTTGTGTTATGTCATTCTTTATCTCAGACTGTTCTTTTTTCATACTGTTGAGCATTTTTAACATCATTACTCTGAACTCTGTTTCAAATAAATTTCTATCTTTGCTTCATTTATCTCTTCTTCTGGAGAATTCACTAGTTCTTTCATATGGGGGTTGTTTCTTTGTTTCCTCACTTGGTTGTCTGTTTGGGTTTGTGACTATGTTTTAGGTCAGGGGTGGGCAAACTTTTTGACTCGAAGGCCACAATGGGTTCTTAAACTGGACCAGAGGGCCGGAACAAAAGCATGGATGGAGTGTTTGTGTGAACTAATATAAAGTCAAAGTAAACATCATTACATAAAAGGGTACGGTCTTTTTTTTTTATTTCAATAGTTTTATTCATTTCAAACATTTTAACAAGAAGAATGTAAACACTAATTATTATAATTTGAAACTTCAAAAAATGGAGGAATCATAGCACAATAACATACCTTATATTGAAGATGGCAAAGGCAAAATAAAATTGCCTAACAAAGGAAAGGTACAAAAGCCTTTCAAATTAAACTTAAATATAATAAAATAATTTAAAACTAAAACAAATAGAAAAGAACAAAATGTGTAAACAGTAAATTAAACATTTTCTTTAGTGCAACTTCCAAATTATGCCCGGGACTTAGTTGTAGATGGCAATGTAGACTGGGTTGAAAGGTTTTTGGTCTTTAAAACATCAACTTCAGTGGGAACAGTGTTGTTGGTCTCCTTTTTAGCTAATGCTCTGATACTGTTCTCCAGGGGCGTGTCTCCCTACATCACCACGATAACATGTCTAGGCATTCCCAGGGTGATGTCGGGGGACGCGTCCGCAGGCATTACAAGGAGCCTCTGGAAGACTGAGAGGTTGTTCCTTCTACTGAATGGGCGGATATAAATCCGCCCACTCAGAAGAAGGAGCTGCGGCCGTGTTTCCCAACGTTGCCATGTTAACACTGCTGCTGGTGAAGGAGCGGAGGGGAGAGCAAGAGAACCCTCCACTCTTTCGGCTCCGAGGGCCAGATAGAACAGCCGAATGGGCCGGATCTGGCCCGCGGGCCGTAATTTGCCCACGGCTGTTTTAGGTAGATCCTCTATACCTCTCAATCTCTAGTGTAGGACAGTGTTAAAGGCTGTTTCTGACTAATTGGATCAAGCAAAGACTCAAAGCCTCCAGAGAGCACCTCTGTCTACAGACTAATAGGATTCCGACTTGAATTGCCCCCAGGAAATGGTCCTCAGGTGTGTGGAGAGTTTTTTCAACAGGGTGGGGCAGTTGCTTCTGCCTGGAGGCTAACTGTTACTTTTAATCTCTTAAGTGGCCTCAGGGCAAGCTGTGAGAGCAGAACCCAGGACTAGGGACTAGAGGGCTAGAGCTCAGAAGGCAGACACCCCAAGTTTCCTGGGCTGAGTCATTCCTTCATACAGCAGAGGACATCTTTCCCACATAGACATCCGCCTTGCCTGGGGGGAAGATAGTCGACACACCCTATTAGAAAACACCTTGCCCAGGTGTACATTTTAATAAGAAAACCCACATTGTACATACCAAAGCCAATCAACTAATTAGGAATGCCATCACTCTTACATGGTATTATCCACTGGTCAATTTAATTTCTTTTTTTATGAACAAAGATAATAGAAGAGGCCATCTCGCAAGGTTGCCACTGATTCTCCCCAAAGCACGTTCTGGGTACATTTGCCAAAGAAGTGAATTGTCCATGGGTTTGACACTCACAAACTGGGTTTCACACTTGCCATTACGCAGAGCAATAACTTGTAAAGGAGAGTGAAATGATCAAGTACAGAAAACAGGAAACCCAAGAGGAGTCTGCTTGGTCCAGGGAGGGCTGTTTATAAACACAGGGACCCTGGAATCCTTCTGAATACTTGCTGACCCATCAGAAGGCACTGAATCTGGCACAGTTCAAAAGTGGACGTAGCTGGCAGGTAGCTCTGGGCAGCTCTCTTCCAGTGCCTGTTCAGAGATCTGCTCATCAGAGCTAATTCTTATGGAGCACTCGCTGAATACCAGGCCATGTGCTCAGTGCTGTATACTCTATAAAAGTCCTTTCTCAAGCCTATGAAGAAAGAGGACACTTTCATTACTTCCTCAGACAGAAATGGAAAGTTGGCCTCAAAGGTCCCATGGTGTGAAGGGCGAAGTGGAATCTGCCACAGGCATTCTGACCCCCCACATTCTGAATCGCCATGCATTTCTTCTGCCTCCTAGCCTGGGTTTAGTGTGGACATTTTTAAACCAATCTGGTGATGCACAGAACATAACTGCTGTTGTAGTTGTGTGCTATTTAACACTTATCCTAGCTTCCCACTAGCTCACTTAGGAATTCTCAAATCCAAAATCTGTATCTTAAACTATCACCACTACTATTAATAGTAGTAATAATACTTGGCATCTGTGTGGAGAACTATACATTTATATATACACACCACTTCATGTCTATATTATATATGTCTATATTAAATCATGTTCTCACCACATTCCCAAAAGATCCTGTAAGTGGTAGGTAGATAGGTGTGAGAGGTTGGTTTGGGGATAGAAGGATGGAACTTTGATCTTTCACCCTATTTTATTCTATGATGTATTACTTCTTATCATAAGCAAATATTTTATATTTCTTTAAAATTGTCCATAAAAATAAAAATAAAATAAAAACTGCATGAGGTAAGTATCATGAGTATTATAGCCACCATGTTCCACAGCTTACCCAAGGCCACCCAGGCCTTCTAATTCTTAACTATTTGTGCAGTTCACCCACCAGGGATATCTGTAATAGCTGCCTGAACCTCAACTTCTTACGCAATCTTTTAAAGGTGATTACAGCCTCAGAGAGGTAGGGCGACTCCCCTCAGAGGTCAGCCAAGGTGGGTAGAAGAGCCAGGGCTCCCACCCAGTTCAGTCTATGCCTCATGTAAACTCCACAAACCCTTGGTTGGTAGCCTCCTAGGCCCTAGGAACTCCTCTAGGTCTTGGAAAGACAAAGGCATTAAGAAATTATATCTGGCCTTGGCTGGGTGGCTCAGTTGGTTGGAACATCATCCTGTATACCAAAAGGTTGCAGGTCTGATTCCCAGGCAGGGCACAGACCTAGGTTGTGGGTTCAATCCCTGGTTGGGGTCAGGAGGGGCAGGAACCAATCTCTCTCTCCCTCTCTCTCTCTCTTTCTCTCCCTCTCTCCCTCCCTCCCTCCCTCCCTTATCCTTGGGTGAGGATTTTAATAAAAGAAGAAAAATTACCTCTGGTCTCCTGAATTCTCACAGAGCAGCGGGAGCAGAGAAGTAAAGAGGATTAACAATACTGTGTGAGAGACTGGACGGTGGGTGCAGGAGGCAATGGCAGCATTGGAGGCAATGGCAGCATTTAATCAATGTTTATTGCTTTTGCATCACACAGGCCCTGGGGATTCAGGAAGAGGGGGAAGAAGTGCTTCTGCTGGAGAAGCTCTCTAGTCAGGGTAGCAGATTGACTCCACAGAATGTGATCATCAGATAAGGTTTTAGTGGACACTGGAACAGAGCTCAGAGGGGCTCAGTGTGTGCAGGGAGGCAGGGAGTGGTTGAGGAGAGGAACCCATGTTGCTGGGCAACTGGCATTCCTAATCCCTAGGAAAAGCCCACAGTCAGCCGAGCCCAAATGCACTAGCCTCCCTCTGCCATGCACCACCTTTAGGGCAGCAGTCTCTCCCCCGCGACCTGAAAGAGTGGCGGTGGAATAACTAATCCTCCATCTTTTCCCTCCAGTTATGGTGGAATAACTAATAACGTGCAGGGGGTTACTTCACTTCAAAGTGGTTTTCCTCATTGTTGTGTTGTCCTCCTGAGGTCATCCTTCAGCTCTCTGTTTGTCTTCTCCTTATCACTGTTTTCCCTGCCGGGCCTCATGGAGCCTTCTGAGAGAAATTCATTCAGGAATAGCCTCCTCCCCGAGAGCTCCATCAAAGGACCCCTTGCAGTAAAAAGCTCCGCAAGCCCAGGGCAGCTGTAGGAACCACACCAGCTGCTCTCCTGGGTCAATAGGTCAAGCCCAACAAAAAGCCGAGCTCACATATCTGACCCTGGCAGTTCAATAAACTTTAGAGACCATTTTGGGTATTGAGGTGACACATACAAAAAAGAACTAGAAATGTGATATTTCCACGACCATACGATAGCCAAGTAAAATTCAAAGTGGCTGCTAGTGACTATCTTTGAGTCATGGGAGTGAACTAAAAAACATACCAGAAAAAGGAACATGTTTTTGAGACGCAAAGAGTTAGAACTGTGGATTGTAAATAGATCCACCAACATAAGGAGGTAGTTCAAGTTTAGAGGTTATGCATAAATCAAAGGTGATCTGGATCCTCAATCATCTTGAAGATGGGTAGAAAGGAAGAAGCATGGAAACATTTGTAGGGCCTCCAAGTGCTCTTCAGACAGCAATAACATAAGAACGCAGAATGAACACTTGCAACAGCTTGTTTCCTTCACGTAAGCACCCTGCCTTGCTGATGGTGGATCCTACTAAGCATTGCCTGAATGAATATTCTAGTAAGATTCTTTCCACTAAAAATAAGCTTTCATTGTAAATATGGGTAGGTTAATTTCTAAAAGTAAACAAAACAGTAAAAACAGTAAGCTCAAGGGACAGCCCCAAGTGTCTCTGAGAAAGGCCCCAACCAACAATTCTTCTTTCACTCTTTTTTTTTTTTCAAGGACAGGAAATTCAAAAGCACTGAGCCTGTGACAAAGGCAGCCAATCAATAGCTCAGGAAAGAAAAAGCCCATGTGGAGAAACTTACACGGGAGACCCAGCAGAAGGTGGGTAATAGGAGTTTGCTTCATGCCTTGTCTCTACTGGCCAAAAATTCTCAACTTTGGGAATAAGGATGAACAATATAACCTGGTAGATCACTGTAGCAGAATTAAAACAAGGGCCAGGAGAGGGAACAGCCTAGTGCAGTGGTCGGCAAACTCATTAGTCGACAGAGCCAAATATCAACAGTACAACGATTAAAATTTCTTTTGAGAGCCAAATTTTTTAAACTTAAACTTCTTCTAACGCCACTTCTTCAAAATAGACTCGCCCAGGTCGTGGTATTTTGTGAAAGAGCCACACTCAAGGGGCCAAAGAGCCGCATGTGGCTTGCGAGCCGCGGTTTGCTGACCACTGGCCTAGTGGAACTCAAATACCTTTGATTAATCATGTCCTACAAGGGCAATTTGAGAGAACGTAGTGAGGTTATCAGCCATCAGTCATTACCCAATTCACCTCTCTTCCCTCTCCCTTCTGGCCCCACCCCACCCCCAAATATCACAGCTGTCTTTTTTATTTCCTCAGTAAATTCCCCTAGTATCAACCTCACCTTCGTTCTTTACACTTCCAGAGATATAGCCAAAGCTAAGGACTGTGGTCAATTCCGTGGAGAGGGGGCAATCAATAGGTGGTGCCTAGATAAAGGAGTGACTGGAGATAGAATAATCCCTCCTTTCCCCACAGCTGTCAGAGATCACTACAAAAGTGCTGAACTGAGGACAGCCCAAGATAGCACCAGGAGTGATTTGGACAATGGGGTGGTAATTGCTCTCAGAAGGAGGACAACACTGAGAACAATGGGGCACATTAAGGACATTTATAACCAAGGACAGTTAATCCCTTTTTCTGGGAAGTGTGGTGAGAGACAGGAGGTATTTCACATCCTCTGATTTGGGGAACAGAGTTGTCTGTCTGTGTGCATGTGTATTTTTCTAGAGGGAGAGTATAACTGTCATCAGAATCTCAGTGAGTGTCAGAACCATCCTTTCCCCCTCCCCCATACAAAGTAAAAACTGTGAGGAGGCTGGCTACTCAGGAAACAGAGTCAAATGTGAAACAATACACAATGTGAATCCCAAAGCAGGACAACCAGGTCTATCCTCTGCCTTTGAGCACAAGTGTATGGAGGTTCTTGGCTTCGTGGCTTCATTTATCTCCTTCATTGGCCTCCATTGCAATGTCTTATAGTCAGGAAGTCCTTCTGGGTAAATCCTTTGAACATAGTTTAAAAAGTGCATCCAGATTTCCAACAACCCCATTCAAGGCCTCCCCTCACCTGAACCCATCTCTTCTGCCCTAACATAAACACCCAAGTCCCTGAAGAGGAAGACTTGAGAGTCCCCAAGTCTGCAATTGATTATCTATCACTTACAAAAGGTTCAGGTCAATAAATGTTTGTTCGATGAGTAAGTGAATAAATAGTGGGAAAGAACTTTAACATTTTATTATTTGAATGACCACAAGAAAAATTATTAAAATTTCTAATGTTTAAACCTGTTTAGTTTTCAATGCATTGTTCAATGTAGTTATCTGAAGCTGAACTCAAAATGCAAAGCATTTATAGACTACCGAGAGGCAGAGAGATATAGGGCAGACTCGGATATGGGAGATAAGACAGACGCAGACTGGAGTAACTGTGTGTGACCTACATCAAGGAGGGTCATCTATAAAGGGGGCATCTTATTCTGGGTGTCCCAAAAGCCAAGTCTGAGTAAGTACTTGGGTGCAGAATAGGTGGTTTATTTGGAAGATGATCCTAGGAAGCCAAAGAGAAGTGGTGAGACAGGTAAGCAGAAAAGACTAATAAGAGCATGCTATTGAGCTAGGTACCACTGTGGGAAACTCTTCTAACCCCTGAGGGTCTTTCAAAGCAAACCTTGTAGACACTTCCTTCTGCAAGTGTGGTCCATGAGCCAGTAGCATCAGCATCCTCTGGGAGCAGGTTAGAAAAGCAGAATCTTAGCCAACCTCAGAGCTCCTGGACCAGACTTTGCATTTTAATGAGATCCCCAGGTGATGCTGGGGCACATTCGAGTTTGAGAGGTCACAGTGTTGAAGGCACCGCAGTGCTGAGCCTTGCAAAGACACAGGCTCTTGTCTCTCGTTGGTCATGGAAGCATTCACTCTCCTCCTTTTCCAGGCTGAAGAGACCTCCGTGGTTTAGGAGGAAACCCTGAAGAAGAAAAGCAGGGAGACACAGCCAGCCCTGCTGAAGCCTTTGTGAAGCAAACTGATGACCCAGGATAACAGAATGAGGTGTCAGGCCCCAACAGCGCCTTCTACAAGGCGGGTATAATACCTTGTCCACAGGGAACTTGCAGACTTCAAACAAGCAACTGTATATAATAGACTAGTTGCCCAATTGCTGTTGTAAGCATATTTACAACGACCAACTATCAGTTGGAAAGATATAACTAATATGATAATAGCCACCCAGTGCCTGTCTCTCTAACCTCTAGGATAAAAAGAGCACAGTCCTGACCTCAAGGGACTTACACTTTCACAGGGAGGTAAGTCTTGGATACATGAAGCAATGTAAGACCAGGACCACACATTAGGTAATAGCACACAAGTATTAGCAAGGGTCCTTAAGTGAGCTTACTATGTACTAGGCACCATAATAAGGACTATAAAGTGTGTACCTGTGTGTGTGTGTGTGTGTGTGTGTGTGTGTGCACACGCTAACTCATTTGATCTTTACAAGAACCCAATAGGGTAGATAGGGTTATTAGTACTACCCAATTAGTCCTATTAGTACTATTTTACAGATGAGGAAATTGAGAGACAAAGTGGCCACAAGCTTAATCTCCATACTACTTAACACTATTAGAGCCCCACACTGCTGCACGCCTTTCCGACAGTAAGCCCAAGACTGATTTTCGGCACATTCTCTCTCTCCCCACATAACTCCCCAGCAAGGTGAGCAAGGTGCCTGCTACTGTCCTCACTGTGGCAACCGGAGTGCAGCAGGCTCACAGTTCAGAGCATAGCGGTGGCAAGAGCTCCATTGTTCTCATCTAGAACCCAAAGAGGGTGGTAGTAACCTCTACATGGTGCTGCTTTCAGCTCCCATTGCTACAGCTGATGACCTGCATAGCCTGTAGTCAACTCTCAACCGTCCTGGAAAAACAGATCTAATGCAAAAGCTGAAAGTAAAGGGAGTTTTCCCAATCTTATTGGCTATAATGCCCTTGCACCAAAGCCTTAAATACTGATAGTTTAAGAAGCCACAGGCAAACTCAAGAGTCCACATAATGATATCTAGAAATAGTCTACAGATGTCACCTCCATATGCCTTTAAGGTATATGTACTTTTAAAGCTATCTAATTTTACAAAGCATTTGCACCTGAGTTAGCCTGGCCTTCCATTTTCTACTCTGACTTGTTCTCTGTGACTCAATGTGACCCTGCTCCATCCACGGCCCGCCACACTACTTCTTCACCGACTCCACGATGCGGAACCGCTGCTGCCACTGCTCACCATGCTTGCCAGGTTACTTTGCTACTGCAGTGATGCAATCTCCTTCCCAGTGTTTTAAATGGATCAAAAATCAAAGCCTATTTCCTGAAAAGTCACTATCAGGGCTCCAAATTTCCAGAAATCCATCCCCTGAAAATACCAGTTGGAGAACTTCAGTGCAAACAGAAAAATGCCATTCTGCAGGCTCCAGGGAAAATATTTATGAAGGTGCCCATCCAATCAGTCCTCTCTTTGTCCCCACACAATCCTCCTCTTCCCTCAAGGGAGGTTGCTGTGAATTGAGAGGAGGCTCAGCCCCTTAGAAAAAGCCCAGAAAGGAGGTGGTGTGAATAGCACATTGTTACATTCTGCCAACTGCTTGGCCTCAGAGACCACAGCTCCATTTCATAATCTTCCCCTCCTACTCCTCTTTCCTTTTTTTCTTAAGCAGACAAGCCATCAGCAGGACTCTCAAAATGGTTCAACAGTCCTTTTTATAAGCATCTAACATTCTAAAGAACATAGTGTCCACCGTATTTTCAGAGAGGTAGAGATGCAAAGAGCACAGACCCAGTTCCTGACTGTCTAACTTCTAAGATAAAGACAGCACAGTCCCTGACCTCAAGGGACTTACAACTATGATAGGGAGATAACGCTTGGGTACATGAAGCAATACAGTGTTAGGTAACAGCAAACTCACAGGAGTATCCGCAAGTGTTCAAAGGCAGAATTTCCCCTGCTCTCCCATCCTTCACTGCCTTCATCGTCTTCACTTGAACCAAAGTTATTTGTGCCCAGTTGAAAAGACTGCTCTCTCCTATAACCAGGCAGCAGAGACAAGGACCCTGACCTCTCTGAGCAGCTTGAAAAGCAACAGCTGGGAGTTGGTACAAGCTAGGCTTGAGTGCTTAGCAGAAATGGAAAAGATAACATTCAAAGCCACAGACTTAACTCTCAGCATCCATTGACTTAAATTCCAGAGAGAGAAAAGGAAAAACATCTCCACACTGGAGGTGCTTAGGAATATACATCCAAACGTTTCTAGGGCAAAAGTGACACATCCTTGAAACACATGCATCCCCTACCCACTATAGTGAACATCACTCATCATCCCCTGTCACTATAGTTAACATCATCACTCATCACCCTCTGCCCACTATAGTGAACATCACTGATCATCCCCTGCCCACTGTAGTGAACATCACGCATCACCCCCTGCCCACTATAGTGAATATCACTCATTACCCCCTGCCCACTATAGTGAACATCACGCATCATCCCCTGCCCACTGTAGTGAACATCACTCGTCATCCCCTGCCCACTGTAGTGAACATCACACATCATCCCCTGCCCACTGTAGTGAACATCACGCATCATCCCCTGCCCACTGTAGTGAATATCACTCATCCCCTGCCCACTGTAGTGAACATCACTCGTCATCCCCTGCCCACTGTAGTGAACATCACGCATCATCCCCTGCCCACTGTAGTGAACATCACACATCACCCCCTGCCCACTGTAGTGAACATCACTCGTCATCCCCTGCCCACTGTAGTGAACATCACACATCATCCCCTGCCCACTGTAGTGAACATCACACATCACCCCCTGCCCACTGTAGTGAACATCACTCGTCATCCCCTGCCCACTGTAGTGAACATCACGCATCATCCCCTGCCCACTGTAGTGAACATCACACATCACCCCCTGCCCACTGTAGTGAACATCACTCGTCATCCCCTGCCCACTGTAGTGAACATCACGCATCATCCCCTGCCCACTGTAGTGAACATCACACATCACCCCCTGCCCACCGTAGTGAACATCACTCGTCATCCCCTGCCCACTGTAGTGAATATCACGCATCACCCCCTGCCCACTATAGTGAACATCACTCGTCATCCCCTGCCCACTGTAGTGAATATCACACATCACCCCTGCCCACTATAGTGAACATCACTCATTAATGACAGCAGTCGGCCCGAGAAGCACTGGGGCCTTGGTCCTGTCCTCAACACAACACTCCAGGCAGCTACTCCCAGTTGCCACATTGGATGGACCCCCTTCTATCCCAGTTAGTGAAAGAAGTGAGGACACCAGCCAAAACCGGTTTGGCTCCGTGGATAGAGCGTCCGCCTGTGGACTGAAAGGTCCCAGGTTCGATTCCGGTCAAGGGCATGTACCTTGGTTGCGGGCACATCCCCAGTGGGAAGTGTGCAGGAGGCAGCTGATCGATGTTTCTCTCTCATCGATGTTTCTAGCTCTCTATCCCTCTCCCTTCCTCTCTGTGAAATATCAATAAAATATATTTTAAAAAAAAAAAAAAAAAAGAAGTGAGGACACCTGGGGCTGCTACCTGGGTCCCCTCACCTTCCCACAAATACACATGCTCATTGGCAATTCCAAGTCATCATATGGCAGCACTTTGTACTTGAATGTTCTTCTGTTTTTTCAAAGCAGAATTATCCTTGGAGAGCTGGCTCAAATTCCATCTCCTCCCAAGAGCACCCTTGGATTGCCCCAACCCTCCCTAATTCCCCACCCCTCACATTTCCCAGGGCTGCCTTCTGATCCCATACAATGGGGCCCTGTCCAAGGCCCTCCAGTTTTGTTCCTTATTACTCTTCCGCCTCTACCGGATTTTAAGTTTCCAAACTTTTAACAAAATTTTTATTCAGCCCAGCCAGTGTTGCTCAGTGGTTGAGCATCAACCTATGAACTAGGAGGTCATGTTCCATTCTGGTCAGGGCACATGACTGGGTTGTGGGCTCGCACCCCAGTGTGGGGTGTGCAGGAGGCAGCCGATCAATGATTCTCTCTCATCACTGATATTTCTCTCTCTCTCCCTCTCACTTTCTCTCTAAAATCAATAAAAATATTTTTAATTGTATTCAAAAGAGACCTAACACAGGACATTTGGCATATAACAGAGTACCTGGTGAAGAGGGATTTGGGGGTATGTGTGTGTGTTATTTCAGTGAGGGGGTTGTAATTTTAGTTTCTAGAAGCAGAAGTTGCCATTTCCTTTGGAGCCCCCTTTATTTGGGGAAGCTCCTAGGCCTTTCAGTTTCATCAGTGAAAGACCAGTCCCCACCCATTGGCCTTGGAGGAAACTCTGAGGTTTTCTAAACTGGCACATATGTGCTATAGAATGAGATGTACAGTGATCCCCCAAGCCACACTGTGTGCCTGAAAGCAGAAGAAAAATGGCTTTTCCTAGAGAGAAATTCATACTGAACTGTCAGCTCTCCCCAGTCTGCAGCCCCAGCAGGGTCATTTAAGAACAAATGCCTGAGAAATGAGAAATGGGGAGCAACACTAGGTTGCACCATGGAGTCTGCCCCTAGTTAGAGTTCAGGAGGGGAAGAAGGGGCCTGCATCTGGGCTTGGAGCAAACCGGGAGGGGCTGGCTCTTCCTGGAGGCCTTGGGCCAGGGTAGCAGGGGTGGCAATGAGCAGAGAAACCTGCAACTGAGCTAGATAGCCAGGGTCTCGGCAGTGATGTTATCACAGTGATGTCGTTTGGCAATGATGATTCACCCTGATGGCAGTGAACCTGGGTATCCTGAACAGACTTTCGGACCACAGTAGCCAGGCTGAGTCCTGGGACAGGGCAGCAACCCTGGAGGTCGAGAGCATCTTGGAAGAAAATGGACTTCCCCTAATCCAATAAATGGGGGGAAGAGGGGAAACGGGGTCAGTCATGTTCATTGACTATTAATAGAGATGACTGTGGGTCATTCTGAGCTGCAGCTGGTGATCTGCTTCAAGCAGGCAACACAGAGCAGGGTCTTCCCTAGTGTACCCTCTCTCTTCTTCTCCCCGGTCCTAAAGGGCACCAATTGAAAACCATAAATTCTTTTCTTTTTTTTTTTTTTTTACAGAAACAATTTATAAATTAATGAGCTATTCCTCAATATATGACAATCATGGAATTAAAGGATTGTATAATATAATGTTTTTTAAAGCCATAAATTCTAATCCAAACCCTTATTTTACACCTAAAGGAAACAGGGCCCATAGGTAGAGAAACTTGCTTGAGAACATATACCAAGTCAAAGACAACACCAGGAACTGCACCAGTCTCCTGACTCCGGGCCCAGTGCTCCCTCCAGCTCAGCACAGGGCCTTCAATTCGGTGGGCAGCAAGGCTTCCCCAAATGCCCAGCATGTTCCTGGCCCTGTGCTCAGCCTGATGGAATGCCCAGATGCATCTGATAAGTGCCTGCCCCCCAAGAAACTTCAGGAGCCTGACTTCAACCTCATGCCATGGGTGGCACTGAAATTAATCTTCTTACTTTAGATTTGTACCATCTACATTCATGAAAGAGTAATGTAACATTGGTCTTATTACCATTGGCCTACCTTAAGAGACTTTAGCAATCCTCGCCCCAAGTATGGCTGCCAGATAAAATACATGCATTATTGCATTGTACACACTTATACAAAAATTATGCATTGTTATCCAAAATTCAAAGTTACTGAGCATCCTGTATGTTTCCCCCTATGTGTGGAAACTCCACTCCCAGTTTAGGTATTGGGAGAGCTTCCACACCACTGGCCTTTCCTTACGTCCAACAGCATGCCAGGGTAGTGATGCAGAGATGAGCTACACAGCGTTATCAGTGGGGCTGAGCAGTCTTGGAACATGGATGGATGTCCAAGTCCCTTTCCTTTTTCCATTATTCCACAGGTATATGCTGCTCTATATTCTAGCCAATTAGAAAGGAAGGAGGGAGGTAAGTAGGGCAGGCAATTCCTTGTAGGGAATGACTGTGGACTTGTATTCACATTCCATCATCAGCCACACCTAGCTGCAAGGGAGGCTGAGATATGTATACTCTAGCTAGGTAGTCATTACCTTCTACAACGAGACATGATTGTCTTATTAAAAGGGAAAAGGACACAATTATCTTTCCCTGACCTAAGTGTCCATATTAGAGCAGTCTGAAAAACTCAAATCCCACTATAGTGCACTAGCTATACAAAACTATCCGTGATGCAATACAAAGGTGAGTAATGCAAATCAAACTTTTATAAGGACTTCAAGGATGGAAGAGATGTTGGAAGGTTTGTGGTGCAGATAAAACTTCAACTGGGCCATGGAAAGCCAACCAATGGCTGGACTGAGTCGATTGAGAGAAGCTGTACTTTCATTTCATTGGAAGGTGATTTTTAACCAGTCTCCAATACCAGTGGGAACATCCACTTATTCTAACAATAGGCTAGGAAAAAATGTAGTCCTTGGTACAGCTGAAGCACAGACTCGAGACATTCATATCTCAAGTTACTTTGCAAACAACATATTAAACCTCAAGTCTCTCTTTCTTTCTGGTTTTACAGGTGTGTACTAGAAGCTAAGCAACTAAAACGTTGTAAGGAGATAAGAATTAAGTTTAATTTCCTCTTGCAGCCCTCCTCCTGAACAGTCATTTCCTGATGGATCTCAACACACTGTTAATCATCCCCACCCCATTAAATCTATTTGCTTTCATAATATGTTCCTAATCCAGTTGAGCACGGACAAAACATTGGATCTGCTCCCCATAAATTTCACTTCTTATTTTAATTCCTACTTCCTTCACCTATTTTTCCTGGCTTACCTTTCATCTTCTCCTCCCTAATCTTTAGTTTCCTCATGATCTGGGATACATTGGACTCAAAGCAGCTGTGACAATGCCCTCTCTTCTCATCAGCCCACGCTCACCTCCATCCCCAGCTTGATCCTACCCTCCACTGGTTCCCAGCAGCAGTTTGATCTCAGGGTTAAAAGCATAAGAACTATAGGGAGATATTTTGCAGGCAGAAACACAGTTATGGCTAGTTCCCTCGTCCCCTCCTTCAATGCCCTCTGTAACAACAGTTTGAAGCAGGTGTAAAAAGTCACACCCAGCTCATCTTCTTTCTGCAGCACAAGGACAAAAGGACAAGAATCAAGGGCTGATACAATCCTAGTCATTCTCCTTGTTCGTGCTCTCTTGCTGCCAGGGCACGAGAGCCCAGGGAGAAATTAGCTTCAGAATTATAGCACCAACACCTTGGCCTTCTCTAAAATGAATGCTTCAGAAATGCCCAGTAGACAGATCATTAAAACCGCCTTAGGCATTGTTACAGGAAGGCCTCCGAGGGCCACAAATCTTGCCTGATCCAGTCAGCATTTCCACAGTGCACTAATGGCGGGTGAAGGAGTTAGCAACGTGGTTCTACCAGCCTCCCCACTTCACAAAGTAACTGTTGTGGGTGGGCTGACCTTGAACGGCACATGCTTCCTCCATGAACCTGGAAACTCCACTCCCATTTCAGGTATTGGGAGAGCTTCCACACCACTCTCCCTCTCCTTCTCCCTCTCCTCAGTTTCATCTGTAAAAATGAAGGGATTAGACCAAAGCCTACCAGTCTGATTAAGGAGATGGTTTCAGTCACTGCTCCCTGTGGACATTCCAAAAAGTTTGATTCCCAGAACCTGAGGGGATGGTTTAATACAGGGTGGTCCGGCCTTGAGAAAATTGGCCCAGAGTCCCCAAACTGAAATAGACTCATGGAGGCATAAGAGCCATTTAACCTGATATTTAATTAGGCAATGGGAGTAAATATCTCTTAGGTGTCTGCTCAGCTTGCCAGAAACCCTTTTTCTCTTGAAGTTCCCTCAAGCAGGTCACATGGGTGGGTTCCCAGCAGCAGTATTGGTGACCCTGCTCCTTCTGATGACTGGGCTAACATTAGACACTCCCCCAATGGAGAGCCAATCAAATTCTGTCTCCCAGGAATTCAGAATTGGGATTGTGAGACTGCAAGTCAATTTCCACCTAGGACAGGAAGTGTGTTTGTCGGCTGCCCTGAGTTAGGTCAGAAAATGCATGTTCATTCTTTCTAGCCTTTGAACTTTAATATCTGAGGTGCATAGCCCTGGCCGGTGTAATTCAGTTGCTTGGGTGTCATCCAATGCACAAAAAAGTTGCTGGCTCCATTCCTGGTTAAGGCATGTGCCCAGTTTTGGGCTTAGTCCCCAGTGGGGCACATGCAGGAGGCAGCCGATCCATGTTCCACTCTCACATTGATGTTTCTCTCTCTCCCTCTCTCTTCCTCTCTCTAAAAAAGCAATAAAAACATTAAAATAAATAAGTAAATATATAAATAAATAAAATCTGAGGTGGTCGTTCTTAGGGAACCACAAATGCCTAGGTGTGTTAGCCAAACAAAACTTTTACCATTTCTCCTGGTGAAACAGAATTTTTGGACTGGAACCCAGATTCTTTGTCTGCCGGAGGTGAAGAATGAATCCAGACAGAGGGTAGTATAGCAAAGATGGAGATTTATTGAAGAACAAGAACAGACTCCCATGTGGGGAGAGGGAAAGAGTCCCACTGACTTCCTGTTTCCGTGGTTTATCAAGGCTGTAGTTCCTGTGTCCCAATAACCCCTCTGATTGGTCAATATTCCCTTTCGAATTGGTTACTATAGTGACTCCTGAGGCCCTCCTCCCTCATTGTCCTCCAATTCCTTCTGGGCTTTCTTCTCCTCCTTCAGGATGAAGGGCTTCCTTCCCTTTATTTTGTAAATATAGACCTTCCGCTGTTCCCAGCTCCTTCATTCTATGGAAATGTACCTGTTGCAGCTTTTCAGCTTCCCTATTCCATGAACATATACCTTTTGCTGCTCTGCAGCCCTGTGCTTCTTCCATGATCCTCTTAACTTCTAAAATTTCCTAAAACATGTCTTTTTCACCCCCCAAAATTCCTGTTTCACTGGGACGTGATACACTGGGATTTCACTAAAAAAAAAGGAATTGTGTAACCACCGTTTGGTGCCAAAAGAGCCTCTGCTGTTTGCCTGGCTTAGAGGGATGGTGTGGGGCCTTAAGCATACAGGCCAGCTTGGCAGGCAAGAGCTTAAAGATGGCATTGAAGGTAACTTCCTGAACTGGTGAGTCAGAGCTGGGAAGCCCAAACCATTTCATTTGTTCACCTTACAGTGGCCTCTGTAGCGTTTGAATAACATGATCCTGGCGCTTACTGCAAATGAGAAGGCTAATGAGATTCATCTGGAAGCTTTGCCATAGACTTTGGAGGCCAGGGCTGGGCAGTGAGGGGGCATCAGAGGTGTTTATAACAGGGCCAGGGCTGTAGGGCAATCGTGTCGGCCAGGCAGACAGAGAGGATGTTTTCTGCTGGTGGAGAAAGGGAGTTGCTTCCTATCACCGGCAACCCAAGGGCCCCGACATACAAAACAGATGTCTAACAGTTAAGATCTGATCTGAAGGCTCCTTGGTAGTCCACAAGAACAGGTCAGAGAGGCCTTGTGGCCTATGAGTCTGTCTCTGAGACAATGCCCAGACAAACATGTGCGTCACAACCTGCCCCCAGCTTCCCCTTTTCTGTGCTTTAAACAACCCTTTCAGTTCTTCATAGTATACTGTTTGCTATCACTAGTCTCGCCAAGTGGCTTCGGGAAGAGAGCTGCTGGTAGGTGTTAGGCTTGCTTGTGACCTGGTGCAATGAGCTAGAGACAGCCTGATGGGTGGAAAGGAGAAAAGGAAGCCAGGACTCAGGACCAAGAGGCTCAGTCCCCTGCTGTGTGCCCTTGGCAAGTCCCTGACCCTCACCGGCTGGCTGTCACTTAACCCCTCTGTAAAAAGAGGGAGGTCAGGTGATCTTCCAGATCTGAGGACCAGAGGGTGTGGCTTCCTCTACCTCCCTCTCTGGCAGCACCTCCTATCTCACGACCAGTTCCTGCAAGCATCGCTCCCAGGAAAGGTGTCTGAGCCTTTCCCAGATGCTGCCTGCCCAACAAGCGAGCTCTGATTGGAATTCACCCCACACTCCTTCCCTCTATCAGCACAGAATCGCTCGTTTGAATTGATGAGTCGAGGACGACCCGTGTGGGCTGCTCTGGCAACAGACAGTTGAGTTTATTGGAACTGAACACCAGGCTTTCAATTCACGTCAGTCTGGGTCCTGGGATTTGCATGATTGCGCTTTCAGAGACAGGCACCTGCACTCGAATCTCCGGCCCGCACTCAGCTGAGCAGCCCCAGCTGCTCCACCCGCCTGTTTAAACAGGGCCTGCCGGAGCTGAGCTGCCCTCCAATTGGGGGCAGGGATACACCATCATGAAACTTCCTACCATCACGGATAAAGATTCTTCCAAAGGAGAAAAATAAGACACATTCAAAGCAATGGACCCAGGATGGCACGGGAGTTCTCACCAGCAACAGTGGAAACAAACAAACAAAAAAATGGAGCAACAGTCCTAAAGTTCTCAGTGAAAACCATTCCCCACCCAGATTTCAAAATCAAAACAGCATCAATCAAGTCTGAGTAAAATAGTCATTTCAAAACAAAGTTTTCAAAACATTTACTTCTCACATACTCTTTTTGAGGAGGCTATTGGAAGATGTGCTCCATCAAAATTAAGGTAGTAACCCAATGGTGTGCTGTAGCTGGCTCCTACCAGCCCACAAGGGCATCCCTTCCCAATGCAGAGCTCGATTATTAAATTAGGTCAACTTGACTGGGCCGAGAGGTGTGCAGATTAAACAGCATCTCTGGGTGTGTCTGTGAGGGTGTTTCTGGGTGAGATTAGCACTTGGATTGGTGGACTCAGTAAAGTACCTCATCCTCCCCCACATGGCCAGCATCATCCAATCTGGGAGGACAAAAAGGCAGAGGCAGGAGGAATTCATCCTTTGGCTTCCTGGCTGCCTGCTAAGCTTGGACAGCGGTCTTTTTCTGCCCTTTGCCTGGAATTTAAACCGATGGCTCCCCTGGTTCTCAGGCCTTCAGACTCAGACTGGAACTCCACCACCAGCTTTCCTGGTCCTCCAGCTTGTATAAGCATATGGTGGGAATTCTCAGCCTCGGTCATCACGTGAGCTCATAGTAAGTCTCTTCAGATAGATAGATAGATAGATAGATAGATAGATAGATAGATAGATGCCAATATCTATCAATCTATCATCTATCTGTCTATCTGAAGGGATAAATTTTGAGGGGGAAAAAAAATATATATATATTCATATGTTATGTTTCTCTGGAGAACCCTGACTAATAGACCAAGTTTAACAATATACATTGGTCACTTAAAATCAGCCTAAGTGGGAATAACCACAGAAAACACAATGCTACAAACCAGGGCTTCCTCCCTCTCCACAGCTGCCACCCCACCCCCAGGTGGTCCTTAAACATTTATTAGCACCCCACAGGAAGACACCAAGAAAGGGACAAGGAATCCTGGAAAAAGGAACCCCACTTAGGAGAAAATGGAAGTGAATTCCAAAGATAACGATGAAGAGAAAGTGGATAGAGGGTTCTAGAAAAATATTTCCTAAAAAGGGGACTGAAAAATTAGCTGGTAGTTTCAATCATGCTAAGAAATATTTTTAAACTCTGGTAGGGACTTTAAGGATCCTATCTAATAAAGAGGGAATATGCTAATTGACCATCACTCCGTCACAAAGATGATTGCACCCACAGCTGAGGCCAAGTTCCCATAAGGAGCCTTAATGAGCAATCAGCAGAGACCTGAGGCTACGCCCTCCCCCACCCCCATGGGACTTGACAGGGGACCTCAGACTGCATCCCTGCCCCAGCACTAGGCCAGGGGACCTGAGGCTGCGCCCCTTGCCTGGCTGGGCTTGACAGGGCACCTCAGGCCATGCCCCCCACCCAGCGGGGCTTGAAAGGGGACTTTAAGGTGCACCCCCAGTGCTGGGTTGGGGGAACTCAGGCCGTGCCCCCTGCCCAGCGGGGTTTGACGGGGGACCTGAGGCTGCACCCCCCTACCGATGGGGCTTGATGGGGGACCTGAGGCTGTGCTCCCCTCTCAGTGCTGGGCTGGGGGACCTGAGGCTGCACCCCCCCCCCCGCCTGGCAGGGCTTGATGGAGGACCTCAGGCCATGCCCCCCACCCAGCGGGGCTTGACGGGGGACCTCAAGGCACGCCCCCCACCCTGGTCTGGGCTGGGGGACCTCAGGCTACATCCCCCATCCTAATGCCGGGCCAGGGGACCTGAAGCTACACCCCCTGCCCGGCAGGGCTTGACAAGGGTGGGGACTGGCTGGGTCTGGATCTAGCCCAATGGGGGTGGGGCGCAGCTGGGTCTGGATCTAGCCCAATGGGGGTGGGGCACGGCTGGGTTTGGGTCTCATGCTATTTTGAGGCACATGTGGGTGGGCAAGGACTTGACTCTGGGTCCCGAGGTGTACCCCAGACTCTGACAGGAGGAAGATTTTCATATACATTTTACTAATTTTTTTTCATCTCTGACACTTCTATGATAGAGAAAGGGCAAATAGCAATATTAAATTATTTCCTCTAATTAATCCCCTTTTAATGTGCACGAATTTCGTGCACCAGGCCACTAGTATATTAATAATAGGTGTAAATGAAAAGCAAAAGGGCAATTATTAACTACAGGAAAAAGAATATGTTTCACTCTAGTACACATTTGACTCAGCTGGGACAATGTCTATATAGTCATAGTGATGTAGATACCAAATGTTGACCTAAGTAAAACTGTTCTATACTCTATCAGTAGAATATAAGGAGGGGGATTGGATAAGATAGAATACTCTCTAAATCTATAAAAGGAAAACAATAGATAAAACTTAATATGGAAAAAAAATTGCTATATGAGCATGTTCTATAGAAACAAGGAGACAAATATCTGAAGAAACAAGTAAAAAGACAATTGTAACTGGTTACCTCTGAGAAATGACAGGTAATGGAGGTTGGCAGGGGTCAGGCAGGCAACTGTCATTTCCTGCCTAATTCTCGTAGTACTACCTTACTCTTTGACTCTGCCCCTAGTGACTCTAAACAAACAAGGAGAGGAGGCAGCACCTTACAGTTAGAATTATTCAGCCTCAGACTCTGTGAGCTAACATGAAGAGCAAGGCAGAGAGCTGGGGGAAGAGGGGAAGCCCTGGACACCCTTATGTTATAGATCTGGGAAAGGAAGAGAGGGGAACAATTAAAAGGAAAGAAGAAATGAAAAGGGCAAGCACAAAAAACTATCTTGGAGTTAGTCAGCCGGGATTTTCTAAAATTGAGTCAGTTCTCTCTGAACTGTTCCCAAACAAGGCTGCTAGCTATAAAACCCAGAGTTCAGTGGACAAAAAGTATTATTGACAATAATGTAAAACACATGATACAAAAGTGTCCAACCATAAGGAATGGCTTAAATAAAAATAGTATGTCCATATATGGAATACTGGGCAGACATTTGAAAGGCTGCTTAGAAGGCTATAAAATGACATGGAAAGGCATTTACAATCCATTCAATGTAAAAGGACTAAAAGGTAGAAAAAGAGTGTACAACAGCATATAGTCTATGCCTTTTTTATTATAATTACATATGCAAAATAAAAACTAGAAGAATACAACTGATAAGTAATGTTTATTTTAATTTGTCCATATTTTTAAATTACTTATATTGCATGCATACAAGTCCTTCCAATGGACGCAAAACATTGTGGGGGGGGAGGAGTGAGGGCATGTAGGGGGGTGGTAGAGGGGAGGCGGGGGGGGGAGGTCAATGGGGGAAAAATGGAGA
This sequence comes from Plecotus auritus, assembly GCF_963455305.1. Classification (NCBI taxonomy): domain Eukaryota; kingdom Metazoa; phylum Chordata; class Mammalia; order Chiroptera; family Vespertilionidae; genus Plecotus; species Plecotus auritus. Next base: position 80,357,274 of record NC_137776.1, read on the forward strand.
CATATGTACTACTATTTGTAATACTTTAAACAAGAAAATAAAATTTAAATAAATAACTTATATTGAACATACATTCCTTTTATAATAAGAATAAAACAATAAAAGTTGCTGTTGCTTTAAATGTTTAATTACTAAAAGCAATGGCACAATCTTGGATACAATCCCCCTCACCTACTCCTGTTTCTCACTCCCAAGCCATTTGCCAACTAGATGGAAGAGGGGCCTCTTGCCCAGTAATAGGTAAATATAGTGGTTAACTTCCCAGCCACCCCTGCTCTGAGACAAACTCTGTCAATGTCACTGTCACTCACTATGGCCAAATACAAAACCTTTACCCACATTTCAACTTTCATTGCAATGCATTCCCATTACAAAAGATTGGCACATTAAAAGAGTGTGACTATCATTTGTATTGAAGTTGGCCAACTTGCTCCATCAGCAGAGCTTCAGGAACTGTCTTGATATCAAGTTTGTTTTTTAGTAGTTTTCCTAATTTGGTCACTTCCTTATAAAGCTATCAGGCAACAAACAGACTTCCAAATGCAATGTGCCAAAATGCTGGTTTCCAAACAGAACTCTTAATTTGGTCAACATAGTAACTATAAAAGGAGTTACTCCCTCTCCATTGGGGGGAATATTAACTAGGACAAATGTTCAGGAAAACAATTTGGAAGTATGTATTTAAATCTCAAAAACGGATCCAGTATCCCTCTTCTGGAAATATAATCTAAGTTAACAATTAAAATGCAGGGAGAAAAGGCACTGCAACATTATTTATAATGCAGATCAGAGAAAGTGTTTGATCCCAAGGGTGGGATACTATACAGCTATCAAAAAAATCATGTTTGCAAATAATTTTAATAAAAATAAAGGGACATGCTTACCATATCATGGTGGTTGAATAAAGGGTTCCCAATTGTATAATCTCAAGTATTTAAACAAAATGCATAGCATGAAAACATTAGCATCAAAACATTAAACATGGTTATCTTGAAGCAGTGGAATTACGGGTAATTTTCATCCTCTTATTTCGATATTTTGTTTTATCTATTTTGTATAGTAATAGCTGAGAGATTGAATGACATTCCAAAATTCACAAAAACTAGTAAGTGGTAATGTTGCTTTAAATTGTGCATTCCGAAGTGTGCTCATACACCAACTGTCTAGGAAACAAAGAAACAAAACGTACCTTGATTTGCAGCATTGCAATTTCCATGGTGTAAATATTCCCACTGTGGTCAATTTCAAGCTACAAACAGCCTACCTCACACAGGGGGCCTGGAGCAGGGAAGAGGTGAAGGAACACCAAGGACAAAAGTGAAGATAAGAATGAGTTACCCTAAGCAAATTACCCAACCACCCACCCCTACCTCCTGGCTTCCCTTCCACTGCTGGAACCAAGCAAATGAGAGTCACTTTACCTGTAGCTATGATAAACAAAACCCATCTAAGAGTAAAGCTTTTCCAGTCCCCAAGATAGATTCCAAAAAGCTCGAAGGTCCAAAAGCCAAGGCAAGTCTAAATGGGTCAAAAGCTACGATCACCCAAGTATGACCAAGAGCAAGAGCAAGTAGCGAGGAGTCAACCACCGGGCAGAGACCAGCTGCCTCCAATTTTATTCACTCCCAGAGTTGGAGGTGGGATAAGGGGTGGGTTAAGCACTGGGCCCAACACTTTAAGGAGCTTTAGAATCACCTGGGGGCTTGGTAGACACAGATCCTTCAGGCCCAAGGTCTTTGTTTCTGATTCGCTGTAGGTCTGGGGCGAGGCCAGAGACTGTGCATTTGTAACAAGCTCCCAGGTGATACCTACACTGTTGGCCCAGAGACCACATTTTAAGAACCACTGGCCTGGACGTTACCAAAAAAAAAAAAAAGGATCATTTCAGCAGAGGAGTAGGTGGATGGATTCTACATGTAGATTAGAGGAAGGAAGACAGATTCTGTTCCTTCTAAACACACAATTATGATGGTTCTCAAGACATGACTTAATAATTAACAGACCCCTAAGCTGATTTTATTTTCATCAGATTGACTATATATTTAGGAGCTAACGCAAACTCCCAGCAGCCTTCAGACCAGTGTAGCAAGAAAGGAAAATTTGAAATCATTTTGAGTAATTTACATGTGCAGGATGTAGTTGAACCTCTTAGAAAGAATAAGGTTATTAGAAACCAGAACTCAGAGTCAGTTGCCCCAAACCACTTAGTCTTCGAAAACAGTATAGAAATCTGGTGGCAGTCATGGGTCTGCTAATGCTACTGTGGTTTGTTACCTACACTCAGAATTAAAGGACATGCAATTTTCAATTAGAGGAATTCAGAATTCTTGGGGGGAGGGGGAGGGGCATGGACCCCGGTTCAAGTCAGGTTCAAAATCTAAAGAAATCTTCATGCCACTCAAATTTATAGTGTTATCTTATTTTTTATATTCCTCTAAAAAATATGGCTACATGATTCTTTATCTTTTTTATTTTAAAACTTTTAATAATAGTTTATACTTGTAGTTCAAGTGATTACCTGAGGAATCTACAATCAAAACACAAAACACACTCACATTCGTGTCTCAACAGGATTTAGCAAATGTCAGTAAATCCAACCTAATTTCTAAACAATATAAAACATCATTGCTTATAAAAAAATGTATTTTCACCCATAGGCCCATTTATTTCAGAATCATAAACTCAGAGCAATCTTGCCTGTAGGGTGCTGCATGGAATCAGATCCGGTGCTAACTGCAAAACATCGTTGGCTCCATTTCATTCCCTAATGGGTCTTAATTAATGCCCTGTTTCCCCCACCCCCGGAAAAACCATTACACACAAAAACTTTATTCTCTTCTGGAAAACCCAATGCTAATAACAATGTTCTCTGTCATAGAGGCAAAGGTAAGAAAAACTTCTGTGTTTATTCTTCTCCCAGACTCCAGAGCAGCACAAGAACATATTATAGTAACCAAAAGGGAAATTTCTGCTTTTTAAAAGTCGTGGGCATCTCTGCAGAGCGCGCAGTGCCAGCCCATTCACGTTTTTTTCATTGCATTCCCCAAACTCCTGGCCTTTCAAACATGTATGTAAATGAGGGGGCCCAAAGAGCTATTAATGCAAATTTCTTTAAATAGGAATCCTGAAAACCAAAAGGCTGTTGGTGGTTTCAGAAAATATCTTGCAGGAAAATGCTGTGTCCATAGTGAGCTGTCACCGCATGACCCTGGGAAAATTAACTTGTGTGGAGGAAAAACAAAGAGCGGGGGCCTGAGCGAGACACCTCGTCTTAGAGCACAAAGCCCCGCAGCCACCTCCGTGGGAGGGAGATTTTAAAAGGGGGTCAGGAGGGTGCTGACTCTTTTTCATGGACTTGAGGGTTATTCTTTAACGGGAAAATGTATCTAAACATCATGTTTAATAATTCATTAATAGACGTGGAAAAGGGCCTTTGTTGGAGGGATGAAGCCCACCACCCATCCCTGAGAGCACTGCTAGTAGGACCAGAAGGGCCTGAAACCAGGGGTCCCACTGGGTTCGCCAGGCAGGCCCCCTCCGAGGTCCTCCCCTGCCCCCACCAGCAGGTGCCTGTGCAGAAAGCCGGTTTCAGGAGTTGGTTGTCTGAGCTGCTTGGTGCCCAGGGTTTTTCCTGCTGGATCGAGGGACTAGACTTTGTCAGGAGGTGGAATCTGTTGGGATTTTGCTTCTCCCTCGAAAACACAGTGCATTTTCTCATCAGCATATTCTTAGGTTAAGAAAGGGACCCTCTGTAACCTAAGGGAACCTAAGGGAAGAGACTGAAGCACTCAGGCTCCCATCACTTCACCTCGCAGAGCCTCTGGTTCCTCATGTGTGAAGGAGGATAACAGTGTCTGCCTCACCCGTATTGTGAGGACTGAGTAACTACAACCCAGGGCCCAGGCTGGGAAGCGCATGCAGTTCAGCAGCTATTCAGCAAATGGGAGGAGCCGATGGATTCTATTATGTCTTTTAACCCAGCTTGAAACACCAGAAAACACACACCTTAATGGAAAAGCATTGATTTTGTGAACATGTATCGATTGGTCTGGAAAGTAAAGCCCCTTCTACATTAGGAACAATTAGTCATTTTCTAGAAACCTGCGTTGCTACACTTTTTCCAAGTGGTGGTAAAGGAGCTCAAACGCTGCTGGAAATCCTCCCCGCAGCCTGACGCCACAGGCAGCTGTCCGCCTGCACTCCCGCCTGCCTGCCCCAGCAGGGGGCTTGAAGCACCCACCCCAACAATACCCTGGTTTTACAGGTGACATCTAGAATCAGAAGCATCTTTCTGTCCACAGTCGCGACCCACAGGTTGAGAACCTCTGCTGTAGAGCCTAAGACCATTGGAAAACACAGATATTTACATTATGATTCATTAACAGTAGCAAAATTACAGTTATGAAGTAGCAACGAAAATAATTTTATGGATGGGGATCACCACAACATGAGGAACTGTATTAAAGGGTCGTGGCATTAGAAAGCTTGAGAACCACTGCTCTAAAGGATCCATTTAGTCAGAAACCCAGCCTAACAACCCAGTCAATCCAGGGTCAGCAGCCCCTCTTCTTCCACCACCACCCTGCACACAAAGTTTCCAGGCGGGCACGCACGTGACCAGGGAGGACAGTCTCACAGATCCTTAGAGCCTAAAACGTGCCCCTGAAGCGAGTTGCTCAGTTCAGTTGAATGGGATTCTACGTGTACAGAGTGGCTCTGTGTGATCTTATCACAGGACTGCAGTCACCCTTCCTGGTGAGAGTTCAAAGGTTAAGGATTTGTGCCCTCAGACAGGCTCACAACCCCTGGAGGAAAAAAAAAAAAAATCCATGGGGAACTGGCCCATCCTTGAAGTCTGGAGTCTATTTCAGACACTGTGGGTTTCTTCAGAGACCAGCCCAGCACCCTAACTCTCCCTTAGCATATTCCTGAGGTAGTAGGACATTCAGGCAGACTCTCTCCTGGCCCCTCAGCTGCCCACCACAACTACTGACCAGGCCGAGTATGGCTGCCCTTGACATGTCCCTAATGACACCCCCTGCCCATCCTTGCCTTGATCCTATCCCCATTTCCCACCATCAAGGTCTGGTTCAGGGCACTGCACATAACTGAGGTCTCCAAGAACATAACCATTGAGAGTCTGGCCACGTCTTCCCAGTAGTTTTCACATGGTTTTGTTCTGTGAATCCAGACAAGGGGGAGGGCAGAGGCAAGGAGGTGCTCTTGGATCCCGCACGGAGCACATTCATTTCCAATGACGCCTCTGCTGCCCACTCTTAAACCCACTCCCGGAAGAAAACAGAGACTGGAGCTCAAGTTCTACCAAACAGCCGTGGGCATTTCACATGCACACAGGTGACTCACCCTCCCCCACACACTGTGCAGGCATCTTAATAGCCCATGACCTCATTTTAATTGAAACCCATCCATCGTTGTAAAGAGCAAGATGGACTTGGGCAGAGCAGTTCAATCCTGCTCCTTTCTCTTGTCCCTACCTCTGAGGAGGAAGGGGTGTCCATGCTGGTGAGTGGCAGGGACTCAGGGGAGGGGCTAGCACCAGGACAAAGGGATCACATCCCCAGGCTGCCTTGACCTCTAAGTGCAATGTGGGAACCCAAGAGAGACTCAGGACTGGGTACAAATGATGGATCAATACTTCGCTGTATAATTAGAAACCACATTTTATTATCTGAACTCAGAACTGATGACAATATTTTATTATTATTGACTGTTGTACAGAACCAACGCAGTAAACATAGGTATACATATAGATGAATTTTAATTGCCTATCTGTGTTCTGCCTTATTACAAAAAGAATTTGAACTGGCTAAAAGCTATTTCCAATGCAAAAAAAAGGTATGTTTTTAAAAAGAGTAATGAAAAGACCCAAATGTCCACCAACTGGTGAATGGGTGAACAAAGTTTGGTGTAGCTATTAAATAGAATATTAGTCAGCCATTAATAAGGAATAAAGTACTGATACATGCTACAACATGGACGAACCTTGAAAGCATTGCACTAAGTGAAAAAGTCAGGCATAATCAGCCACAAATTGTATGGTTCTGTTTATAGAAAATGTCCAGATAGGAAAATCCACAGAGACAAAGAGCAGATGAGTGGTTGCCAGGGCTGTGGAGAGGGGACATGGGGTGACTGCGTAACGAAGAAGGAATTTCTCTCTAGGGCAATGAAAATGTTTTGGAATTAGAAAGAGGTAATGGTTGCATAGCATCATGAATGCACTAAAAGCCACTGAGTTTTACACTTTAAAATAGTTAAAATGGTAAATTTTGTTATGTGAATTTTACTTCAAAAAATATTTTGGCCGAGACCGGTTTGGCTCAGTGGATAGAGCGTCGGCCTGCGGACTGAGGGGTCCCGGGTTCGATTCCGGTCAAGGGCATGTGCCTTGGTTGCGGGCGCATCCCCAGTGGGAGGTGTGCAGGAGGCAGCTGATCGATGTTTCTCTCTCATCGATGTTTCTAGCTCTCTGTCCCTCTCCCTTCCTCTCTGTAAAATATCAATAAAATATATATTTAAATATATATATATATATATATATATATATATTGGAAAACGATACTAACAAAGCCTGAAGGGAAAACAAAAGGTAAGAGATTAACTTGAAGCCTGGGAGTCGGGGTAGTGATTGCCACACAAGTGCAAACCGCAGTTGCTAAGTGTGGTTCACCAGGTCAGCCATGATTCCCAGAGGAGAGAGAAAACCAAGAAACCCAACCTTCAGTTAGGAGACCCCCACATTCCATGGGATGAGAGCAAACCAGTTAGTGAGGAGCACAGGTCTCCCAGCTCCGGGACACAGAACTCTGCTCCAGGGGGCTCAGAGGGAAAGCTCTGTGCTTGGGGGGCTGGTCCTCCCAACAGCCCTTTAGCATGTACACATCAAGTCTATCATGCACTCTCTGTTAACCTCTCTCAGTATAGCCCAAAGGCAAATGCCAAAGACAACCCATTACTGAACATCCACACATTGTAGCTTGGGTTCTTTGGACTGTCTTTAAGGACAATGTTTCTCAAAAGATCTTCTTACCTTTATCTTCTCTGTATCTATACTAATAAAAGGGTAATATGCAAATTGGTCAGGTCACCCTCACAGTAATGACCAAACAGCAGGCTGCGTGGGGCGACCAGGCTGGCAGGGGGAGCAGTAAGGGGTGACTAGGCCAGCGGCGGGGGGGGGGGGGGGGGGGGGGGGGATGCAGTTAGGGGCGATCAGGCAGACAGGCAGGTGAGCAGTTATGAGCCAGCAATCCCAGATTGTGAGAGGGATCCCAAATTGGAGAGGGTGCAGGCTGGGCTGAGGGAACCCCCTCCCCTGTGCATGAATTTCATGCACCGGGCTAGTTTTTAAATATATGTCTATATTGTGTGGACCTTTAAGCCACTTTGAATCCTGCATTAGTGGCACTTGGGATGTTTATTAAAATGCAGATTTCAGCACCTTATGCTAAAGTAATGTAGATTCAGTCTTTGAGGAAAGGGTCTAAGGTTATGCAGTTCAATGAGCTCTCCAGATGATTTTTTATGGACAGTGAAGCTTGAGAGTCCTCCCCTTCAGTTCTCCGGGACCCTGAAGAAGGCCACACTACATAAGTGGCCAAAGGGAGCCATGGTGTGTCTCCCTCCTCCTTTCAGAGCCTCCTACTTCTGACCAGACACCCAGGAGTTTCCAGCAGGTCTGCCCTCAGAGGTGGGAGGATGTTGATGAGCTCATTCACACCTTAGAGAAGTGTTTACAGGAAGGCCTCGCCACATAGCTGAGCAAAGGAAGCCTTGTCTCCTTACTGCCAGTTTGGGCTCCTTGCAGGAGCAGCTGATGCTGAATGAGAGATTCAACCTCTTTCTCCCCCAGCTCTGAGCTAAACCTGCTAGATCCATGTTCACAACTTGTGCTGGACAGCTCCTCCCAGAGTTCCCCAGGGCACCTTAAACTGGCCTATATCCCTTATCTTTAAGGGCAGAAAAGATTAAACCATACCTTTGCATTCCTTTTGTTCTTTCCTGTAGTATGTCACAGTGCCTCTTGAATGCCAAGAGATAAAGGCTTGTATAAACAAAATACTGTACAGAGTGGGTTTAAGGGATCTATTAAGGGTCATTTTTACTCAATTGATTTTTGCTACCGTTGAATGTCAGAAACTAACACACAGATGATGTGATTCCCCTGTACCTGTTTCTGTTTATGGCACTCATCACCTGTGAATGACTTTCCTCCCCTTGTCAAATTCTGAATCCAAGGCAAGTATTTTTTTTCTCTCTGTTCCTGTTCTCTGCCCATTTTTCTATTGGATGTATCTCTTTTTTTCTTATTGATTTATAGGTGCTCTTTACATATTATGATATTGACCTATTTATTGGCATGTATAGTACTATTTTCTCCTACTCTGAGTTAATTTTAATGTTGTTTGTACCATCTTTCACTATCTTGGAGTTTTTGTCATTGTTGTTAGTGCCATCAAATCCATCCTTTCATTTTTGTATCTCCAGCTTCTGGCATATAGATGGTTCTAAGTAGACACCTACAGATTAAACAAATCTGTGCTTATGGGAGACTTCTAAACATCATCGGGCAAATTCTCATGTGTGGAGGTAGGAATTTGGAGGAGGATGACCTTGCTAGTACAACACCTAAGCATGGCTTTGAGACATTTTTTCTCATGGGCTCATGGGCAGCTGTCTGTCTTTTCTTTCCATACAGCCTCAGCCTCCAGGAAAGGTGCAGACTAGAAAGATGCCCACAACTGAAGTCTTTTCTCTCTGAACCACCCGCTCATGGCTCCCTCATCAACTACAAACAACAAATGAAATTGCTCAGGTGGGGTGAAAGTGGCCGAGTGTCCTACCTGCCTCCCAGTCCCACACTGCTGCGGGGAGCCTCTGGGGGCTTACCAATAAAAAGCATCTGAAGAGGCAACTATGGCAAGCAGACATTTAGACTATAAATGCCGAGAGTTTGTGAGGACCATCTGAGAGTGTTGGGTCTGGGCAAGGTGACCCTTGCTGATCTAAATCGTTCTTCGAAGAACCCTGCCATGGCAAAGGACACTTTTATGAGGAGTGGCAAAAACCGTGTAGTAGCCTTGTGAAGGAGCACAGCTTGCCCACCAACATCTGCACCATCATTTCTTAGCAATGTGCACTAGCAACAAGGGACTTTTATTTTTGTAGTGGCAGCTGGAAGTCAGCTCGTGGTTGGTTAAGCGGATTGGTTAAGTCATCTCTACTAGAACCAACTTCATAGAAAATGTGCACCTCAACTAAATTTGGACTTGATTTCTTTCATCTCCCCTTGCCTGGAACGGTAGTGTGATTAATCTGTTATTGGCTTGGAGTATGCTATTTCTTTATGGGCTTACTAAGAAACATTATCTTGTAGGCTACTGGCTTGTGAAATTCCCTCAGGGAATTCCCATTAAATAAATTACTGGCAAAGACAAAGTCAGTCTCTGAGCATAATTTGCCGTCCAAAATAAAACACTTACACACCTGCAGCAGGCTTAGTGTCCCAGAGCTGCTCCAAGGGGAGTACAGTGCTGAGAGTCGTACAGACACACCTTCACACCTGGCTCTGTCACCCACTAGCTATTAATCACCAAGTGACCTAATTTCACTGTGCCTCCATTTCTTCATCTGTAAAACTCCGTTTTATAGACTTAATGAGAAGGTTAACTAAATAAAAAACACATATAGTGCTTGACAGACCTGGCGAAGAAACACTCAAAACTTTTGAATGTGTTGAACACTTATGGTCTTTTTTTAATATATATTTTTTTATTGATTTCAGAGAGGAAGAGAGATAGAAACTTCAATGATGAGAGAGAATCATTGACCAGCTGCATCCTGCATGCTCCACATGGGGGATTTTGCACACAACCCGGGCATGTGCCCTGACTGGGAATCAAACCGTGACCTCCTGGTTCATAGGTCGACACTCACCACTGAGCCATACTGGCTGAGTGCATTTATTGTCTTGAGTGTTACCTGAAGGGAAAATTTTTGGTGGTGGTTGTGAAGGGCACTGTAAATTAAAGTCTTCAGTTCTAATGAGACATAGTGATAGCCGAACATATACCTACACCCACAGGACTAATTTGGCCATTGTCCTTCTTACTTGAAGAAGCTGTTATCATAGATCCTATTTTTGGGGGCTGATTCCAGCCAAACTGGAAAAAAATTAATACTGATGTAGGGTTTAACCTAGGCTCAAACAGGAAGGCTGGCCAAACCTGGGCCACCTGGAGAGGGGGAGGAGCTCGGCTGGCAGCAGCTGCTCTGCACTGGGGACCCTTCGTTGATATGCAATCAGAGAATATCCCAGGGCCTCAGGCCTGGACAGGGTTCCTGCTAAACCTATGCCAATCCCAACTCCTCCGGCTTTTCCCTGGCCTCCCTGCCCCCAAGCTTGCAGCTGGAGAAGAATCCAGGCCAGATTTTACCAGAGCCTTTTTGTCCCTTGGGTCAGAAGAGGATTTTCTATCAGTTTTATCCATTTTTCATTTAAAAGTTGATATTCAGCTTAACACAGTGAAACCTCACTCCCCAGGGGAATAGAAATGTAAGCCACCCAAATCCTATTCAATAGGGTAAATATTGGAGTAAGATAAACATCTTAGCTGCCTTAAAAAGACCATTGTGTTCAAGGGAACTGCCATTTTCTTACCTGGAGGAAAGCTCTGAATTAAGAAAGCCTGAAGGCCTGACAAAGGGGCCCAGCTGTTACCAAAGAAGGCTATTGTTATCATCACCATTTATCCAGCCCCAACTGTGTGCCAGGTTCCAATCAGATGCTCTCTGATTTGCTCATCTTTTTAGCATTTCTGCAGGGTGATGTCTCTATCCCCGATTTAGCGTATTATTCCCTAATACCCCATTCTTGCCCCCTTTTCACCAAGACCTCATGGTCGCCTCCCTCGCATGCTCAGTTGGATGGATGTGCTGGGTTGGAGGAGCTGAAACACAACCTTGGTTCCATCCCCTTGGACTTGCAACATGGACTTAGGCAAGTGGTATCTCCTAGTTCCATTCTCTCCATCTTTGAATTTTCCACCTTCCTGCGTATAGGTCACCAGTAAAACTAGTGGCTGCTCTTTAATGAGAAGCTTACCACATGGTTCTAAACATGTACAGGTATATATGCTTTATACAATTTTATCTTACATATTCAGTGCTATTATCAACCACATTTTATAGAGGCATGGGACGTTCAGAAATTTGTCCAACTCCACGGATCAGAATCCTGTTCTCAATCAAAATCTGATCCAGACAACAGATAGGAAGGGCAGAAAAACAACCTTGACTTCCTTAAGCCAAAAGTCTGCATCCGTGACACTTCTGGCTGCTATTTCCCCCAAGAGCCTGTCTCTAAAGGAGTTGATCAGGCTTCGCTCCGGACTGAGGGGAGCCCTCTTAAAGGCTCAAGATGTTTAAAAGGCCATTTGATCTCAGAATGTCACTGAAAATGCCAGCAGTTTCCTTAGGGTGCAAAGAGCAGGAGAGAGCCTGAAGAGAGAAATCGAGAGAGAACGTCTCCTGGGTGTTCATAAGCCCTCCACAGAGCACAGTCCCAGAAAGCCATGGATGTGAGTTTTCTCTGCAAAAAGAAAACTACAGGACAACATTGTGTTGGAGTGGGAGGGCATGGGCTGATTTTCTGTCTGGGAGGTGGGAGTGGTGCTGGGTTTTGTTTGTTCTACTTGTTTTTTAAGTTTCTCCTGAAGCTTGTGTTTCTAGATGACTATCTCCTGAGGGTCAAGCAAATGGACAAACACATTAGGGCAAAAGCAAACATTTACATAGGCAGGGAAGTAGTTTCTCCCAAGCCCCCTAATTCACAGGACTAGAGCCATTTAGGGATTAAAACAAGCTGGCCTTTTTTTTCCCCTGTGGAGATTCTTTCCAGAATTCCCATACTTTAGAGAGCAGGAGCTAACTTTGATGTCAGGATTCTTTCTTCACTTCCCACAAATGAAAGCCCAGTTCGGATGAGCAATGCACACTGTAACTGCTCACAGCCTCGTTTGCTCCAGTAAATGATCACAGCCATCAGCCTCTTCCTTTCCATAGACCAAGTCCTTGCATTGCACAAAGCTGGTATGGAAGCCAAACATACACATAATTTTTAAAAAAAATCTAGCTGGGCTTTAGCCAGTCATTGCCCTAGGAGACTAATTATTCTTTCTTCTCTTAAATTCATACAGCCCATGTAGATCTAAAATTATACAAAGTTTAAGCTAAAAGCCCCTTAGGGATCATCTAATGCAACATTTTTTAAACTGAACTCTTAGGGGTTCAGGAAGTCAATATAAAGGATTATGACCAGTCTTTTTTTTTTTTTTTTAAGTAAACAGAATTTCACATAGGAAGATTAAATATTGCTTCATAAAACGTGGGTTTCAGTTCAGAGGGTCATTACGTACACTTATGGACACTTCTTCCTGTGGGCCCAGGTCTAAAGTTTGAAAACCTCTGACTAACCCTCTGGTTTACAGATTGGAAATATGAGGCCCAAGAGGGGCAGTGATGTACCCAGAGTTCTGCTGCAGACCAGGGATGGATGTAGCCTTTCTCTACCTGCTTCCTTGCATGCAGGCTCCCCAGGCCTCCTCCCACTGGCTAGCACGCAAAGCCACGTACAGTAGTCCTGCCTGGTGTTGTGTGTGTCAGCATACAGTTCCATCCAGACTGCAGACCCCCTGATGGCCCAGTAACACTCAGTATTTTTGTCACCCCACAGCATTGAGCACAGTGCAGAGCTCCTGACAGGTACTGGGCCTTCACTTGGTGAATCACCGAGGTGGGCAGAAGAGGGCTCTGGCAGGAAAAAAGGAAAGAAAACGCCTCGGAAAGAACAAGAGCTCCATGGACAGGGCTTCCATGTCTGTGAGCTCCTGTGCACTCAGGGCAATGATGGGCATCTCCCCGCTTGTCTCTCCTTCCAAGTTCTGAGCTGAGCTTCGAGGATGCCATAGCTCATTCCATCCTCACAAGAAGCTGGTGGGCTGCTATTCTCCAGGCCATTTAGCTAGCCAGGATCCAACCCCTAGCAATCGGGCTTCTGACCAGGCTCTTCATCATTCCACTCCACCCCTCCTCCTAAGAAAGGGCATGGGAAGTCCTCACCGAATGTTAGCTATGCAACAACATGGAGGTGCTTAACCATTGTGTTGAATGACTGAATGAGTGGTCAAGGAAGAAGGACCCACTCTAGCTTTCTGGGAGAATGGAGGCTGAAGCAGAGAACTGCTGGAGTTGAACAGAACAGGTCTAATCTGGAGAAGCCAGTGAGCACAGGATAAACCTTCTTCAAAAGGGGAGCAGATGCCCCTGGAACAAGGTGGTCAGAGACATTGCCATCCCTTCTTCCACCCTTCTGTGTCACCTACTGCACCCACCATTGCTGAGAGAACCACAGGGATTAACCGCGACCTCAGTCTGAGGGCCTGGAGGGTGGGTTTCTAGCCCGGTAAAGTCTGATGGGCCTATTCCCTAAAGCAACTCCTCTTCAAATTTCTGTATTTAAAAAAAAAAAAAAAAAATTAACATGAGGTTGAGCCATGGAAGAGGAAATTAACTCAGCTTTTCAGCAGCTTGGAGTCCTGGGGTTGTCAAAGGCAGAGTGTCAAGTTAAAACATACAACTGAAAAAAAGAGGAAGAAAAGGAAAGCCTCAGAGAGAGCCTTTTCTTTCTGTTCTTCACTCTCAAGGAGGCAGAGCTGGTTTGGTTATTGTTTTACTCCCCTCTAGAAATTCTCAATATGATTGGCAAGAAGTCAGAAATAACAAGATCGAGTGGTGATGTAAATGCTTGTGGAAACAGTAGGTCCTTTGTGCTGACCTCGGCCAACAAGCCTCAAAGTAGGAAGAAAAGCTGGGATTTTGGCTTTGATGCAGAGCCCCTGCATGTAAAATTTACAGTATCCTTCCTATCGGAAATGCTTAAATACTTCCCCTACAGGTATTTACAATCTGTCTCAACATTTGGCTGACTCCTGGCAATTTTCTGCTTTCATTCACATTAAGTACTTAAAGGGAAACTCCAGGGCAGCATTTTGAGCTGCGCATTGAATTAAAACAAAGGATGAAAGACCAAAGAAACATTGGAGAATCTGGGATGGATCATCATCTAAGAAAACAATCATTATTCTTCACAAATACAAAACAATGGGAAGACATTGACAAGAACCTAGAAAGCTGGGAAAACTAGTTCAGGCAAAACTGTGTTTGAAACCACAATATCCCTCTCTTTAAAACTTCCAAAGCTCTGACATTTCATTGTCCTGTCACGTTTCCAATTTAGAATCCCTTTAATAATCACCATAGACACATTTCTTCCTTGTGTCTGACTTAGTCTCTCCAACTGCAGCTTAATTTGGATTGTTTTATGGGTTGTGCTCAATAGAAAGAGAAACACTGTCATAGTAATAGTGATAATGATAGGAAATAAGTAGAGAGTATTACAATGTTATAGCAATAGAAAATAATTAAAGTGTTATAGGAAATGTAGAAAAATTATTTTTTTGTGAAATGCTTGTGTGAAATATTAAAGAGCACAGGGAATGACCACTCTGGCCAAGCCCTAGCTGCACCATATAGATAAGACCATAGCTGAATGCTACCCTTAGGAATGACGTATGTAAACCTGATAGACACCTTCTGAGTGACACTGATTGATAACCAGCTTGTACTCTGATTAACACTTGTGTGATGACGTATGTTACTGATAGCCACCTGGATTGCTGGGGGTCAGAACAGGCTTAAAAACGGCTCCCCGACTTCAGACATGGATCATTCTCTTGGTCCATGCTCCACTCTGCCTTGCTCCACCCTGGATGGCAGAAAGGCTGAACCTCGGAACGCGAGACTTCGGTCACCCTCCTCCCACTGACTCAACCCAACCAGACGGCCAGCCACCCAAAGACAGATCCGCTGCTGCCCTCAGAGGACGCCACTCTTCTCCAGGGACCTCGTTAAGTCTGAGCCCACAGCACCAGGAACCTTGTGAGTAATAAAGTGTGCTGTGTGATTTGCAACTGCATAATTCTTGTGTGGCATAATTCCTCCTATATTAATACTAGAGGCCCGGTGCACGAAATTTGTGCACGGGGTGGGGGGGGGGGGGATGTCCCTCAGCCCAGCCTGCACCCTCTCCAATCTGGGACCCCACAGGGATCAGGCCTAAACCAGCAATCGGACATTCCTCTCACAATCCGGGACTGCTGGCTCCTAACCGCTCGCCTGCCTGCCTGCCTGATTTCCCCTAACTGCTTCTGCCTGCCAGCCTGATCACTCACTAACTGCTCCCCTGCTGGCCTGATTAACACCTAACTGCTCCCCTGCTGGCCCAATCGTCCCCAACTGCCCTCCCTGCTGACCTGATTTCGCCCCCAACTGCCCTCCCTGCTGGCCTAATGGCCCCCAACTTCCCTCCCCTGCAGGCCTGGTTCCCCCCAACTGCTCTCCCCTGCAGGCCTGATTGTCCCCAACTGCCCTTCCCTGCTGGCCTGATCACCCCTAACTGCCTCTGCCTGCCTGATCATCCCTAACTGCCCTCCCCTGCTGGCCTGATTGGTCAGTTTCTATGCCAGTCAGCGTCAAAAGCTCCACCTCCTAGACAGCCATTGACTCCTCACAGTTGACCCAGATTTGGTTCTGATTGGTCGGTTTCTATGCCAGTCAGCGTCTCTGGGCCTATCAATGGGGCCTGATCAGAAAGACGGGGCTGATCAGCAGCCCTGGTGGAGGCCTGGAGAGAAATGGAGGCACGGCTGCTGACCAGGCCCGGAGCTAAAGAGAGAGGCAAGTGCTGATCAACAGCTGCCACAGAGGCCTTGGATCAGACCCTGCTTCTCTCTTCAGGCCTCTCTCCAGGCCTGATTCACAGTCCCCTCAGCGGTCAGTGCTGGGTCACCATGCCTGCAGCCATAGCAGTCAGTGCTGGGTCACCACGGCAACCCAGTGCTGACTGGAGGACTGACTTCCAGTTGCTCAAGCCTCCCGGTCATTGCAGATGTGACAGACCCAGGGTTTTTATATATTAAGATAAGGTCAGATGATAATGCCTACCCTCGGTCCTGCTTGCTTAGAGTAGTCTCTTTGCTAGCAACTACTTAATGTTCAAACACCTGCACGGTTAAGTTTATCTCAAGGGACACCTTGGATAATGCCCCATGTACTCTACTCAGACAAACACCTTGTACTTACAACATGTAATATCCCCAAGCTCCTGGGATCTTTGCTTGGAAGAAGTATCAGACTCCTGTTTTATCTTGCAAATTTTATACTCTATACCAATATTATCCATGCATGTTTTCCTGTGAAAGTGCTATGTAACCTTTCATGAAGTTAAATGGATCCTCTAGGAAAATACACTGCTTAGCCTGTTGCTGGGAGCATCCCCAGCTCACTAGCCCATATACCACATTAATAAGCCCAGCTCTGAATAAAGTCAGTATCCATTAGGATGCTTTTGGCTGCAAGTAACAGTATATCTAATTTTAAATATCCTAAACAGTGACAAAAATATATGGCTGCACATTTTTTAAAATTCCAAAGATAGGTCACAAATCTAGGCCTCAGTCCGCTGGCTGGCCCTTCAGTTTGTCCTCTCACAGACAGGGATGGGTGTTGCGGTGAAGGCGTTCTGTATGAACACAACAGCACCTGGCGAAAGAAAGCGGATGCTCCCTCTCATGAGCCATGCTTTATTAGAAAAGAAGATCTTTCCTCAAAGTCCCTGCTACAGAGTCAATGTCTGTTACCCCCCCCTCCCTTAAATTCATATTTGAAATTATAACTAGAAGCCGGGACCTTTGGGGTGATTAGATTATGCAGGCAGAACTCTTATGAATGGGATTGGTGCTCTTATAAAAGAAGCTAAGAGAGCTCCCTCGCCCCTTCCATCATGGGAGGACACAGTGAGAAGGCACTGTCTCTGAGGAAGCAGGCCCTCATCAGACATCAAATATGCCAGTGCCGTGAACTTGGACTTCCCAGCCTGCAGAAATGTGAGGAATAAATGTCTGTGGTTCATAAGCCACTCAGTCTATGGTACTTTGTTCCTTAGTGCTGAACAGACTAAGACCATGCCCAAGCTTTAGTTGTAAGGAAGATAGAAAAAAGTGAAAATCTGACATTTTCAGCTTCTATAGAAGATGAGTTCTGACAACAAAAAAATAAGTAGATGGAGTAGGGGCCTCAGAACCTCCCTCTGGACAGGCAACCAGAAGGCTCTGCCACAAAGCCCCGAGTTCCACTGGCATAGTCCTCAGGACAGGGAGGGGAGATAGACAGCCACCACTTTGAATGAACAAGGTTCTCAAGTAACCCAAGCGAGTAGCCCAGGAACAGTGGCTTCCTTATTTTTCTAACACTCCTTCACCCTCTTTCAGTGCCTTCTGACCACTACTTCTGTCTCTCTGTGCCCCTTCTCTTCCTTGCACTATGGTTATGAGGTGCTTCTGGAACAACTGGTGACCCTCTGCTGCCACTGGCTCAAGGCCTACCTTCATTGGTACAGCCCTTGCTCCAAATCTAGGTCACAAACTCAGATGCCTCCAGGTGCGTATTTCTATATACTCATAATATATTTCCCTACCATAGAGAAACCGAAGGATAGTTCAAGAATAAATAACAAAAGATAGACACTTAAGCTCAGTGTTGGATGTAACGGAGAACGATGGGGAGTGTGGCAAACTGAAACATCCCAATGAAGAAAATGAAGTTCTGATAATATAGGAATACCGAAGTCAGAATCGAGGTTACTTTTTCCATAAAAATATGTAGATGTTGGCTCGGTTTAAAATAAGTAACACAAGTCAAATGCAATATGCGCATCTCTGTTCAAGATCTTGCCCTCATGCCCCCATCAGAGCGAATCCCTCTTTCTACTGAACTTGCCAGGGCTCACCTCACATCGTGACCATCATGCCTTTTCTTGACGACTCATCCTCCCGTGACCCAGTTCCTCATTCTTGGATAACTGCAGTCCATATTATTTCTGATCAACCAGGGATTCTCAAGATTTCAAAATCTCCACTGACAACACATCAGACCTCTTGGCCCCGTAGTTCCTAAATCATGGCTTCATTCCACATTAGTGTTTCTGGGCTGCTTCCCTGCTGAGCGCCCAGCTGAGACCACTCCCTCCTGACAGTGTCCTGCTACTGCATCAGGGGTAGGCTTTCCCCATCACCAAGATTTCTGTGACGCGACCCCCCTGCCTTCCCCTGGTGCAGCTGCCGGCAGGATCGACCACAGGAGCAGTCTATTCCCTGTCCTCCTGTAACCACCTGCTGAGTCTGAAGGACAGGCCCCACTCCTGGATCCCTCACCTGGTTCGTGTTCTCCAGTTCTCATCCTGGGCTGGGGATGTGGTTGAACATCACTGAGCACCATGGACTTGGTCCACTATTAATCCATTTCGTCTCACTTCCACTGAGCCCTTGCTATCTCTACCAGTGGCTCCTCCAAACACAGTCCCTTTCCTCAAGTCCCCAGGCTGCCCAGAGTCCCCGCTGTCAGCAGACAGTGAGGAGGAAGGTGACAATGGTATGCAGTGGGTCATCTATTGAGAGCCTGCATGTTCTGGGTACTTTGCAGTATCTCCTTGAGTCAGCTCTTCAAGTTAAGTATCATCTCCTTTACAGATGTGGTACCAGACATGTCATTGGAAATGCATAGATTGCCCAAGATCGGGTGGCTTGTGTCCCAGACAAGGAACATGTCTAACTAACTTGGCTCCAAAGCTTCACTTTTTGCCCCCTAACTCACTAAACTGGTTCTGACAGTTCCCTTCTCTCCTCCCTGGGTTCTCTCTCTCAGCCCCCCATGCTTTCTGCCTTCCTGTTATTTCAGAGGAAGAGGAGAGCCTCCTTTCTGGGGCTAACAGCTACACGATGCCCATCATTGCCTTCTCTGTTCTCCCTTCCCGTCTTCTCATGGTTCTTCAATTTCTCCCTCTCTGCTCAACATTTCCCTGAGTTTCTCCCCACTGTCTGCTTCCCCTCTGTCACAGCCAAGAGTGGAGCACCCTGTCCTGGAAAAGCCTTCGCTTTCTGCTACCATTCTCCTAGTCATCATTAATCTAGCTAGTCCCCAAACTAATTCACACTAAAGTGTTAATGGACCATATCCCTCACAAAGACTTTATTTGTTTTATAATGGAAGCCTTTGGCAATTTACCCACAGGAAGAACTTTAGGAGAAAAAAAAAGTTAAGAGACTTGATTTCTAGTTGAGGAATGATGAAGTAAATAAGTGAAGCCTTGGCACCTCCTGTATTAGGGTGAACGGGAGGGAGTCCCTACGGGTGAGGCGCTGTGGACTTCATAGACACGCCCCAGATTTTGATCCTCACAACAATCCATTTGGTAATATGAGATCTGCTTTTTTAGTTTAGTAAACTAGGCTCAGAGAGATTAAGAAACTTGCCCCAAATCACAGCTAGGTAGTAATATAGCTAGGATTTAAACCTTCATCTCCTGACTCCACAGTCCCTGACCTTTTCATAAAACAAAACAATTTCATTGAGGAGGTCAAGGCTGTACAATTACAAGTGTTAAAACAGACACACAGTAAAGCACCCAACAGACTGTCAAATTACAGTGGGAAAGTAGGGGAGTGTTGGGGAGGGAGGGAAATAGATCAACCAAAGGACTTGTATGCATGCATATAAGCACAACCAATGGACACAAGACACTGTGCGGGTGGGATGAGGACATGCAACAGGGCGTAGGGGAGGCTGGGGGAAGGTCAACGGGGAAAAAAAAGGAGATATACGTACTACTATATGTACTACTTTAAACAATAAAAAAAAAAGACACACAGGACACAGCATGAACACCCGCACCCTTCTCTTCTGAGTCCTACATGTGACTCTACTGCACCCCAGCCCAGCCTGGGAGAAACAAATGACTGCCATTTAGAGGCACAAAGGGAGTTATAGTCTCCAGATTTCTATTCCCCTCCTTCGAGGTGGTACCTAGTTCTTTGATTACCTGAGGCTGGAAAGAGCCATGGGCAGGGGCCTAAGTATGACTTAACCTGAGAGAAGACCAAAGCCTTCTGGGGTGCACAGGCTATCAGGCCCATTTGTACTTGTCCTGAAGTGGTATTTGGACACATCTGAACATGGGTCTAACTTCTTAAGATCCTTCCTGCCAAAGGCTGACAACTGACCCTAGTGTTCACTTGGCCCAGGTGATGCTTAAAATTTTCAGGGCTAAGTGGGGAATACTCTGAGGAAGGCTTTTTTTAAAAATGCTTGCATTAAATGTTCAGCAGAATCTGTTTTAGAGCCTAAAATCAGAAGGTCAAAATGTTCTTAGTGTCAGCACATGTGTTTTTGTACTGAAAGCAGAGGGAGCTCAGACAAGGTGTTAGAGCAATGTTCCTATTTCAAGTTCACACAGATAACATCAACCAAAGGACTTGTATCCATGCATATACTAGCATAACCAATGGACACAGACACCAGGGGGGTGAGGGCATGAATGGGAGTGGGGTGGGGGGCAATGAGGGGATAAGGACACATATGTAATACCTTAATAAAGAAGAAAAAAGACTGAGGTAAGGGAGGGGGAGGGGAGAAGAAGGGGAGGGAAAGGGGGAGGGAGAGGGGGAGGGGAGGGGAGAAAAAGGGGAGGGGAGGGGTGGGAAGGAAAAGGGGAGGGGGAGGGGAGGGGAGGGGAGGGGAGGGGAGGGGAGGAAAAGGGGAGGGGAGGGGTAGGAAGGAAAAGGGGAGGGGAAAAGGAGGGGAGGGAAAGGGGAGGGGAGGGGAGGGCAGGGGAGGGGAGGAAAAGGGGAGGGGAGGGGTGGGAAGGGGAGGGGAAGGGGAGGGGGAGGGGAAGTGGAGGGGAGGAGGAGGGAGAAGGGGAGAGGAGGCTCTCGATTATACCAGCAAACTCTCAAGGCTGGCTGGTCTTCCAGCTCAGCTTCAAGCTTTTGTGTGAAGCTGATGGTTAAGCAGGGCAGCTGTCCTTGCAAAGGAATCCCTGTCAGAATCCCAGCTTCCTGGAAAGGTTATCAGCAGCTATTGTTTTGATGTTTCTTCATGTGCGTGTGTATGGAGGAACCTGTCTTCTCCTTATTGCACCGATTAATTTGGATAAATTGGCCTCTTTCCCCAGGGCTGCAGAATGGTTACCATTTATGAAATGTCCTCTGTTCAAACTGTGAGAATCCCAAGTTATGCATTTGAAGTTCATGATCCCTTTTTCCTCTTAGTGGTCCCAGCTCTCCTTCTCCCACAATTTACCGAGCAGCCAGGCAGGGAAAAACCCCGTGAACTGAGCTATAGAAGCATCAGACTTCCCAGGCTCCCTCCTCCCCAACAAACTCGGTCTAACAGAACAAATCAAACCAAACCCACCGGCTCCACTCCCACCCGCTCGCTCACAGCCCAGCTCCTCTCCATTCCCTTATTAAGGAAACAATGAAGGAGCACACCAGGATATTCTGGTGAGGACAGTGACCTCTGGCAATAAATTACTTCCTCACTTAGTGATTTTTATGGGTCAGAGAAACCATATGGCCCCTGCAGCCGGCTCCAGGTCAACTCCAGCCACTTCAATGTTCGTATTTCTCACCTTGATCATATTAAAAGACTGTGGGATGCCCAGTTCTAAATGCATGGAGTTCCCCTATTTCCCAAATGCATGCAATTCCCTCTTGGTGAGCAAGCTGCCTTCCTTCCTTGCTCTGCTGTCCCCACTTCTCAGCCTAGTGCTTGGTTTGTGCTATCTGGCTCTCCCTCCGCCAGCATCTTCCTGGGAGAGCCCAGTAGGGTGTATTGCTTTGAGATTTATTGCCCTGACTGATGTATTTGTCATTTTCATCCGCCTTCACCTTGGTGACAGAGTTACATAATATATTTTGCTTCCAGCAAAAAATTTACCACATTAGGCAGAGAGAGCATGACGCTTTCCCACGGGTGGGTGCCGTGGGGGCCTTGCAGGGGCCATTCCTTTGTGACACAGCTTTGAGTAGGACATCACTCCCAAGTCCACTCCACTCAGAATGCCTGAGGCTGGGCTTCTCAAGCTAGTGTCACAGACCTTCCTGGGTGGCAGGGAGGGGGGTGTAGGGTGGGAGGAGGGACACATGAAGCCATAGAATAAACCAGCCATTTCCTGCTGGCATGACAGGTGGGGAGAAGAGGGCTGGGAGTAATCCGACTGGCAGGTAATTCAAAACATCTTCTGGTTAAAATAGGCTGAATCACCATAGACAGAAATGCAAAAAGCTTAATAAGTTTAGACAAATTGGTTTTTCATTTGCAAGAGGCAAATGGGTCAGACCCCCTCCCTCAAGGTAATTTCCCTCTTCTGTTCCTAGACGAATCTTGGTGACCAGTATGAGAACTGGACTAGGTGGAGATTCTGAGTGCTATTTACAAAAATCATCAGTTACTCCTACTTCCTCTGAGATGGTTTTTCTCCAGCAATTTATCATTACATTTCTGTAAATGGAGTAAAAGTAATAATAATAAAATACCTGCTATGTGCCTTCTAAAAAAAAGAGTTATTATTCCATTTTATATTTTACGGATGAGTAAACTGAAACTCAGAAATTGATTTGTCCAAAGTCTTTTAGTTAGTAACTGGAAAAAGCAGGAAATGAGCCATTTTTATCTGACTCCCAAAATCACTTCTTGTTGCAATAGAAAATAAAATAGCCAGACAAAAAAAACAAGAAGACTTAATATCCAAAAAGCTCAGTATTAAAAACTACAATCTATCATTTATTAGGCAGTGACCATGTGCCAGACATTAGTCTAAGCATTTTATATATCTCATTTAGTCACAACAAACTTGGGAAGTAGGGATTAATATTATATCCATTTCACAGATGAGGAAACTGAGGCAGAGAGTTACATTTCATGAGGAAAGAAACCATATCTGTTTTATCCACTCTTTTATTGTAGCATATTCATGCTATATAGTAAGCAATAGTTGAGTAAATGATCTGAATGTTATACTCACAAAATACTTAATTTAATATTAATAAGGCCAATATGGGATAGGTCAACCATATTATCTATCTTGTTCATAATGTGATCTCTAGTATCTAGCATAGTTTTTGCACATAGTATAAATTAGTTGAATAAATAAACTAAATATTTTATTCACATGATATTTAATTTACTATTAATATATTCAATGTGTGGTGTCAATCTGTTTAGCATTAGATAGATAGATATATAAGGTGATACAGTAATCAGGACTTTTTGATTGCAAATGACAAAAATTGACCACAAAGTATCTTAAGATAAAAGAAGAGACAAGGAAGGAAGAAAGGAAGAAATTGGCACAAGTAACTACAGAGTTCAGAGGTGGGCTTCAGGTAGGACTATATCCAGGAGGTCAATCAACAGCAGCAAGACCATTTCAGTTCGCTTATCAGCTCAGTTTTCCTTCCGTAGGCTCTTCCATCTGGTGGCAAGATGCTCTCTAGGCCAGTGGTCGGCAAACCACAGCTCGCGAGCCACATGCGGCTCTTTGGCCCCTTGAGTGTGGCTCTTCCACAAAATACCACGGCCTGGGCTAGTCTATTTTGAAGAAGTGGCGTTAGAAGAAATTTAAGTTTAAAAATTTTGGCTCTCAAAAGAAATTTCAATCGTTGTACTGTTGATATTTGGTTCTGTTTACTAATGAGTTTGCCGACCACTGCTCTAGGCTATATCATCCTTTCAGCTAATGTTCACCGAGAAGAGCCTTCTTTCTGTTCAGTTCTAGTACAAGTCCCAGGAAGAACTTAAGTTATACCAGCTGAAGTCACAGATTATCCCTGAACTAATCACTGATGCCAGGGGAATAGGCGCTCTTATTGGAGGAGACTGGTTATATGCCCTTTTCTGGAAGACAGAGGTCACTTTTCTTCCCAAACTTGATGGAATAGGTTCCCTCTAGAAAACAAGCTCTGGTTATTAGAGGAAGCTGGGAAGGGAAACCATGTTGAAGAAAAGCTCCAGCTGCCAAAGCACTGGCAAGAAAAGGTTGGACTTCCCCTCATGAGTTGTGAGACCCCAGGAGTGAGACTCCATCTACAGATGTCTTCCTATTTCCCTTCTTCAGCCTGGGGCGGGGCTTCCTGGGGATGCTGCCCTGAGAACTAAAGCACCTTCAGGCTGCCCCTTCCCCTCCCAGCCCCAGGCTTGCTCCGACAGACTCCCAAGCAAGGCTCTTCTTCCCTTGGTGTGCAATGCTGGTGTGCAATGCGCTACTACAGGGCTGGGGAAGGGAGCCGTCCTTCCAGCCTGAGACCCTGCCCTCCGCCTCATGGGCCCACCAGTCCCACTCGCATTTGCTGGCTTCCTGCTCTGGAGCTATGTTGTCTCCTACTCTGTTGCCATTTTCCAGCCCTTTGGTGTCTTTCCCTGTTACATGTAAGAGCATCAGTCGTGATTTGGGATGAAAGATGGCCTCAGTTCTCACTCATCACCAAAGCAATAATCCATGCAGAAAAAGCAGACCCATTTATGAGAGGCTATGGTCTGCAGCAGGGCCACCAGGGAGGGGAGCAGAGCCGTCTGAGTCCACTTTAGCACTGGGCCCTCCCCCATACACGGATCTGACAACCACAAGTATGCAGCTTTTAAGTGGGGCTCAGTTTTACTCTTAGCACTGCAAGAACCTCAAAGTGACTTCCAAATCTCTGAGGCAATCTCTGACAAAGAACTGCTTATCATGGTTTATGATCCTGGCCCAAAGCATTCAAAAAGATGGTACAGAGCATCCTATCCAGAGCAGCAAACGGACGGCCCCTCCCTGAACATGACTCACAGGCATTTTTTATTGAGTTTTGGTAGTGCTTACAAATAAGGAATTTCACCTTAAAATATCCAGAGTCCTCATTTACTTGAAATTCAAAAGATCAGACAAACTAGTTCCACAATCCAGCTTGATAGCCGTCAGCGGAGGCACAGGCCTAAGCTGCTCCATTTAGGCTTGTGGAAACTCACTAGTTCTCCCCAGCCGCCGCTCCTCCCTATTGCTTCCATGTACATCACCCACCGCCCCCCTCGTGGGCACCTGCACCTGCAGCTCGAGACTTTCATCCCAAGGCAGATTCCAAGGAGGCCCAAAATGGTGGGATGACCTGCCCAATTCACTGAAATCCTGTTTTGTTCTCAACAATGTGCTAACTTTTCTTCCTTTTCAAAAATTATCATAGTGGCTCTCCGATTGCAGGACAACTGGATAGTACGAGCCTGAGGCCGACACTGCCAGGACTGTGGGGATAGAGGGGTTCAGATGTCCTCATCTTTCAATAAAGCTGTTGGTCTAACTCCAAAATATATATATACTAGAGGCCCGGTGCATGAAATTCATACACGGGGTGGCGGGGGGGGGTGTCCCTCAGCCTGGCCTGCACCCTCTCCAATCTGGGACCCCTCAAAGGATGTCCTACTGCTGGTTTACAGAGATCGGGCCTAAACTGGCAGTTGGACATCCCTCTCGCAATCCGGGACTGCTGGCTCCTAACCGCTCACCTGCCTGCCTGCGTGCCTGCCTGCCTGATTGCCCCTAACCACTCTGCCTGCCAGCCTGCTCGCCCCCAACTGCCCCCCTGCTGGCTTGCTCACTCCAAACTGCCCCCTCCCCACTGTCCTGATCACCTCCAACTGACCCCCACTGACTGGGTGAGAGACTGAGGGCTGTTTTCCAGCTGGCCACGCCCCCCAGCGATCCAGGCTTCCAGCCCCTCCTTTTTTTCTTTTCTTTCTTTTTTTTCAGTGCCTCCTTGAGCGGAGGCCAGGGTCAGCTGAAAGCAGGTATCTGGGATTTATTTATCTTCTATAATTGAAACTTTGTAGCCTTGAGCGGAGGCTAGGGCTGGCCAGGGCAGGCGGGAAGCTTGGCTTCCTCCATTGCCGGGGGTAACCCAAGCCTCCTGCTCACTCCAGCTCTGTGGCCGCTGCCATCTTTGTTGGGCTAATTTGCATACTTGCTCCTGATTGGCTGTGGGTGTAGTGGAGTGATGGTCAATTTGCATGTTTCTCTTTTATTAGTGTAGATACAGTGAAACTGACTTTTGTGTATACAGCTCTATGAATTTTAACACATATAGATTTATGTCATCTCCACCACAATCAGGGCATAGAACAGTTCCATCACCCAAAACACGCTGTCTTCTCTGCCCCTTTATTGTCACTTTCTTCTGCCTTCCCCAACCCCTGGCCACCACTGGCTGATCTCTTCTCCATTACAATAGTTTGCCTTACACACTGCAACCTTTCCATACAGGCTTCTTGGGCCCTGGCATGATGCTTTCAGAGTCGTTTGAGTTTTGCGTATATCAGTAGTCTATTCCTGATTATTACTTACTCTTCTGTATAAATGTATCACAGTTTGTTTAAAGACAGAAAGTTTTCAATTGAAATTCAGAGAGATTTTTTTGAGAGGTGGGGCAGAGGGATGCTGGCTCAAACTGGGTTGTGAGAGCTAATAGTTAATTTTTCAGAAATTGTGCCAGCTGATAGATAAACATGACCATTAAAGAGTTAAAGTAAATTAAACTAAAAAGACAGGTAATAAATACTCAACACTCATCACTTTCTAATTATGTGCTACATTTTGCTGCTACTTAAGCGCACAAGGTGGTTTCATCTCCTGTATCTGTATGATAGGAACATTGCAGAATGCTGTGCGACTTCCCATCTTTGCATTCAGTGCCTTCATGTCGGTGCAATTGAACCAGTCATTGAGACAATTTACACCATGGAAATCTGCAAGTGCTACATACAGATCAGGGCCTCTCCCTTCCTCTCTCCCTCCCTACCTCCGCCCCCTCCCTTCCTTCCTTCCTTCCTTCCTTCCTTCTTCTTTTCTTCCTCCCTCCCTCCTTCCTACCTTCTCCCTCCTTCCCTCTCTCCCTTCCTTCCTTACTTTTTTCTCCCAGAGAACAGTTGTCCAGCATTTACTGGCACACCACGGGCTGGGGGAAGTAGAGAGAGCCTATACCCCCCTACAGAAGAGGCCTCATCATTGTCCTACTTGTCCAGGTTGTTCTATGGATTCAAGCTAGGTCAAAGCCTGTCCCCTTGAGGAAGGAATAGGGGGGTGAGGAGGCTGGCAGTGGGAAGCTCTGAGCTGGAGCAAGGATGCCTGGTTACTGCTCTGCCTCAGAGGGGGCATGAAGCAGGGTTCTTTTTTCCCACCTTCCACCTCCCACAGCATGAAGCCCACCTAGAAGCTCTGCTCTCCAAACCCCACTCCTGGCCCAGCTCCTCCCTGCACTGGACCTCCTCAATAAAGGAGGGCTCAGTTTCCAAATGGTGATCTGCAGAACCCTAGGTTCAAAGGCACCCCTTCCAGGCATCACCAGCGTGTGACGGGGATGAGGGGATGGGGCAAGGGCTCTGGGCGCCCCACCCCCACCCACCCCCACACACACTTGAAGTAAAACCCCTTCACTTTTATGCTTCACTTCAATGTTTTATAGATGAAGGATTAGCATAAGATTTCTTTTGAAAAAAAGGTTGCCGCTGCTAAAAAAAAAAAAAAAAAGTAAAAACGTTTTGAACATTAGTGTTTAACCCTGAAGACTCCCTCATCTGAATACAGCACAAGATTCCTAAATGGTCTTTCAGTTTCCACTCTAGCCACCTCCCTGTTCCCCAACCCCTCCCCTTCCCACCCCTCCACACCACCTCACATACACACACTCAGCAGTCACAGGGATCCTGTTAAAATGACAATCAGATCATATCATTTTTCTCCTCAAAACTTTCTGACAGCTTCCCTTGGTAGTCAGGATAAAATCAGTCTTTAACATACCCCATAAGATTCTACAGCACCTGGCCCAAGCCCTCTCTGACTTCATCTTTTCTCATGCTTCACACATTACACACCTGGTCTCTCTGCTGTTCCTCACAGGCATCAATCATGGTTTAAGCACATTTCCACCCCAGGACCTTTGCACATCTTTCTAGAACGTACTTCCTCTGAGTACCCATATGGTTTGTTCTCTCAAAGATATGGCCAAATGTCACCATCAGTGAAGCTTTCCCAAATCCTATCAAAACTGTTTTGTTTGTTTTTTTACTATAACTCCTTCCTTCCTTAAAATATGTGCTTTATGATTTAAAAACTAAGCCATGTTCACTTTAGAAACTGCAGAAAAATGAAAAAGTACAAATAAGAAAATAAACATAATTCATTACCATAAACCCAGAGGTAAACAACTAAAGAGATAAACAGCCAATGTTTTGCTATATTTCTTTCTAGAATTTTCCTTTTTCTTTCTCTTGGTCTTACTCTTTTGCAATGTTAATTGTGCACAGAGTTAAGTAATCAACTAGATCTACAAAGCTTATGAGAATCAGCAATTTCCTACCCCTTCCATGTCCCCCACCCAAGCCGAACACTTTCAACAACTTTACATTTTTTTGTTTTGGTTATTGCCTCCAAATTTATTAAATAAATAAATACATAAATAAAGAAATAAAACAAAAACACTTTTAGACACTATCTATTGATTTCCTACTATGTACTAGTAAAGTGAGGATTTTGATTCTGTGCTCTCACCACATAGGCACACACGTTCCATCCCTCTGTCCTCCTAATATACAGTACTTTAGGATAGGTCAACATCTAGTGTTACATAATTATGACTATGCAAACACAATGAATCATTATATTACTGGTTTTTCTTTCCAACTATTTCGTTTTGTGTGGAGTTACTAATTTTATATCTTCCTATTTTATTGTTTCCTTAGTTTTGTGTACTTATCAGCAATAAAAACCAACTTCAGTAATTGCCTGAATCTTCTCAACAGATACACATTGTGTGTCCTGTCTCTTTAATTTCTTCAAGCACCCTTCTCCCTTTGCCTTCTTACATGGTCCGATCTAAAATGGTTTCCCAGACCAGCTGGTGTGGCTCAGTGGTTGAGTGTTGACCCATGAACCAAGAGGTCCCCAGTTTGATTCCCTGTCAGGGCACATGCCTGGGTTGCAGGCTTAATCCCCAGTCAGGGACATGCAGGCGGCAGACAATTGATGTTTCTCTCTCATCAATGTGTCTCTGTCTCTATCCCTCTCCCTTCCTCTCTCCATAAAATCAATAAAAACCTATTTAAAAATATGTAGATAAAATGGTTTCCCTGTATATCTGGGCCATTGCTGGCTCCCTGGAACTTCTCTTCACCATCATCCTAGGCATTTGTGGTTTCCTGATCCTGACATTTTTATTTTCCTTTGGTTTCCGCCAATGTTTCGGTGGAGCACGTGCTCCAAGAACTTCCTAAAAAGGCTGCATGAAAAGCATATTTTTGGAGAATGCTTTTGTTCTACCTTCACAGCTCATTGATAATTGCACTGAAAGTAGAATTTCAGGCCTGAAATCATTATTCTTCAGAATTTTTAAGGCATGGCTCCATTGTCTTCCAGCTCCCGATGTTTCTCAACAGAGGCCATTTTAATTAACGATCCTTTGTAAGTGGCATAGTTTTGCTGTCTGGAAAGTTTTAAGCCCTTTGTTTGGCTTGGTGATCTGACATTCATGAGGATGTGAGTGTGGGACTATTTTCACCCATTGTGCAATTGGGATGGGCACTTGGTGGCCTTTGTAATCTGGAAACTTATATTTTTCAATTCTGAGAATTTTTATTGAATTCTTTATTTGACAATACTGTCTTTTGTTGTCTCTCTTTCTGAACTCCCCATCATTTCTGAGCTATGCCTCTAATATTCTCTCATGTTTATCCACCTCTTTGTCTTTTTTCCCCCTACTTTTTGAGAGGTTTCTTCAAGTTTCCAATTATTCTGCTGTTTTTCATTTTGCTTTCACATTTTTAATTTCCAATAGCTACTTTTTGTGCTCTGAATATTAGTTTTTTATATGGCATTCTGTACTCACTTCACAGTGACAATATATTTTATCTCCTGGAGCATTTAACAAGAACTTTTCCTCCCTTCCTCTCCCTGTCTCTTATGTTTTCTTCTCCCTACATAGTCTGGTTGCTCCAAGTGGCTTATTTCCATGCATTTGGTTGTGTTTGGTCTGTCTTATTAGAACCTTTCCTTAGATGTCTGGCCATCCTTGGCCATCTGCTCTTCTGTGAAACAAGGAACTGACTGCGCGAACTGGAGCTCTGAACACCCAGGTGGAGCTTGCCAATGAGAGTTTCACTACGTATACGGTGCGATCAGTTTGCACTAGTTGGTTGGAAAACCCCATATCAATATCGTTAGGCCTTTCTCTCTTGAGATGATCAGATTCTTGAGATGATCAGATTCTTCAGAGAATAGTTGAAACTCCTGCTAGAGGGTACAGGCCTGGCTGCCATTGCTCCTGGGCAAAGAGCTCCAGCATCCAGTACATGTAGTCTCCCTTAATCCTCCCCTGGTGTCCAGTCTGCCACTTCCGATGGGCAGGAAGTCTTCTCCAGAAAATACTGCTCAGTCTTCTGCCGGAGGGCCTAGCGCTTCTCTGTGGAGAAGAGAAGAGGGTCTGGAGAGCTGATCCTGAACTGAACCTCTTTATTATATCTTCTGTTCCTACACACACACACACACACACACACACACACACACACACGCACGCACGCACTTCATTCCCGATTCACCTGGCACCACCAAGCCCTGCACTTTGGGAGGTGATGTGTAAAACGGGGTTGGGTCTCAGCTTTCTCTTCTGCCCACTCCAGATGCCGTTTTCTCTTTTGCCTTCCAGCTCCTGCCCTAAGTCCTGCTGCCTCCTCTCTCCTTTTCCTTGCCCATGAGTATCTTGCCCATGAGTATCTATATTTCATTCTATGGGTCTCTGGAGAGAGTAAAGCAGCGCATGGTCTCTAGCTACTTATTTGCTGATTACTCTTCTCCCCTCACCAGAACGTGAGCTCCGTAGTTTGTTTTGGCCACCCCTACCTTCTTAGCTCCTAGAAGAGTATCTGGTCATACTCTCGCCAATAATTGTTGATAATGAAGTGGATAAATATAAGAAGGAATGAAGATTCCTCCAGCTCTGTTTCTATTATCTAATTTCTTTAATCTTCATTTCCCAAGTTTATTCTAACTTTCCTTCTCTTGAGCTATGTCTCTTTCACCCACAAGACCTCCCTTCACTGTTTATTAACTGGTAGTTTTTTTTTTTTTTTTTCCTGGATCACTCCTAACTTTCCTCTCCCTTTCTACTACCTGGCACTGACTTCAGTCTCCAATTCCATGAGGGAAGTGGAATTTTCACCTACTCCATTTGAAGGGCCGAGGGAGACAAAGAGAGAACTCTGGAAAAACATAATTTAGCTAACTTCTTAAAAATCAAGATTCCTACTGAGGCTCTAATTCTGGCTAGGTTTTAAAAAAAACCTCAAAAGAACATCAAATTATCAGAGTGCCTGGAGCAGGAGGGTTAATAAGAAGAGATCTGGGGATGGGGAATTTGAGGGATTATTGGGAGGGAACGAGGGCTAAGCTCCCAGTCAAAGGAAAGCTGAATTACCAACCACATTGCTCGCATTCACTTTTGTCCTTCCAACCCCTGCGCTCCCTTGTCCCTTGGTAGAAGCCAGAGCTAAACTGGAAAAGAAGAAATTTGTTTATTTTTTCTTTTATTAAGAAAATATTTATTGAATTGTCTAGTATGTTCCAACACTAGGTGAACAAATCAGACAGGTAATTTGCTTTTGTAAAGTTAGAGCCTAGTGGGAGATTCAGACTATAAACAAAAAAACAACAAAATACAGAGTACAAGCAGTAGTGGGTGCGCTTTGAGGGAAGTGAGCAGGACTCAGTAATAGAAGATAACGGAGGAAACCTTTTTAGTGGGGGTGGGAGTGGCTCCTCTGTGAAAGTGTGATGGACTTTTTTTTTTTTTTTTTGATGGTGTGTGTATTTCAAATATTTATTTTCCACCAAAAGTACTCTTCATTCTTTGGAAATGTAAACGCTTCCTCACATACAGCCATGCTATTAGGTAAGGTGTGATCCCATCCTCAGCTCCAAGAGAGGGTTCTGCTAGATCTAAACAAGTCTAATCCCTCCCCTCTACCTTTATGTCCCTCCCAATGTGATTGGTTTTGACATGGGCATGTGATGCAATTGAGGCCAATGAGAGAGCCTAAGCAAGAGCTACCAGGAAAGACACTCTATTCTCCTGGAGATTGTGGTGTGAGAATGTGTGTCCCGAATAGTGACAGCTGTTTTGTGACCATGAGGCAAAAGCTGAAGCTATACAGTAAATGAGAGAAAGAGGGTCCTCAGACGCAGGGTCCTCCATGACCTTCCTTAAAGTCAGCTCTATTTCTGGATTTGCTAACTATAGGAGCCAGTAGATTTCCTTTATTCTTTAGGGTAGTTTCAGTGGGATTTTCTCACTTGCAATCAAAACAAACCATTGTAACTACTAGAGAAGTGACATTTAAGCTAAAGACGGAGAAGGAACTCACCAAGAGAGAAGAGGAAGTAGGAGCATTCCAGACACAGGCACCAGCCTTGAGAAAGCCCTGGGGAAAGAAAGGTATTAGTGTGATCAGGGAACTAAGAGGAGGTCAGTGTGGGAGCCATAGCATAAGAGAGTGAGCTGTGGCCAGATGAGCAGGCAGGGGGTCATGGGAAGAAATTTGAATGTTTGGATTTTATTCTAAGGAAATAGGAAGCCCCACTCTGATTCTTGTTTCATAATGACACAGCTGCTGAGTGGAGAATAAATTGGATTGGGGCAATAATGGAAGAGGATTATCAGAAAGGGTCTATGTGATTGTCTAGGCAAGAGAAGGTGGTTACTTGGGCTAAAGTGGTGGGGGAAATAGAGAAACCAAGATGGTGGCATAGGTAAGCACCTAAACTGCTGCCTCGCACAACAATTTCAAAACTACAACTAAAAGACAGAACAGACATCATTCAGAACCATAGGAAGGCTGGCTGAGTGGAAATTCTACAACTAGAAGGAAAGCTCACGGAGAATCAGAGGAGGGACAAAGGGCTGAGGTACGGAGACACGCGCAGAGAGGAAGGGTGACTGAGTGCCTGGCTGACTTTCTCTGGCGGGAGGAGGAAGGAAGCCCCTGACTGCACTGAACCCCAGTTCCGACTGCACTGAAACCCAGTTCCAGGCGAAACCCCGTGGACCCAGGCTCATACAGGGGGAGTCTGGACTGTCAGGTAGAGAGAAAGGCACATGGAGACTCGGAGACCCGGGGGAGCCGCGGCGGGTCTGGAGGTGTGTGGAGAAAGCTGAATGCGGAGGTTGCCGCAGGTATTCCCTAGCGGAAGGGAGTTGGAAGCTCCTGACTGCACTGAACCCTAGTTCCGACTACACTGAACCCCAGTTCTGGGCGAGCCCCTGGGGACCCACACTCTTATAGGGGGAATCTGGACTGTCAGGAAGAAACTCAGGGGAGTCACGGAAGGCAGAGGTCTGGAGGCGTGCATGCAAGGGCAGGGCTGACGGGAAGCCAAGACTGTCTGCTCCACCCTGAGACTCCGCCCCATCCAAGCTGAGCACAGAGGCTTTTGCAATTTTGCAAGTCTAATCCTATAAGGCTGTCTTCAGCACTGAACTTCTCCCAGCATAGACATAGCTGATCCTCACAGCCAACTGGCCTGGAGGTCTATTCCTCCCAGTGATACCAACAACAATCAAGACTTAACTACAACAAGGCTGTACACATAGTCCACAAAGGAGTGCACCAAGAGTGTCCACCTCAGGTAACTGGGGAGGCCGACCCACTGGGCCATATAGGAAACCTAGCACACAAAGCTACCCTACCAACTCAGGGAAGCAGCGAAAATGCGGAGGCAAAGAAACAGATCACAATCGAAAGAAATGGAGGAAAACGAATGACTGGATATAGAATTCAAAACCATGGTTATAAGGCTTTTCAAGAATATCCTAGAAAAGGCCAATATATTTAGCGAGACCCTTGAGGATATGAAAAATGATCAACTAGAAATTAAACATACACTGACTGAAATAAAAAATATTATACGGAGACCCAACA
Organism: Plecotus auritus; assembly: GCF_963455305.1. Taxonomy (NCBI): domain Eukaryota; kingdom Metazoa; phylum Chordata; class Mammalia; order Chiroptera; family Vespertilionidae; genus Plecotus; species Plecotus auritus. The sequence goes on from NC_137776.1 coordinate 80,391,237, forward strand.
GCAGACTAGAGGAACACAAGAATCAAGTCAAAGATTTGAAAAACAAAGAAACAAAAAACACTCAACCAGAAAAGCAAAAAGAAAAAAGAATCCAAAAATTTGAAGATAGTGTAAGGAGCCTCTGGGACAACTTCAAGCGTACCAACATCAGAATTATGGGGTGCCAGAAGAAGACAGAGAGCAAAATACTGAAAACCTATTTCAAGAAATAATGACTGAAAACTTCCCCTACCTGGTGAAAGAAATAGACTTACAAGTCCAGGAAGCGCAAAGAACCCCAAACAAGAAGAATCCAAAGAGGACCACACCAAGACACATCATAATTAAAATGCCAAGGGCAAAAGACAAAGAGAGAATATTAAAAGCAGCAAGAGAAAAACAGTTAATTACCTACAAGGGAGCACCCATACGACTGTCAGCTGATTTCTCAACAGAAACTATGCAGGTCAGACGGGAGTGGCAAGAAATATTCAAAGTGATGAATAGCAAGAACCTACAACCAAGACTACTCTACCCAGCAAAGTTATCATTCAGAATTGAAGGGCAGATAAAGAGCTTCACAGATAAGAAAAAGCTAAAGGAGTTCATCACCACCAAACCAGTATTACATGAAATGCTGAAAGGTATTCTTTAAGAAGAGGAAGAAGAAAAAAGTAAAGATAAAAATTATGAACAACAAATACATATCTATCAACAAGTGAATCTAAAAATCAAGTGAATTAAAAATCTGAGGAACAAAATAAACTGGTGAATATAATAGAATTAGGGGCATAGAAAGGGAGTGGACTGATAATTCTCAGGGGGAAAGAACATGGGGGTGCAGGAAGAGACTGGACAAAATTTGTACACCTATGGATGAGGACAGTGGGGGGGATGTAAGGGCAGAGTGTGGGGTGGGAACTGGGTGGAGGGGAGCTATGGGGGGGGAAAGGAGAAACAATTGTAATAATCTGAACAATAAAGATTTATTAAAGGGGGGCAATGGTAAGATATATACACATATAATACTTTAATAAAAATATATATAAAAGAAAAAAAAGATTTATTAAATTTAAAAAAATAAATAAATAAAAATAAAAAAATAAAGTGGTGGGGGAAAGGGATGGAATATAACAAGAAACTGGATAGTTTTATAGCCATTCTTTCATTTATTTATACATTCATTTATTCAACCCCAAATATGAAGAGTCTCTATGTACCACTGTATTAAAACTGAGCACCTGAAGATGAAAATACACTTTCTCTATCCACAAAGAGATTTCCATTTAGAGGGAAACAGCCAGGCAAACAGTTAGAACAATGATGGAGATAACTGCAAGATACAGTGGGAACATCCTATATAATAAAGATGAAATATGCAAATGATCGTTACACCGTGAAGCTTAAAGACTGACCGCATAACAACTGGATCACAGATCAGCAGGAGGGTGGGGCAGCGAGCTACAAGTGGGCGGCAGAGAGCTACAGGAGGGGGCAGGGCAGCAAGCTATGAGGGGGAGGTGGGGGAGAAAGCTACTGGAGTGCGGCAGCGAGCTACTGGCGTGTGGATTCATGCGCAGGGCTACTAATTGGAGAATAAGGCACTAAGTTGGCCTGGGAAAGTCACAGCTCACTCTCTTAGAAGAAATAGAGACTTGGCTTTGTAGGAGTTTATCAGGATACCATAGGCACGGTGGACTCAGGGAACAAGTAGTCATGTATTTCCAAAGTTTCTACTGCAAGAAGGGACTGTGGTGGAAATAGCAGTGCTCACCAAACATTCCCCAAATTTCCCAGCCCCTTTGCAGTCACATGAAAAGCTCTGGCCAATGGGCTGTGGTGTCACTTTCAAGCTGAAGCACAGAGGAGCTCATGCCCACCTTTCAGCTCTCTTCCTCCTCCTTGGCAACCATGGAGGACACCTGGTGAAATGGAAACAGCACTTGGTCAAAGCAGCCTGGATCTGGGTTACTGGAAGGAGAACAGAGCCTCTGGGGAGTCACCCAGACTTGTAGCAAACTTAGTACAGATAAGCAATAAACCTTGTCGTGTTAAGCTGCTGAGATTTTGGGGTTATCTGTGAATATATCATAATTTAGCCTGACTAATATACAGAGTAATTTGGGATAACACTAGACAGGAGGGCAGGGCAAGCCCACAAAGAGACTTGGCTGTCAGGTGCCTTGTTCAAAGATTGGACTTTATCTCGTCGGGATTTAAGAATCCTCAAAGAGTAGAGATGAGAGTCATGTTGTGGAATCATTCTGGCAGCAGTGGGATGGATAGATGAATGGATGAATATAGATGGATCAGTCAATATTTGGAATTGGGTTTGAGGAAGTAGTTCTTAAAAGTAGAGAGACTAAAAAAGAAGTGCTGATTAGTAGAGGAGAAAGATAATGGCAGCATGAACCAGCACAATGTTCCCAGTACTAAAAGAAGGGATAAGTTTGACTGATATTTTAGGAGGGAGCATGCACAGAGATCGTGAGTGACTAAATAATAAGCGAGGAGACAGAGAAGGGAAGTTTTGACTTCCTTAACCCCTCTACTTTCTTAGTCCTGATAATGAATAACCTTAATAACTATGGGTCCAACCATTGAATCAGGAAGAAGAACTAAAGGAGAAGATTTAGTGGCTTAATAGCAAAATGGAAACACACTGGCCATGAATCAGAGGAGCTGGGAGACCAGGTCTGGCCCCTCTGACTTTGATTAGTTCATTGAAACTCTCTGGACTCCAGTTTCCTCATCTGTAAAATGAAGTCATTGGACTTAAAGATCTCCATGGTCTCTTTCCATTTTAATGCCCTAACTCTCAAAAAATAAACAAAGGAATGGGGAAGGGGGAATAGGGGGAGAAGGTGAGAAGGTATGTAAGGAGTCCAGCTAAGACCAGCAAGGAAAAGAAAGGAAGAAGAGAGAGGGAAAGAGAAAAAAACCAGTAAGACCCTCAGACCCCTGCATTACCCCAGCAACTCATCAGTTTATCTCAACAACAATCAGTTCCATGGTGTGAATTTTGTCTCAGCTAACATGAGTCATTGTTTTTACTTATTGAATTTTTGGTTGTTATTATGATTATCGCTAATTGACAGAAATGGATCAATGACTCAAAAGTGGTAATAATAAAAATAATACCATAACTCAGGATAACATCTTAAATGTGAAGAACAGGTTCAAGGACAAATGAAAGGTGTTGAAAGACAAATGAAAGGAGGTGAAACAGTATGTGCTAAGAGAAGTGAGAATATGACTATGATGATCAAGCTAACAAAAATATAGGTTTCTAAGTCACAAATAGGAAGTATGACCCAAAAAAATCTGAAAATTGGATTGTATTGGATTGGTAATGTGTTTGCCCCTAGACCTCCAGGGTGGCATTTGTCATAAAAAATGTTTTCCAATAACAGCAGGAAGCTATGAAAGCTTCAGTGTTATTTTCCAACAAAGTGCAATGACTTCTCAATAGAACAATAAAGTTTTTCCAGAGCAAGTGCAAACAATGTAAGTGTTTCTCAATACAAAACTGACAAAGTTATTGCTAAAGGTGATGGAGAAGCCACAATTACAGCGGCATCATAAAGGATGAGCTCCTCATAAAAACATAGGTATGTGCCTCACTATTGCCAAGAAGTTTGTAAATACAAAGGTAATGGTAAATATTATATTTGGAAAGAAAGCAAAAACAGCAGCAAAATTTCTTCACCAAAGAACATTGGTAGATATTACATAATAATAATGGTATAGAGTGTAGGGAAAAGGTAATATGTTTTTGCATATATTTCAATTCATATATGGACAAAATTCAGTTTTGACAGGGGACACATATATAAAAGAGAAGTGTTTGATGATTTCCTCTCTCAAGACTCCGTTCTTTAACAGCTCTATTGAGATATAATCATATATCATACACTTTACCCACTTATAATATACAAGTCAATGGTTTTCGGTATACTACACTGTCGATTTTTTTATTGTAGTAAAATATATATAACATAAATTTTGCCATGTAAACCATTTTTATGCATATGATAGAATACATTTGCAATGTTGTAATAACTATTATCATTACCTACAGGATTCTTTCTTTACTGAGATGTGATCTTCCTGATGACTGTTTATCACTGAAAATCCAGGCTCTACATGAAGATGATTTTCATTCGGTCAACACTTCTTTAGTGAGCCATGGTGTAAAGTGGGAAAGTACATTGGCATCAGTTTTGGACAAGTTCCATCTCTGTGTGCATCAAGGAACTCCCAGTTAATTGAAGAGGGTGTATCTGAACATTATTGCTTCCCTCAAAGAGATCAGTTGGCTGTCTGCCACTTGCCTAGATGGTTTTGATTCAGTTTTGAAGGTGCTCCCTAGGGAGCAGTCTCCGAGATGGATATTAACAACAGGATGTTCATGAAGGCACATAGTTGGGACTAACTCATGCTACAGGGGGATAAAGAAAGCAAGATTGGGCAAAGGGAGAAGTTGAGCTGTGATTCCATCCTAAATCAAGCTCACGAAGAGTTTTAAACTGGGACGAACCTTCATAGTTGTCCCCAGTTGAAATAAGGGGGAGATGGCCTCTCTACCCCCACACTGATCAGTCAGTCCCTGGAAGGACACATGACCTTGGGTAAGGTACTTTGCTTGAGCAGAGGCATCCCCAAACAAGGCTCTCAGATGAAAGCTGTCTTCCAGTTGCACTTTCAACAAGGGGAGGTGGCGGGGGGGAGCAAGCTTTTCTTTCAGGGTGGTGGTCTAGGTGGTGAATATTACAGCACCCACCACAAAGGAAATGGTGGTAATGGGAAACATGATGAAATTGCAGTCACTGATAGATAATAACATATGTTGGCTATTCATGAGGAAGGAGGTTTTGAAATGAAAGATTAGATAAAAGCAATTTCTTCATGACCATTTCTATAATTTCAAGTGGCTTGCTATAGGGTATATCTCACTGGTATATTCAGTATCTTGAACAGCCTGAACTTGCTTGGTGATGTGAAGGATAAGATATTGAAATCTTTTTTTAAGACTGAACAATGGTACAAATAGCTCAAAAGTGCCCCCCAAAAATGGTTGCCAGTATTTAATGGCTCTCCTTACTTGTTGGAAAACAAGATCTTTTATGTATTATTTTATATGTTATATACATGTTCTCCCACATTTGAGTATGATAAGCTCATCCACTGAGCATCTGGCAAATACCAGACAGTCTTCAGAGAGAACCCTTGCCATAATTTCTGCATCTGTGTATGATTAAAATATCCAGAAGCAGATATATGTGCCTTTTCTCAAACCTTTGCATTTGTGAGAGATAATTTTTAAATAAAAATAGAAAAAGAAATAAGAAAAGATGAGAGAAGCAAAAAATAAGTAAAGGGAGTGATCTAATGCTGCCCAGATCGCTGACTCACGTAGTTTAATTCTAACACATAATAGGGGTTGCCAGTAACATCCTCCATCTCATTGCAATGAGACAATTATCATTTAATTTTTAACATTGTGCATTATTTTATTCTGTGATGAATGTAATTATGTGATCAATTGTTATAATTTACCTGAATTGGTAGATAGGGTCACACACACACACACATACACACACACACACACACACACAGAGTAAACTAGAGCAGCTATGTTTTCACCTCTATGAAATATTGAGGTTTCTCCACAGGGCATGTATTTTCAATTGAAAAGATATAGATCCTATTGTTAGAATCAAGCTTGGAAAATCACAACACTAAATTATTTGAAGTCCCCTGTTCAACTATAAATTTATCTAATTATTCTTTCCATTTTTATTACATTACCCTGTTTTATTGTCTTTATAACTCTTTGTTGTCATTATCATGTGTATTTGTCTATTTGTTTGTTGCATGTCTTCCTGATTAAAATATAAGCTCACTGAAGTTCGGTACCTTGTCTCCTCACTCTGTATTCCCAGCACCTAGAATTTGCCAGGCACATACTATGTGCTTACTACAGATTTGCTGAATAATGAATTAATGAAGCTTTTACTTATCCATTCATCCATTCCTTTAGCTGTTTATCCATCATGTACCTATGCTTCCATCATATGCGAAATCTTTGCATACTAGTGAGGTATTTTCGTTATCTACTTGAGAGATTATGGTACACACACACACACACACACACACACACACACACACACACACACACAGATTTATCTTATTAGAAGGGGTCCTAAGGTGAAAGTCCTTAGACCCAACAGATTGGTGGCTGGAGGAGTCATCTTTCAACTGAATTTCCCCAGTTCTTCCAGTTGGCAATGACAGGAGGACAGCCAGCAAAAGAAGAAGGCCCTGGAGCAGGAACTTGTTTCATCAGTCTTATTTTGCTTTGTACTGACTTTATATTTTAATAACCTCCTCCCAAATACCTGGCTAACCCAGCCTAAATCGCCCCTTTGTAGGTTGCAGTACATATCTGATGCCCGATAATAGCTTCTTTGTTCTGCCCTCCCCCTGCCCAGTATAATTCCATTTATTATCTAACCTTACTTAGGCATTTTCAGCAATCTTTTCCTGCTCCTCCATACACACTTTCTAAAAAGCCAGCTGTGCAATTTAGACCATCCCCCGAGATTACTGCCCAGGGTGGGTTTGCATTTACGAGCACATAACTGAAGCTGACATGGCCTTCACCAGAATTAATAGCTCTTGGAACAATTTGCCTTCACAGCATTTTACAAACAGCTTCATAATACATCTGAGGGTAAGGCAGGTTTTAATTAGTGTCACTAATAGCTAAATATTCAGAAGGGAAATAATTAAGGGGCTGGACCAATAGGACCCAGGGGTGAAAGGTGAACTTGGAGTCTGTGCAGGTTCAAGGTGATAGAAGTTTCCACCTGTCCTTGGGGTGATATTGGAAAACTGTTTTCTTAGCTGAGATGAATCTTCTGTTAGCGCTGACCAGGAATTACCACTGGCAAACTCAGTTCGTCTGCATGCAGTAACATTTTTAAGACTGAACAATGGTACAAACAGCTCAAAAGTGCCCCCCAAAATTGTTGCTGGTATTTAATGGCTCTCCTAGCTTGTTGGAAAACAAGACCTTTTATGTGTCATTTTGAAACACCCAGTGCTTCCTTCCTCCCACCTTCTCTCTTTAGTTTCTCCTCTTGTTTAATTTTGGTGGCTCTATTTTACAAGCAAAGCAGCTGCCCGAATGGGGAAGAGGTGTACCATGCAGATTCATGGTTTACAATTTGCTGAATGTAAGCCTGCCTAATCCTTTCATATCATTGGATTACTCTCCCCAAGCAAATTTTCCCAGCTTTCATCATGAGAATGGGCTCCCTGCCAAGAAACCACTCATCCCAGCTCAGATCCACCTGGCCCTTCCTGATTGTCAACTCCTCCATTTTTGGCCATTAAAAGGGCTTTCAGGCTGAATATTTGCAGAACCATTTCCGAAAGCCAAACACAAAATCTTTGTTCCATATGATCACTAATCTCCTTGCAGGGTTCTTGTCTGAAATATCATGGGGTGGAGTGGCGGGCGCGGGGAACCCTTTGATCATTGGGTCAAGTTTTCTCTTTATACTAGTATTATCCAATTAGATAAAAATAAATTTAAATAATTATTAAGAACAAAATTGAACTTTAAATAATAACCAAAGTCAGATCAGAGGATTTAGAGAAGACCAAATACCTATCAGTATTAAAGCTGCTCTACAGCATTTGGGGGCTGCATTTGGAAGGTAGGTTAAGAAAGCCATTCTAAAATTCCTAAATGTTCCATCAACTCTGCATCAATTAAAGTTTAATGGATTTTTGAAAAGAAAAAAAAAACACGCATGGTTGTTTACTGCCTAATTCCCTCCACAGGTCCAGAAAAAGGGACCTTCTTGGGTTTCAAAGGGAGAAGTTTCTTTGTGATCGCAACTCAGAACAAGGGGTTTGAGTCACACACACTCCTCTGTCAATCATGTCTGAGGTTCTGAGCATGTGTAAACTCTCACGGAGCCAGACAATAGCACCTTGCTATTCAATCACTGATTTCGATCCCTCCTTGGCTAAACTTTAACACCTGTAAGCCAGCAATTGGGGTAGGGAAGGTTGATAGAGCCCTTTTGGACGCATGGGATTTTAGGACCTAAGGGTCTCGGATTTATTGCACAGGCAGACACCCAGACATTACCTTGAACACTAAATCAGTTTAAACTTACAAAAACAAAATGTTCTGTACATTTTCTGCTTTTTACACACAATGTTTGGGAGTCTGAGTGGATGAAGCATTTGAGATATTGAATGTACACCCAGAGCAATATACTGGTGGGCTTCCATTATGCTGTTTTACTGATTTACTTGAGCCTGATGAGTCAAAAGCAGCAGGACAGAAAAAAACATTTTCAGTGGCTCAGGGCCTCCCTTCCACATGGTAACAATGTCAGGCAGAGCACTCACCTTTCCCTCCTCTCCTTCTTCCAATCTCCGGAAGACAGGGGACAGGAAAGCCTTGCTACCCACTCCCCAAAGATGAGTTGCAAGGCTCACCTGTGGATTAAGTAAGGAAAGCCAGCCCTAACTAGTTTGGCTCAGTGGATAGTGCCTCGGCCTGTGGACTCAAGGGTCCCAGGTTTGATTCTGGTCAAGGGCATGTACCTTGGTTGTGGGCACATCCCCAGTAGGGAGTGTGCCAGAGGCAGCTGATCAATGTTTCTCTCTCATCGATGTTTCTAACTCTCTCTCTCTCTCCTTCTCCCTTCCCCTCTGTAAAAAATCAATAAAATATATATATATTTTTTAAAAGTAAGGAAATCCATATGAGCGCAGAACTTTGAGGGAAAGAACTAGAAAATGGCTTGCTATCTGCTGATGGACAATATGTCTTATTTTAAGTGTAAGTTCCTTAATGACAGGGGACCATATTTTTATGAAGAGTAGAGAGTGGCATCTAACAAATGGTATATGCTGACAAGGAACTCAACTGGAACTCAGCTTCCATTCATAGAAGTCTCTTTGTCTTGGTATGCACTCACACTCCCTACTTTCACTTTGTATTTCTAGGTTCATCAAACCCTCAGATTCAGTGTTGAAAGTCAAAGCGAAACCCCCCCATGAAGAAAACCACACTGATTTTTACCTGCTTTAATGTCAATGTTTTGAGAAACTAAAAATAAATCAGTCCAGTTCATTCCACGCTCACCTTTGGGGGTATATAAAATACCTCCAATGAAATCTCAGCAAATTTGACTTGCCTCAGAAATGTTCACTATTGAGAGAGTTTTAAATTAAATCCAAAGCTTTCACGTTGATTTTTAAAGACTCCAGCATGAATGTGTCAATTCAGTCAAATATTTAATGGTTGACAAAAGAAAAATAAGGCACTTCTAAATTTCAACTTATTGTAGGTGCTTTGTAAAAACCTGAATCCCTCAACTATGCAAATTTCTCTGTTAATATGCATATGATAACACTGCCAAACAAAAGAGAGAAGATAGATAGCTCAATGAGTGAGGGCAGATAGAGAGGAAAGAGAAAAAAAGTTAGGGGTGAGAAAAGATCGAAAGATAGGTGGTTTTTTCCCACCCATATCTGAAACAGGTAGAATGTTCACCTGTTACTAGAATAGATGTGATATTAAATGCTCAAATCAGACGTGGGACAAAATTGGCCTGTCCAGTTTATCGGGGGCTGAATTTAGACAGTTGGATTACCTGGAGCCATCTTCCCAGTACCTGGAAAGCATTCCTCGGTGCTTTTCTGTCCATCAACCTGAGAGGATAGGACAGGGGCCTGCCCTGACTGTGAAGTCCAGGGTAGTTGAGAGCCTAATTGAAGAACTAGGAAGGAAGCTAAGATCCTACTACTGGGAATGTACAAACACATAGCAGGAGGAGCCAAGTCAAAGACCTGTCCTGGTCAGTGGGAACTGGCTGGCCAGAAGGGAGAAGTTGGGGTGGTTTCTAGAAGATGGTCTAATGGGAGCATTTGGAGGCTTCATCATCCTCTTTTTTTAAAATATCGATTTCAGAGAGGAAAGGAGAGGGAGAGAGAGATAGAAACATCAATGATGGAAGGATCATTAATTGATTGGCTGCCTCCTACATACCCCACACTGGGGATTGAGCCCACAACTCGGGCATATGCCCTGAATGGGAATCAAACCGTTCATAGGTCGACGCTCAACCACTGAGCCATGCTGGCCGGCATCCTCCTCCTTTTTAACTAGAAAATGATAACCTTGACTGATAAAATTAAAAAGGCCCCAAGTGGAAATTCCTTGGAGGGGAGGGGATCATACACAGAGCTCACTCACCTCACTGTTCTGTGTTGCCCAGTTATTCATCTGCCACCCCAACTGGTGGCAATTCTCTCTCTCTCTCTCTCTCTCTCTCTCTCTCTCTCTCTCTCTCTCTCTCTCTCTCATTTGGTAGATAGTCAGTAAAAGTACTCAACTCAATGACTTAGTGGACGAATGCTCCTGGAAAGACACTACTTGAGACTTTCAATCTGAAGGGTGTTAGGATGTTTTTGAGGCATGTGTCCCCAGGGTCAATTGAATATTGTCCATCTCTAGGAAGCCCCAAGAGGGCTACACTCATGCTCAGTTTCCCTTCTCTAGAATAAAAGTGGCTGTTTCTTAGCCCAGGTGCCCATCAGTAGATGAGTGGATAAAAAAGCCATGGTGCATTTACACCATGGAATACCATGCAGCTGTGAAAAAGAGGGAGCTCTTGAGACAGCATGGATGGACCTGAAGACTGACTATTATGCTAAGTGAAATAAGCTAGTTAGAGAAAGGCAAATATCACATGATCTCACTCATATGTGTAATCTAATGAACAAAATAAACTGATGAACAAAATAGGTCCAGAGGTATGGATGCATGAAACAGAATAATAGACATGGGCCAGGGGGAGGGACAGAGCGTGCAGGAAGAGATTAACCAAAGAACATATGCATATATGCATAACCCATGGACACAGACAATAGTATGGACAAGGTCTGGGGTAGGGCAGGGGTTGGATGGAGGGGGCAAAAAGGGAGAAAAGGGGAGACATCTGTAATACTGTCAGCAATTTTTTTAAAAGTCACTGTTTCTTTTCTGGAAATATACAAGGAAGTGTATTATGGGCAGTCCATCTTCCCGCCTTTTTGCCTATATAACTAAGTCTCTCTTTGCCTGAAAAATATAGTGTGTGTTTCCCAACTGCAAAGAGACCGTTGAAAAGTAAACCACAGAGCAGTATTTTAATGAGAACATGATTACCTAACACCCCACTGTGGTTTCAGGTGGCATTGTGCCAACCTTCCAAAATGATACCAGAAGTTCAGAGTTAAAAAAAAAAAAAAAAAAAAAAAAAAAAGACAGAGAATGAGAAAAAAGTGATTAGCATCCCCTTAGTGAAGGTAGGTAGCTTTGTTTCTTGGATGGCTTCCAAAAAGAGCTCTATAGAAGAACATAGGTTATTGGTGTTCACAGTTGAACCAAACTTTCTTCCTGTTTTGAAAAGTTTGAGAGAGAAAAAAGGGGGGCCACCCTTGAATTAGTACATGATGTGCTGAATGCGGTGTTTTCAGCACCAAAGAAAGCTTTGCTATGTCTCCGCCATCAACTTGCCTTCTGCACACCCACTTGCTATTTCTGTAGCCTAGGTTACAAGACCACAGGTGTTGATGCTGTGGAGTGAAGGCTGCAATGACCCTGCAGAACAAAGCCCAGGCGTGCATTATTCCTCCCTGGATGGCAGCTTGTGCTGGCACTGGGCACAGAGAAGAGGATGGAGGCCCTGGGGCTCGGTGGGGTCATTTCTGAAGGACATCCTTTCTTTGGTCTCCAACTGACCCAGCACTTAGACATAGACTGCATTCCAGGACCGAGACATGGGAACACAGTAGTGCATTATGCTGTCCAGGAACCTGGGGAGCTGCGCAGGTGCTTACTATATTTTTTAAGCAAAAAAAAAAAAAAAAAGGTGGGCCCTAACCAGTTTGGCTCAGTGGATAGAGCGTCGCAGGTTCAATTCCGGTCAAGGGCATGTACCTTGGTTGCGGGCACATCCCCAGTAGGGGGTGTGCAGGAGGCAGCTGATCAATGTTTCTCTCTCATCAATGTTTCTAACTCTCTATTCCTCTCCCTTCCCCTCTGTAAAAAATCAATAAAATATATATATATATTTTTTAAAGGCGGGAAAATGAGCTGCCCATAAGACAGTTCCTTGTATATTTTCAGAAAAGAATCAGTCACTTTTTTAAAAAATTGGGGTTGTGGTTTCATTTCCATGTTGAGTTTCCAGACTTAACCCCTGAAACGCCTTCTGCAGTTGTCTTCCCACCAGTTAGTTCAACGAGAACCAGGTGGCCCTGAGCGGCCACAGGAAAGAGGACCACAGAGTTGCAGGATGCTGCAGTGGAGCCCCTTCGTCCTACAGCTGAAGAAATCCAGGCCCAGAGGAAGCTTAGAGATTCACCCAAAGTCACACAACTACTCAGCAGCCAAAAAACAACCACTTACATGCAAAGTGATGGGCACAGCGCAGGCACAAAATATACGACTTTCCTTCCTTGCAAAGCATTTAGCTTTGGGCTAACCCTGAGAAGGCAGGTGGGCAAGTACCACAGACTCTTGCCCTCAAGAAGTTACAATATCATGCACTAGTTAGTTTGGCTCCGTGGATAGAGCATTGGCCTGTGGACTGAAGGGTCCAGGGTTCAATTCCAGTCAAGGGCACATGCCTGGGTTGTGGGCTCGATCCCTAGTGTGGGGCCTGCAGGAGGCAGCCAATCAATGATTCTCTCTCATTATTGATATTTCTATCTCTCTCTCCCTCTCCCTTCCACTCTGAAGTCAATAAAAATATATTTTTTAAAAAGACAGCACAAAATATTACCTTTAAAAAAAAAAAAAAAGAAGTTACAATAGCACAGCTGGCTGGTGGGGCTCAGTGGTTGAACATCGACCTATGAATCAGGAGGTCACAGTTCAATTCCCAGTCAGAGCACATAACCAACCGGGTTGGGGACTTGATGCCCAATAGGGGGAGTGCAAGGGGCAGCCAATCAATGATCGATGTTTCTATCTCTCCCTTTCCCTTCTTCTCTGAAATACATAACAATATATTTTATTTAAAAAAAAAAAAAAGTTACAATATCTTAAAGTTAACAACATGTACACATTAGGCACGGGACAATTACAAGCTAATGCAAAACAGGGTGCAAGAAGATGCATATAGCATAAGTGCAATGTAACGAAAATGCTCTCACTCTTCACTCCCTTCACCTGGTTAATTACTCATTTCGTCTTGGTTTTGAGGTTGCCTATTTCAGGAAGCCCTCCTGGGTTTGGTTCAACTTGGACTGTAAGTCCCTGTGCACTTCTCTGGGTTCCTGGCCGGCCTTATGTACTACTGCATCACCATGCCTAGTGCCTGGAATGCAGTCCATGCTCAGGAAATGTTTGGGGAAGGAAGGAGCTGAATGCCCATCAGCAACCTTTCAGCCAACAAGTTGGATTAGAGGTGAGCTTGAAGATGGGAAGAATTTGTATCAATACAGAAGGTGGCCCAGAATGGATGGATAACACCCCACCCCCATAGAAAAATCACCCCAAGCTCTGCTGGAGAGAGGTCAATGAGGAGACCCCCATGGATGGGACAGTCATCTTTGATGAAGAGGATCAGAAAGGCGCTTCTGGGTAAGTCAGATAAAACTAGACTACAGGAGGTCACGGATACTAACAAAAGGATGCCAACCAGAAGGAAGATGTGATGCCCTTAAAAAGAAGAGAATTAGAGAAAATCTAAGCTACTAGAAAGCTGCACACAGCAAATCACACTGCTCAGTTTTATTTATTTTTTATTTTTTAAATTTTATATGTTAAATTGATTGGGGTGACATTGGTCAATATGAACATATAGGTTTCATGTGTGGGTTTCTATGTTACAAGATGTGTATATTGCACCATGATTGACAACGCAACAAAGAGGCAGCCAACCAGATGGGAGAGGATATTTGCAAACAGTAGCTCCACCTAAGGTTTATTTTCCAAAATATATAAAGAACTTGGAAAACTCAAAACCAAACAAACAACCCAATCAAAAAGTGGGCAGAGGACCTGAAAACACACCTCTCCCAAGAATTCATACCAGCAACCAATAGATATATGAAAAGATGTTCAATCGCTCTGACAATTAGGGAAATCCGCTCAGTTTTAGAATCTGATTTTGAGAAGCGTTTTCCTGCACTTGAAAAGCTTGCAGGCTTCCCTTTGGTAGCTGGGTTTTCCCCCCTTCTCACCTTCAAAGTGTTTTCTTTCTCAAAACCTGAAAAGACAGGCTGGGTTTCACCTTGGGAAAATGCAAAATAGCCAGCTGCAGAGAAGAAGGAAAAAAAAAAGAATCTCAATCTCAATCACAGATTTCTTTGAAACACTGAACTGAAGGGAATTCTGGAAGGACCACTGACTCCTATGGCCAGAGAGTCAGGATGAACAGATAATGCGCTGACTCAGTGGCCGGAGGAAACTTCTCCTGGGGTTCTGACACTTCTTACCTGCATGCTTTTACCAAACAAGGGAGCATCATCTTGCGCCTGGGGGACACCTGGTAGGCATTCACAAAAGGAAAGGAGTTCTGAGAAGAACTATAATTAACAACAGCAGAGAGGACATGGTGTCTGCTATCTTATGGTTCATCCACAGGGTTATCAAAATCAAGGAGCAAAAGTAGTTGTCTGGGAAGTGGTGTGAAGGAGGAACAAAGATTAAAGGAGAACAGTGGGCCCTAGCCCATTTGTTCAGTGTTTAGAGCGTCATTTCTAACCACTGGCCCGTTTGGCTTAGTGGTTAAAGGGTCACGGGTTTGAATCCTGATCAAGAGCACGTACCTTGGGTGCAGGTTTCATTTTCAGCCCTGGTCGGGGCACGTACAGGAGGCAACCAGTTCATGTGTCTCTCACACATCCATGTTTCTCCCTCTCTATCCCTCCTCCCTCCCTTCTACTCTCTCTCTCTAAAGACCCAAGGAAAAAATATCCTCAGGTGGGGATTTTAAAATAGAATAATGGGACTGGGGGTATAAAATATGCCCCTCCCTCACATCCAAGACAGAAGGTACTATTCTGTAGGCAGCCATAAGCTGCGTAAAACACAGCAGACTTAATGTTGGCTCATACCATTTTGCATGATGCTAACTTGAAGGAAACTCTGGGAAAATAAGAGACTGGAAGAGAGCAGGTGTATCTGTGGATGCCTAGCTGCTAGGCCAGTGGTCGGCAAACTCATTAGTCAACAGAGCCAAATATCAACAGTACAACAATTGAAATTTCTTTTGAGAGCCAAATTTTTTAAACTTAAACTTCTTCTAATGCCACTTCTTCAAAATAGATTCACCCAGGCCATGGTATTTTGTGGAAGAGCCACACTCAAGGGGCCAAAGAGCCACATGTGGCTCACGAGCCGCAGTTTGCCGACCACGGTGCTAGGCAGTCCTGAACTGTTGCTGGTGGCATTGTACTCCAATGTAGAGCAGACTGAGTAAAAAGTAGACCACATCTCTCAAATAAGAGCCCTACACAGGCTCATGATGGTTCTGCTTCTCCCCAGGGGAAGGTCACCTGCAGGTTATAGGTTTAGAGATCAATACAATCCCTTGGGCCAAGATGTCATTGTGTGCAAGGCAGCAAGCCCTGGGGTAGATGACGATGGATCCTCTGATTGGCCATCCCTCTCTCAGAGCCCATCTGGGAGCAGATTTGAACTTCTCAGTGGCATTTCAAACAGCCTAAGTCCCAGTGATCCTTGGGGTCCATGTGACTAAAAGAAGAGAGTCTCCTAATGAGACGTTCACTCCTGGGGGACCAGGCAGGAAACATGAGGGGTGGGCTTCTGCACTAGAAGCAGCTCTTTGTCACCCACACACTGGAACAGCCATAAGAAATGGTGACAGCCATCTTTCTGCTCACCACCAGCCTCTGGGGAACTCAGGGCAGCACCCACCTGCTAGGGGGTGCAAGAGAAAGCATGCAAACATCGCGTTTGTCTGGCCATATACTCCTTCACATAAAGAATGACGCCAGCTTCTAATGCCTTTGTCTCCCTCTTTCTCCTGAGTCCTCGACATGGGTTTCTATCATCTTCTAGAACATGACCTCCCCAGCCCAGGACTGGCTCAGCAACTGTGCCACAAATGATAATGTTGATGTCTGAACTCCTAGTAAGAGGGACACACCTCTCTGCATTATCTCCATTTTGATGAGGAAACTGAGGCAGCCCTAAAGCATCAAGTACCATGCCCAAAGCCTCTGGGTTAGAGAACCCCATCTCTTAGCTTTAGAGCCCAAGTTCTCAAACTGACTGATTTTGCTTCTTTGCCAAAGGTAGACTGGTGGAAGGAGGAATTGGGTGTGTCAGAAGCTTCTTAAAGAGCACTTCCCCTCCCCTGATTTCAGCAGCATCGGTCAGTCTCCTACCATTGAGCTACTGCAATTTTATGTGCCAATCTCAGTTATGGGTTTGAGGTCATAACTGTTTGTCCCTCCTCAAGAGCTCGTCACACCCAGTTTCCTGGTTTCATTTGTACTTTGGGGTTCAACTGTCATTCCCCAGCCCGCACATTGGTTTCACTTCCTTGGGCCCTAATTAATTCGTTTTTTGAAATAGGGATCTATCTACCAGGGTGGGTGTGAGAAATAAGAAAAGGTGCATCAATATTAAGACTACAGGAGCTTCACTATTCATGCATTAGTGAGCACTTCATAAACAAAAGCATTGTGACGGAGTATTTTTATCCTTTCATATCAGTCTTCTGTCTCAGCTCTGGCTGAAATCAGAGTCACGTAGAGCGTTTTTTAAAAATACAAGTGCCCAAGACCCCACCTCAGTTCTACCAAGTGAGAAACGACTGAGGTAGAGGTTCAGGGGTCTGAATTTAAACTCAAAGTAAGTAAGCTTCCTTTTTGTGAGGGGTCTAGGCCAGTGGTTGGCAAACTGTGGCTCTGTTGACTAATGCGTTTGCCGACCACTGGTCTAGGCCAAGCGAGATGTTCACCCTTCCAGAGGATTCCATAAGGGATTCCTGCACAGAGTAGGAGGTAGGTTTAGAGGGCCGGGAAGCTGCCTCCCAAATAACAGCCCTCTCATTTGGTTGGTTCTTGGTTGGCAGCTCACTCCTGCAAGCAGTGAGTAGTAACCGGTGTAGAGAGATCCCTTCCTTCTGTCCCATTCTGTAACTGTCATTTCCCAAGCTCTCTCCCTGGCAGCCCAGCAGGGGTAGGTGCTGGGGGCCAGACAAAAGCTATGCTCCCTCCAGAGCTGCCTTTCCTCTGCCAGACAAGATTGCTTTTAACAACCACAAAGTTTCATGAGTCACCAGATGAAAGCTGGTCATGCCCTAGGTGTCTGTTAATGAAGAAGATTCGTAAACATAAACACACGCAAAACAAACTATGACTTCAAGACACTTTCCAATAAATATGGTTATTTTACTAATCACAACAGCATCCACATTTGAAAACTTGTAGTGCATTATTTATTCGGTCTGAGAATATTTGGATCCTTTATAATACCTCCCTTGGGACCTAATACCCCAAGGTTGCAAACCAACATGTGCCACCCTGTCAGAATCAAAGCCCAGTGGCCTGCCCACCTGTCCTTACTTGCTCCTGGACAGTAAGTATCTGCCCAAGAACCAATTGTGGAACTGTGACAGTGTTTGAAATGAGTCACCAGTGAGTAACCAAAGGGCCAGAAAAGTGGTCTGAGACCAAGAAGGAAAGAGAAAATGGACCTCAAAATAAACTTCCTATAGCCGACTACCCCTAAGGCCAGGCTTGAGCCACTCTGAGAACCAAAGTTGGACACACAAAGATAGACTGGACACTTGGCAGAGCAACGGTGATAACGGGCAATGGTCTGGAAGCAAAGGGCACCTATTTCCTCAAAAATGTTGATTTACAAGTAAAAGCACAAGGGTACAATGCAAGTTATTTTCAATGTTCTGCTAAGAATTATGTTTGCAGTTAAGGGACCCAGAAATTATTTTAACTTTAGGTGTCTTGGATACGACATCCCAACCGAAGTGTGCATGGTCTAGGCACTGTGGCCTCACTGCAAGGCTCAGCTCAAATTCCATCCCTTCTGCAAAGCTCTTCCTGGGTATATTGGTTTGAAGTGACTCCTTACTCAGAACTTGGGCCCCAACCCTGGTGATTTTGATTCTGTAGGTCTGGGAAGGGCTAATCTCAGTTTTGGGTTTGAGATCATAACTTCTTTTCTGTATAATTCATCTGATCTGTGATCATAAACATTACGGATGACCATATTTGAACTGTTATTATATACAGATGCTGATTTGAGCTCTTGTTGAAGTTTCTGAAGACAGTCGCTTCTTTCCTTCTGCCTTTTCTCCTATAGCTCTCGGCACAGCAACCAGCTCTAATTGGTGTTCAATACCACATACTGATTTGCTTTGATCCAACCTAATTATCCTAGCCTGGAGAATGAGCTCCAAATCATACCCAAGCAGAGGCCTCAGAAGTGTAAGGGGAGGATCTTGGAATCTACTTTTTCTTTTGTCTGCCAAGTTTGCCACCTCTGATGGTTATCTTTTAAAGATGTGCAAGTAGATGAAATCACCCCAGTGACATCAGTAACAGGATATCATTTGACGCTCTGTGATGCACAAAAGCCCACAAGTCAAACGCAGGTGTTGGTGAGAAGTCAACACCCAAACTTTAAAAAATAAAAGGATAAGCCTTCAGACTTTCTCTAAAAAGCATCATGTCCCCTCTCAAATAGCCTCTCCCACTGACCTCTGTTCATCACACCCAGCTGAAATTCCAGTCCCCCTGTCCTCCTCCTTCCTCAGCCCCACATCAATGAGTTACCAGATGCTATTTTCCCAAGATCTCTCCTATCCATTAGCCTCCTTCCAGTTTCCACCACTGTCCAGTTAGCCCAGACCTTTATGAATTATCCAAATAGTTTTCTGTCTGTTCTCTCCACCTCAGCTTCCTCTTCCCAACCCATTTTACACTCCACTTACACATTCATTACTCTAAAGCATAGCTCTGACCATATTATTCTCCAACTCAAAATCTTCCCAGTTTCCTGTTACTTTAGAGAATAAAGTCCAGATCTCTTAGCCTTGCCTATGCTCTAGCTTCAAAGCACCTTTCCAGACAGAACCTCAACCTATACTCCATGGAACTGGCTGATGACAGTTCCTGGTTCCATGCTTTTGTTCATGCTTCCTCGTGTCCATCAGAATGTCCTCCTTCCTTTGCATTTCTTCCCAGGTCAAAACCTTATCTATTCTTCATATGCATCTCTTGTGTGAAAGGCCTCACCCTTCCCTAATGGACCTTGTTTCTACTCATTTACGCTGTCCATCCTGCTCTGACTTGTATCACAGTTACCTATGTTCCTATATCATCTCCCGGGATGGATTCAAGTGTCTTGAAATCAAGGACTGTATGCTATTCATCTACATCTATCCCAGTGCCTAGCAGGGCTCTGCACATTATAGGCACTCAAAATAGTTTGTGGAGCCCTGCCAGTGTGGCTCAGACATTGAGTGTCGACCCATGAACCAGGAGGTCGCTGGTTTGATTCCAGGTCTGGGCACATGCCCAGGTTGCAGGCCGGATCCCTACAGGAGGCATGCAGGAGGCAGCCAATAGATGATTACCTCTCATCATTGATGTTTCTATCTCTCTCTCCCTGATCAGCTGCCTCCTGCATACCCCACACTGGGGATCAAGCCCGCAACCCAGGCATGTGCCCTGACCTGGAATTGAACCATTACTTCCTATGCATCCTAGTTCATAGGTGAAGGCTCAACCACTGAGCCAAAACAGCTTGGAAAACATTTTTTTAAAAAAATTAGTTTGTGGGAAGAAGGAAGGAAGAAAGGGAATGAAAGAGATCTCAGAAGTAAAAGAGAAGGAACTCAGAAGGAGCCAAAAACACCAGAAAGAGAATCCACTGAAGGAAGAGATGGGTCACAAAGAAAAATGAAAAAAATTAAATAAAATGCTGTGGACAGACACTGGGCAGTGTGAGTGTGTGTTCCAGATTTGCAGGAGAGAAGATCCAAGGAAACTTACTTGCACCATGAGAGGCCTTCATGCCAACCTTGATGTGATCCCCATGGCAGACTCCAGCATCTCATTATCTCCCACCCCTCATCACAGGGCTGGGGGCTTCAGGTGAAACTTGGTCCCTGTGATTTATGAAACTATAATGAGTAGAAATTTGCTTTCATCCTACACTTCATCTAGATTTAACTAGACCAGTGGTCGGCAAACCGCGGCTCATGAGCCACATGCGGCTCTTTGGCCTCTTGAGTGTGGCTCTTCCACAAAATACCATGGCCTGGGCGAGTCTATTTTGAAGAAGTGGCATTAGAAGAAGTTTAAGTTTAAAAAATTTGGCTCTCAAAAGAAATTTCAATTGTTGTACTGTTGATATTTGGCTCTGTTGACTAATGAGTTTGCCGACCACTGAACTAGACCATCGTATCTCTATAATAATTAACTTTTTTAAAAAATATATTTTATTGATTTTTTACAGAGAGGAAGGGAGAGGGATAGAGAATTAGAAACATCGATGAGAGAGAAACATCGATCAGCTGCCTCCTGCACACTTCCTACTGGGGATGTGCCCGCAACCAAGGTACATGCCCTTGACTGGAATCGAACCTGGGACCTTTCAGTCTGCAGGCCGACGCTCTATCCACTGAACCAAACCGGTTAGGGCTATAATAATTAACTTTTAATTAACGTTATTTCAGTTTACAACGTAGCCTTTAGGATTACTTTGTATGGTCTTCATATCAACCCTGCAAGGTAAATAGTTAACAGAATTCCCTGATAACTGTCTGGCGATTCAGAGTCTGCAAAGCTCCCTGAGTCACACTGTCATCTCATTCGGTGCCCACTCACACGCTTCCATTACTTCTTAGCGCCAAGTCACACTCAGGGAGACCCATCCCCTCCGGGACCCAGCTGCTGCTCCACACGCCGGTATCCTGGCACATATAGTTCTCTGGGTGGAATTCTTTTTAGCTCTTCACAATCTTCACCTCCAGAAGGGGTGTCCATCACCACAGGTACACCTGGATTCGGTGGCTGCCTCAGCTTCTGCAGAAACTCTGAAAGGGGACTCAGGACACATGACACAGCCTCCAGCCAGTGAAGAAACACAGATACATGTGTACACACATCTGTCCCCAGCAACACAGAAAAGGGAGGGCTTGTGAGGGAAAACCCACTTGCCTTGTTCACAGGAGAAAAGAGGAGAGTTCTTTATATTTACAACAAAGTGTGACAGCAGGGGAGTGAGGGGATGGTGACACACAGGACTCAGACCTATTTTTGCCAATTCCTGATTCTTGTGGATGCCTCACAGGCTCCCATTCTCAACTCTTCTGCTGAATTCATTCAAGGAAACTCACTCTGTTCACAGAGACACAAAGGTGTGGGGCCAGAGACTGCAGACCGCAGGCCAGCAGAGCAGGGCAATCTACTTGGTTCTCTCTGATTCAAGGTGTGGGAAAGCACAGATTTTTTCAAGGAGAAACTAAAGCAGTTTGAAAACTATACCTGATCATGTATTTTGTTCATATTTGGAAAACAACCTAGTTTTCCCATTACAAACTACAGCAAGTAACGTTTAACAAAACCCTCTTGGCTGGTGGAGAATGGGCCAAAGATATTTGGTATATTCATGTTTTCAAGAAAGATTTCTGGAGATTTCTTCTGGGACCTACCAATTATGTTTTTATGTTTAGCATATAAGGCTAGAGATGGTCTTTGTCTGCCGGGTCCCAGGGAGCCAGGTTGGTGACCCTCAGCAGCTGAACTCAAACAGAAGCCTGGATAAAAATTCATGGCAGTGCCCGAGTGAGCTTCCCCTTTCTAGAACTGAGGCGGAGGCACAGACAGGCATATGACACAGAAGAGAGGGAGAAGTTGCTGGGACATCAAATGACTGAGAATATGGGATTCCATAGTGGGTGGTCATGGTGTGTGTGTGTGTGTGTGTGTGTGTGTGTGTGTGTGTGTGTATGAAAGAGAGAGAGAGAGAGAGAGGAATTGGGGGATGGTGAGGGCTTTGGTTAAAGGAGGGAGCAGTGGTTCTTATATTATGCTGGCTAATTGTCAATTTATGACAAAAACCTTAGCACACCCCATGTAGGGGGGCATAAATGCAGTCAGAAAAAAATCCCCCTCAAAAAAAATATAACAGCCTCCAGAACCCTAACCCACAGTGAAAATTTACTGGGCAGAGAATAAGAATCCTGTTCAGTCTTGAGGAGCCTCATTTAAATCAGTTTGGGGAGAAGCCTGAAGATGGGACTGGAATGCCCCCGTCCCCCACCACCACCCTGTTTATCAGCAGCGATAAAGCTCTCGGCAATCTGGACGTGCAAATGAGACCTGGGTGTGGAAAGGATTCATTCAAGTTGCTCCAAGTTGCTGGAAGTCATTCTCTGCTGAGGTCATTCTCCTATACCCCAAAAAGCAATAAACCATCCACACAGGAGCCGAGTTCTGAACAGTAAAGGGGAAACGGGACAGACTGGGGACACTGATGCCCACTCCCTCGGGGCTGCCCTACCTCAGCTCCCAAAGACAAGCAGGGCACAGAGGTGGCACTCAGCAAGTGGACTCGAGGAAAACAGCCCAGGGGCTGAGGCCACAATATACTAACCACAGGGATAATATAGTGGAAAACAAGGAGGAAAACCCAAAACTCTGCCTTGTTATTTTTAAGCGACTCTGAAAACAGTTTTGTTTCCTTTTGTTTAAAAAGAAACCACTCTAGCCCTGGCCTCTGTGGCTCAGTTGGTTGAGTGTTGTCCCATGCACTGAAAGGTCACTGGTTCAATTCCAGGTCAGGGCACATACCCAACTTGTGGGTTCGATACCCTGGTCAGGGTGCATAGCGGATGCAGCCGATCAATGTTTCTCTTTCATGTCGCTGTTTCTCTCTCTCCCTCTCCCTTTCTTTCTTTCTAAAAGCAATACAAATATATTTTTTAAAAAAGAAAACACTCCAACACAGTGCCATCCCCAATTTTTAGGGATTCCAGGAAATTCCCTGAGCTTTTGACTGGAAGGGGTTGGAGGGAAGGCTAGATGATAAAACAAAGCTGTTTTCTCCAGGCAGCCAACAGCACCTGCTAAAAAAGATGCATTTACTAGTAGGCATAGATCTTAAAACAATTTTTAATGTTTTTATTGATTTTTAGGGAGATAGGAAGGGAGAGGGATAGAGAGATAGAACCATCCATGAGAGGGAAACATCATTGATTGGCTGCTTCCTGCATGCCCCCTACTGGGGATGGAGCCTGCAACCTGGGCATGTGCCCTGACCAGGAATCAAATTGGTGACCTCTTGGTTCATGAGTCAACTCACACTGCCCAAGCAAGACAATTTTTTAAGTATTCATTTTACCCTGGTTCCTCCTGAAGTAATACTAAGCAAAGATAGAGTTAGCCTCGCCCTTTAATTGCCTGTGTCCACATTTTATTGCTGCTTTCCCACATTTTTTCTCCACAGTGAGTACATCTGAAAGGTTTGGGAGGCCTTAAAAAAATCCAGCACTAAATCTTTTGAGTCACTTAATCCCCAAATCTTCCACGTTTGGAGGTAATTTTCTTTATGAAAAGACATCCTAGCCTTGCCTGATTCCACTGTCAAACTTGCTAATGGAACAAAGAGGTCTCACAGTAGACTCATCCGTGGCTACAGAAATAAGCATCTCAGGAAGGGCAGGTTTTGCTTTTGGGGATGGTTTTAGCTCCTGCTGTCATTGGCTTCCTCTCTTGGCAACTGATCCAGCTAAGTTGTAGCTAAACTAGACCCAGTAGATAGAAAATTGGGAAGGCAGGAGCCTAGGGAAAGGGCTGTCTGGTAATAGGTTTGCCCAGCAGTGAATGAGCTCCTTTTCTGAGTAACAGTCTGCCCATCTCTAGGAGTATTCAGCGAGGGGACCACCCTGCTGTGTGGTTGTAGCAAGCACTCCTTGGAATAGAGACCAAATGGGTTCAAAGATCCCTTCCAACCCTGATTCCGAGTCTCTGTAACCACAGAAGGGGGCTTTCAAGGCACATATGAGATGCTTTATTACTTTTATTTCCTTCCCCCATCACATATGTCTTTCTTCTGCCCCACAATGAGAACATTTCACACTTTATTCAAAGCCCCATTTCCCTTTACCTCACTTTTATTGGTAACAGTGGAGAAAGCCATTTGCCTGTTCAATCTAAGCCTTCCACTGACAAGAAAGACATTTCAGCAGCTGAGATATGTATGAGCCTCTTTTAATAACAGGTAATGCTTACTGAGCACATGCTATATGCCCCACGCTGCACTAAAGACTTTATGCACTATCCTATTTAATCTTTCCACAAAGTGAAATGCCATTATTACAGCTAAAACAAAACAAAACAGACTTAGAGATATGCTTGCCCAGGATCTAGACTGGTAAATTGTGTTCTAGTAAACTGGCTCTCAGAAAACAAATAAATTAGCCCTGATTTATAGCATTTGCAGATCCCCTGGTGTGAATATTCCCACCGGGATCCATTTTAAGCAACCAGTGTGCTGCCCCTGATTCTGAAGTTGGAAGAGATGTGTGCAGTCAGCACTCAAGAACCTGTATGAGCTGGCTCTGAAGCCCCATGCTCTGATCCACTCAGCCACGCTGTTCTGCTAGAGATCCTCCTTCCTACTGTGGATCTTCCTGTTTAAAGAGTTGAGGGAGGAAAGTCCCTCCTCCCAAAGATGTTGTCCTACAATAGCTGAAAGCCCAGCACTCATGCATCAAGGTAGCCAAGAAGACTGAGAGCCTGAGTTGAGGGAAGATAGAGCCACAGGGAAGTTGAGTTAATTCTCTTGAGGGTCCCAAATACTAGCCTGAGTACAGTTGGGAGCCGCAAGGGAGGATCAACTCAGGAAATCCAAAGTGATTCATTTCAGTCTTGGAGTGATGGACAAATTCTGGTGCTGAGGCCACCCCAAAAGTATTCTGAGGCCAGTTCCAGCTATTTCCATTGTTGTCCTTGTGTATACCTGTATCTGTTCCTTCCCTCCTTCCAAGTCATCCAACTCCCCAATCTAGCTTTTGATTCCTAGTGCCAACACCTCAGGCCAGCTTACCGAGTTTCGTTTGTTGGTTTGTTTGCTTGCTGGTTTGTTTTGAATCAACACTTCAGATTTGAGAAATTTCTCATGAAAAAATCAGGACTTTCAGCTTCTCTTTTAAAATTGGAAGATCAGGCCCGAATTCTCACATAGGGCTATCAAGAGCAGTGACTGTTCCCCTAGACAGGGCATGCACCCTCCAGTTCTCCACAGTCCCCACCACTCCCTATTGCCTCGTTCATTTACAATATCTTTAGGCTTTTAGAGTTTGTCATTTGTGCCTTAGACTTACCAGTAGCTCAAAGGGCAAAATCATGGCTTTGGATTTAGAAAATTATTCATGCTAGAATACCACTGTATGGATGGATCCCTACCTACACACACGCACACACACACACGCACACACACACGCACGTACACACGCGCGCACACACACACACACACACACACACACACACACACACAATTGCCACTCTGTCCTTTTGCTAATATAAAGCTCTTGGTAGGATGATGTCAGCAAAATCTCATGGATGATCAAATCACTACATTTCCGGGAACACTCTGACTCTGCCATGGGATGCATAGTTCTCTTTAGAAAGCAGACTGTCCACAGGGCTCTGGGCACTTCCTCTTGTTATATAGCTGCCTGAGGTCACTGCCAATAAATTACTAGTTTAAGGAAAACAATGACAAGCCTTTTCCATGGAGAACACAGTTTGCTCACTCAATTATTTCCTAAAGTCATGCCCTCTTTCCCAGCTTGACACCATCATTTCTGAAGCAATAATATTGAGTCTGTTTATGGCCGTTTATCAGATCTGCAAAGTCACACCCGCAAAGCCAACACCATGCTTACCACACGGGCACAGCAAACTCTGGGAGAAATTCGTCCTCCTGGCAGGGGAATTAGTCAAGTAACGATAATTGCATTGTTAATTAAGTGACCAACTTGTTAAAATGACTTACCGGGGTAACTCTAAATAGGCTGTATGTGTTTACCAGCCTAGCTTTTCTCTCTGTATAAGAAATTTTAATAATCTCTTTTAGTAAAGTCAGATCTTTGCGAAATTCAAGAAATGACAGATTTAGGTACCAGGAAAACAGTAATTATTTTTCAAAATTGCTCTTATAGCTGCAAAACGGAAAGCTTTGGTTTATTTTCCAGTCATTTTCACTTGTTGGAGACAGAAGGAATTGAGGGAGAAGGAGTGGGACAGGTAGAGTGGGGTGGGGCACCATTTCTCCCACCTAATACCAGCTTAGAAATAGTTGACATTCAATAGCATTGTCTCTCTGAGATTTGTAGCCTTTTGCTAGAATTATATTACCTTGGGAAATAGCCTCCTGTTTTTAATCACTTAGGAATACATTAATTTTGTCCCTTTGAGTATCCCCTACTGCCATTAAGGAAGTTTTTTCCCCTTTCAGAAACAAAAAAATAAATAAATAAAATTAGATATTTTCCTTTTAAGAGACAGAGGAGGGACAGAGAGACTTGGTACATTCAGAAGGCCTTTAATGCCACTGCCTCCTGCCATCTACCATCAGGAGGAAATCTGTCCCTAAGCTTTCTCCTCGACTGGCTTTGAGCCTATTTGGGGACAGAGTACAGCTTTCTGTCATACACATACACATTCACACACAAATCAACCAGCAGCAGAGCGAGCAACAGGAGGTGGCAGATTGCTTGCCACTGTGTCACTGGATTTGGAAGCATCCCTTTCAAACTATGGCCAAAGCTAGTTATTCCCTGGGCTAACGCCAGCGTGAGAACTTGGGGACCCTGCCAAAGCCTTGACAGCCCTAACCTAGCCCTGTTGCCAAAGCCACACAGGAAAGTCATTAATTCATTAAATTAAGGTTCAGTAAAGGATTAGAGAGCCTGTTATTTGTTCATCAGCAGGCTAGCTTCATACTGGATATCTGAGCATTCACTTTAAGGAACCTACAATATTTGGGGAGGAGAAGAAAAGACATACATTTATTTTTTAATTTTTTATATGTACTTATTGATTTTAGAAAGAGAGGAAGTGAGAGGGAGGGAGAGAGAGAGAAACATCAATGTGAGAGAGATACATCAATTTGCTGCCTCCTGTACGCCCCCTACTGGGGATCTAGCCTACAACTGGGGCATGTGCCCTGACTGGGGAATTCAATCCACAGCCTCCTGGTGCCTGGGAGGACACTCAACTAACTGAGCCACACCAGCCAGGGCTACACTGGAAGGAAGGAAGGAAGGAAGGAAGGAAGGAAGGAAGGAAGGAAGGAAGGAAGGAAGGGAGGGAGGGAGGGAGGGAGGGAGGGAGGGAGGGAGGGAGGGAGGGAGGGAGGGAGGGAGGGAGGGAGGGAGGGAGGAAGGAAGGAAAACATCACCAGAGATGCCACTCAAAGTAGCATGTGAGTAAATGTTAAGTGACCTGTCGGAGGAGGGAACTTTCAGAGGGTGAATCACAGCAGTCAGAGAAAGAAGATAGATTGGGTGCAGATCCTCACTGTGTGATCACAGCCAAGTTCCTAACCACCTCTGGACCTCCATTTCCTTGTGCAGGAGGTAGAGGTGCTATGTGCCTTGTTGCGTGGTTGAGGATGATGTCGGCTACATATTACAAACGCTCAGTAAGTGTATGAGTTCTGTTTTGTTTTCAAGAACATCATGGAGTATTTGAGAAAGAAGTTTAGGTAGGATTGGCCCAGGGGAAAATAAAGGAAGACCATTCCTTGGAAAGAGGAAAAGAGAACTATTGTGGAAAATGTCATCATTATCTAGTGAGTACTTTAGAAAGTAGAAAGGTATGCAAAAGGAGGCATTCTATTTTCCGTTTACCTTATTTATTGGCATTTTCTCAACATGAAAATGTTTTATGTTTACTATAGAAAATTTAGAAAGCACAGAAAAATGCAAGGAAGAAATTAAAAAACAAATATAATTCTGCACCCAATGCAACTCCCATAAACATTTTGGTTTTCCTCTCAATCTTTTCCTCACACACATTTTAACATAACAGATCACACTATGTGCACAGTTTTAACTTCTGCTTTTTGCACCTGCTTCACGACCATTTCTCCCTGTCATTAAAAATTCCTCTTCACAAACATCCTTTGCAATAGCCACATGGAATTCCACATAGATGTACCAAAATCTTCTCAGCTATTCCACTGACGGGGAACATTTAGGGCTGTTCAGAAACTTCACTGTTATATATAATGCTTCCATGAATACCTTTGTGGCATAAATTCAATTTCCTTAGGATAAGCTTCTATAGGTGGAAATATTGTTCTAAGGTTCCTGCTGAATACAAAGTGCTTCTCAGGGAGAATTCCAAACCCACATTCCCACCAGCCACAGGAAGAGACAGTTGATCTTATCAAATCTCTGAAAACTTTTTTACCTAATTTGATAGTCATCAAATAGCATTTCCTTGTTCTCTCAATTATCTGCTTCCTTTAAAAAGGATCTAAAGGGCCCTGGCCCGTGTGGCTCACTCAGTTGATTGGGCACCCTCCCCTGCCCCAAAAGGTTGCCTGTTGGATTCCCAGTCAGGGTACATGCAGAAGCATACAGAAGGCAGAGAATGGATGTTTTGCTCTCACGCCCATGTTTCTCTCTTTCTCCATCTCTTTTCCTCTTTAAAAACAAAAAAAAATCAATTAAAAAAATTTAAATGAAAACATAAAAGGACCTAAAGGAGTCTTCTGATGAAGGAAGGAGCATTCTATTGCCTACAAACAATCAAATATTTATTGTGCCGGACAAGCGTTGAAATTAGGTTGAAGATCTGGGCAGGGTGGAGTGGGGGTCGGGGCTGGATTCAGACCGGTAGGGGTTTGCAGTGGGCGCCCAGATAGTGCTTTCCAGCCTCGCACCACCTCCCCGGGGCACAGTCTGGGTGTGGCCCCAGAGGGAGGGAGGGGCGGGGCTGATTCATCCGCTCTCCCCTCTGGGGTGTGCCTGGAGAGTCAGTCTCTCAAAGTTCAGCCACAGTGAAGAAAAGCGTTGTAGGTACAATGCAGCCAACATACTGGGTCAAAACTTTGAATTTGCCACCAACTACCAAGCTTCATGAAAAGCAAGTCATGGACCCTGTCTGAAATTCTGGTCCTTCAACGGATATGATGCCTACCTAGTTTGTGAAAATCCTGACGTTTTATTAACAGTTTAATAAAAGTAAAAGCGCTTTTTAACGTTTTTTAAAAATCTGCACAATGTAATATTATAAATGATTTTTATGTCATTATTGTGCCGTAAATTGGCTGTTTCTGCGAGTCCCACCTCCTGCCCCCAAAATCAGCTTTCAGTAGAGGAGGTCCTTCACCCACAAACATTCCAGACGGGACCCAGAGAAAATAGGAAAATTACGGTGTGCAGAGAAAAAGTTCCCAGTCTCTGGAACACCTTCACACTGGGAAGATTTATCTGGAAGAAAACAGGGGGTGGCGTTTAGGGTCCAGTCTGGGCAAGTCCTCTTCTTGGGGCCCTCCTGGGGTGAGGGGCCCCGCATCGCAGAGCAAGCGCCTTTCGCCCGCTGCCGCTCACATCTCCGCGGGTCGCTGCTTTCACTCCTGCGGTCTCAGTTCCAGCAGCCGCGCTGTTTCTCCGCCCGCCCTCATTCCCCGCCCACCCCCCTCACTCCCCCCCCCCCCCCCGCCCCTCACCCGCCCCATCCCGCCACACCCAGACTCCGCGCCGCCCGCGGGAGGTGTGCGAGGCTGGAAAGCACTGTCTAGGCGCCCACTGCAAATCCCAACCCATCTGGGACTCCTCCAAACGTCCAGCCCCGACCCCAACTCCACCCTGCCCAGCTCCTCAACCTAATTTTAACGCTTGTCCTCTGCGTAGAGCCGTGGAAGAGCTGGATGCGGAGTCCGGAGATCTGGGTTCCAGCCCAACCAGGAATCCTCATCCAGCTCGGGCATTTCATCTCTGAGAACCTGCTTCTTGTTTCCTCCGCATGGGGGCCTTGTGTTCTGTTACAGAAAGTATTATTTCTCTTATAAAAAGTATATACATGTCACAGTCTCCCTCCAAAATTATGCCAAATCATCCTTTCTTCTGAAAGTGTTTCCCGATTGTTTACACCTGACCCGGTACTGTTGCTGCGAGTGTAGATGTATAGCTATATACAGTTGTGCTCTGAAAAAGTAATCTGTACTCATTTTATTTTCTGAATGGACTGCATCTGCTGTAAGAGGAGGGAATGGCGTCAGATGCTGGACCCACTACCAGTCTTGCCGCCTACTGGTGGGTAACTGTGGCGAGTCACTTCTATCTGGGCCTCAGTGCCTCCATTTGTAGCATGCCTGGTCTGGAATTTCATCCACGTGAACAAAAATATATGAGCCACACAGGGACAAGTCGATTGCCCGCGCTTCCCACCTCTCTGCAGGCCCATCCCGCCTTCCCAAGTTGGGGGATACCTCCGGGATGCCCTCTCCAACTGGAGACTCACGAGGTGACAGAGAGCAAGCAGCAGCAGATCAGGGGCTTCCAAAGCTTACCCCCACGGAGCCGCCCGAATTCATACTCCTTGTCCCTCGCTCACCCCATCCTGGGCTTAGCTAACCCTCTTCCCCCATCCCTACCCCGCCTTCCTCCTCACGGCCCCGCCCCGCCCACCCTTGAAGCGCATGCGCCGCCCGCTGAGCGTGTGTTTATAAAAGTCCAGCTTTGGCCAGAAACTTCAGTCCTTGGCTGCGGCGGCAGATAGCAAAGTGGTCTCAAGAACTTGGGTGCTATGGGCGCTCCTGTAGAGCAAGCGGTTACCATGGACGGGTTCCATGTAAGTCCAATTTCAGCCTGTTTTTTTCTTAACTATTCAAACATATGAACTTAGGACGCGGCCCCACTCGGAGCGGGCAGAAGCGTCCAGGACATTGGAGGGCTGGTGCCCGGGAGAAGGGGCATGGGAAGGAGTTTTGGGCGCATGGCTACGTGGGGGTTAGGAATAGGATTGGAGTCTTTATCTCTGTAAGCAAAGGAGAAAAGATAGAAACCACTGTTTTGGTGGCTGCACGTGTCTCCCCCTTGATCCCTGCGGCGCGCAGCGGGCTTGCACGTTGTTTGCAAACAAGACATCTGTGCACGAGTGCAGAGAAGGTGTGCCCCGCACTGCTTCGGGAGTCTATTCAGTGGGTCTCTTCCTCGGGGGAGCGGGGTTTCTTTGGTGCGAATTACGTGAGATTTGAATTTAGAGGTGGAAGGCAGCGCCCCAGGACTGAGTTCCCGGAGGACGACTGCGCCCCGGTTAACTTCGGGCAAAGGCACTGGGAACCATTCTTGACGTTGGGCGCGTGTTCACTAAACTGCGTGGCCCGCAGAGCTGTGCCAGCACCCGAGCGTAGTGAGCAGCGGGAGGGAAAGGCGGACGGACCCGCAGGGCGGCTCGCCGCGGGGTTCTGAGTGTTGGCCGCAGCTGGGAGGTGCCTGGGAGCAGTGCGCGAGCCTTGGGATTGAGGGAGAGACCTCGAGGGGTCCGAAGCGCCGCGAGTGAGCCCTGGGGTTCGGGAGCTTGGACACTGCAGAGGTCGAAAGAGTACTTATAAGCAGCCCCGCGCAGCAGCACCCCGTCCCGAGGTGGGCGCGAGGGAGGCGGGAGGGTGGAGCGACTGTCTGGGAGGGCTCCTGGACTGCCCGCCGCCGCGGCGCAGACAGGCAGGTGCAAGTGGGAAGACGGTTTGGCTCTCACTTGAGCCCAGTTGCGCTGTTTAACCGTCGGTGGTTTCCTGAAGGCTTTTGAAAAACCTCTTACTGGGGAGGCTTTTCTTTCCCCCCAGCGGCGCGCAATTCAAAGGCGCTGCCGCGGAGCCGCCCAATCTCTCCCCCTGCACCCAGTCGGATAGAGCCTGGCGCGGGGCGGGGCGGAACCCTAGGAGCCGCTGCCTGCAGGCGGGAAGCTGAAGCGGGGGGAGGGGGGGGCGGAGGGGAAAGAACGCAGGGGCCTCGGAGCTGGACCACCCGGCCCCCAGCGCGCTCTCCGCCTGGAGGCGTCCAGCTGCAGACCTCCGACCCCATTAACTGGATCAGTGGTGGGGTGGAAAGCTACCCGGGAGGGTGAGGAAATGAAACTTGGGGCGAGTACCACGGGTGCAGTCCCCGTGACCTTCCCGTCCCAGGATAATGCTGCGCTCCCTAACCTCCCACGCACCAAGAGATAAATGTGGATTCTCAAAGGCAGGCCCCCGAGGAGCTTCAGCTGGGGAGATGAAGGGGGTTACTCACTTCTGACACCCCCACCCTTTGCTTTAAGGCTGCATTCTCCTTCCCTAACACATGTTGCTTGAAGTACACGATGGTTTGTGTTTAGACATGCGATAAACGTCGGAAAGCAAAGTTTTGTGCTTTAGAATAAAAAAGTCTAGAGTCTTTGGGTGTCTCTCTCTCTCTCACACACACACACACACACACTCACACACTCACACACTCACACACTCCTTCTGGCGAATCTTCACGCAGAAAGTTAAACCCTAGCTCCTCAGAACCCACCCTTGCTGGAGTGGCCTCTGTTTTGTTTTGTTTTTCCTTTGAAGTTTTTTTTCTAACCTCTAGTGGGCGGAGCAGAAGAGTTAGCAAAGACACAACTTTGAAACTTTCTGAATCTCCTCGCCCTTTTGTTCAAAACCAAGAATTTTGTAATTGGCTCTGCTAAAGAGGAATATAATGAAGTGACTTTGGGAGGAGGATTCTAGGATTCTGGAATAATTTTCTTGTGCTTCGTATTCCCAAGTACTTAAGTAGGAGCAGAATTTACTGAAGAAGGCTGGACTGAGTTGGGTCTTAAAAATTGCTTTCTTAAAATAGCAGAAATGTGTGGGGTTTTTTTTGAAGTGTGGGAATATCTGCTGAACTTGAAATTGAATGCCTATTCCCTTGCCTCTTTTGCAGATATACCCATCAGATAACTACACAGAGGAGGACCTGGGTTCAGGTGACTATGACTCTATAAAGGAACCCTGCTTCAGAGAGGAGAATGCCCATTTCAACCGGATCTTTCTGCCCACGATCTACTCCATCATCTTCTTGACTGGCATAGTGGGCAATGGCTTGGTCATCCTGGTCATGGGCTACCAGAAGAAACTGAGAAGCATGACAGACAAGTACAGACTACACCTGTCAGTGGCAGACCTCCTCTTTGTCCTCACTCTTCCCTTCTGGGCAGTGGATGCTGTGGCAAACTGGTACTTTGGAAAGTTCCTGTGCAAGGCTGTCCATGTCATCTACACAGTCAACCTCTACAGCAGTGTCCTCATCCTGGCCTTCATCAGCCTGGACCGGTACCTGGCCATCGTCCACGCCACCAACAGCCAGAGGCCAAGGAAGCTGTTAGCTGAAAAGGTGGTCTATGTTGGTGTCTGGATACCTGCTCTCCTGTTGGCTATTCCCGATTTCATCTTTGCCAACATCAGGGTTGGGGAAGACAGGTATATATGTGACCGCTTCTATCCCAGTGACGTGTGGATGGTGGTGTTCCAATTTCAGCATATCATGGTCGGCCTTGTCCTGCCGGGTATCGTCATCCTGTCCTGCTATTGCATTATCATCTCCAAGCTGTCCCACTCCAAGGGATACCAGAAGCGCAAGGCCCTCAAGACCACAGTTATCCTCATCCTGACTTTCTTTGCCTGCTGGCTACCCTACTACATTGGGCTCAGCATCGACTCCTTCATCCTCCTAGAAATCATCAAGCAAGGATGTGAGTTTGAGAACACTGTGCACAAGTGGATTTCCATCACCGAGGCCCTAGCCTTTTTCCACTGTTGCCTGAATCCCATCCTCTATGCCTTCCTTGGAGCCAAATTTAAAACCTCTGCCCAGCATGCACTCACCTCTGTGAGCAGAGGGTCCAGCCTCAAGATCCTCTCCAAGGGAAAGCGGGGTGGACATTCTTCTGTTTCAACTGAGTCCGAGTCTTCAAGTTTTCACTCCAGCTAACACTGATATAAAAGACGTTTATACATGAAAGAACTTTTTTTTTAAGTTACACATTTTTTTCAGATATAAAAGACTGACCAATACTGTACAGTTTTTATTACCTGTTGGATTTTTTCTTGTGTTTAGTTTTTGTGAGGTTTAATTGACTTATTTATATAAATATTTTTTTGTTTCATGTTGATGAGTGTCTAGGCAGGACCTGTGGCCAAGTTCTTAGTTGCTATATGTATGGTTGTAGAACTGTAGAAAAAGGAGCTGAGCATTCCAGGATGTGCAGTGAGTCACTTAAGCTAGAAATGATCCTCAGCTGTTTGTGTATAAATAATCTCTCCATTCCAGTGGAAGTTTCTTTGCCTGTTCTGAAATTGTTTGGTTACACTATGTGATTTTTGCTGTAGAAAATGGCCCTTAGAGCCAAATCCTGAAGTAGAAATGCTGGTTTTTCATTTTTCAGGAGTGGGTTGATTTCAGCACATACTATGTACAGTCTTGTTTTAAGTTGTTAATAAAAGTACATGAAAAACTTAGTTTTATGTTCTGATTTCCGTTGATATTCCTTTAGTTGGCAGAAGTAAAAAAATAACAATAGATACATTTATGGCATGCCAGGTTCTCTCCTAGGTATATTAGTTATAATATTTTACCTAACCCTAGTCACAACTTTACAATAGGCTCTGGTTCTGTTATATTATTACTTGCCTGTTATAGAGCAGGAAATCAAAGCACAGAAAGCCAAAGTGACTCAGTCAAGGGCATTTGGTAAGTAGCACAGCCAATATTTCAAACAGGTAAGATAACTTCAAAATCTGAAGCTTCAACCACTGTTAACATAGAAATTTGGAAATGTCCAGTCAGTACCTATTCCTATGAAAGAATCTTAAGAATCTTTCTGCAGGAGAAATGTGCAGAAAGGAGAAAAGGTATGGAATACCACATTAGGTTTTCTTACTACTATTCCTTGTGTAGTCCAGGTCTGTGCCAGGCCAGGTATTGTATGCTTATTGTATACTCTTCTCATCCAATCCTCTCAATGTAGATAGCATCACTCCCTTCTCACCGACAAGGGAATCCGAGGTTCAAAGACTTTCCATAACTTGCACTTTTCAAGGGGACACACCAAGAGCTAATTCCATTTATCATTCTAGCCCTTGCTCTTAACCATTACCCACTATTCTCACCCAGAACACCTGGTCATAAGTCAACTGAACTGTTATTGAAAATAAAGCCAAAAGTGAATGTTTTCTTCATAAAATTAACCATGCCAAAAATACTCCCCTTACAATATCTTCTATGCAAATATTAACACAATCTATTGCAACACCTAGCACCTCAAGGGTTCAACCAAGCAGATAAAAGTTAAACTGATGCTTTCATGGCTCAGGAGAAAGGTTGACTGAAGCAAGCTCTCCATTGCTCATATTTTGCACAAGACTTTGGAGTCTTATGTAACATCACCCATAGCTATTTACACTAATCATTGTGCAAGCCCCAGGCTCTTGAGTAAATTTCAGCTCCAATCCCCATTTAAAGAGAATTTTTAAACTACAGTGCCCTTACCTATCTCATTTGGAATACAAACGGCACTCCAGGCATGTATTCAAAGATAATAACCAAGATATAATTAAGGCAATATTTGCTCTACTTTTTGTCATTGTTGCTGGCACAGAAAATCCATTTTGAAGGAAAAAATGCAATGTTTTATCATTCAGGGGCAAATCACATTTATTGAAGGCAAATTATAGATCCTGTGAAGGGAAATAACTTAATTACTTAAAATAGAATCCAATTTGGCTGTGCATCTTTGCTGTAGTCTATGGATCTGGGATAGCTCAGAGTGGTATTCCTATCCCACTTGAGAACATAATTAGATTTTAGATAGGAAATTATCTTGAGGTTTCTTGGTTTTCCCTGGGAGGCCTAATTGGATCACCATTCATTTAAGCATAGTTTTTCATGTACTCTTTCAAAGGCTTAGTCTTAAAGCCATGACCATTGTAAAAGCCTTCACTTGAACTTTCTCTATAAATATTTATTCTTGAGAAGACAATAGAAGAAATCCTTGGAAGGAATTTTTTTCTTTCACATCTTGGCTCAAACCCTTGTCACCCCGGATTCCTCTGCTCTGCCCTGGAGTTACAACAAAAGGAACCAAGCTGAAACAAAATTCCCAGTGCGACCAGTCTTAATGGATATTTCATTCTCCCTTGGAACAAAGGTGGGATATCTCTTTCAAAAAGAGAAAAAGCCTTGGTTCTCTCCCTGCCCTGAAAACATCCCCCAAACCCCCCGCAATCATTCTCTGCCCCGACCCTGCCATGTTCCAAGCAGCTCCAAAGCAGTGCCTGTGTCGTGGTTTGTCCTGCAGTGCTGGGAAACCCAGTCTGCTGGCCAGCCCTTGCATGAAGTGGCTGATTGTTCCCATTCCTCATCCCTTCTGAATGGGACCCTTGAAGGTCAGTAATGTAGATCCAGTTGTATAATGGAAGCTAAAATATTTAAATTATATGCATACTGCCAATAATGGCATAAATGTGACATTCGAGTTAATAACATTAACCCCGTAACTGGAGAGGAAAGTAAATGTTTTTATCTTGCAAAACCTTTGTTTTCCTAAACTTCAACTTGGCAGTTCACCTCCCCCAACTGTGGCATACTCAGCCTCCTTTTATGGTTATGCCTATATTAAAATAATAATTCTTGGATGCTCTTTTAAGAGGATAACCTACAGGCTTTATTTTAATAATTCAACTAAGCATGACTTTCTCCTAGTTTATTGTCAGATAGTAAATAAAGGACCCACAAACAGAAGTGAGTTGTCACTATTCCTATGTACTACTCACTTAGAAGGGGGGCAACGACCACTGGAGACAAAATTCACATCACCTAAAAAAAATAAGCGTTCCCCAAGCCTTAGGAATGTGGCATTGCAGCCTGTCATCGTAGGGACTGGCCTAGCGCGCTTTAAGGAGGTTTTCATCTGGATGCCAGTCAGTCCTGAAGGGATGCGGAAGTTAGCCAGAGGAATGACCTTCCCATGAGCAGAGTTTAAGAGGGATGTTAAAGCCTCCATGGCCCATAAGGTAGTGTAAAGAGATCCTTTCAAAACAGTGCTTTTCAACTTGAGGGGTTGACTTTGCTCCCCAGGGAACATTTGGGAAGGCCTGGAAACATTCTGGGTTATCATTGGGGTCCAGGGGAGGTATCACTGGACTCTAGTGAGTAGGTGCCAGGAAGGCTGCTAAAAATCCTACAGAATATGCAGGCCAGGCTCCCACAACAATTATCCAGCCCAAGTGTCAACAGTATTCATGATTGAGGTCACTTTTTCAAGGTGAGGGCCATAGAGTGATGATAATGATCAAAATAAGATAATATGATACACCCAACAAGTATAATCCCATGAAATTATTATTGGACAAAGTTCCAGTCTCCCTTTAGCCCCCTTTACTCAATCTCATTTCAATGCATTCTTATTCCGATCTTACTCAACTCAAACAGTTCTCTTCCACCCTTATTTCAACATTACTTTGTCACAATGAACATGTCTTTCTGTTTGTTTTCTTCTCTCAGGCCATGCTACTATAAGAAGGTATCCCACAAAGAGAAATTAATGGCTGAGGGTGACTGCTGAGGATCCTCTAGTTCCCACCCAAAATCTGGCTCCCTACAGCCCATGATGTTTACTCATTTAATCCTCGCCACAGCCTGTGACTCAATTTGAAACACTTCCCATTTTTTTCCTTTTATTTAAAAAATAAACAAGGAGTGAGGAGGTACCAGCCCATTGTTCCATTGTCTGCAACTGACTTGGATTAACTTAAATCAACCCTATTAAGTTCAACAATTAAAATTTTCTAAAATCTTTTTAAAATCCTTCTTTCAACTGAAATGCAAACTGCTTACAGCCTAAGAGATCCACAATGTAAAGAAGCTACATAAAGGGAAAGACTTTCAAAATCAAACAAATAAAGGTGCTCAACCAAACCATACCAGGTGCACAGTGTTTATCTGGCAGAGCAGGTCCACGATTAAATTGATTTACATATTACAGTTCAATTAACTAGAACCCAACTCATCAACGCTCTTAATTAAAGGGAATTACTTCCTCATATTTGACTTAGAAGAAAAGTATTTTTTTGAGAGCCCACTAAATTCCAGGCGTATTCATACATATAATCCTCCCAAGAGCCCCAACAGCCAATATTGCTATCTCCACTTTCAGGCAAGGACACAGTCAAAGAAGTTAAATTACAAATAAAAGGGGTATGTTCTTTCTATTAGATATACTTGTAAATGGCATTAAAATAGAACCACCACGTTCTAAGGTATGTCCTCAAGTTCTCAATATACAGGAGTGGGCAAAAGTAGGCTAATAATACAGCAATGATAATAAGTAATATAATAAACATGAAGTAAATAATAATATAAGAATAAACTGTGTTTCATGTACTCACAACTGTAAACCTACTTTTGCCCACCCCTGTATTCCATCCAAAATTTGCTCTTTCCTAGGTGGGGTCCTACATGATGACAAAAATAGTTAACATTCACCATGAGGGCTTCCTACATGCCAACGTACTTTAATTATTTAATCTTCACAGCAGCCCTATACAGTAGGAATTATTATTTGTCTGTTTTACAGATGGAGAAACTGAGGCAAAATGTATCCAATGTTACATGTTTAATGAGTGGTAAAGCCTGAATTCAAACCCAGACAGTCTGACACCAGAGTTTGCCTTCTTAAGAACTAATAACTTTATTACTTCCTATGATGTTAGCCAGAATAATAACCATGAGGTAAAAAAAGATCTTCCATGCTCTTGAAGGCTAAATACTGGATCGTCACCTAACAGTGCTTTTTAAAGTGACAAAGTAGACACCGACATTTCAAAAAGATCTTCACTATTAGTCATTAAAATAAAATGTGTTTCAGTGTCTGGCACATAGTAGGAGCTCAATAAGTGTCCAATATGCAAATTAATAGACACTCATAAATTCCCACTCCTGAGAGCATACCGTGCTCTAAGCATTCTGATGAATGTTTGTGTGTGAGTTGACTTTCTTCCTTCATTCTTTCAGACATTCTTTTATTGAACCATTTATTGAGCACCCTAGGTCAGGCAGATAGGAAAATTGTTCCCAGTATAGTGGAAAATACAACCCTTTGGTATTCTAGAAAATGCTGGGAAGTTAGCTAAATGATCCTCAGACTTTCCAACTTCCTTACATCCAAAAACTTAAAGTTTCCAGCAGCCTACCCAATTTTCCTATTATTTAATACCCCCGAGTCTTGCTTCCCCACTTAGGGGAGAGCAGATCCCCACCTTACAAGCTGGTGAGAAGCTCCCAGGCCAGGGCTCCCTGTTTCACCAGCCCAAGGGAAGCTTCTGCTTATGAGGATAAAAGCAGAAATTCTGCCAAATCATTGGATTTGGGAAAGAGACCTAAAGGCCGTTTCTTGGCCTTTTGTCCACAAGAGACAACTTGTTAGGCCCCTGAGATTGAAGGAGGAAATCTAGACCAATATCTGGGGCTCCTTCCTCTGATAAGCCTACTCAGTCTCTAACAGTCCAAAGGGAGCTTTTCTGTCCTAAATACTTACACATGAAGTCTGCAGCATGTGGGCTAGCACAGATAGAAGTCTTCTGAAAAGTTAAAAGCAGCTACTGTGCGTACCATTATCATTATTCTTTTTATTTTAAAATAAATTTTGGTTCCCAACTACTTTAATATCTTAAATGCAGAAGACCTTTGCAGTCTAACATAGTTAATTAGTTGATTTGATTCGATGAAAAAATAATCAGAGTACATAAGGTGGTACCAATGTAGGCTAAAATCATATAAATCATATAAATGTAGCCCAGTTGGTTAGAACTTAATGTTTTGAAAGCCAGGATCAAGGGTGAGTCTTGCTAAGGCCATGTTTAAAGTAATGTTACATATGCTCTAAGATGCAAGAACCGTATCTACCTCATTTATAGCCATATTTCCAGTGTCTATTCAAGGGGTTCAAAGCTTTTCTGTAAAGGACCAGATAGTAAGTGTTTTAGGTTCAGTGGGTCCTACAGCTTCTGTCACAACTACTCAGACCTGCCACACTGTAGCAGGAAAGCACCCAGAGACAATTCATAGATGAATGAGCATGGCTGTGTTCTAATAAAACTTTATTTATAGACACTGAAATTTGAATTTTATATAACTTTTAAATACATTTTTATTGATAGTATTACAGATATCTTCCATCTTTCCCCCTTTTTTCCCTCTCCTCCCAGCCCCTACCCACCCCCTCAATTTTAGCCTACATTGGTACCACCTTATGTACCCTGATTATTTTTTCATCAAATCATTACCTCATATAATTTTTACAGATCACAAAAATATCATTCTTCTTTTCATATTTTCAACCATGACATAAAGATGTGAAAACTGTTCTTTGTTCCTTGGGCTATGAAAAACAGGTGGCAGGTCAAATCTGACTTGTAGGCTGTAGTTTGCTGACCCCTGAAATGCAGTAAACATGGGAGCAAGTGAAACTCTAAATATAGGAGAGTTTACTCTGTAAGCTTAAAGCACCAAGAACCCCAGTGAAACAGTGACCTTCACCTATTTGCAGAAATATGACACCTGCCTCTTATACAGCATTTTATCATTCACAAAATGAGGTAGCACCCTAACCTGGTTCTGTGTGCTGGTCTAGGCTCTATTGGTTGGCAAGATCCTACTGCTTTGCTGGGTCTGTCATTTGGGGAAGAATGATCTGGGACAGTGGTCAGCAAACTCATTAGTCAACAGAGCCAAATATCAACAGTACAACGATTGAAATTTCTTTTGAGAGCCAAATTTTTTAAACTTAAACTTCTTCTAATGCCACTTCTTCAAAATAGACTCGCCCAGGCCATGGTATTTTGTGGAAGAGCCACACTCAAGGGGCCAAAGAGCCGCATGTGGCTCGCGAGCCACAGTTTGCTGACCATGGGTCTGGGATTACAGAGAGAAAGGGAGAGGGAGAGAGAGATAAAAACATCAATGATGAGAGAGAATCATTGACCAGCTGCCTCCTGCATGCCCCCTACTGGGGATTGAGCCCGCAACCCAGGCATAGGCCCTTGACAGGAATCGAACCCGGGACCCTTCAGTCTGCAGGCCAACGCTATATCCACTGAGCCAAACTGGTTAGGGCCAGTGTCACCTTTTTATCTATCACTGTATTCTGTCATTCTCATGTCCCAGAGTGCGGTGACGGTGGCATCCCTGTAGCTAGA
The DNA here is from genome assembly GCF_963455305.1 of Plecotus auritus. Lineage (NCBI taxonomy): Eukaryota > Metazoa > Chordata > Mammalia > Chiroptera > Vespertilionidae > Plecotus > Plecotus auritus. Next base: position 80,432,527 of record NC_137776.1, read on the forward strand.
AAGACGACAGGTCCCTAATAGCAGTTGCTGAGGCTCATGGACTAATCTTCCCCAGGCCTGAGCTTTGTTCCTCCATAGTGATAATCACCAGTCACAACTTTTGGCAGCGACTCCCCAGACACTCAGTAACTAGGACAAAAGAGAAATCCTAATCCAAGGCGATGAATAGTGTTTTACAGCCACAAGCTGAGCCACAAAAGCCCAAGAAAAATCAATGGTGCAGAAGTGGTGTTTGTCCCTCACTCCAGCTTTTGGAGGAATGAGAATAATTCGACTCTTCCCTTTTAGACTTCAGGTGCCTCCTGGGGTGTCAGAATTAAACTCCAGGGAGCTGCCACTGTGATGTCTCTTGCTACAAACGTCCCTGAGTGAACTTCATTCTTTATAGGACATTCTTCCCAAGGCGAGAAGCCCAGCTTCTGTCTTTGATGAGCAGACTAGAGGAGAAGCTGAAGAAAATTTTTTGTCAGGTGCTTTCTGTTTTAAAGTGAGTTTTCTCTTACTTCTGTATGACAGTACAAAAATGACTCCTCAGCCACCACGGTCCAGAGTAAAGGAAGACAAATTCAATGGGCTAAAGTAGCCCTGAAAATAATTGCTGGCTGAGCCAAAATCCTATCTGTGTGGAGTGGAAAAGAAGAGAGACGTGGGAGAAATAAGAAATAAAATGGAAAAGAACACAAAGTGCCAATGCATAAAAGAGGAAACAAAACTGATAAACAAAAATATGAGGAAACGTTCAACCTCACTAGCAACCAAATAATCACAAATCAAAACAACAACACACTGCTTCTCACTTATCAAACTAGCAAACGTTTTCCAGGTGACAACATACCGAGTGCAAGGACACAGTGATCCTGCTCCACTGGGCACCGCTGCTCAGGCCCAAGATACTCAACCCACCCCAAGCCACTGACCAAAGCCCTGGAAGCTTTGATCTCATTCCTTTGTACACAGAGAGATCCCTTATAGACATTAAATTTCAGGAAACAATCGTAAATATTAAAAATGTTTTGTGCACAAAGTTTTGCATTAGAACAACAAAAGACAGGAAATTGCCTATATATCAGGCAGCAAAATGGATTAAGGAAACGAGGGAGAATCAACAGAGTGGAATAGCATCTAGCTTCTTAAATGAGGTTAACAAAGGCTACTGGGAAATGTTTATGATGTATGAAATGAAACAAGCAATTTAAAAAATTGTGCATGGTATCTGGTTATAAATATTTTTTAAAGTATATGCATATAAAAAGATAAATTAAAATGTTTTTAGCAGTAGTTAAGTCATAGGCTTTTGGGCTGATTTTTAAAGCTTTCCCTCCCCCCCTTTTGATTTCTCTGTATTTTCCAAATGTACTATAATGAATAATGGAAAGATAAATGGCTTATTTTAAAAGATGCAGAGCAGAGAGGAAAAAGTACACAAGCTCCTTCTAGTCTATAAACCCTCCAAGAAAGGAACAGAGTCTTTTCCTTTCCTTTTTCTTTTTAAATCAGCTCAGGGTCCAAGTGGGTGCTGAATAAATGATTGTTGAACTGAACTAGGCATTTGCAGTGTTAACTTAATTAAACCAGGAGCCATTAGACAGAGGTGGCTCTGATGCCCTGGCAGCTTACATAAGCAAAGCCAACTCTAAGCCTGTAAATGCTTCAAGGTTATGAAATCAAAATGCTAAGGACAACTAATCACAAATAGCCAACTGGCCTTTATGGTTAGGCGATCAAATAATTTCCTTTCTCTGTTTTGTTATCTTTCTATGTAAGCCTTTCCTCTCAAGGAGTATTCCTAACCACTTCCGATTTGGTTCTATCGATTTTTGCTCAAATAGACTTAAAGTTTTCAATATGCCTCAGTTTATCTTTTAACAGTTCAATGTTTATTTTTAAATCAGACATATATATTACAGCCAAGGTATTTAGAAACTAGAAGCAGAATTTACTAGTAGCAGAAATCTTAACATTATATTCCAGGTACAGCCTTGATACAGTCCAGATCCTGAACTGCAGGTCATAATCGCAAGGAGGTGTTCTAGAGAATTCCACAAGGTCAGAGAGTGGAATTCAGGGCTGTGTGCCTGACTGAGCTTATGGTGGGTGGAGCTGTTTCAAATCAGCACATAGTCATGGACCGACTTGAAGAAGCCGGCCCACTTGGGCACCAGGAGAGGTGATAGGGATCTGGGGCCTCGAAAGGACTTCTTCCAGGCAGGTCAAGTCTTTCAAATGCCACAGGAAAGTAAACATACTAGAAAACCCTAAAGGAAATCTCAGGGAGGGCCAGGCATTCATACATGACGGCAGTAGTGTGGGGGCTGAAATGGGAACAATGTGTAAGTGTTCTACCCTAAATACTCCATTTTTGTATTGTATTAGAAAGGAAATATCATGTTGGGGAAGAACTTCCTTCATTCTAATAAGTCCCCAAAATACAGCAGCACACAACAATGGTGGCTACGGCATGTCACATAATGCAGGGCTCTGAATTAGGAAATGCCAGCAGAGAAAGACCAGTGTGGAGAGGGTACCCCAAGTAGCCTTTTATTACTTGAGAGAAGCTCAGAAATCAGTTAGACAACAGGGACTAGATAGAAAAAATTAACATTCTCCTATGGTTAAAATAAAATTAATATTTTAATAAGTAATAATTTAATAATTTTTATTATTATTCTGGGAAACAGATTGTCCTACTATGAATATAAATTCTCTTCAAAATATGTTTTAATGATAAAGGTATTATCTGCTTTGATTTAGTATTTCAATCCACATGATAAGGAAACACTGTACCTATTGGTAGTTTCAAGCATATGGTCACTTATCAGTTGTAACTTGTTCTTTTTTATGATGCCTCATTTACTTGGTTGAGCACCACAAGTCCACCCAGGAATTACCAAGGAATTTTATCTTATACTTCATTGTCTGTTTTTTAGATATGCTTATATTACTCTTTGGGTATAAATTAGACATTTGAGGAAGAGAATTAATAATTTGCCTTATTCCATATAATTTTTATTTTTCATATTGTTTTATTTCTATTTCCATTAGCATCCCACACATGTTAAAACACTATAAGCCAAAAAGTTGCTTATTGTCACAGTGGTATGGCCCTTCTGTAATGAGCTAAATTGAGCCCCCGGAAAATTCATAAGTTGAAGCTCTAACTCTCAGTACCTCAGAATGTAAATGTTTTTGGAGATAGGGTCCTTTAAGGAGTAATTAAATTAAAAATGAGGCCTCCAAGGTGATCCCTAATCCAATACAACTGGTGTCTTTTTAAGAAGAGGAAATCAGGACTCAGACACGCACAGAGGGGAGACCATGTGAAGACACAGGGAGAAGACGGAGATTTACCAGCCAAGAAAAGGGAGCTCAGAAAAAATCAAAACTTCTGACACCTGGATCTCAGACTTCCAGCCTCCAGAACTGTGAGAAAGGAAGTTTCTGTTGTTTAAGCTACCAGTCTGTAGTACTTTGTTATGGCAGCCTTACCAAAATAATACAGCCTCTACCTAAAATTCTATTACAGCATATCTATCTTATCTCTCCTATTTAATATTAACAGAAAAAAAGTGGTTCTCAAGATATATATTCAATCATGCAACAAATATTCATTGAACACCTAGTGTATGTAAGTGCTGGGATATGACCCTAACAAATAAAACCTCAGGTCTCATGGAACTTACAGACTAACAACAAAGGAATTTTTCTTCTTCTGGAATTATTCATATGAGAAATAGGCCTTATAAACTGAGCTACTAGAAATCTTCAGACAGAATGAGTTAGGAAGGAAAAATTGAAACAAGAAAAGATATATAATCCTAACGTTTTAATTTTATTTATTTTTTTAAAATATGTGTTTATTGATTTCATAAAGGCAGGGAGAGGAAGAGAGAGATAGAAACATCAATGGTGAGAGAGAGAATCATTGATTGGCTGCCTCCTGCACGCCCCTACTGGGGATCAAGCCTGCAACCCAGGCATGTACCCTTGACTGGAATCAAACCTGGGACCTTTCAGTCCGCAGGCTGATGCTCTATGCACTGAGCCAAACTGGTAGGGCCTAACATTGTAATTTTATATTATGATATTACTGGAAGCCCTGTGTGTTGGTTGGACCTTTTGGTAGCAGATGTTGAGAGAGAGTGAGGAGTCCATTGGAGGGTACTATAGCTCATAAAAGATCAAAGGGAAAGGATGGGGATTGGGAAGAGAAAGCCTTCGGGTTATGATCTTGGGGAGGAAGCAGGATTGGGAACAGAGTCCAACAAAGTCTTGGCCAACCCCCAGAGGAAAGGGTACCTGTTAGAGAAGTCCCCCATCGGGCAGAAATGGCCGGGCCCTGGTACTCTGACCTTGTTCCATCATTGGCAGAGGGCTGCCTGGGAAGAGCAGGCATAGTGGCCTCTGCTAGAAAGCTGGGGTAGGGCCTGGAGGCGCTCACACCTGGAGACTGACAGCTAATTGGGTAACAAGGCAAGCTCTTTCTTGAAGAAAGTTCTGAGCAGCACCTCGATGACAGTTGCAAGCTTCAAACAGTAAAATAGGAACCTGGTTCTTTAGTGAGGTTTTTCAATGTCAGTACAAGCTGTTTCTTTACTCTTAAAATGTAAAAGGGCTTGAATGTCTCTCAGCAAGCAATTTTATAGCCCAAACGGAGGTCTTGAAGAAAATGCATTTTTAACACCTGATAAAACTTTAACTTACCGAATATTTATATAGTGGGAAGAAGATTTAAAGTAATGAACTGGGTGACTATCATGATACATGTGACTAATGGAAGTGAGGGAATTATTTTTTCTTTTTTTGTATTTTGTTTTTCAATTTAGATTTAAATTCAATATTATTGTGTATTAGTGTCAGGTGTATGGCATAGTAGTCAGATAGTCATACACTTCACAAGGTGTTTCCTCCGATATTTTAAGTGCCCACCTGGCACCATTCATAGTTATTACAATATTATTGACTATATTCCCTAAGCTGTACTTTACGTCCCCATGACTATTTTGTAACTACCAATCTGTACTTCTCAATTGCTTCACCTTTTTCACCCAGTTTCTCAAACCCTTCCCTTCTATGTATATCTATGAGTCTGTTTTGATTTTGTTTATTTTGTTGTTTAGATTCTACATGTAAGTGAAATCACATGATATTTGTCTTTCTCTTACTGACTTATTTCATTTAGCATATTACCCTCTAGGTCCTGTTACAAATGGTAAGATTTCATTCTTTTTTATGACCGAGTAATATTCCATTGTATATATGTACCGCAGCTTTTTTATCCATCATCTATTGATGGGACTTGGATTGCTTCCATAAGAAGATTTAAATTTTAAAGTCTAGTTAAAGTGTAATATGCTCTTGTAGGCTAAAGCAGTCTTTGCATTAATTAATTAATTTTAAAATTAATTAAAAGTGCTTTTAAATACATTAAGATTTGGAATCTAAAGAAGTCAGATATTTGTAGTTACAGCTTTTATTCATTCATTCACCCCATTACTACATGCCCAGTGCTGTGCTAGGGGCTACAAAATTGAAGTGACTTAATTCTTTCAGGTTTACTTGTCAAAGTTTTAGTTTGTTTGTGTGTGTGTGTGTTTTGTTTTGTTTTTTATAGATTTTATTGATTTTTTTACAGAGAGGAAGGGAGAGGGATAGAGAATTAGAAACATCGATGAGAGAGAAACATCGATCAGTTGCCTCCTGCACACACCCTACTGGGGATGTGCCCGCAACCAAGGTACATACCCTTGACCAGCATTGAACCTGGGACCCTTCAGTCCACAGGCCGACGCTCTATCCACTGAGCCAAACCAGTTGGGGCAAAGTTTTAGTTTTTCATTATCACTTCAAACCCTGTTTGTACAAAACAGAAAAGTATCCTCTATTAACTAGATCTGTGTCCAGACCACTGCTTCCCATTGCCACATTATCCTGTTTCTTCATCTTTGCTGGTGAAACCTAGATACCACCTGTGTTTCATCTCCTTCATCCCTGTGTCCAGTCTGTTGCTCAGCGGCCTGGACAGGACAGAATTACACTCAGAATTCCTGCCTCCCTCCACCGTGTTCTGTGGCCCCTCTCCAGGGACAGGGCCATACCCACATCTCTGTCCATAAAAACTGTGGTTTATAGGAACGAAGACCGTTGCACTTTGTTTTCCCCTTGTATTTCACAAGGTTTAAACCTCTTCTCTTTCATGAAGGTTTCCCATACTATGCTAATTGCCTCTCCCCAAGTTCTTAAATCCAACAATCCGTACTTGCAATTTACTTCTAAATCACTATCTTGTTCCTTTACTTACTACAATTTCCTAATCAGTGAAATCAGAGATTTAGATAAGATTTTTAACAAAACCGATCTTCAAACTAAATCTTATGTGAACATGTAAAATTAGTCTTGGAAAGGAAATAAAATTAGAATTGTTCTGATTAAACAAGTGATGGTAGACCCGGAAAAGCTTCCTATGCCCCCCCCTCCCACCCCACACACACACATACACACTTCCTAGCTACCCCTGAGGCACATCATTTGAAGGATATAAGAAGCTTAACTTGGGAATCACTAGTCCTGAATGCCTTTAAGGTCTCTTCCAGCTCTGAAATTTTATGGTTCATCATTTCTTAAATGTCACTTGGTCTTAACCCTTTCCTCTTGATTCTCATCGAAACATAGTTTGGGCCTTGTTGACCTCCTTCCTGGAATATTGCAAACTGGTTTCCTTATGCCTCCAGCATACTGGGTTGAATAGTGGCTCCCAAAAACTCATGCCCACCTAGGGCCTCAGAATGTGACCTTATTGGGAAATAGGTTTTTTATAGTGTAATTAGTTAAGACGAAATCACATTGGAATAGATTAGGCCATAAATCCAATATGACTACTGTTTTCCTAGAAGAGAAGAGACACAGGAAGGGCACACCCACAGGGAGAATGCTGTGTGACAGCACAGGTGGGACTGGAGTAAAGCCGCCACCAGCCAAGGAACTCCAAGGACTGCTGGCAGCCACCAGACGCTGGAAGAGACAAGGAAGGATCTTCCCCTAGGGACTTGGCCCCACTGACTCCTTGATTTCAGACTTCTTACCTCCATAACTGTGACAGGACATATTTTTCTTATTTTAAGGCCCCAGTTTGTGGTAGATTGTTACGGCAGACCTCATAAACTACTAATATACCAGTCTCTCTCCAACTAAAATCCATTTTACATAGTTTTCCAGATAAATGTTTCTTTTTAAAAATATATTTTTTATTGATTTCTAAGAGGGAGAGAGATAGAAATATCAATGATGAGAGAGAATCATTGACTAGCTGCCTTCTGCATGCTCCCCACTGGAGATTAAGCCTGCAACCTGGGCATGTGCCCTGACTGGGAATTGAACTGTGACCTCCTGCTTCCCAGGTCGACACTCAACCACTGAACCACACTGGCTGGGCCTATAAATATTTCTTAATCTCTGCTCTCATCAGATTTCTTACCTACTTGTTTCATTTCAGGAAGCATTAGATTTATTGAGCAACTACTATGTGAAAATCACCATGATAATGCTGAGTGTATGGAAGTGAATGACATTAACATGGCCTCTGCCTCCAGGGAGCTTCAGTCTAGTAGGGAAGGCAGGTATTAACAAACAGACTCTGTCTGATGTGTAATTTTAAGCTGTGATGTACCATATAAATGAAAAGAATATGTTCCTATGAAATACAATTGGAGAGCTCAGAAAGAGGGGGTTAAGCTGATGCCTGAAGGATAACTGAGTGTCCACCTGACAAAGAATAAAAGGAAGAACTTTTCTAGTAGAGACAACATGTGAACAGGGGCCTAGGGTGGGAAAGAGCTTGGACGTTTGAGGAACTGAAATGGAAAGAAGACCATTGTGGCTGAAGACTGGTGAACAGGGAAAATGTAACACAGATGCGGTTGGGAAAGAAAGCAGACACCTGGTCATAGTTCAGGACTTAGAGCTTTATCTTAATAAAAGGAGAAGGCATTGAGAGGTTTCAAACAGGAGCATGGCATGATGCATTTAACTTTTTAAAGATGTCTCTGGCTGCAGTCAGGAGGAGTGCTGTATGAGGTCAAAACCAAAATGAAGGGATCAGTTAGGAGGTAACGCAGTAGCTGTGTATGAAATTGGGGTGTGAACAGATTTGAGAACTATTTTTTGGTGCAGTCTCCAGGACTTATTGATGAAGTGGATCTGAAGAAGAAGGATGGGTTATCAACAGGTTCCTGCCTTGAGAAATTAGGTGGAGAAGATACCATTTATGAGATGGGGAAGGCTGGGTGAATTAGGGGTACAGTCTTAGCTGCTATACAGAATGGACCCAAAGCATATGCCTCAAAGAATATGGGACCGTTTCTCTCTCACATAACAAGTCATAGGTTGGTAGGACCGCTTTGCCATCCTAAACGCAAGTTTTCTTTTTTTGGATCTAAGTTAGCTGGTCCAGCTTCAGCCCTTACAACCACATCCCAGCCAGTACAGAGTGCAATTTAATCTTCAATCCTCATCCTCATCTACAGGCACCATTGAAACACCATCCCCCACTAATTGCACATTTCATCAACCATCCTGTTGCTCTAGTTCCTTCTAGAGCTATCATCAAGCATCTGTTAAGTATCTAGTGTCAGACTCGGTGATTATTAAAGTCTTGCCCTTGGGGACTCTGTAGATATAGAAACTGGAGTTTGCATTGATTTCTCCTTCCTGATGTCCAGCTATGTGCTGATTTTCCAAAGAACTCTGAAGCATATGTTCAGACATAAAATAAAGCCCTGTCTTGATTGATTCTGTTAATAAAAACAACAACCTGCCTCACTACAACGCCTCTGCTCACATGCTGTAAGTTGTGCCAAATTTAGTGTAAACTATGTCGAGTATATAAATCTCTTTGACATTTGGAGGTATGGAGTTCCTCTCTAATTCTAATAGCCCTCTCTGTATCTTACTGAGATATGTCGATCATCATATGATGACTGATAAATAAATGTTTGTTGTGGACCTGAGATGTCCTTAACTAGCGTTTAATCATCTCAGTATTTGTTTTCAGCACTGTAGAAGCCACTGCAGGGTAGGTGCAGAGATGAGAGAAAACTTATTAAACACTGGAAAAGTGCCAAAGAAGGGTCAAGGAGTATCCTTTCCAGGAAATCCTTATGAACACTTTAAGAAGCTATTCTAAAACTGTGTAATGTTAGTTTACACCGACCCCGTTGTATGATTCACAGGAAATAGGCAGGAGACTAAGAGGGTGGTAGCTCTGAAGACTAGAATCATCTTTACCCCTGGGTTACTGGGACCCCATGTCCTGTAGAGGGCCTCACTGGCAAGGAGTCCATGGGATCTCAAGGTAATGCCCTCCATACCCTGAGCCTCAGGTGCCCTCAAGCATGCTCTCACACCAGAACCTCAGAAGTCCATGCCCTTGGCACCCAGGACCTCAGAAGTCCATGCGCTAACAGCCCTGAGTCTACTCCTGGGGCCTTGAGGGCCTCTTCTTCGGGTCACCTTCCTGAGGGCAGAACTTATCACCAATATGCACATTCTTAGGCCCAAGAGCAGCCAAGACACAGCTGGGGGATGGAGAGGGTGGAACTTCAGTGTACCACTTGGGGTGCCTCCAGCTCCAGGAGAAAAGAAGACCCTTGAGGTATGAGATGGAGCGGGGAATGGATAAAAAAGGGTGACCTGCAGCCCCATTTGCACTTTTGCCCAGATCCCCAAAGGCTAGGGATAGGCCTGCTCACACTCTTGTAAAAGAAGCTGCATTATAAAAACTTCTTGTGTTTGTGCTGGGAAGTTTTGACTCTACATGACCAATTCCCTGTGGGCTTGCTGCAAGCAGGTGACAACATGGCAGAGAGTCTATTGAGGAAAGGGCATCCTGAGAGTCACCTGCTTTGGTACCTCATCATTAGTGGAGGTGGAAAGGAGACTGGCTGGCATGGAAGCATTTGGGATGTGGGTTTTGGTTAAGGGTTCAGACTTACACATTGATCTTCATACCCACTTAGCCCTGCCCAACAAGCTCGAATCCAATCAGCTGGAATGATTTTTGTGCAGTATAGTGTTGTTTGTATGTTTAATTGTTTTCTTAAATTTTTTTAATTCAAGGTTTAGAATTTAAATTTATATTTAAACCTTTACTTTCAAAATGAATTTAAAATTTAGCCAAGATGCTTGCTTACTCTGCTATACTTGGGGGTAACGTGATTTTTAGCCCTTAAAGGAGGCCCTTTAAGTGACCCACAAATTAAATACTTTAAATTATGAAATTTAATAATAATTATTAAACTATTATTATATTAAAATACTTATATAACTTAATTTATTTTTCTTTGTTCTTCTGCCATCCTTCTCCCTCATTTCCCTTCCTCCAGCGACCCCGTACAAGTGGCTAGAGTGCACATGCTAATGAGTTGCCCAGGCACTTAAGGATTTTAATCCCAAATCATAAAGACCCTAAGAAGGACCTCAGCTGCCATCCATAAATTTTTATTTAAGAGCAAGAGAAAAGTGGAATTAATTCAGCACAGAGCCAGCACAGTGAGGGAGAAAAAATTGAGTGTCAAATCACAATACTTATGGGTGTCCCTTCCCTTCTTGAGCTCCTAACTTCTGCACATGCTTAATAGGTCATGTCACAGTTAATGCATCTTTCTAGGAAGAGCTTCATAAAACCCCTTAAATCCAGTTATCACAGATGATTGGGGAATGGAAACACGGAGGCAGCTCCCTACTTTCTCTAATTGGAATGGGTAATTCAGCCAGAACAGCAGTTCCATCCAGATGCTCAGGTTGGTTCAGAGTATGGAAATCTGCATGAGGGGATTTACTCTGGATGCTGAACAAAGAAAGCCATCATTATCTGTGGTCAGGAAAAAGCATTCTAATTAGTGTTAATATCCTCCTGCTGAGCTTCCTGTCATCCGCATTTTGATCCCTGTCCTTGGGCTTTCCCAGGATCTGATGCCCTGGCTGCTTATAAGCCAAGGTCAGGGTGCTGAAGGGGCAAATGGGGAGCAGAGGCAAAAGTGGCAGCTTAAAAATGCCACCTATGTGGACTTTCTGGAATGAGAGCTTTACAAAAACTTGTTCAGCAAGTGTAAGTCTAATGTATTCAATGTACAAACCCAAAATAACAAGTAGTAATGGCATAAACACATGAGAAGAATGTGTGGGACATTGTCTCCAAACATGTAAGGCTCATCTACAAATGAACCGGAAACACTTGGGTACCCATTCAGGTCTGAGATTTCTCAACAATAAATTTAGACTCCAGGGGAGATTAGGCGCAAGTCGGAGCTTAATAAATCCCTTTTGACAATGTCACTGACAGGAAGAGGTGCAGGTGGGCCTGCCTCTGGATTCCTTTCTTTTCACTTACCCCCTGAAGTCAGCGCCCTGATGGGCTGATGTGAGAGCCAAATAAATGGTCCAAAAGACAGACTAAGGAAGAGAAACTTGATATGCAAGCTCCACATGGAAAGGAGGAGTAAAAAGAAAGATCCTAATAAACCATAAATTTCCAAGGGAACAAGCACACACTGTCTCTCAATAATTGAGAGATTTAGCCCACCCAGCTGAATCCCTCCACACAAGATTTTCTGAGTACTGGGCACATTGCCAGCCACATATTTTGTGTCACATATGACAGTATGGCTCATGGTCAGAGCCGGGCTTGAAGAGAAGCCATGTGGGCTGTTATCTGGGAGGGGTAATCTGAGCAGAGAAAAGGAAGGCTCTCCTGCCTCCTTTTCCTTCCTCCTAAAGGAAAAATGACTGTAACTGTTGACAATGCCAAAACTGTCTGAAATGTCTAGTGATGGGTTCAGCACATGCTACCCCAAAACATGGCACATTGGCATGTTGACTATTTTAAGCTAAAGGCGTTTGAGGAAACAGCAGAAGCAAGAAGGTCACTCTGACCCCCCTCCTTATTCTCCCCTGAAACAGGTCATAAAACCTTCAGGAGAGAAGTGCCCTCCCTAAACCCAGAGGAGGGGAGCATCCTTATCTCCAAAGACAAAGGGTCACTGAAGAAGAATCCAAACAGTCCTTACTAAATTTCCTCCAGTTTACTATTCTTACTTCATATTCTTGGCCCCACATTCTACCCAGTTGTCTACTTTTCATCAAACCTAGCATAAACACACTCAGGGTCAACCATTTCTGCACGTCCTCATTCCTTTATGAAGACTCCGTGTCATGTAAAACTTAGCATTAAATAAATGTATATGCTTTTCTCCTGTTAATCTGTCTTTGCCAGTTTAATTCTCAGACCCAGTCAGAGATCCTAAGGGGGTCAAGGAAAACTCTTTTCTTTTCCTACCAGGAAAACACAGCAAGAGCAAAGGACACCTTAACCAATAAGTGGGATGTTCACTTTTCAAGCTCTTTGCTCATCTAGCCTCACTATAAGTGATATTAATGAAATCCATTCACTCCATCATATTTATTGAGAGACCCCTGTGTGCTCTCAACTGTTCTAGGCTGTAGGAATTTAAAGGTAAGATTGGCAAGATCCCCTACTATCCTCATGAAGCTTACATAATGGAAAGGGAGATAGAAAATAAACAAACCAATAAGTGAACAAATTGCTTCTGTTATGGTGTTAGAAAGAAAGTAAAACAATAATACAAATGAGAGTGGCTGGGCAAGGTATTTAAGATTGAGTGACATCTAATCAATAATCCATCCATCTCTCAGCAAATGTACATTGGGTTAATCCGTTAGCTTTGGAGCATAACCACTCCAAATTTAGTGACTTAAAACACTCAACATTTCTTTAGTTCATACTCCTTTTAGATTGGGTCCAGCTCGTCTCAGCTAGACTCACTCATGCATCTGTGATCCAACACTGGTCATCTAGGCAGCTATACTTCTGGGGGTTGGCTGGTTGTTAGAGTGATAAGACTGACCGGGCCCCGTGTCTCTCCAGCAGGCCAGCCTGAACTCATTCCCATGGAGGCTCTGCAGGGCCCAAGAAGGAACACAGAAGTGTGCAAGGCCTCTGTGAAGTCCTGCCCCACCACTGACACTATGTAGCTTCTGCCACATTGTTTGGCAAAGCAAGTCCCAAGGCCAGGAACTGCAAACTTGCTCGTGTTACAAAGAGCAGGGATAAAGGGAGGGGACAAATCACTGTGTTTTTGCCATCTAATATAGGTGCTAGGGATGAGCGAGGCTACTGAGAATACAGTGGTGAAGAAAACAGGCATGACCCCTGTCTTCTTGGAGCTTACAGCCTTTATATATCTAGGACCTGTGCTACTGGGGGAAATGCCAACCTACAGCTCCAAGACAATGGATACACAATGGTTGTTTACCTGTGGGACCTGAATGTTGATTTCATTAATTGGTACTTGGCACCTGAGACTGGGGATTCTGCCTGCCCAACATGGGACCTATTAACATGCCTTATTGTGAGTAGAACTAATTACTGAAATTGGATTCTAACCAAATCATACTCAGTCGCTTCACTATAGAGTGCCAATCCTATTGAGCAAAGGACAACCACAACTATGACAAAATCTTATTTTCTTTTAAGACGAAGTCATTTGCTCATTTGTTCATTGCCTCACACTCCCTATTGCGTCTGGTGCCCCTGGACCAGAATTATTTGTCCAGAAGGTCCAGAAGGTGACCTTCGCCACAGTGGCTTCCTCCTAAAAAATGGCTTCCAACCAACATGCGGCAAGCTGAGGGCCAGGAGGCCCAGCCAAGGCCTGTTGGTCGTCCACCTTCCAGATGTCAAAGCTCAGAGACAGAAGGTGATTGTCTCCAATTGGCCTCATCCTTTGGCACCGCAGGGGAGCAGCCATGTGGTAGACACGGCATGTCCTGCTCTGCCAAGGCCATGCAGAGCTGGCCATGAGGCCAAAATTCGGAAGAGAAATTTGTCAAATACTGGCAGAAAGGCTAAGCAAAGCTTTTCATGCACTTTGTCTCAATTTATCTTCCTGGAAAATGGAACTGATACCACTTTATTCTTATTCCCAGATTTTTCAGCCTACATGCCCTCTGTTGGTCAACAAACTTTTGTGAAGCACCATATTAGGGTTAGAAGAATAAATAAGACCTAGTCCCTGTCCTCAAGGCACTTGTTGGCTTGTAGAGGGTACAGTGAAGCTACTTAAGGATTGGACTGCAATTATAAAATGGCTTTTACTTGGTATCACAGAAAAAGCAGGCTTTATTTTTAAAAAAATGCATATTGCTAATTATGATATTAATATTTTCTGTGACTAAAAGGAAAGACCTTTTTTGAATGCATGTATTAATGTTGCTATGGTCATCTTTTTTTGTCAAAATTCTTCAGCCAGTGGGTTAAAAGTTTTGGAAGATTCCCAACTGTACACAGTTAGTCAACCTGAAGAGGCAAAGGTTTTATGCTACAAAATGGAAATCTCATGGCTGATTGAGGTTGTATTCATCCCATGCAAGAGAGAGGAGAAATGAAGGCAGACCAGCCTCTGTCTGTTCTGGGACTTCCCCCACTACCCTACTGGAGGCACAGCCCACCATCTCACTTCCATGCCCTCGTGTGGGCTATTTCCACTTCCTCTCTGCATATCCAGGTTCCTGCTTTGCTATCAAACTCAGCTGAGAAGATCCTTTTCCATGAAGCTGTACCTGAGAGACCCAGGAAGTCCTACCTGATCATGTTGCCTGGTGGCCACAGATCTCCAAAAGTTCCACAGCATTTATTTGAAACTTTTGATGGCATTTTCAATCTGTTTTAGCCCAGTGCCCAACACAATCCCAGAAGCATAATAGATTCTTAGCAAATATTTGTCAAAAATGAAAGAGAAAGCCCCAGCCAGTTTGGCTCAGTGGATAGAGCATCAGCCCGTAGAATGAAGGGTCCATTCTGATCAAGGGAATGTACCTTAGTTGCAGGCTCCCCAGCCCTGGTTGGGGTGCGTGCAGGAGGCAATCAATCAATGTGTCTCTCTCACATCAGTGTTTTTCTCTATCTCTCCCTCTCCCTTCCACTCTCTCTAAAAATCAATGGAAAAATATCCTTGGGTGAGGATTAGCACCCAATGAAAGGGAGAGAAAAGAAGAGAGGAGATTGGAAAAAAAAAAAGATCAGAGAGAGAAAACAAACCAACTATTCTGTGCAAGAAAAGGGCGAGTACTAGCCCAAAAGAAGAGCAGAAGCAGCAAACTGTTTTAGGGACACACCAAATCCCATCTCTAGCGGCTTTGCGGTCCTGTGTAAGATCTGAGATCTGACCATGCAAGGAGGACTTCAGCTTCTCCCTTTTGTCCTGAAATGTGTGGTGACCCAGGGACTGAGGCCAATGGGAGATGCCACTGACACAAAAGAATCCGGCTTAAACAGTTGTAAACTGAACATCAAGGCTACCAGCCCCACGAGTATCCCGGTCTAATTCCAGACAGTACCTGGGCTTGTTAGTTTCAAAATAATAGGGATTTGGGTCCTCAATTGCAGCACCATTTCCTCTGGGTCATAAAACATGATGATTTCAGAAGGTCACCCCCAGAGCCAAGTCAGGAAAAGGACAGAGGGGACACTACAGTGTGGAAGCTGAGAGTCTCCTGCAGAGACCCACTTTATCCCCATAGCAGCTTTTTCTGCACCTTCTTTGAGCAATGACGCACTACAAAATAACTGCTAGGGTCAGAATAAAGGAGAAGTGGCAGCCTCACCCAATACACAGGAGAATTGTCATCCCAGGGGCCCCGGGCCTTGCTGCTCTGTTAATCATTAAATCAAGGCTTCCACTTCCTGCCATCTTTAGGTTAAGTCCCTACGCCCTGATAGCACTTGTCAGGTGCCAAAAGTATGCCTATAGTGTCTCCATCCGATCTGCAAAAATCACAACCTGGTTTAGCAGAGAGAGCTGGTAGTGTTGGTTTCATTTTACAGATGGGGAACTAAAAGGCTGAGAGGTTAAATAATGGCCCAAGGTCAAGCAAACAAGTAAGTGGGACAAGAACTGGGACCCAGTACCTTCAGGACACGGTTTCTGAAGTTCTATGTCCCATCCATCCTTCCCTCCCAAACACCCTCTCCTTCCCTGTGCTCCCACAGTGCCTGAGATTACCTCAATGACAGGTTACCCTCCTGGTTTTACTCTCAGCTCATGGCAAGCATCTAACTCATAAAAAGCAGTCATTAAATATTTGTCTAACTAAATTGTACTAAATCTGAGACTTCTGACTCCAAACTCATAGCACTAGAATTCATTCTTGACTAAAAGCGCAATTCATGGTGGAATACCAATACATCTATAGGGTAATATGCTAATTAGGCTGGACATCCTTCCGAACGTCATTCTGGATGTCCTTCCTGATGAAGACAGGATAGAGGGAAGCCAGCCCGGGTCCCGGTTGCTGGAGGGAAGCCAGTGCCAGCAGCCGGGGAGAAGGAAGGTCTACTCTTGCACGAATTTTCATGCATCGGGCCTCTAGTATGTAATAAAGGAAAAAAAAGGGAAAAAAAGTGCAATTCACTGGCTGCAAAAAGAACTACATATTCATTGACTTCGAAAATAATGACAGATATAAAAAATAGACTAATCTCATGACTCAGAGATAATTACAAGTTATGTTTTTATTTCCTTCAGCTTTCCTTCCCATGAACAAATGTATTTTATAGATTGAGATTATTAAAAAATTAACACTGAATTGTAAAATGTTTTCCTCATTATCATATTTTTAGGAAATATGCATTTCCAATGGTTCTTGGCATTTTTATTTCCATATTAAAATATATCCTAATATTATAATATTCAAACATATAAGTATCTGAATTTATTTAACCTTTCTTACTATTATTTAAGATGTTTCTGACCTTTTAATTATTATTTATAATTCTAAGATGAGCATAATTGTGAATGAATCTCTGCTCAAATTTATGACTACTTCTTTAGATAAAGTTCTAAAAGTAAAATTACTTTTTAAAAGTCCTTTACAAATTATTGTTAAATTAATTCATTTTCAGAAAGAGCATAGCCTGAGGTTCTTTAAAGTGGCATCAGACAATTAGAAATAAAGTACTGAAAGATTAGGAATTCTATATCAAAAACCAAATTACTGTATGAATACGAACATGAAGGTCCATGAATGGTTTGTCCAAAGCCATACTGATATTGGCTTAACATCTTTGAGAGGAAATCAACAAACAGGTTCAGGGAAATTTACATTCTTAAAGTATTGGTAGAGTCACAAAATACAAAGGAAATCAGTTTAAAACATTGGCCATGCCCAGCTGGCCAAGGGCAGAGCTCATTCAACAAATGAGCTGTGCACCCCACTAACGTAATTGGATCTTCCTCTGTCTCTGACTGTCTCTGACTAACTCTCCAGGGAACCTGCCTAGTGTCCTAATATTCCCACTCTGACTGCTTGTTAGTAAACAGCTTAAGTCAAGAAGCCTTAACTAAGCACCTACTATGTGCCAGCCACTGTGGTAGGTACTGAGTGGTGAACAAGAGTTTATATGCTGATGTCAGAAAACAGACTGTAAAACATAAATTAAGAAAGTTCAGATACTAATAAATGACATGAATATAGAAGTGTGTGATAGAGAGCGCTGCTGAATCTAGAGTGGTTAAGGATGGCTTTTCTGAGAGGTGAAATTTGAGTTAAAACCCAGATGATGATAAGGAATAGTCATTGAAGGATATGAAAGAAAGCAGTCTAATCCAACAGCTCCGAGCCAGGAGCAAAAGGCCTGGCCAAGGGACGGAGAGAAACCAGCACAGACAGAACAGAGGAGAGCTAGGCAGAGGTTCTCTCAAGGGGGGCCTTGAAGGCCACAGTAGGGACTTTGGATTTTGCCCTGATTGCAATGGAAAGCCAGTGAAGGCTCTAAGCCCGGGAGCTATGTGCAGTGATTTCTGCTTTCTGGCTGTTGAGATCACCTGTGGAGAGGATGCAGCTACCTAAGACAGGGCATCTGAGGGTCGAGCCCCAGGGACTCTGCAAGGAGAATTTCTTGTTGGGAGGGACAGGGAATATAGGAGACTGCCATGTGACTCATTTACGTAGGAGGAGAACCAAGGCAGTGTAGTTTCCAGGAGCTCCAAGAAGAAAGTGTGTAAAGAGGAAGAGTGTCCTTTGCGCACTGCCCAGAGAGGGGCCTATGCAGCATTGTTCTTGGTTCCCACATCACTTAAAGGGAAATTTTTCACAATGTCCAGAGCCCTTGATGTCCTGCAAATGAAGGAGGGGCATGTCCTCAAATTCCTTGTAGCTGGAACCCACCAACCCTGACTTTCAGATGGAAAAGTACATCTACAAATGAAGAGGGATGGCATCTACATCATAAATCTGAAGAGAACCTGGGAGGAGCTCCTGCTGGCAGCTCCTGCCTGTTGCCTTCCAAAACCCTGCTGATGTCAGTGTCATATCGTCCAGGACACTGGCCAGCAAGCTGTGCTGAAGTTGGCTGCTGCCACTGGAGCCACTCCTATTGCTGCCACTTCACTCCTGGAACCTTCACTAACCATATCCAGGCAGCCTTCCAAGAATCAAAACTCCTGGTGGTTACTGACCCCAGGGCTGACCACCAGTCTCTCACAGAGGTGTCTTCTGCTAACCTGCCCACCACTGCTCTGTGTAACACAGACTCTCCTCTGGCTACATGGACATTGCCAGCCCTTGCAACAGCAAGGGGGCTCACTCAGTGGGCTGGCCCGGGAAGTACTGTGTATGTGTGACACCATCTCCCGTGAACAGCTCTGGAAGGTCATGCCTGTTCTCTACTCCTACAGTGCCCTGAAGAGGTTGAAAAGGAAGAGCAGGGGCTGTGACCAAGGAGGAATCTCAGGATGAATGGACTGCTCCAGTTGCCGAGTTCACTGCTGCACAACCTGAGGTTGCTGACTGGTCTGAAGGCGCAGGTGCCCTCTGTGCCTGTCCAGCCATTTCCTACTGAAGCCTGGAGCCTCAGCAGCCACTGAAGACCGGTCTGCAGTCCCCACTGCTCAGGCCACAGAATGGGTAGGAACACCCACTGAGTGGTCTTAAGCTCTTCTTCCATAAACTCTTAAACAAAATGGAAATAAGACTGATGGAAAAGAAACAGCTTCTAAAATAAATAAACAAACAAACAAACAAATAAATAAATAAATAAATAAATAAATAAATAAATAAATAAATGGAGGAATGTGACTAATGGCATCCAATGCAGCTGACAGGAAGGACAAGGTAAGGACATTGGCCACTGGCTTTGACAAGGAGGTTCATTGAAGTGGTTGCTATGAAAAGCCTGGAGTGGATTAAAGAAAGAAATGGAGGTGGGGAGTTGGGGCTAACAAAGTAGAGGCAACTCTTTCAAGGAGTTGTAGAAGAGCAGACGAAGGAAGTGCGGTCAAGGGAGATTTGGGACCAGCGCTGGCCAATAGAACTTTTCTGGGATGATGGGGAAGTGCTGCATCTGCTGCTGGGCACTTCAGAGTGGCTGATGGAGCTGAGGAACTAAATTTTACATTTTAATTAATTTAATTAATATGTATTTAAATAGCTAAATGGAACTAAAGGCTACTATTTGGGGCAACACAGTTTGTAGCCGTGTTCCTCTAAGAAGAAATACTAAAATACACATGTATGCCAATAGAAATTATTACACACATTGGTACCTGAGTAACTGGATTCTGGGTAGTGTCTCTGCCATCACCACCCCCATGTCCTTAAATCTGTTGGCGTTTGACTCATAGCTTATCTTTTACAATAAGAAAAAAAAAAATCCATTCCTTATGGTGAATTCTATGAACCATTATAGTTCCAGGTGAGTTACTTTAACCTCTGTGTGACTCAGTCTCTCCATTTAGGACTGAGGTTTGAAATGAAGATAATTCAGTTCCCATTTTCTAAGGAAAAAGGCAGGCGAAGTCCTTGGTGGGTCTAGTTCGAATGGCAGTATGATAAGCAATTAATAGCACAGGCTTTGGATATAGCAAGCCATAGAAGCTCCAGTCCCAGCTCTACTATGAAACCTCAAGTGAATTACATGAACTTCTCAGGGTTTCATTTCCTATGTCTATACAAGGAGGATAATAAGGATCTAGAGTGTGGTGAGGCTCCAGTGAGATTGTCTGGGCACAGTGCCTGCCTGCATGCAGTGGGCATTCAATAGATGTTACCTATTACTGTTAACTTCAGGCATTCGAGAGCCTGACCCCAAAGCACTGGCATGCCCCAGTCTAGCTCTGGTTTAAGGAAGTGAATGTCTCTGTGCATTTGTTTATCATTTGAAACACTGGTACAAGGCTTGTATGACATCAGGATGGCTCAATTTCCTAAACCAGGGATCCAGGGTTAGGAAAGAGCTTCTCTAATTTGCAATGAGCTTCTCTAATTTCCTGGAGGTGGGTGCAGAGGCAGGCAGGTTTGGAGGACTTCTCCAATAAGCATTATCCACGACATGAGTTATTTTTCCCAGACCCCTATCTACCAGTGCTGCCCACATAACCCAAGAGACTTACTGATAATTCTGAGCCCAGCTGCCAGGCCAGCAGTCATCTGTTTAGAACTTCAAATGAATGCCCCCAGACCCGCCTACTTTCTCCACATAGTGCTGCAAGATAAGTCTCCCCTGGCTCCTGATAAAGGCTTTGAAGAACATCTTGTCTGTTAACAAACAGCTTTTGATGATGCCTGAGTTTGATCTTTATTTTGTTCTTATTCATCAGACTTCTTTAAATGGGTTCTTTCACACTCCTCCGATTAGCCTAAAGGAAACCCCATGGAACAATGGGTCCACTTGTCCCTGGGTGCAAGGAGTGCGCTGTCTAAAGACCACATGGGCCTCCTGCGGGGCTGTGAGTGGAGCAAAGGGTTGGTGATGCTGCCAGCACCAGTGGAAAATGGATTAAGAGCTTAAAAGCCACATAGTATGGAAGAACAGAAACACTGCACATAGCCCTCTGGCCAGGAGGACAATCTGCATTTACTTTTAGAGAAACCTTGTTTTCCTCAGACACAGGCAGCTTCTTCCTGGGAAAACCAAGGGTCATCACTAGTGTCCAGGCCACCAAAGCTAGCCTCCCATTACAAAGACAAGAAGCCAGCCAGTGTGATTTGGAGGGGTGGAAAATACACTACCCCCAAAGCTGGTGTGTTTCTGGATTATTCTGTTAGACATTTTTGCTTGTGGGTAATTGGCATTCCCTACCTAGAGGGACTGTGGCTTCCTCTCCCACCTTAGCAGCTAATGCACAGCCCAGGCTGGCCCCTTGGAATCCATCCCTTTGGACACTGATCGGCCCAGTAGAAAACACTCGACTCAGGCAGGTACAACCGAAAGAGGAGAGTATCTACATCTCATTCACCTTCAAAGATCAAGAAGCCAGGGTCTAATTTAGCTGATACCTGGAGGGAGTTGGGAATGAAGAAGCACACAGACCTAAGAACATAATGTGAGCCTCTGGCTGCAGCCATGCCTGGACGCCTGGAGTTTCACCTACCCCTTTGGCCTTCATAGTTGTGTCAGCCAATAAATAACCTTTTTTACTTATGCTGGTTTGAATTTGTGTCCTGACACTTGCAACTGACATCCAAAAACTACGATAATAACACCCAAGTTTCCCTAAGAATTTATAGACAGAGATACACAAGATGAAAGCAGTGTGTTAGGAATATTGGTTTGACAGTGGTTTTTAAGATAGAGTCTAGGCATCAGGTTGCCAGTCTGTTGCCATAATCTAGGCATCCGGATTTTTTTTATTTCAAATGGTGGAAGTCAACTCTAAGTGATTAGGTAGAAAGGGAGTTTATGTGAAGGTTATGGGAGACCCAGGCCCTACAACTTGGCCAAGCCATTTTTAATAAGTAGATAACCACAATCACAAAGATTATTTTTGTTCTTGAAAATTTCCAAATCCCTATTACTTGAATGGGTATAAAATATTTTTTGAATAAAATACTGTCTATGGACATATTCATGACATAGAAATCATACTGAATAACTATTTCTACCAAATAAACTACAAGAACCACATCACTTTACTCATGTACCATAAACATAAGGCAAAGCAGAACTGCTAAGAAGACTGGAGAATCACCCCTGAAGTTAAACTTCTAGTAATAGTGCCCACTTCATCACAGAGCTAGTCTGATAAGATAGTCACAGCTGCTACCACCAAGCACCAGGCATCTCAACTTGCATTGCCATTCTGTGCCAGTTCTGAGCAACCTTTGAGCCTGGAATTCAGTCTCTACTGCTGCCAGCCCTGTTGTGACTTCTGAACCAGCTCATGTGGCCTTGGTTTATGCCACTGCTGCTGTTATGGTATTCTCCCCTCACTAGCTCCTGAGGCAAAGCCTGCCCTGATATGGCTGATTGGTGAACTGTATGGACTGAATTGTGCCCTCCCTAAAATTCTTATGTTGAAGCCTAACCCCCAAAGTGACTGTATTTGAAGACAGGACCTTTAAAGATGTAATTAAGGTTAAATGAGGTTATAAGGGTGGGACCCTAAACTGGTGTACTTATCAGAAGAGGCAGAGACAGCAAGGATGAGCGTGCACAGAGGAAAGACCATATGAAGACACAGTAAGAAGGCATCCGTCTGCAAGCCGAGGAGAGAGGCCTTAGGAGAAACCAAATCTGCCAACACTGTGATTTTCGACTTCCATCCTCCAGAATTATGAGAAAGATGTTTCTGTCATTAAAGAACCCAGTCTGTGGTATTTTGTTATGACAGTCCTGGCAAATGAATATGGTCTACCCATATGCCTTTCCCTAGATGCAAGACAGTCTGGGAAGTGGCAGATAGTAAGTAGCACTAAAGGTAAACTCAAAACACCTCACAAATAAAGATGAAAGAAGATTTGATAACTATTTATAAGTGGGGATAAAAGCAGAGAGTGAATCAGAAAGATCTCTCAGATTTAGAACTCAAAGGCTAGAAAATTGCTCCGCCATCGAGGTGCGTGCGTTTGCTTCTCCTTCACCATGTCTTCCCACAAGACTTTCAGGATCAAGAGGTTCCTGGCCAAGAAACAAAAGCAGAATCGGCCCATTCCCCAATGGATTCGGATGAAAACTGGTAATAAAATCAGGTACAACTCGAAGAGGAGACATTGGAGAAGAACCAAACTGGGCCTATGAGAAATCACACATGAGAGATGACTCACATATTTATGCTGTATCCAGGTTGCCTACACCTATAAATGATTGAAAAGATGCTACTGTCTGGACAGTTGGGGCATTTTAATTGGAGAATTAATGGACTTGTGATTTTGCTCTGTTGATTTTTTTCCCCCTGCAATAGTAGGATGGTTCAGTAATAAATGTGTGAGACCTTTTTTTTTAAAAAAAAAAAAAAAAAAAAAAAAAAAAAGGCTAGAAAATTGAGAATGACAGTGTCAACTTGGCTGGGCTGTGGCAACCACATATTTGTTCAAACATTATTCTGGATGTTTCTGGGAGGATACTTTCGGGATCAGATTTACATTTAAATCAGTAGACTGTGAATAAAGGAGATTGCTCTTCCCAGTGTATTTGGGCCTCATCCAATCAGTTGAAGGCCTAAATTGAACAAAGATGTGTATGGGCACACACACTCTAGTGTGACACACACACACATACACACACACACACACGCTAGCAAGAAGAAATTCTGCCAGCAGATGGCATTCCAACTTGGACCATAGCATTAGCTCTTCTTTGGATCTCCAGCCTATTGACCTACCTACCGACTTTGAACTTGCCAGCCTCTATAAATGTGTGAACAAATTCTTAAAATAAATCTCTTTCTACATATATACCACATCCTACCGGTTCTGTTTCTCTGTATAGCTAACCAGAGTGGTTTCTGTTATTTGCATTCTGGAACCCTTACCTGTGTATTTTGAAAAAGGCCCGCTTATGGAATTCTAGTATATTTCTCACTTTAAGAATTACTTTTCTAAATTAATTGCCTACCTGGTTCCTTCCCTATGTATTTCTCTCTAAAAGTGTTCTGGAGGAATCCAGGATAATACACCTACTAATATAACTTGCCCAACTTATAAATAAGTGCTCCTGCTATTCCTCCAACCTCTGGGTTATGATTTATGACAATACCTTCTGTTTCTATCATACTTTTAAAAAATTGTGGTTATGAAACACTCAACATAAAATTAAGTGTACAGTTCAATAGTGTTGATATTGTTCACATGTGAAACAGATCTCCAAAACTTTTTCATCTTGAAAATCTGAAACTCTCTACCAACTGAACAACTCCCCTTTCCCCCTCCCTCAGCCCCTGGTAAACCACCATTCTACTTTCTGTTTCTATGAATTTTACTGCTTTAGTTATGTCATATAAGTGGAATTACATACATTTGTCTTTTTGTGACTGGCTTATTTCACATAGCATACCTTCAAGGTTCATTCATGCTATGGCATGCCATAGCATGTGACAGGACTGCCTTCCTTTTAAGGCTGAATGATGTTCTGTTGTATGTATATAATACATTTTGTTTATCCATTCATTCATCAATGGACATTTGGGTTACTTCTACCTCTTGGCTATTGTGAACAATACTTCTATGAACATAGGTATGCAAATATCTCTTCAAGCCCCTGCTTTCAATTTTTTAAAATATTTTTATTGATTTCAGAGAGGAAAGGAGAGGGAGAGATAGAAACAGCAATGATGAGAGAGAATCATTGATTGGCTGCCTCCTGCACGCCCCCAACTGGGTATTGAGCCCACAACCCAGGCATGTGCCCTTGACAGGAATTGAACCTGGAACCCTTCAGTCTGCAGTCCGACACTCTATCCACTGAGCCAAACTGGCTAGTGCCAATTTTTTTTTAATATATTTTATTGATTTTTTACAGAGAGGAAGGAAGAGGGATAGAGAGTTAGAAACATCGATGAGAGAGAAACATCGATCAGCTGCCTCTTGCACACCTCCTACTGGGAATGCGCCCGCAACCAAGTTACGTGCCCTTGACCGGAATCGAACCCGGGACCCTTCAGTCCACAGGCTGACGCTCTATCCACTGAGCCAAACCGGTTTTGGCTAGTGCCAATTTTTTGATAAATACCCACGAGTGGGATTGCTGGCTCATATGGTAGTTGTTTTTTTTTTTTAATCCTTATATCTCCCCTTTCCCCCCCCCCCCCCATCCCCCTCCTCCACCCGGTTCCCACCCTGTCCCAGGCCTTCACCACCCTATTGTCTGTGTCCATAGATAATGCATATATGCATAGAAGTTATTTGGTTAATCTTTTCCTGTCCCTCCTCCCCCCTTACCTCTGAGATTCATCAGTCTGTTTCATGTTTCCATGCCTCTGGTTCCATTTTATTCATCAGTTTATTTTGTTCATTAGATTCTTTGTTTGTTTATTTTGATTTTTAGATTCAGTTGTTTATAGATATGTATTTATTGCCATCTTACTGTTCATATTTTTATTTCTTCTTCTCCTTCTCCTTCTCCTCCTCCTCCTCCTTCTTTTTCTTCTTCTTCTTCCTCATCTTAAAGAATACCCTTCAACACTTCATGTAATACTGGTTTAGTGGTGAAATAGTCCTTTAGCTTTTTCTTGTCTTTGAAGATCTTTATCTGACCTTCAATTCTAAATTATAGCTTTGCTGGGTAGAGTAATCTTGGTCATAGGTCCTTGCTATTCATCACTTTGAATATTTCTTGTCACTCCCTTCTAGCTTACAAAGTTTCTGTTGAGAAATCAACTGACAGTCGTTGTATGGGAGCTCCCTTTTAGGTAACTAATTGCTATTCTTTTGCTACTTTTAAGATTCTATCTTTGTCTTTAACCCTTGGCATTTTAATTATGATGTGTCTTGGTGTGGGACTCTTTGGTTCCTCTTGTTTGGGACTCTGTGCTTCCTGAACTTGTAAATCCATTTCTTTCACCAGGTGGGGGAAGTTTACTGTCATTATTTCTTCAAATAGGTTTTCAATATCTTGTTCTCTCTCACCTCCTTCTGGCACCCCCATAATTCGGATGTTGGTATGCTTGAAGTTGTCCCAGAGGCTCCTAATACTATCTTCATATTTTTTAATTCTTTTTTCTTTTTTCTGTTCTTATTGGATGTTTTTTGCTTTCTCATATTCCAAATCATTGATTTCGTTTTCAGAATCCTCTACTCTACTGTTGAATCCCTATAAATTATTCTTTATTTTAGTTAGTATAAGCTTAATTTCTGAATGGTCCTTTTTCATGTCTTTGATATTGTCACTAAGATCCTTGAAAGTCTCATTAGTCCCTTGAAGCTCTCATTAAGATCCTTGAGTAATCTTATAACCATTGTTTTGAACTCTGTATCCAGTAGTTTGCTTGCTTCCATTTCTTTCGTTTGTGACATCTTTCCTTGTCTCCTCATTTTGGCTGTTTCCCTGTGTTTGTTTTATGTATTAGGTAGAGCTGCAATGTCTCCTGGGGTTGGTAGAGTGGCCTTTGTAATAGGTGTCCTATGGGGCCCAGTGGTTTGGCCTCCCAAGTCACCTGAGCTGGGCATTCTATGTGTACTTCTGTGTGGGCTGTGTGCACAGTCTTGTTAGTAGTTGAGCCTTGATTGCTATTCTTGTCACTGGGAGAAATTGACCTCCATGACAATTGGCTATGCGGACCAGCAGCTACTATAGTGGAGCGGGACTTGCTTCAGTGGGGCTTTGGTGCTCACTGAGTCTGGCCCTTGAGTGTGTCACTTATGAATGTGTAGAGTTGTAATATGCTATGGTCTGAAGCTGTCCACTGCATGCACTGCCTGTGGAGTCTCCTGGGAGGTGCAAAGTCAGCCACTGCCTGGGACCACCCAGCAGAGCTACAGAGAGACTTGCAGGTGGATGCTACTTGTATTGGACCTGTGAAGTGTCCAGGCAAAGCCCAGCTGTGAAGCAGGTCATGTTGGTGCTAGTGCCAGGTCTTGGGCCTTTTATTGATAGGTTTGGGGCACGTTAATGCCAACTGCTTCTTGTTTGAGAGATTTTAGCAAAGTCTGAAGCTTGAGCCAGGATAGGCCACTCATATGGAAAAACTGTTGCAAACAGCTTGGGTGGGGCTGCAAATTGGATGGAGTGGGTTCTCAGGAAATCATCTGGGCTGAGCAAACAGTGTGAGCCATGCTGATGGAAACTTAATTATGGCTGTCAGTCAGCTCTGGGACAGGGGAGGTCCCAGCACAGGAAAATGAGCACCCCTGTCAGGGAGAAAGCCACCCCTGAGTTCCTTCCCCAAGGACAGAAAATCCATTCCCTTCCCATATGTCCCTGGTTCAACACTCCCCTCCCCCCTCAAGCCATTGCCCTAGTGCTGGAACTCAGAGGAAGCAGGACCTCGTAAGTTCATGTGCCAGCCCTTTAAGAGGAACTGCGTGGGACCCCAGCAACCTCCATGTCATTGAGCCACAATCCCCACTGGTTTTTACAGCCTGAAGTTACAGGGACTTCTCTTCCCAGCTCTGGAACCCTGGGCTTGGTGTCTGGTGTAGGGCTGGGACCTCCTGCTTCTCACAGGAGCCTCTGCAGCAGAGCTATCCCTCCCAACAACAACAACAAAAAGTTACATGTGGGTGTTGGACCAGCCAGTTCAGCGCCTCTGCCCCTCCTACCAGTCTGGATGTATTTTCTTCTTTACTTCTCTAGTTGTAGGACTTCCATTCAGCCAGATTTCAGGCAGTTCTGAATGATGGTTGTTTTGTATTTTAGTTGTAATCTTGATGTGGTTGTGGGAGGCAGCAAGTACCAGTGTTTACCTAAGCTGCCATCCTGGTTCCTCCAGAGCTTGTTTTGTAATCTGGTAGTTCTTTTTTAATTGTTTGAGAAACCCCATCTGTTTTTCATAGTTGTCTCACCATTTTATTTATTATCTTTTTAACTTCTCAGAGCACTTTTATGTTTATAATTTTGTCCTCACAACTCTATGAGGTAGGTAGAATATGGATTATTATTCCCATCTTATAGATGAGGTAATTGAGGCATAAAGAGGTTAAGTGGCTTACATAATATAACAGTTATTTCATGACAATTGGCTCCTAGTCCAGTGCACTTTCGGTTGACCAGAGACACTCAATCAGAGGAGAACGGTAGGTATATCCCCCTATGGGTGCTGAATCTAAGGAAAGATTTTTTTCAAATGGAATCCCTGCCCAAGTCCTTTTCATGGGAGCTATTACTGATGGGCATGTATTGTGCATGAGGATGGTATAGAAATGGGGGGACATGCAGAGCCATTGTTGCAGATAACACTGTCTTTCCATGACTCTGCCTTGTTTGTGCATGTTTATTTTTCTCCCAAATGCTCCTCTGAAAAAAAAAGGGTCTTCTTGAAAATTGAAATAGACTTAATGGTTCTCAACAAGGGTAACTGAATATGTGGGAATGATTGGTCTGGTTGTCACAATGGCCAACCCTTTTCCCATGCATTTCGTGAGCAAGGCCAGGGGATACTGAAAGTCCTACAGCACAGGACAGTCCTGCATAAAGAAAATTGGTCATGGCCCATTCACAAATGCCAGTGGTGTCAACTTTGAGAAACACAGCTCAGGACAAGACCAGTGGCAATGTCAAGAGGGAGGTTTAGGGGGTTTAGCTTCAACAGGTCTCCAAGACACTACAAATAATTGTACAATGTAAGTGACAACAATGTGCTTGCTACACAAACATAGCTTCAAGCTAAGTCCTCTAACCACCTCCTCTCCTTCTAAGAGATTTCCACCCCTAAACCCTCCTACAAAGAAATTCTAGAGATGCCACTGAGCATGCTCAGAAGTTCTGAAATGATGTGGTAACCGCCAAATCATGATTTCCCTTCAGACATCAACAAAAATAAAGTCCCATGGTTCAGTAGATGCAATTACCAATCATGCATCCTTTATCTGCAGCCTAGATTTCATAAAACAAGGGAACCTGAAAATGTAGACAAGTAGAGATGCACCAATGACTGGGGAAAGAGCATTGGATGAAGTCATAGGTGTTAAGGATGAGCTTTACCTATTTTATAGTTTTCCTGAAATTTCTCTGGAGTTATTTCTCTTTGTTTCTACTTCTTTTCTTTTAAAATATATTTTTATTGATTTCGGAGAGGAAGGAAGAGGGAGACAGAGATAGAAACATTGATCAGCTGCCTCCTGTATGACCCTACTGGGGATCAAGCTTGCAACCCAGGCATGTGCCCTTGACCGGAATAGAATCCGGGACCCTTCAGTGCATAGGCCGATGCTCTATCCACTGAGCCAAACCAGCTAGGGCTGTTTCTACTTCTTGTGTATCCTGAAATCTATTTGACTTTACTCATCTCAGCTCACATTTGAAGGTAGATATTTGAGTTAAAGTTTTTAAAGCAATGAGACATTGTACACAAAAATGGTTTGTAAATTGAAAAGTACTAAGTAACTGCAAAAGGTTATTATTATTAATAAATTATGCGTATATATTTAAAAATAAATTTTTTAAAAGAGGTGTTAAAAACTAGAACCACTTAAACTCACTTGCTGTTCAACAGAAACACAAGATTCCCAGTTTGAAGTCATCTTTGGGATAGAACAGTTAGAGGAACTATTTCCTGCCAGGCTTCTCCTGGCAAAGACCCTCTTACAAAGAAAAGACCTCGCCCCTGAAGATGTGTGTTTTGAAAATAATAATAATTTGGAAAAGTTAATAGAGCTCCCTTTTGAAATGGTTGTTCCTGGGCCTGGAGCTGGTATTTGCCCCCCACTTCCCCAGTGTTCACTCTGCACACCCGAGGTGGCTGCACGGGGCCTCTAACCTGTATGTCGGTGGCTCTGGGCATCCTGGAGCCTCCAATCTTGAACAGATCTAACTCAGAAGGGGAGAGAAAGGAAGAGGGCCTAGGTGCTTTTGTGCTCGTTAGCATTTCCAATTTCCTCTTTCACCGCTCCTCCTCCTTCCTCCAATACAGGCACAATGAACTAATTCTCCATGATTGATCACAGCCTGTAGATAACAGGGTGTACTTATTGCTTTCATATTCCCTTGTCTGTCACATAAAGCAATCTAAAATGGTGCCTATAAGAAAAGCTGGCATAAATCTAAAAACTTAAATATCCATGTAGAGATTGTTTGTCGAGCTCAGTTTCAAATTAGATTTTTTTTTCTCGTTTTCATAAAAGGGTGGGGGTGGAAATTTGACTACTTCAGTCTTACTCTTTTAGAACCAGTCAGAAGAATGTGAGTCGTTTTGGAAATGAGCACTCAGCCGGCTCCTATCACTCTGGAAGCTCCGAACATTTTCATTGCACGTCCCCCGATCATCAGTTTGTAAGCACATCTTTGTTTTTCCTAAACAGCCGCATTATTTGTCTGATGTTGAAAATGGCATCTGTACTGTATGTAATTTCCATACTCACTTGGCATCATCAACTGCCTTTGATGACACTCAGGACTGTTTCTTTTTTGTCTCCTTTTCCCCTCCAGCTGCAAGACCCAGATGTCAGGTCCAGGAATGCATTTACTGTGGTGGAGGTATCTGGCTTCCCTCGGCAGTCCCTAAGTTGGTGGCTATTGTGGGATTGCCAGCAAAATAGCACAAGATCACACTAAATTCAGGATTCAGATGTTTTGTGAAAAAGAAAAACAGAGTTCGAAACTGGGAGAAAAACACATTTCTTATGCCTCTAATTATAAGCCAGGCAAGTGGCAGGCTGTGCCTGAGCAAATTGTGGTTCCCCCATTTATCTGCTGCTCATCCATTTTCCCCTCTTGACAGTTTTTTATCTCCCCACTCTGCATCTGAAATCAGCAGCTGGGTATGAGGAAGGGGTGGCCTAAGTTAATCAAACCTGGGGTACTGACAGGGTCAGGTCCTATGTAAAATATATGAAAAAGGAAAAGGAAAGGAAGAGAGGGAGGGAAGGAGGGAGG
This sequence comes from Plecotus auritus, assembly GCF_963455305.1. NCBI lineage: Eukaryota > Metazoa > Chordata > Mammalia > Chiroptera > Vespertilionidae > Plecotus > Plecotus auritus. The sequence goes on from NC_137776.1 coordinate 80,463,341, forward strand.
GAGGGAGGGAGGGAGGGAGGAAGGAAGGAAGGAAGGAAGGAAGGAAGGAAGGAAGGAAGGAAGGAAGGAAGGAAGGAAGGAAGGAAGGGAAGGAAGACAGCCTAATGGAATGGGTAAGGTGAAGCAAATATAAAGGACAGCGACCACCCAGAATTACCGTGCCCAAGGAGGCTCTGTGTAGCAGTATTTGTGTCACCTCGGTATTTGGAAAGCCACAATTAGCTTTTCTTTTTTAAACAACCTTTGTAATATGAATGTAGATCAAGCTATAACCTGCCCGCTATTATCCCAGTCTGGCTTACACTGAGTCCAGCTTCAAAGACATTTTGAATGAGACAGAAACTCTCAGAACTATAGCCCAAAGCACCACATACCAGAGAGGGCTGTGTTAGACCACGAGGTGGAGAGAATCTTAAACCATAAGGGAACCTTATGGTGTCTAATTATTTTTTTCCTTCTGAGCAGCTGCTCTGGGCTGAACAGTTGTGCGCAGGGCTGAGTTTGGAAGCGTCCCATGGTCAAGTTAGTTCACCAAGTGCCCATCAGCTGCCCCTTTCTCACTCCTCAGACACTACCAATAGTTCAAAGGAGCTTGCTGAAACTTTGTCAGTGAGAGTGTATCTCCCAGGCCAATATTTAGGTTATCCAGTGCTGTTAGAAGTATGAAGTGGTGTTGCACCTTAATGGAATTTAGTTTCCATAAATTCACCCATGCACAGTATGTGCCATGCCATGAACAGCTCTGCCCTTTCACTGTGTGGCCCATGTGGACCTGGATTATGTCTCTGTTTACAGGAGGTCCACTCAACTGCAGGCTGATCCTTCTGCCTCCCTCCACAGGCTAGCTCCCTGGGCCACCCCAGCTCCTGGAGCTCAAGGCAACCTAAGGGCAGTACAGATGTGAATCCTTCTCTACCCTCCATCCTTGAATCTGGAGAATTCAGTGCTGGGAATGTTAGCCAACCAGAGTAAACCAACCTCTGCAGGTTCCTTTGGCAGTTCGCACTCAGCCACGACTTCTCCATCCACCTTACCCTCAGTGATTCAACTCTAGGGTTGTTTTGATTCAACATGGGCCCAAAGGGCAGGCTGCTCATACGCTTCAGAACACAGAAAACACAGCACATCTATATTAATGCTGCAGGGAAATGTGGATATGGTGAATTTGTTGAAAGGAGGTTCATTCATAGAAAAGGGCATAAATAAGAGCATAAACTCTACAGTGAGTCTTTATTTTTATTTTATTTTTTTAATATATATTTTTAATTGATTTCAGAGAGGAAGGAAGAGAGATAGAGAGATAGAAACATCAATGATGAGAGAGAATCATTGATTGGCTGCCTCCTGCACACCTTCTACTAGGGGAGATTGGGCCCACAACCCGGGCATATACCCTTGGCTGGAATTGAACCTTTAGTCCGCAGGCCAATGCTCTATCCACTGAGCCAAACCAGCTAGGGCTATTTTTAAATCATAACACTTGAGAATAATTGGATTTTTAGAGGACTTTTCAGAGAAAGTATGACTTTAACCAGAGCTGTGTCAATTACTGCCCCTCTGGATCACGGCCCTCGGGTCAGATGAAAGACCACTGTCAAGGCCATGCAAAGGCAGGGCAGGGTGACCATGTGCTTTCTAGCCCGTATGCTTCCCCACCCCCCATCACCATCCGCCCCACCATCTGGTCTTGGGCTAGATTCCCCTGCTCAGTGCTTTAGCCAGACTGGCCTTCCCTCTGCCCCGATACTGTCTGGTGCTGAGTTAACTTTAAAGACATCTCGAATGCTTCTCTCTCCTGTAAACACAAAACAAGCTCTTCAGTAGCCCAGAGTCTTCAGCTGTCTCTCAGTCTTGTACCACAGCCTCTCCTATAATCTGCATCTTGTACCCCTGAGTGCCTACCTACTCCAGAAAACTTTTCCAAACTAATTCTTATTCACTTGCTTTCTCCCTTCCCCACCATTACCGGTCTTGTCTCTACCATGCATTTTGACACAGCCCTTCGTTTCCATGCTGGTATTGAAAGAAGATGAGATCTCTTACAGGGCAGTGCCTCTTGCTCTGCTGTGTGGTTCCAGTATAACAAAGTTGGTGCCTGCGCTGCACCAACATCTGTGGAACAGGCAGCCTGGCGGCCTTAGGCAGGCCGTCCTGCCTTAGCACATGCATCAGTGCTGGGTGGTGAGTTGAATCTACCAAACTTGGGACATATAGTTGAAAGTACCTGAGTGATTTTTTCGACTTGAGATTTAAGAAGAAACCAAATGAATGAGGTGAGAAGGAAGAAAAGAAAATTCCATTTATAGTTCTCATGTCAGGAAGACTATGTGGGGCTTGGGAGAAATATTTGATTTGCTCCTTTGAGTTGGGGGTGAACACCTAAGGGGCCTTCTCTGGCAGCAGTAGATGTTGGCCTAGAAACAGAGAGGACCTTTGCTTTGTAGACTGAGTAGGTATGTAAGTTGAGGACTGAACTGAGCTGTCTGGTGAGAAAGGTAGAAGAGATGGAGAAGGAGAAAGGGATTTGGGCAAACAACTTTATCTGGTGACCTTATTTACAGTTTGTTTTGTGGTGTGCAATAGAAATTACTTCTTCTGTTTCCCCCTATGAAATCTTCCATAGACTCTTAAAAAATCACAAATACAAATATGATCAGATTTTTTTTTTGGTGTGGAAATAGTATGGCACTGGGTCTGTCTACCAGATACTACACTAGTGTCAAGCCCAGGTAAACTAGGGGAACCTTTAAGCCTCAACCATACCACAAAGGGGATCCAGTTTATCTGCTTCTTGCTTTTTATGCTAATATTCCTGATGACTACAGGGTTTTCAGCGTCTGTCTGTGTTTTCATTTTTTAGTGATTATAATGCAAGACGTTTCTCCTTTCACCAGCAAATTTTCTCTGCTAGAGCTGCTGTTGCTGTGGCAGCTGGCATCATCTTACAGCCTCAGCACATTTGAGTGTCCTATATAATGCCATAGTTGGCTCAGTCTGGGGGTGCCTACTCTGGGCCATGCTTTGTGTTCAGTTTTGACCATTATCCCAAGAAGATGGTTGTCAGATTTCCTACTTCTCCAAGTGACTCTTCACCTTCAGACTATGATCACAGGGTCACAACCTCACAGATCATACTTTGTTGCCTACCTTATTACATGCCCACATGTTATCCATTTATTTGCTTTTATTTTTATTTTTTTTAATTTATCTTTATTGTTGAAAGTATTATAGATGTCCCCATTTTTTTTCCAATTGACCCCCTCCACCACCACCACCACCACCCCAGGCCTTTACCACACCATTGTCTGTTGATTGAGCATTTCCTTTGTGCCTGGCACTGTTTCAATTCCTGCTTCCATGGGGCTTATAATCTAACTAGAGGCCTGGTGCACAAAATTTGTGCACTTCGGGGAGGGGGTGTGTGGAGAGGTCCCTCAGCCCGACCTGCACCCTCTTGTAGTCCAGGAGCCCTCGGGGATGTCCAACTTCCGGCTTAGGCCAGTTCCCCACAGGAAGCAGGCCTAAGCCATCAGTCGGACATCCTTAGTGTTGCCGCAGAGGTGGGAGAGGCTCCCACCACCGCCACTGCGCTTGCCAGCTATGAGCCCAGCTTCTGGCTTAGCGGCACTCCCGCTGTGGGAGCACACTGACCACCAGGGGGCAGCTCCTGCATTGAGTGTCTGCCCCCTGGTGGTCAGTGTGCATCATAGCAACCGGTCATTCCGCCATCGGGCCGAAACTGGCTCTCAGACATCCCCCGAGGGGTCCTGGATTGCAAGAGGGCGCAGACCAGGCCAAGGGACCTCACCGGTGCATGATCAGGCTGGAGAGGGATGTGGGAGGTTGGCCAGCCAGGGAGGGACTGCAAGAGGGCTCCAGGGAGTGTCCGGCCCATCTCACTCAGTCCCAATTGGCGGGACCCCAGCAGCAAGCTAACCTGGTGGTCAGTGCACATCATATAGAGCAGTTGAGTGGCCTTAGCATATCATTAGCATATTATGCTTTGATTGGTTGAACGGCCGACCGGACACTTAGCATATTAGGCTTATATTATATAGGATGAGAGAAAAAGACTATCAATAAATCAACAGATAATGTATGCTGAACAGATTCACTCCCCACCCTTTTCCACCTTGCTCTGTGGCCCAGGAGGCTGACCTCTACCATTGCATCACCCAGGCTTCCTTGACCTCTGGCTTCTGGCGGGGGTTGGCCAATGTGGAGCACAAGCAAGAGATGGAAGGTGAGAATAAGAAAGAAGGTATTTGCCCTGACCAGTTTGGCTCAGTGGATGGAGCGTCGGCCTGCGGACTGAAGGGTCCCAGGTTCGATTCCAGTCAAGGGCATGTACCTTGGTTGCGGGCACATCCCCAGTGGGGAGTGTGCAGGAGGCAGCTGATCGATGTTTCTAACTCTCTATCCCTCTCCCTTCCTCTCTGTAAAAAATCAATAAAATATATTTAAAAAAAAAAAAGAAAGAAGGTATTCATTCCCTGGCCCTCCCTCTACCAGGTGGTCACTTGGCAACAGCTATGCTTCTCTACCTAAGGCCACATCTCCTGATGGAAGGCCTCTCTACCATGATAACAGCTTTCTCTGGGTTCCAGTATCAGCTTTCTTCTCTTGTCCCTTCAGAGTCACCAAGCTTTTCTTAAATTAGCTTCTGACTATGGCTAAATCCTAGATGTTTAACCATCCTGGTTGGTTCTCTTAACTTTGCCCACATCCTCGAAAATAGTTCTTTCATTAAATTAAATAAATGTGTCATCTGTTTCCTACCAGGATCCTGTTTCCTACAAATGTTAAATGATAAGAGCATGTGTGTGTGTGTGTGTGTGTGTGTGTGTGTGTGTGTGTGTATGTGTGTGTATGTATATATATATATATATATATATATATATATATATATATATCAATGAGAGAGAATGAGGGAAGGAGGACTAATTATATAGAGTGGGTGGTATCAAGGAAGACATCTCTTAAAAAATGGTATTTCAGCAAAGACACAGAGGAAGTAGAGAGTAAGACATGTGGACATCAGGGGAAGGGCACTCCTTACGGAGGAAATAGCAAATGCAAATGCCTGAAGAGAGGGTTTTCTTAGAGTGTTTAAAGGTCTACAAGAGGTCCAGGTTGCCTAGAGTGGCATGAGGAAGAGGACAGGGACAGGAAATGAGATCAGAGAGGTCACAGAGGGCCAGATTACTTAGGGCATTTGTTAAGAACTAAATGTTTGTGCCCCCTCAAAATTCACATGTTGAAATGCTAACCCCCAATGTGATAGTATGAGGAGGTGGGGCCTTTAGTATGGGATTTATGCCCTCATAAGAGAGATTCCCCAAAAGCTCTCTTGCCCCTTCAGCCATTTGAGGAGAACTCAGCAGTCTGCAACCTGGGAGAGAGCCCCCAACCACACTGGCACCCTGATCTCAAACATCCAGCCTCCAGAATTGTGAGAAATAAATGTCTGTTATTTATCAACCACCCAGTCTATGGTGCTTTGGTGTAGCAGCCCAAATGGACCAAGAAAGCCTTACAGACCATGATAGGACTTTAGAGTGTATTCTGAAAGAAATGGGAAGCTATTGGAGAGCTTGAGCAGAAAAAAAATAACATGATCTGACTTTATTTTTAAGAGGATCACTCTGATTGTTATATAGAGAATACAGGGTGGAGGGATAAACGTGAAAGCAGAGAAAACCATCATTGGGCAGTTCTGATTATCTAAGATGATAGCAGCTTGGACTAAAATATGAAGGCAGTGAGATGTCAGAAGTTTGTTTTTGTAAATGTTAATTTGAGATACTTATCCAATATTCAAGTGGAGACGAAAAGTAGACAATGGATTTTTCAGCTTCAGAATTTGTAGAAGAGCACAGGACTAGAGTTATAAATTAGGGAATTATCAGTCTATTCATGGCCTGTAAACCATCTTGAGTGGTTTCATCCATGGACCTAGATGAAACCATCTTGAATGAGGTTAATGCAGTGGAAGAGGTCCAAGGGCTAAGCCCAAGGCCTACCACTATTTAGAGTTCAGAGGATCCAACAAATGTGACTGAATGGAGTGGGAGAAGGTTCAGAGAGTGGCCCCAATGCTTAAGTGAATAAAGTGTTTCCAAAAAGAGGGAGTAATCAATTGTGCTAACATCAAACCGAGAGTTGATCATTAGATTTAGCAGCATAGAGCTCATTGGTGACCTTGAAGAGAGCTGTTTTGGTAGGTGGCAGGTAAAGCTTGGTCTAAATGGGTTCAAGACAGGGAATAGGAGGAAAGAAAATTGAGTCAAAGATAAAATAGAAATCTTTTGAATATTTTGCTATAATAAGAAGCAGAAAACTGAGGAGGGGACATGGGACCAAGGAAGGCTTTGTTTTATTTTGATTTGCAGGCTAATGGGAATGATTCCTAGAGAAGGGGGAGGAGGGGCTAAGAATGTGAGAAAGAGAAAGAAGCCAATCATGCAGGAGAGAGGAGTTGGCCTTAGATAAGAGCACAGCCAGTTCATTCTGGATTACAAAATGGATACAGATAGACACAGATGAGTAGTTAAGGTGGTGGAGGCTGTTGAAGTTCTCTTCCAAATGCTTCCGTTTTGTTAATTAGAAATAAAAGTCAAGGATGCTTTAGGAGAGAGAAAATAAAAAATGGACATCTAAGAAAACAAAGAGTAAGTTGACCAGAAACAGGTCAGCACTAAGTGTCCCTGTGAGGTTTGTGGTCACACTGACCAGTGAACTTTCACTGACAATACACCTTTCTGGTCTGACCAGTCCTCATATAAGAATACTCTCTGTTTGCTCTGTGTCATAGGCGCTATGTCCCATCTACAGTATGCCCTGACACTTGGGAAGCACTCATCACTCTTGGCATTTGTTTGTTTGTTAAACCTCACCCAAGGATATTTTTTCCCATTGATTTTGAGAGAGAGAGAGAGAGAGAGAGAGAGAGAGAGAGAGAGAGAGAGAGAGAGAGAGGAGAGAAAGACACATGAATTGGTTGCCTCCCGCACATCCCCAACTGGGGCCAGGGATCGAACCTGCAACCCTTTGGTGCATGGGCCAATACTCTATCCACTGAGACACACTGGCTAGGGCATCTCTTGGCATATTGAGTGACCATTTTTCCCATCACCTTTGGAAAGGATGCCTTTCAGATGCTGCTGGGAAGACTTCTTCCTGAAGACAATAGAGCCTTCTCAATTCTTCCTATTTCTCTCATTCAAACTCTTATCTGGGAGTCAGGGATTAATGCTGTAACTCTGCTTTCACTCCCCTAGGTATTGTGCCATGTGCTTCAGGAATACAAAGACTAATAGGGATCCTGCCTGCACTCCAAGGATAGATAATCTGGTTGGGAGCAGTGATTTGAACACAAGTACCTATGGATAATAGCTAAGTCCACTTGATCATGAGCACTTTCAGGGCTGGAGCTGCAGATAACTAGAATAGGGGTATGTGATTCAGATAGTTTGTTAGAGAGGATCAGGAATGAAAAAGATCAGGAAAGGCTTGAACATATCAGGGGAAGCAGTCTACTGGGGCAATAGGACTTAAGCACAGTCATTAAGCATGCAAATCATCTTGTGGGCTTTCCAGTGTGTGCACTGGAATACGTTAATGAGCTCAATTTCCCTCAGTACTGAAGCTCTGTTCTATGCCTTTGAACTGACACACCCTGTCAAAATATGTGGAAGTTGAGTATCCTGAGCCCAGACCTCCCATGGAGAATCTAAAGAGAAGAAAGAAAGAAGTGCTCACATGTTGGTTGCCACCACCTAACTCCCTTGCAGCCAGCTGGATGTAGGAGACTTTGCCAGTAATTCTCAGCTCATTTTCTTTTCAAGATGTCTTTATCCTGGATGTCTGAACTAGTTTGCTCATATTTGGGGGTAGGGAGATATCAATGGAGAGATACCTTCCCTGAATGGCCTCTTTCCAGTTCCTGCGATTCTAGGATGTGTACATTATCTATATTCCCGATGGCTACAGTTGCAGCAGCAATTAGTTTATTTTGACTATTTAAATTAATAAGCTGGAAGGGTGCAGCTTGTCTCAGAGCCATCATGTGGCTGAGTGACAGATCTATGCCTTGGCCATATGCTGAGGTGCCATGGGAAACACCATGTATTCTTGCTGACCTCCGATGGAAAGACAAGTGCCACAAACCACTTGATTTTTAGGTTGTACTGGTCATTCACTAAACCTTCCCATGCTTCACAGTGATAAGAAACTCACCTAACAACTCTCATTCCAAAGATCCTAAACAAGGCTAATTCACTTTGTAACTTCAAAGAGATAGGAGAACCTGCACAACGGCAAGCAATAAAATATTGGTGCAGAGTACCCTGGAGTAAGCATTAGAGATTACTGAAATATGTTCAGGGATATCATAGGGAATAAAATGATTACCTAAGAAAAGAAGATACATGTGAATAAAATTGATGTAGTTTGGGCTTAAAGGACAAACTGTAAGAATATCTCAAATCAGCAACCTCAAAGAGCAACAGAAAAGACAAAAATAAATTTAGGTTAAACAAATTTAGACTATAGAGGAAATTATTTCCTGACTAACATCCAAAGTTGATTGTCCTTTGTCATGAGTAGACAAATTTCCACCCCACCTCCCCTTTGCCCAGCATCATGCTTTCTAACCAGTATTCTCAGGCTGATATCTATTGATGGCTAGAGCTGGCTACACGTGTTTAGTAAAGAACAAGCACGAATTTTGCTTTTGGCAACCCAGGGAGAGACTTTCTCACTAGACAAGCCTGTGCCAGGATGGGAGGAAGAGGGTTATTTTTTTAGACAAGGAGAGACCTGTTCTGGTTTAGAGGAAGATAGACACCACTAGCCTTAAAGCTCAGAGTTTGGTCAGGAATGACGTAGCTTGCTTAGGCAGGGCTGGGAGGCAGAAATGGGAGCAGGTGGGGCGTCTTTGGATGAGCTAGGAATTAGGTCGGTGGGAGCTCTGTAGAAGGCTCTGCCTGGTCTCATAGCAGAACAAGAACAGGACTTAATGGAGAAAATCATTTCTGAGCTAGAGGCAGAGCTAAGTTCTCCAGAGTGTTTGCCATTCATACACTCACTTGGCAACTCAGTTCTCTGCTGTTATTTAACATTCTTTATAGTCAATATCTCCCCAACTAGATGATCATATTCTTGAGTGAAAGTTTTTATGTTAAGCCTTTAATAAGTTTATGAGATAAGTACTATTAGTTGGCTTATTTTGCATAGGAGGAAACTGAGGCAGAGAGAGATGAGTAAGCAACTTATCCAGGACGACACAGTTAGGGAGTGGCTCCTTACGTTTGTATTAAATAAAAGAGTGAATCAATGAAGAACAATGGACACATTTTCAAAAATACCCTTTTCTACTTCCTCAAGCAAGTTTAAGGTGCCATTTGGAATTCATAATTAAAGTATTGGAAGAAAACTATTTGAAGGGAGCAACTCAAAGTGAGTGCATTGAGATAGCAAAAACAGTCAAAAGGTGATCTTTAATCAGTTCATTTGACTGTAAAATGCAAAACAGTGAAGCCTGTTATCAGAGGCAAGAGATAAAAGACAACTCAAAGTCAAAGATAACAGATCTCAGCAGTCACGAATCTTCTCTGGAAATCACAGCTGTTTTTTGCATATGCCAACCAACTGGAACTCATCAAATGACTTACTGAAAGCCCACAAGGTCCTGGCAGGGCATACAGGAACCTGAGAAGACATGGCTGTCTCTTTCAGGACCTTACATTTAAAAAAAGATTTGCCATGAGAATTCAAAACTGACCTGGTGCAGGTGAAAGGACAAGTTTAGAGCATATTTTCCACCAGGGAGCACAGCCCCTGGCCACTCTATACAATAAGGAGGAAGCAAGGAATTCAAAAAGTGTATATGCCCTGAAAGACTACTATTTTGTAAATATTTATAATTAAGGGTGCATCAGTGTTAACAATGGTCATTCAGTCAATCAACAAACATTTGGGAAGACCTACTATGTGCTGGGCTCAATGCTAGTTACAGGTTTGTCAGCATAGAGAGCTATCCCTAGAGTCTGCGCAACTTAAGGAAACTCTTTCCTCTACAGAAACCAACAAGCTAGAGTTGCATGTTGACTCAAGTCAGCATCAGCTAGAGAGCCAGCTGGTCTAAAAAGTCATCTGATCACCACTGATCCAATCAACAAGTTGCCTCCTTGCTTTTCCTTCTGGTCACCCAAAGCAACAGAGATAGTACTGGAGCTGTCTGCCAAGTTGACATTTTTCTCATGTCCCCAACTTGACTGTTTTGCTTCCTCCACAACATTTCTACCCACTGCTATCCCTAGTGTTGACACTTATACTGATCAAGGCTGCCCTTGAAGTTTCATTTTTACTAGGTTTCATATACCTGCTGCGTCACTGGGGAGTGGGTGCAAACATCTTACCCTCAGAATGAGGCCCCGCAAGTTGTTGCTATGAAATGGGCTGGCTGAGATGAAACTGGTCAGGCTGAAATGGAAATCCCCAAAGAGAAAAATGCAAAACACTGTACTGTTTCTGATAGGAATGGAAAGATCTGTGGAACCAAAGTGGGAGTGGGGCGTGGATATAGTGCAAAATCGGTTATATGACAAGAGAAAATGAGCTGGGGCCATGGCTTTCTAGATGAAAATCTTCAAACATGCAGAATAGTAGAGAAAGTAACCTAATAATATCCAGACTAAACAAATGTTAACATTATGCCTTTTTGCTTCAACTTGTTTGTCTTAGGAATAAGATTTTACAGATCTAAACGAAGGACCCTTCTGATCTTATTTTCTCCCCACCCCATGTGCAGATAATTTTCAAAAAGAATGAGAGCTGCCTTAGCCAGTGTTGCTCAGTGGTTAGAGTGTTGGCCCTCGCACCGAAGAGTTGTAGGTTCAATTCCTGGTCAAGGGCACTTACCTGGTCCCACTCAGGGCAGTGCAGGAGGCAATGTTTCTCTCTCTCTCCCACTCCCTCCCTTCCACTCTCTAAAAATCAATGGGAAAAAATATCCTTGGGTGAGGAATAAAACAAAGAATGACAGCTACTGAGTCATCATATTGGGATTATTTTCTATAGTCTTTCATTTGTTTTTGCTTCATATTAAACATAATAAAGTTTTGTTAACTACCAGTCTATTAAATATGTGTGTAAAATAAAGCAAACTAGACCGGGTTCATGTGACATTTCTTAGAGATCACTCATTTTACAGCCTAAAAGAAATGGAGACTTAGCATGTCTTCTAAATATCCCCCATTAGGCCCTAGAAGAGAATCTTTCCCTCCAGGCCCCATTCTGAAATTCACCTCTTTCAACACACATTTTTCACATGTAGCCTGTGTAGCTAGATAGCACCTCCTCTTATGGACATTTCTCTGTGTATGTAATATAAACCAACAGGGATTGGTCTCAGCACTTATATCAACTCATTTAATCTTCACAACAACCTATTGAGGTAGATACAGTGATTATCCCCATTTTACTGATGAGAAAACGCATCTACAAAATGTACTGGCCTTTGTGTACTTCTGTGAAAGACTAGTATGGCTGTCAGAAGCTCTTGTGGGCAGAGTAAACTGTGGCCCTTATCCAATTTTATGTTATTGCACTGTGTAATTACTGGGTCTATAATAGCCTAAAGCGTCAATCCATCTAGTCATTGTGCCAGTGCCTAGTCATATTGCTACTCCTTTGACTTTCTTCAAATACAGAGTTTTCATTTCTTCATAGAGAACGCACTAGAAGATGAATGTCTCATTGGACCCAGAGGGCCCATTTTGCACACAGGAATATGTTAGCCATCCCTCTTCTTGAGCATAAGGAAGGACTGGGACTCCAGGGAGGGTAAGTCAGAGACACTTAGCACAGTAGCAGGAGACCGCCATAAACAGATGCAGAGGGAGTGGGAAAGAGGGAGCCCCTTCAGCCATAGTGCCGCTCTGCCCTCTTCCTTTCATTCCACCTTCTGACCATCTTTCCTATCCCTCCTGGCCTGGCCAGACTGTAATCATTACTCAAGACCTAGCTTATTTTTGCCCAAACGATTTTCCTTTGTCTTATTTAGACACCATGTGTGTTTTTCATGGATGTCTTGCTGTTAGCATTACAAATGAAAATTAATTTTGTAAAGTAAAAATTTTCTAGATGTAATTTACTTAAAAAGGATCCCAAATCAATTATATAGAAAAGATTCCTTTATTAACTTTTGGTCGAGAATATGTTTGTATATTTTCAGAAAACAACTCCAAGACCATGTGGATTCCTGCAACAGAGAGGAATTGACAGGTCTGCTCCAACCACGAAGACAAGAGGAGAAACAGTCCAGAGATGGAAGACACTGACGACGCCTTGCCACGCTAGCAGTCAGCAGCTGTGCATCGCAGCAGGTTGCCTAGGACCAAACCAGAGAGGGTCGGACCTGCATTGCCACCATGTGCCCACCATCCAGATATCATTGCTGACATGTACACATAAGGAACTGTTTGACATTGAAACAGGGACTCAGAACTGTTGGACATTGAAATTGGGACTCAAACATTTTTTGTTATTATATGTTTATTTCTAGTCTGCAGAGGCAAGATTTTTTAAAGGAAAGAAATGGGGAAAAAATAGATACAGAGGCAAAGAAGCATTGAACAGACTGTCAAACTACAGCGGGAAGGCAGAGGAGGTTGGGGGGGTGGGGGTGGGCTGTAAGAGATCAACCGAAGTACTTGTACACATGCATATAAGCATAACCAATGGATACAAGACACTGTGGGAGGGGGGATGGGCAGGTAAAGGCATGTACTGAGGGGTAGGGGAGGCCGGGGAGAGGTCAATGGGGGGAAAAAAAAAGGAGACATATGTACTACTATTTGTAATACTTCAAACAATAAAAATAAAAAAAAAGACCTAGCTTAATCCTGGCTGGGCTCCTATGCAGCGCTCCTGGCCCACTGCACCCACAGTGGCTCCTCACCATACTGACCCTTAATGTTGTGAAATTGGTTTCTTTATATCTCTCTCTCTCTCTCTCTCTCTCTCTCTCTCTCTCTCTCTCTCTCTCTTTTTCTCTCTCTGTTATCTCTGATAAGGGTTTACTCTCCAACATTTATAGGGAACTCATACAACTTAACAAAAGGAAGATAAACAATCCAATCAAAAAATGGGCAAAAGACCTAAAGAAGACACTTGTCAAAATAGGACATACAGAAGGCCAAGAAACACATGAAAACATGCTCAAAGTCACTAATCATCTGAGAGATGCAAATCAAAACAATGAGATACCATCTCACACCTGTCAGAATGGCTATCATCAACTAATTGACAAACAACAAGCGCTGGCGAGGATGTGGAGAAAAAGGAATGCTCTTGCACTGCTGGTGGGAATGCAGACTGGTGCAGCCACTGTGGAAGACAGTATGGAATTTTCTCAAAAACTTAAAAATGGAACTTCCATTTGACCCAGTAATCTCACTTCTAGGAATATATCCCAAGAAAACAGAAACACGAATCAAAAAAAATATACAGTATGCACCCCTATGTTCATAACAGCACAATTTACAATAGCTAAAATTTGGAAACAGCCTAAATGCCCATCAGCAGATGAGTGGATTAGAAAACTGTGGTACATCTACACAATGGAATACTACGTTGCTGTAAAAAAGAAGGAATGCTTACCATTTGCAACAGCATGGATGGACCTGGAAAGCATTATGCTAAGCAAAATAAGCCAGTCAGAGAAAGATAAATATCACATGACCTCACTCATTTGTGGAATATAATGAACTGATGAACAAAAATAGAACCAGAGACATAGAAGCCTCGAACAGACTGTCCAACCTATGAGGGAAGGCAGGGGATGAGGGGGTAACAGATCAACCAAAGGACTTATAACCAATGGACACAGACAGTAGGGGAGTGAGGGCATGTGCTGGGGGATGGGAGTGGCCTGGGAGAGGTCAATGGGGAGAAAAGGAGACTCATGTAATATTTTAAACAAAAAAGAATTTAAATTAAAAAAATAATAAAATATTCCATAATTTAAAAAAATAAAGAAAAATCAATTACTGAAAATGTTTTTGAAGTTTTTGGTTCCTTTGAAATCATTTTCAGAGTTTTAAAAAAATTGTTTTAGAAAAAAATAAAAAACAGCCTTAGCTTTCTTCAGAAGACTCAAAAAAGTCATGGCATGTTAGAGCTGTAAGCAATCATCCTAAAGATAATTTTAGGACAGCGGCCATGGATTAGGAACTCTGGCCCAGAGAGGTGATGAAAGTAGCTCAAGATCAGTCCTCCATGTCCTCTCCCATCACTGGTCACCTGTCTGGACCAGAGTGCTTCCATTTGCACTCAATTCACAAGCTACTATATTTCTTCTCTGACTGCAAATGTTGATAAATGTGAGAACTGATATACATGCACCCAAAGGGAGAGAAGGTATACCTGTGTGTATGTGAGATTAGTAAGAAAAACATAAAAGGGCAATATGGTTGAGAAATGTCCTTTTACCATAATTTTATTTTATCAGTGACTTTGACTATTTCATCCATTTTTAAAAATAATTTCTAAAAACTATCTAGTTCAAAACACAATTTTGTTGAGTCCTAAAGGGCTTTGACTACTCAAACATCAAACTCACCAGAAGGCACTGAGTGCTCACATCAGGTGGGTTACAGGAAGAACCCCTGGAGCAGACTTGTATTAGTCAACCTGATATATATGGTTATAATGTATGTCTGTGGAAAGCCCCATTAATCACAGCGACTCAAATAGAGCAAAACCCTCACAGATGCCTGGGTGCAAATTCTATTCTCACGCAGACCTCCACTGTCCCTCTTGATGCTACTGAGCACCCCGCCTCCCAGTGGAAACTAGCCAGTACCCCGTGTGGACAGCTCAGAAATGACTTTGAACAGGTGCTTCCGCAGTCTCTTTTCAATTCCATTTTCTTGGACGTTGTAAAAGGCTGTCTGATACCAGGATTAGAGACACAACGCAAATACAAATCAAACATGTCCCCTATTGCCCTGATGTCTTTCCTTAGTAGGTATGGAAGCCACCCATGTAAAAAGAATTTGGGGAGGGAGATTGTTATGGATGAAGTTCCTTCATAGGATGGAGAGGGTGACTCTAAAATTCCTGTTATATTCCTGCCAACGAAACATCCTTGGTCTTCTGGAAATAAGGGAGAAAAGTGGAGATCATCCCTCCAAGGCACCCCAGATTCCTCATATCTTTTCCTCATGATTATTTCCTAAGTACAAATGCAGATTGTTTTTGAAATCTTAATTCCCTAATTTTTGTCTCCTACTAATTAACTTTATTATTTCAATGCTCATTAGCACCTCTACTAGAGAACACAGAAAAGGAAATGAAACTCAGCTATAATTAGACAATACTGAGAAAGCATTTGTTTGATCAATACTGGAGGAGGAAGAACCATAAAACAAAGTGACTTTAGACACTATGACTTATAGTGGTTAAGATGCCTTAAGATGTGACTGGGGCTGGAGACAAAACATGACTTGGCTTAAGAGCGAAATTTGACTTTAACAACTAAAGACAAGTGATTACTTCATATAATAATAAGCCCAGGGGTAAGCAGTTCCAAAGTTGGTGTAATGGCCCAGCAGGGTGACCAAGGACGCAAGCTTTTCCTGTCTCCAGGCCCCACCATCCAAGAGTGTTGGCTTTTCATCGTCATGCTTGTTCACATGTGGAGGCAAGCTGGTCCTCACAATTCCAGGCATCTCTTCCCCTCCTACTGCTTTCGAGACAGGAAGCAGAAGGCAGGGAACAGACTTGCTTCCCATGTCTCCACACCTTATCTAGGAAGATAGCCCTTCCCTGAAAGCCTCCAGCAGACTGCTCCTTAGGCCACAGCAGCCAGGCCTGGCAGCAAGGGGGGCTGAGCAAAAGCGTATTTCATTTTCCAGTTTCTATTCGATAATGAGAAGGAGGCAGGGAAAGAGGGGGTTGTAATGACTACAGGGTTAGCCAGTCAACAGTATCTGGCACAGGTGAAAACTGTCTTATTTTTCAAATAAGAAAATTGAGGCCAAGAGATTTTAAGAAAGTTACATTTAATATGTGTTGGGCACCCGGTATATGTTGAACCTACAAGCTAGTTGGTGACAAAATGAAAGCTAAGAGCTGGGTCAGCCTGACCTGAAGCTCTATGCCTTTGTATGAGATCACAACACAATCTGTTTAGTATCAGAAGAGAGGAGGGTGCATAGTGAGGAGAAAAACAAACAAGTTTTCTGCATTAGATGAAATTATTAAAAAAAAAAAAAAAAAAAAAAGAGGGAGGGGTGTTATTTGGTTCTTGAATAACAGACACAAACACCTTTCTAGTACATACTGAAAGGAGTTCAAGTAGAATTAGGTAGTTAGGGTGAGGGTGGAAGAAGGAGGAATCCTGGAGCTAGCTGAAACAAAGAATATGTTTTGCAGGAAACAGGATGTTTTGTTTTGTTTGCTTTTTTTTTTTTGGAAGTGAAAGAGAACAATGTTGCAAAAAGACCAGGAACCAATCAGAGAGCAGCACAGATAGACAAAGAGCAGGCCTTTAACAGATAAAAGGGGAAGAGCAGAACGCTTTGGGGGCAACCATTTGAGTCTTCCTCCTGATCTGGGAATCTGTGTTTGTTTGCAATAAACTCTTGCCTTGTTTGAATGCCTCTGGTCCGCACCTTCATTCTTTGATTCCGTGAGACAAGACCCTGGGAAGAATTCCTGCTCACCAGTTCCGGTATCAACAGTAGCATTGGTAAAAAGATGCATGGGGGAAGAAATTTGAAACTACTGGCTACTAGTAATATGTTGGGAATATATGATTCCTGCATAGTAACAACCATTGTTAACCCTGAGACACTCTTCATATTTGGGGAAATTCAATGTAAATTTCTTCTATATCAAGTACCCACAAAGAATGGAGACTCTACCATCCAAATTTGTTATTTAAAAAATGAAAATATAAAAACACTTTACTGTTTTGAAAACTTTTTCTCATCCCTGATTTCATGAATGAAGAAGCTGAAGCTAAAGAAGTTTCAATGGCTTACATTAAGTCTCAAGGAGATCACACAGTGCAGATCAGTGATCAATGAACTTGTTATATGATCTCAGGCAGTAGAGCTTTAGCCTCACATTTAAGTAGAGGATATACTTTATTTTTCCGAAGCATGTCAGCTCGGTCTGATATCCCAGACAACTCAAGCAAAGGCAGGGCCATTGTTAACCTGAATCACCTTTGAATTCATCCCAAAGTCTAGACCCTTTCCTAAATGACCTAGAAAACTGTAACTCTGGTCCTATTCACTCTGGTCCTGCAAATAACTTTACATGGAAATTTCTAATGACAACTGTAAGTTGTTTCGTTTGTAGCTTACATATGGAAATAAGAGTTTCAAAATTATACTCTGGTATGAATAGTAACAACCCCAAATTATCAACACAAGCTTTGTCCTAAGTAAATGGTTACAATACACCTATGCACTGAGGGCATTGACACAGGTTCCTTAGCTACTCCAAGGAAAGAGCGGGGATGGTGTCAAGAATCTGGGAGCTGAAGAGAAGCAAGTCCAGGCTTGGCCAGACTTGGTCTTGCAGGAGCAAATAGGTCTCTACCTCTTCTCAGACCCCAGGCAGTTCCCAAGATACCTTGTGTGACTAGAAGCAGCTGTAGTAGTAAAGATATTGAGGGATGACCTTCTACTCTGTGGAAAGTTTGCTCCCACCTTGAGCAGCACTTGGAGGGAAGAGGGATTTCACTCTCTTCACCCTGTTCCTTAGCTAAGACCTTGTCCTGGTCTAGGACATTGTGCTCAGTCCTCTGGAGAAAGACAGGGGTCTCTTTGTTATAGGCAGGGGGAGTCCACATTAGCTTTAGTGCAGAGGCTCAGTTTTGTTAACTATGTTACTGTGTAATTCTGGGCATATGAAGAAGCCCCAGAAAAATATGAATTTGTAGCCATGTTGTTGCCCTATTGTATACACATGGGTTTTGTTCCCTAATTCATTTGCTCTGGAGATATATTGAATACTGGAGTCAGAAGGGACTCTAGAGATGGTCTGCTCAGACTTCATCCTTTGACAGAACAGAAAAGACACCCTAAGAAAGCAGCCAAGCCAGAACTGTAATCCAGAGCTCCTAATGCCCAGTCTAGCCTTCTTTGTTATATAAGAAATGAAGTGCTGCCTTCTCTTTTGTGGCTCCATTCTGGATCACCCATCATGGGAGACATGGCCCCTCCTGGAATCCAGAATGTATCTTACTGTGAAGAAGCTGTTTTATAAATAGCAATTGTTTAAGGTGAAATCATACTATACTTAGGTACATTGTGGTATCTTGTGGGCTTACTAGGAAACCTAGTTATTACTTACAGTTTCTATGAAAAAAAAATGTATTTAGGGTTCCAAATAACCAACTTGCACATGCAGTTTTGGAATAAAGATGGTTCATAAATAGCCTAAAACTAGAAGCCCTGTAGTATAGTTCCTGGAAATTCTTGTGTTGTCTCCAGACCCCATGACATGAGATCACAGCAGATGTTGGTGGGGAGTTCCCCAGGCACTTCCTCGGGGTCTTTCCTACCTATGCTCGTCCAGAATGGCTGCACCTCCAGCAGCTGAGACAAGTCCTTACTGAAGATGCATGTGCGGCACGTCTCCATGCCCATCGCAGAGATTCTACTGAGGTAGACCCTGCTGGTGTGGGGGACATGGAGGTGCACCAGGTCCCCTGTCAGGGAGGGACTCTATGCCCAGCTCCTTTAGGGCCAGCCTTGGCTAGAAAGACACTCTGCCCAAGGTTGTGCCTTCCTGGTATAGTCTGCACCTAGTGACTGAGCTAATATGTCTAGGATCAAGCAGCAGTTCTATTAGGCCTGCATTGCAGCTCAACATCTTCTTTTGCCTAATTCTGCTACCTCCCTCTTCCTTTGACAGGTGTTTGTTTTATAAAAGACTTATTTTTAAACTAGTTTTTGATGTGCAGAAAATTTGAGAAAATAGTACAGAAATTTCCCATATATCCAAACCCAGTTTTCCCTATTACTAACATCTTACATTAGTGATATACACTTTTTACAATCAAGGAATCAATACTGATATGCTACTATTAACTAAAGTCTGTAGTTTATTTAAATTTCCTTCGTTTTTACCCAATATCCATTTTCTGTTCCTAGGATCACATCCAGAATACCACATTATATATATATGTTATATCTCTTTAGGTTTTCCTCCTTTCACCATTTTTAATCCTAATAAAAAGCTTACCCAAAATTCTATTTTATAATCAGCTTCCAAAGAAGCTAATCTATGATAACTGTTTGCCTACCTAACAGCCAGTCTCCCTTCTTTCTAACAGCATCCCAATTTCTTATGGGCAGCAATGAGCCCAGCCTCAGGACATGAATCCCAATGGATCTAATCCAATAGGGGAATCCCAATCTAGTTTACTGGTGACTGACCCAGGCATGGGCATGTGCCCTAGTCTTAATCAACAGAACACAAGGAGACATCTGCCAGGGGCTTTCTGGAAAGATTTTCCTTCCTATAAAAAAAAATTATCAGGAGGGTTCAAGGAGAAAGGTTTTTTTCACTCACTTCTCTCCCCATCTACTGAAGGCACTGACCTGTGATGCCTAAAACTGCAGCACCTTGGCAATGAGGCGATGAGGCGATGCAGAGGACAAAGGCGCCCGGATGTTTTATGGCACCATTTAGCTGCAGAACCAGCCCTGGAACTGGGATTCTTGTCTCATAAATAATAAACGTCCTTAGGTTTAAGACACTGGCAGTTGAGTTCTCTGTTCCTGGCAGCTGAAAGCATTTCTAACATATACTCCCTCAGCCTGGGACAAGAAAGGGGTTTCTATGAGGATTAATATGGCTAACAGGGAGGTAGAGTCTTATAAAACTTTAATAGCAAGCCCAGGCCGCCCAGAGCCTGAACTGACCAGTAGTTCTAAATTAAGGCAGAAGTTCTCACCTATAATTTTAGAGTCTTCTGTCCAGTGCTTGACTCTTTTTAATATATATATATATATATATATATATATATATATATATATATATATTGATATCAGAGAGAAGGAGAGAGGGAGAGAGAGATAGAAACATCAACGATGAGAAAGAATCATTGATCGACTGCCTCTTGCACGCTCCACCCTAGGGATTGAGCCCACAACCCAGGCATGTGATCTGACCAGGAATCGAACTGCAACTTCTGGTTCATAGGTTGACACTCAACCACTGAGCCACACCAGCCGGGCCAGTGCTTGATTCTTTATGTCTTTTCTCTGCCTCATATCTTGTGCTTCCTCACAAATACAGTTTACTTAAGGCATCTTAAGTCTTCCTTAATTTAATGATCTTGTAGCTTCAGCTTCCACTAGAAATTCTCAATATACCTCTGTTGAAATCCTTCAGGGAGAGACTATAATTGACTCAGCACATCTTTTTCTGCCAGGCCATCCCACAGGTCACTGGCTAGACTACAGATTGTTTTTGACACAATTATCCTGTCTTGGTTCAATCAACTATCTTTGAAGGAAAAGGTCACATGGTATAAAACTGAGCCATACAGAGCTGCCTCTTCAACAGGATTGTGCAAAGCTTGGGCAGGCACAGTGACACATAGGGTCTAGCACAACAGCAGGTGGGAGCAGAAGGGTACAGGTGTCAATACACTACATGCTTATCTCTCATCTCTGTCCTGCCCCCACCAAATTAGTCTGGTTCTAAGACTTTTTGTCTGTTTGTTATTACTGGATACATATATGTCTCATGCAAATAAAATACAAGTTGTCTCCAAATAAACTGAAGAGAGAGAGAGAGAGAGAGAAAAAAAAAAGAGAAGAGCTAGAAAAACAGAGAAAGAACAAGAGAAGGAAGGAAGGAAGGAAGGAAGGAAGGAAGGAAGGAAGGAAGGAAGGAAGGAAGGAAGGGAGGAAGAGGGGGGAGAGAGAGAGAGAGAGAAAGAATTGTCTTTGACTGGTACAGACAGGTGTTGATGACAAAGACTTGGCACATTAGCAAGTGAAGGAAACAGAAAGCAAAGCCATGGAGAAGTGAGGTCCAAGTCAGCTCCCAACTCAGCCCAGAACCAATAGGAAACAGAGATGGTTTCATGGAAGAAGGAGGTTTTAATGGGTGATACAAACTAGACTAAGCCAACAGGCTCCTGCGGTACAATCCTGCCCCATGGAAAGCATTCCATGGCCTCCGCCACACCGTGGTCATACCATTCTTCCCACAGAAGTGTCATCTCCTTCCCCTGAGATCAGCAGGATGATACCCTTCCACTGCACATTTCATCAGACAGGCCAAAATAAATTCCATTCCAAAGGGCAAAAGTACCCAACTTACCACTGGGAAGAAGACAAGTAAAGGGAAAACGCGGTCCAACGTATCTGAAAGCACAGAGTAAAACCCTGAAATGGGATTTTACTCCATGACTACCAGAGGTTTCTTGCAAGCATTTGCTTAGCAGAAACCTTGGCTTTCATTCCTCTTTTGATTTTTTTAAGCTGGTTTTTGAAGACTACTCAGTAGGTAGTTGGCCTTTTTGATGTTTGGCACTGGCATAAAAAGGGTAAGTCATTTAATTTTCTGCAAAGGCGACGAAGCCTGTTTTGTATGTAAAGAGGCAAGCCGCCTGGGCATGTGTGACTGTGCACAAGTGAAAGCTTCTTCTTGGAATTAACATGTCTACTGGATTCCAAGGATTGTTCCCCAGACCCTGAAATGTGGAAACCAAGTGCAGCAACTTGAAGTGCAGGGTTAAAGCAATTACCGGAAAATTAAGAGGAACTGAAGGACCACTGGTGATGGTAAAGCAATTCTTTTCTTGTCTTCAATTACCCAGGTTGGCTGTCTTCTTACCAAGTAGAATACTGGCAATCCAGAGGAAAATCCAAAAGGAACTTGAGCTGGCTATGTCCACAGAGCAAGACATTATGCAGATAGGTTAGAACACAGGCTAGAGGGAAAGGTTAGTGTGGCCTGAATGGCCCAGATCAGTCACTTGTATGGAATCAAGTTGATGTGTTGTGATAGAAGTTTACAATCTGTGTATAAACAAGGCCTGAAGGGGTGAGAACACTCAACAAATTATTGAATGTCTAGATGAGCTGGGCTGTGTGCTAAGTGCCAAAAATACAGAAATGGAAAAGATAAACATTACCAAGACTATTCCATCTATTTTATCAAATAAATCTCAAATAGGTAAACTGGATATAAATTTAATTAGATGTCCAGAGAGTCCATGGGTTTGGAGGATGAGTAAACCCTTTGAGCTTCATAAACTTTGCAAAGCCTCCAGCCTACCTGAATCCAATCCAATCACCTTAATATGGAACTGAAGGCCTTCTACAATTGGCCTCAATTCTTTCTATTCTTATCCTTTACCAAATGATTCCAGCCCCACATCGTACATTTTAGGGTCAACTCAACTGTTTTCAAATGTACTGTAACCCTGTGGTTTTAGTCAAGCAATTCTCTCAGCCTGGAATATCCTTCCCCCTACATTCTCCATATCCCCCCTTCTCCCTGCCATCAATCCTTCTGCCCTACCATCAGACTGTGGAATCCAACCTTTTAAAGCTTAATTAAGTGCTAAAGCCTCCATGAAGTCTCCATGAAGAACATCACCAGGTCCTCTTTGTCACAACTTTCATGTCTTCTTTTGGGGTCCTATTACATGTCATGTATGCCTCTGTTTGGTGGGCACTGTTTACACCTGGCATTATAGTCATAAGCATAGCTACACCACCTACTAGATTTGTTTTTATGAAGGAGTCATGGTCTTATCCATTTCCATAGTCCTGCTAGATTTACACAGAGTAGGTACTCAACACATGTTTATTAATGTATTGAACTGAGTTGAAGAAGGACAAACAAGCCCTGGCCAGATGGCTCAGTTGGTTGGAGCGTCGTCCCATATACCAAAAGATTGAGGGTTTGATTCCAGGTCAGGGCACATCCCTGGTCGGGGCGTGGCAACCTATCCATGCTTTTCTCTCTCTCATCAGTGTCTCTCTCTCTCTCTCTCTCTCTCTCTCTCTCTCTCTCTCTCTCTTTCTCTCTCTCTCAAAATCAATAAACAGGTGAGGATAAAAAAATTTTTTAAAGAACAAACAAGATGCAGAAATGTGCTCTCCTTAAATAAGCATAGCCAGTAAGTGATGTATGGGTAGACTATGAAAATTCATTTATGTCCTTTTTTAGTGTCTTTCACTGTTTTCTATACCAGCATGTTGCTTTTCCCATGGATTTCCCCTCCAGACTTCTGTATTTCTTGATATTTCTCATTTTTATAATTTATTTTTGTTCTGAACCACTCTTCCTTTGTGTCTCTATCTGTACCAGAAAGTCGGTCACTGCAGGAAAGTGTGGATCAGTATACGCTGATACAACTTCCTTATCATCGGAACACTCCCCTGCCCAGACACATCAAGGAAATAGATATTTTGAAGAAACGTTCACAGCACCATCAATGGGAGGTTTCTTTATTCCAGAGCACGTGGGTCAGCTACAGGAGAAGCGTATGGACAGACAAACCTGAGAAAAGGAGCTTCCCATTTGCAACTAAAACTAACTCTTCCAGAGAGCGAGAGAGGAAAGCAAAGACTGGGGAGAGGATTGTTTTTGTCAAGAACTACAAAATTTCAGGATAGAAGGAAGAGCAGGGGAAAGGGTGACAGGGAAGGTGGCCCTTGCATGAATCAAGTTGCTTCTGGCTTCATGGACTTTAAAGGTTTCAAGGAATAGGGTGATCAACATTATCAATGATAGCTCAGAGACTGTTCAATAAATATTTGTTGAGTGTCTACTACGTGACAGGACTATTCATAGGACTGAGCAGGGCAGACATGGTCTCTGCCCTCAAAAAGCTTTCAGTCTAGTGAGTGGAGGCCAGATCTTAAATAAACAACTGCACAATTAATTGTGGGAAGTGTTACTATGGAAAAGTGTATGGTGCTATGAGAACGTATAATGGGGTGTGTAATCTAGTCTGAGTATAGAGGAGGCCTCCCTGTGGAAATGATCTTTAATAGCCCAGAAAGACAAGTGGATGTTTGCCATGTCAAGAAGGGAAGAGAATTCATTTCAAGCAGAGAGAAGGTGAATGTAGAGGCAATCAGGCCTGGAAGTCAAAATAGAAAGGTAGACCTGGGGGACAAGAAAAATGGAGTGTGGGTTTATATATAGGTGTGGCCCACCCCTAACTGCCTGCACTAGCCAGGCCTCCTACAATGTGTTCTTATAGCACCTGTCTCTGTCCTCCAGAGTCTGTAATTGGGTGTGTGCACGAGAAAGAGAGATTAAAATCAGTCTCCATTACCAAACTGTAAGATCCATGAGGATGAGAATCACTTTGTGTTTTATTCACTATTGTAAGCCCAGAGCCCATCACAGAACCTAGAATATCATATACACTCAATAAATATTTATGGAATGAATGAATGACCAAGTGAATAAATGATTGGTCTAGGAGTAAGAATGCCTCAAGGTGTTGTGTTCCAATTCTGGTTCCAGCATTAACTCTCTACTGAAATTGGATATCCATTTAACCTCTTTGGGACCCACATTTCTCCATGATTGAAATTAATATGTTGAATGAGATTCTCTCTAAACTCTTTTCCATTCAAAATTCAAATGTGTCTTAGTCCCACAGGTTTTTTTATTGTTTATTTTCTTATTTTCATCTTTTCCACTCAACAGTGTATGTTTTTCCCACTGTTTATTATTGCATTCTCACAGGCAACGTCAGGTACTGTTGTATAAAGTTAGAATTTTAAGTTTATCAAACCCTTTTCAGGGGAAGCATATCCTGAAGAGCTGGCCTTTCCTCTATCCAAAATGATGTGCATTATCAAAAGACTAGCATCAAAGCTGATTGCTTTACCGGGAGGTTCCCAGCCAAGCAGCCTTTTGATTTGCTTTTACTACTTACCCACTAAGATAAAGCTAGTTAAAAAACAAAATTCAAAATCTCTTTTCATTTATATTTTTGGCTTGTCCAGTAAAGCAGATTATCTAAAACTAATTAATCATCAGAGGGGAACAATTGCTCCTTCTACACCCTGCACTGAAACACACACACTCACACACACCCACACACACACGATGAAGTTCCAGCAAAGTGCATTTAAATAGATGAAAAATTATTAGGATTAACATGATTCTACTTAGGGGTTTGTTAACATATGGTCTTTAAAAAAATGAATTTGTATACGATGACATATTATTTATTTTTGTGCCTGAAAATATTCCAATTAATAACCTAAGGTATTCCTAGTGTTAAGAGTTTCTTTTTTACTCTACTGATTATAACAGAAGGAGAAAATAAGTGCCTAATTGTTTGTACTAATCTAGGTCATAATAATAATATAAAATGTAGATTTATAATATTTTAAACACCCGATCAACTCTATTATTCTTTGGGTATATAAAGCTTCTTTAGGCAGGTAACAACATTATTTTCTAAATGGTTTGGAGTCCTCTGAAACATTGCTCCTATTTCTCTGAGTGTTTCTACCCAAGAAATCCAAGGCATAAATCTACTGTAGTTTGTGCAAAGACATTTAATACAATAACTATGTATCAGAAGGAAATAGCCATATTCAGGAGAGTCTGTCAGGAAAACAGAAAGGGACATATCAGATCTGAGTTTCAAGCCTGCCTCTTAATTATTCTGCCTCAAACACTTATTTCTTATGCAAGAAAAACCCACCTTCCCCAACTCAGATGGTCATATTATGAATGCAGAAAGTAATGGCTACTCTGGCTATTTGCAAAGACTGAAAATAAGCATTGGGTGCATATCCTATCTAATAAAAGAGTAATATACAAATTGACCATGCCTCCACTATACCCACAAGCCACATCCACCAGCCAATCAGGAGCGAGTATGCACATTAATCCAACCAAGATGGCTGCAGCCACGGAGTGAACAGGAGGCTTGGATTTCCCTGGCAATGGAGGAAGCCAAGCTTCCTGCACACCTTGGCCGGCCCAGGCCTCTGCTCAAGGCTACAAAGGTTCAATTATAAAAGATAAATAAATCCTAGATACCAGGGCCTCCACTTGGGTCACTGTGGGGTGTGGCCGGCCTGCAAACCACTACAGGCCCCTCGCCCAGGCTGCCCCACCCCCCCAAGGGAACCCCCACCCTGATCCGGGACACCCTTCAGGGCAAACCAGCCAGCCCCCACCCATGTACCAGGCCTCTATCCTATCTAATAAAAGAGTAATATGCAAATTGACCATCACTCCAACACACAAGATGGCTGTCCCTATGTGGTCAAAGATCCTGCCCCCATGTGGACACAAGATGGCCACCACAAGATGGCCAGCAGGGGAGGACAGTTGGGAGGGACCAGGCCTGCAAGGGAGGGCAATTGGGGGCAATCAAGCCTGCAGGGGAGGGCAGTTAGGGGTGACCAGGCCGGCAGAGGAGGGAAGTTGGGGGGGACCAGACCTGCAGGGGTGGGCAGTTAGAGCAATCAGGCTGGCTGAGGAGCAGTTAAGCATCAATCAGGCTGGCAGGGGCGTGGTTAGGGGGTGATCAGGCTGGCAGGCAGAAGTGGTTAGGGGCAATCAGGAAGACAGGCAGGTGAGCAGTTGGGAACCAGCAGTCCTGGATTGGAGAGGGTGCTGGCTGGGCTGAGGGACACACACCCCGCCCCCCTCCCCCCCATGCAGGAAAATACAACTCAATATAAGAAGAAAAAATATTAATTGAAATACAGGTGTTAGAATTAGCAGACAGTGATATTCAAACAAATATTATAACTGTATTCCATACTGTAAAAAGTTAAGTAGGGTCATGGAAGATATAAATAAAACTTCTAGAGATGAAAACTACAATGTTTGAAATAAAAATGTTTGAAATGAAAAATATACTGGATGGGATTAACAGCTGAAGAGACATGGCAGAAGAAAACATTGGTCAACTTGAAGACATAGTCATAGAAACTAAAACCAAAATGAAACGCAAAGAGAAGAGGAATTTTAAAGGGGTGTGTGTGGGGGGGTGGGGCAGAGGGGAAAGAACCGATGAGCTGTGAGGCAACTCCAAGGGTTTAATATACATGTCACTGGAGTCCCTGAAATGGTTTAGAGCAGTGGTCGGCAAACTCATTAGTCAACAGAGCGGCAAACCGCAGCTCAAGAGCCGCATGTGGCTCGCGAGCTGCGGTTTGCCGACCACTGGTTTAAAGGAATAGAAAAATATATATCTGAAGAACTTACAAACTTTTTCCAAATTTGATGAAAAACTACAAAACCACAAATCCAAGACTTTCAACAAGCCTCAAGTACAAGAAATAAAGAAAACTGTAGTAAGCCACGTGGTTACCAAAATGCTCATAACGAATGATAGAGAAACAAATCATTTTTTAAAATCAGAGAAAAAAAGACATTATAAAAGAAGAACAAAAATAAGATTATTCATTAGAAAAAAAAAGTAAGTGATAAGACAGTGGAGCAACATCTTTAAAAGAAAAAACTGTAAAAATCAAATTCTATATGCAGGGGAAATATCTTTCAAAACAAGGCAAAATAAATTTTTTTCAAACATAAAAAAGCTGAAAGAATTTATTACCAACAACCCATGAAGTTGTGCTGTGTTATTTGAGAGTGAACTTAGATTTATTTTAAATATATATTACAAATTATAGGACAACCACTAAAAATATTCTTTAAAGAAGTATAATTTATATGTTTAGAGAGGAAAGGAAATAGAATTATATTAAGTGCTCAATTAAAACCAGAGAAGGCAGAAAAATAGGAAAAAATGAGGTAGAAAAAGATATATACCAGCCAAAACCGGTTTGGCTCAGTGGATAGAGCGTCGGCCTGCGGACTGAGGGGTCCCAGGTTCGATTCCGGTCAAGGGCATGTACCTTGGTTGCGGGCACATCCCCACTGGGAGGTGTGCAGGAGGCAGCTGGTCAATGTTTCTCTCTCATCGATGTTTCTAGCTCTCTATCCCTCTCCCTTCCTCTCTGTAAAATATCAATAAAATATATTTTTTAAAAAAAAGATATATACCATGCTAATGCTAATCAAGAGACAGTTGGAGTAAGTACATTAATTTCAGACAAAGTAGATTTCAAAACAAGAAAAATTTTCAGAAATAAAGAAGGGCATGGGCCCTAGCCAGTTTGGCTTAGTGGATAGAGTGTCGGCCTGTGGACCAAAGGGTCCCAGGTTCAGTTTCAGTCAAGGGTACATACCTTGGTTGCAGGCTCCTCCCCAGCCTAGGCCCTGGTCGGGACTCTGCAGGAGGCAACCAATCAATGTGTTTCTCTCACATCAATGTTTCCTTCTGTCTTTCCCTCTCTTCTCCATTCTCCCTAAAAATAAATGGAAAAATATCCTCAGGTGAGGATTAGCAGAAAAAAAAGAGGGCATAGCTTAAGGATAAAGTGGTAAATTCTCCAAGAAAATAAAACAAACCTTAACACACATACACCTAACAACTGAGCATAATACATGAAGCAAAAATTGATAGAACTTCAAGAAAAAATAGACAAATATTACAGTTGGAAACTTCAATGCCCATCTTTCAGTAATTGATAGATCAAGCAGGCAGAACATCAAGAAGAATATAGTTGCACTAAACAGTACCATCCATCACTATATCTAGTTAACATTTATTGACTATTTCATTCAACAATAATAAACACATATTCTTCTCAAGTTCACATGGAATATTCACCAAGATAGACCATATTCTGGGCCACAAAACACACCTAAGCAGATTTAAAAGAATAGAAATCACATAAAGTATGTTCTCAGGCCACAAAATAATTAAACTAGGTATCAATAACAGAAAGATAGATGGAAAATCCTAAGGTATTTGTTCATTAAACAAGACACTTAATTGTGGTGGTTGTTACATGGGTGTATACAAATATTGAAATTTATCAAATTGTATACTTATATATGTGCAGTTTATTATATGTCAATTATACTTCAAAATAGCTGTTTTTAAAAATGTATATAATGCAAAGATTCAGGAAAAATTACATTCATGTAAGTATTTCTTATACCTGAACCAGATTAAAGCTTTTTCCTAAATAAGTATCTTTTGCTGGTTAATTCAGTTGGCTATCAGAGACCAATGAAATTCTAAAAGCATGAGTAATAAACTAACTGCAGGCACCTCATCTCATTTTGTTTGGTTCCATAAATTGTTCTTTCAGCGTCTACATACTTGGTTATGAAGGTAGCAAGGTGAGAGTATGTGGAGAGAAGAAAATCTCAAAATAAATAATGGTGGGTCAGAAACATTATCTTCTTATACAAAAGACAGCACACTATATTTCTGCAAGAAGATATCCTATATCTACATTTTTACTGAGCAGCTCCTAAAGACAAAAATCACATTTGTTCATGAGTGCTTCATAGAGCATCTGAGGTGTAAGCATACTATTTGATGAAAACAAGGATGTTCCAACAAGTCTTGATTTTGCTCTAAAAAATCTATTATGCAGCTGCTTAAAACAAGTGTGGCCTTCTAGGGCTCTAAAAAAGAAAAGTAAATGGGAAGATATTACCCATTCCCTTAGACACTATCTAAATATCATGAGGTTCACTTGCTGTAACTCTGTTTTAGGCTCTGGGCAAGTGGACCTTTGTTTATTTTTGTGGCAGACTTAAGTATCTTTGCAGGCTTTCCCTGGAGATCTGCTGATGACCTCTTTAGTTCTGGGATCCTCAAGCAAAGGGCAGTGTATCCAGCATTTAACTTGCTTGTCACCTTGAGATATCATTAACTTAACCATATTTAAGCATATTCTAATCCACTGAGAAGGAAGATTAATATATTTGATAAATACTTAGTAAGTTAGGTAAAGATATTAAACTATCCTATATAATAAAGAGGTAATATGCAAAATTAACCCTCACACCCTCACAAGATGGCTGCCTATGACCAGGCCAGCAGGGTTAGTGAGGGATGACCAAACAACTGAACAAGCAGGCTGCGTGGGGCAACCAGGCTGGCAGAGGGGGCTGTTGGGGGCGATTAGGCTGGCAGGGGGGGCAGTGAGGGGCAACTAGGCTGGTGGGGGGGAAAGTTGGGGGTGACCAGGCTGGCAGGGTGTGCAGTTAGGGGTGGCCAGGAAGGCAGGCAGGTGAGCGATTAGGACCCAGGATCGGGCCTAAACCAGCAGCTGGACATCCCCTGAGGGGTCCCGGATTGGAAAGGGTGCAGGCTGGGCTGAGGGACCCCCCCATGCACGAATTTCATGCACTTGGCCTCTAGTGCCTCTATAAGTTTCTATTTTTACAGATAACTTGAATAGCTTTTTTCCAATAAGCCAGCTTCTTCCTTTCTTTCTTCCATGAGTTGGCTTTTCTTCCTTAGCACCATTGAAATGTGTCCTTTGAGAGGGACAATAGAACATGGTAGACTCTGTCTAGGACAGTAAATGCTCTTCACTCAATGTGAATTTAACATGTTGTCAGGTCCTAGCCCAGGGGTGGGCAAACTTTTTGACTCGAGGGCCACAATGGGTTCTTAAACTGGACTGGAGGGCCGGAACAAAAGCATGGATGGAGTGTTTGTGTGAACTAATATAAATTCAAAGTAAAGGAGTGGAGGGGAGAGCAAGAGAACCCTCTGTTCTTTCGGCTCCGCGGGCCGGATAGAACAGCCAAACGGGCCAGATCCGTAGTTTGCCCACGGCTGCCCTAGCCAGTTTGGCTCAGTGGATAGAGCATTGGCCTGTGGACTAAAGTGTCCTGGGTTCAATTCTGGTCAAAGGCACATGCCCAGGTTGTGGGCTCGATCCTTAGTAGGGGTCATGCAGGAGGCAGCAGATCAATGATTCTCTCTCATCATTGATGTTTCTCTCTCTTCCTCTCTGAAATAAAATATATATATATATTTTAAAAAAACATGTTATCAGAACCTTTCATATGGATCTTACTAGAGTGTACTCAGCATTGCTATTTTTTATTTTCTATGTATGGATCTTTTTTCCCAACAAAATGTAAGCTAACTAAAGAGACAGACTGTATCTGCCTCTTTGAGTCTTGATATTGAACACATCTAACTCTTAATATTGTTCATTTTTTAAAACCTTTGGAAGCTAAATATAAAAAGGGCAGTAGAATTGGAGCACTACATCAGCTTAAATCAAAATGTGTGGAGCACTACCCTGATGCCTGTGCTAGACCTGTAGGAAATACAAAAATACATGGCAAGTTGTCACAGAAGTCCAATGAAATGAGGTTGAAGAGGCCCCTGTGCAACACAAAGGAGTTTGGATTGGATAGGGCATCATCAAAGGGCTTTAAGCAGGAGGAGGACAAGGTGAAAGACGGTTCCTTGAAAGACTGGCCTGATGGAATTACATGGGATGTAATTTTTACTAGAGGCAAAAAGACTAAGTCGAGTAGTTAAGTGAAGTTGCTCTGCTGTGGGATTAAGACAGAAAGGAGTGGGAGCAGTTCAGGGAGAAAGGAAGATGACAATGGCCGAAGGGTTAATAATGGAACCACAACATGGACTAGGTAAGTCCCAAGTATTTTAACAAATTATTTTTATTTTTTACACCATCTTGTGAAGGTGTGAGGGTTAATTTGCATATTACCTCTTTATTATATAGGATAGTTTAATATCTTTACCTTCCTTCTCAGTGGATTAGAATAGGCTTAAATATGGTTAAGTTAATGATATCTCAATTATATGTCAATTATAACATATATTACATATATATATGTATAAAAATACATATATATTCCTTCTTCCAAAAATTATTAGAATAGGCTTAAATATGGTTAAGTTAATGATATCTCAACTATATGTCAATTATAACATATATTACATATATATATGTAAAAAAATACATATATATTCCTTCTTCCAAAATAGAATTTCTGGGAGTTCACAAAACTTTATACTAGATAACATAAATTTAAAAGAGTTGGTAATGAAATTGGAACAAAGGAATAAATTGGTTAGAAAATAAGATAAAGCCAAGAGTAAGGTTGTTATACAAAATGCATGCTGTGAGGAAAAAGCAACCTACTACATGAATCATTGTGCAACTAAGATTTAAAAAGCTAACTAATTTTTTGGGATAAGCCCAATAGTATTTTTTTAATTTAAATTCTTTATTGTTTAAAGTATTACATGAGTCTCCTTTTTCCCCCATTGACCTCTCCCTGGCCACTCCCACCTTCCAGCATATGCCCTCACCACCCTACTGTCTGTGTCCATTGATTATGCTCATATGCATGCATACACATCCTTTGGTTGATCCCTGCCTTCCCTCATAGGTCAGTCTGTTCAAGGCTTCTATGTCTCTGGTTCTATTTTTGTTCATCAGTTTATGTTGTTCATTATATTCCACAAATGAGTGAGATCATGTGATATTTATCTTTCTCTGACTGGCTTATTTTGCTTAGCATAATGCTCTCCAGGTCCATCCATGCTGTTGCAAATGGTAAGAACTCCTTTTTTAGCACAGCATAGTATTCCATTGTGTAGATGTACCACAGTTTTTTAATCCACTCATCTGCTGATGGGCACTTAGGCTGTTTCCAAATCTTAGCTATTGTAAATTGTGCTGCTATGAACATAGGGGTGCATATATCCTTTCTGACTGGTGTTTCTGTTTTCTTGGGATGTATTCCTGGAAGTGGGATTACTGGGTCAAATGAAAGTTCCATTTTTAATTTTTTTAGAAAACTCCATAATGTTTTCCACAGTGGCTGCACCAGTCTGCATTCCCACCAGCAGTGCAAGAGAGTTCCTTTTTCTCTGCATCCTCGCCAGCACTTGTTGTTTGTTGATTTATTGAGGATAGCCATTCTGACAGGTGTGAGATGGTATCTCATTGTTGTTTTGGGAGATTATATATATATATATATATATATATATATATATATATATATATATATATGGTCTATCCTTCGGATTGTTTCCTTCACTCAGTTTTTATTAAACTCTGAGTAGCAGTGAGTCCGAACTCATACTTATGACAGGAACCCTGTAGCCAGGTAGGACTCAGCGACATTTGTGAGGAGCTGAGAAGTTAGACAAGAATGGGAAACTACACAGAAGGTCAGAGACCTCAAAGAACTCCCTGACAACAGGCTCAAGAGTCCCCTCAAGACATAATTTGGAGTCCACCAAACACAGAGGTGGAATGAGCAGGTCTGGGTTGATCTCTGCAGCTGGGCAGTTCTCCTAGCTGACCACTTTCTCTCTCTTCCTAAGTACAACCTCCCCTCCTACTCAGGAAACGTCTGATCTTTGTGAATCCACGGCCTTAAGGTGGAGGCATCTACTCTCTGCCTTCTCCACCTAAGAAATACCCATAGTTCAAGACCAAGCTGAAGATCACCTTCTTGGTGGAAACTTCCCAAACCCCAGTCAGGCTCTTCTATGAATTTCTACATTTATTTATTCATTATCATAATTTATCTTTTAAAAATTCATGCATTCATTCAAAACCAGTGTTTACTAAGCACCTATCAAGTGGCAGCTCTGAAATGGCAGGAAATGTGCATGGCTTTGAACTCTCCACAGCACTCAGGCAAATGACTTGCATAGTTAAGTACTCAACATACATTGTTGACTAACTAGCTATTAATGTGCATTTTTGCTTCTTACTCATGGTTTGTTTGTTTTCATTTTCTTTTTTCTTTTAAGCTGAGTAGTAATAAATGCACAGAAAAAACAAGAATGATTATAGTAAATTGAGTGGCAGGTAGCTGTGTTCATTTACTCATACCTTTACAATATAAGGCTGCTCTTGTGTAGATATGACCTTCTTAAATCATATTTAAGCAAATTAAAAACGTTTACCAGAAATCTATATAAATACATCCCAAGCATCATTTAGTTTAAAAAAGCAAGTCAATTGAATGCATAATGAACTCTTTCATTTGTTTCGATTTGATCCACCGGAGATGCTTAAATGAATTCATAATATATGCACATCTTACTAGGAATATCCTAAACCAAAAGCTAAGAATGACTTGCTCCTTTCTTTGCTAAAGAAGCTGTAGAAGTGAAAATACTGCCTTTATGTATATTTAAGCAATCAAAATATCTTCATGGGATGAAAAAAAATTTACTGGATTTTTGTGGTTGAATAGCAAGGAAGTTGGATCCATTAACCTTCTAATAATAAAGCCTTTAAAATATACAACAATATATATTAATTGCTGAACATTTTGAAAACACAGATAAGCACAAATAAAAAAAATTTTTAACAAATCACCTGTAACCCTATCACCTATGAATAAGCACTTGGAATATATCCTTCTAGGTTTGACTTAAGAAGTCTTTAGTTTATCAATTATTTATGTGAAATCTTTGTTTTTACAAACCCTGAGGGTGGGCCCTTGTCATCCAGCTTTAGACATCTTATAAAAGAAAATAATGTGGAACTGGCGGTCTTTTCAGAGTAAATTCATTATGCATCTTTTTAAAAATGTTTTTATTGATTTTCGAGAGAGAGAAAACAAGAGAGAAACATTGATGAGAGAGAGACATCAATCAGCCGGCCCCCACTAGCAACCTGGGCATGTGCCTGACCAGGAATCGAACCGATGACCTCTCAGTGCATGGGACGACATTCAACCAACTAAGCCACACCAGCCAGGGCTATACATCTTTCTTAATGCAGCTATTAAAATGGGGGAGGAACACTATTAACAAAAGGGAACTTTATCACCAGGACAAGATATGCTATTATTGCCTTAATAACCAAATTACTCTGCGATATTATTTTTATTCTAGAATTTTATATGCTTAATAAGAAGTGCCAAGATGCGTCATGCTCGCCATTTCACACTCATTTATTGCAATACCTCAGAGCATTATAAAGTGTTCAATTGAAATGCAATTTCCCAGCTAAGTTACAGCTCTGCAAAGGGTTAGGGAAACTCAAACCCTAGTTTTTGTCCTAGAGATTTTGAAGTTTAATGTTATTATGACTATCTCACATACCAAGGTAAACCCAATAGTGTTAAGTTACACCCATGAGAATAGTGAAACTACAATCACCAACTTACAACTGACTTAAAACCAAAAATCCTCACAGACTTAAACTGCTGCTTTAAGGAGACAACTAATGTCAGTACTGGGAAGATGAAAGCAACTGGATCCCTGCATATTAATGTCAATATGTCAATGCATGTCCGATTATGATGACAACAAGAAAATGGAAGAAGGTCGGGATATCTAAGCGTGGCATTAAAGTCTAGACCAAATTAAAGTTGGTCAAAGACCAAAGATATTGTAACTACCAATCTTAACTGCATTCAGTTAAGCTTACAGTTGAACCCATAATTTATTTCCGGAATCTCCAAGACATCCTGGCTAGTCCTCTGGAATTTTCTACCTAACAGTTCAGGGATTGAGATAGTTTAAGATTCTAAGCCTATAATAGCACATGTAGATAATTACGTGCTGTGAGATGTAATATGATTCCCCAATCCTTTGATAACACTGGGACCTGTTGAATGAGAGCCTGAGTGAAAGCAGTAATTCAAAATTTCCTTCCTTTGTGACTTTTTGGTCTAAATCTCACCATTACTTTTTCATTGTTTGAACCTTATTGTATAAAAAGGCAGGGCGATCCTGATAAGAGCAAAGGAAAGGCTTAGCACAGTTTGGAGAAGGCTGCATGGATTTCCTCCAGAATCAGCACAGGGACCCGCCCAAGGGCCTGGAACCATGGGAATTTCCTACTGAAGGATGTACCAGTCTATAGCTTCATTTTCATCGTAAAGATTAATGGGACCTGACTCTGGGTAAAATCCAATACCACAAGTTGGAAGTGCAGGTGAGTTTCCCTTTTTTGTGGATGCCAATATATGGTTAAGGAGACACACAGACTACAGGAAGGGAGAAAAAAATGTTTCTCCTGCAACTCCTATGAACTGTGAAGAATTGCAATTATATGCTGGAGGATAACAGCAGCACCAAGCCTCAGAAGGAAAAATACTAAAGCTACTTCTGAAAACCCATGAATGCCACATATTATGCTCACAGATATCCTATCCAAAAGGATTTGCTTCTTTCAATTGCCCTGCAACTCGCAGCTGTGACTGTCACATTCTTGAGGTGAAGCTGTGCTCTATGTCCACTTAAGCTGGATCTGCCCATGAAAGCTGCCAACCACAAATATGCAGCCACTGGAACATCCTGCCCACCCCCCTCCCATAAACACTGTGGATACTGCTTGACTTATTAAAGTGATAAGCGATTGTACCAGAGCAGTGCTTCTCAACAGGAGCTGATTTTATCTCCCAGGGCACATCTGGCAATGTCTCAAAACATTTTTGATTATCACAACTGGGGTGGGGGTGGCAGTGTGTGTTGCTACTGGCATCAGGTGGGTAGAGGCCAGATATGCTGCTAAACATCCTATCTTACTTAATACAATAAGATCCAAACAATGAAAAAGTAATGATGAGACTTAAACCAAAAAATCACTAAGGAAGGCACAGAACAGCCCTTCCACAGAAAAGAATTATCTTGCCCAAGTTGTGCCTAGGTTAAAATACTCTGAACTATTTTTTTTTTCATACTGCTCTGTGGAAGTAGATAGGATAGGACTTTGTTTATTTGCTCCCTTTTCTCTGCCCCTGAAAACTTTCTTCTCTACCTTTGTATAACTGCTTTCACCTAAATCTATGGCCTCTTGCTGAAAGACACCCAGGGTCACTTTTAGCATAAAACAAATGTTTCTCTCTTCCAGGAGCCAAATGGTCAGTGCTAACTTTTCAAGTGTCCTCAACTGCTTTGATGAATTGATATTCTTCTCTAGCTGGTGAAGAAAAACAACACAGATAATGGTCTCTGCAGCTGTTAGGAGGTTTGTAGTGTGTGTGTGTGTGTGTGTGTGTGTGTGTGTGTGTGTGTGTGTGTGTGTGTCTAGATTAGCTCCCTGGTTACATTAATTCTTGCACTTGACCAAGCAAAATGCCCCATTCCTAAAATAGGGTAGTCAAAGAAAACAGATCGACCTGGAAGGAAACATGAAACCGTGGGAAACAAGATAAGCCCAAGTATTCAATCACCTCATTTTCAGAAGAATCAACGTCTTACAATGCCAAGGCCACTTGCTGAAGTCCAGAAAAAGAAACATTGGAAGACAGAAATAGTGACGAAGGTGCAGTGACAGGCCAAGCTAGAAATTAAGGTTGGGGGAAGAAAATACTTTTTTCCCATAACTACCTCATGACAATTGCCCCACAAAGAGAAGCACTACCTGCCTTCCTAAAAGCCCCAAAGGATAACCCATGCTCTCCTTTGGTTACACATCACAGAACTCACAGCCCTACTCTAATGGAAAGGAAGATACCTCTAAATCCAGGAATGTTTGAGTCTAGACGCAGAGAGGCCCAAATGACCTGATAAGCCCTTATCTGCTATCACCCTTTGACATAGAACATATTTTCATTCTGTGTGCCTGTGTTACAGAGAATATAATGTGAAGGAAAAGGCCGAATCTTTACCGAAAGCCAATACTTTTTTGTGGGGAATGGACTAGAATTTATAATTAAGCAGAGTGCTATAAAAAAATGATCCCCTTGCTAGAAATAGGTTTCCACAATATCTCCCTCTCTCTCTCTCTCTCTCTCTCTTTCTCTCTCTCTCTCTCCATCTATACTTTCAGGCATTAGCCTATGGGTCCACCATTAGACATTTATTTCTCCTTGCTACTTACACTCCAGCTGCATAAGGAAGTGTGGTTTTTCACACTTCAGGATTCTGCTTCCTGCTCCCATTCCCTTTAGCACACTATTCCTCATCCTCACTCCCACTCTTGTTTTCCCTTTCTTAAGATTTAGGCTCAGATGTCATTTTTAGAGAACTTCCCTTTTGACCCTACCCTCACCCCTTTTCTGCACTTCTATAACAACCAGTTATATCACCATCATTATACTTAAAACATTTTCACATCTAGTCACATTTCCAGTAGAACTCAAATGTTTAGTGAGCATAATATTCACTTGAGGACTTCGCTAAAAATACTCTTGCCTTGTACAAAGATTTTGAGTTACAAAATGTGGGGTAGACCCAGGAGATTGCATTTGTAAATAAAACCTTCCTTAATGATTCTGATGCTGCTGTCCACCAACAACACTGAAGAACTTGCCTTGTCTGCACCCCGAGCCCCTTGACACTGAAGGCTAGAAGCTGTCTTTACTTATCTTCATATCCCCAGCCCCAATACAGGACCAATTCGTGGCACAGGGCAAACCCATGTTCGAAAAAAAGTTGTTGAATAAATGCATCCTGAAACAGAATCTCTGGTTGAAAAAACAAATACCAAATAAAGTCTTAACATGGAGTAGTTGAGAGGGTGAGTCCAGGAAAAAAAATTAGAAGGTAGGTTGATGGAAAATCCCTGGGGTCCAACCTTCAGCTGCTTCACATCTTGCTAAGAAACACTACTGCAAGTCTCTTCAGTTTCAGCATCAGCTCCCATTACTGAGTTTCTCTCTGCCCATCATGCCTGGTATTACGCCAATCAGCTACCTGCAGACTTTTATTTTTTCCTGTAGACTTTTATACCATCTTTATACTGCATCACACACCTTTCTAGTATGTCAGTCAGGAAGAAGGTGTGCTTTATGTTAAAGGCCCTCCTGTGCTGTGTGATCATACATTCTTAATCAGCAGTGCTCAGCCTGAGACAGAATGTGTTAGAGCTCAATTTGAAGGAAGGCCAGGAGAGAGTCTTGTAATATCGTGCCGCCCCACTCTTAGACAAATACAGAGAATAATCTGCTCATAGTAAAACCAGGAAAGGAATACAGATCCTGGTTTGTAAAGCAAAGTCTTATGTATGCTCTATTTGGTGCAGAGGTTAGCCAGATTAGGAAAGAAAAAGGGAGTGTGTGCACATATGTGAGTATGCGGTTAAAACTGAGCTGGCCAAGAATTTTCTAGTTTCCTAATAGAGCAAAATGGGTCTGATTCTTTGTCCTGTGTCTCCCATCCTGGCTCAGTGGGAGCTGAAAATATTCTTCGCCCAACCCTCAGGGTCAAAGAGTTCTGGGTTATTGGAATGCTATTTTGTTTTTAGGCTGTTTGATATTAGTGGCTTGATTACCAATATAGTGGTATAGCAAAGAGTTTCATTTTGGGAGGTCTTAGTACCATATGTCAATAAATACTAAGAAAAACATTCCTTTATGTCACACACACACACAACTCGGAAGTACCCCTCTCCTCACAACAAATCCCTTTCCAAACATTTAATCTTAAAAGCTTTCTTTGAAATACTTTAAATAAATTTTTATTGTAGAATAATCTTAGGTTTACAGAAAAGTTGCAATGAAAGTAAGAGAGTGCTTGTATACCCGTCAGCAATTTCTCATTATGTAACTCTGGTCCACATGCCTGCACCAGGGGATGACAAACTGCAGCCTGTTTTAGTAGGACCTGCAAGCAAAGAAGGGTTTTTATATTTTTAAATGGTTGAAAAAGTCAAAAGAAGAAGAATATTCCATGACACAGGACACATGTATGAAATTCCAAATTCAGCTTTCATAAATAAAGTTTTATTGGAACACAGCCATGCCCATTCCTTTACCTATTGTCTGTTGACCTTTACTCTTATAGTGGCAGAGTTGAGTGGTTGTAACAACAGACCATAGAGCCACATCCCCCCAGGTCTTTACTTTCTGGTCTTTTACAGAAAAAGTATGCAGACTCCTGGTCTAAACTAAGAGGTAAACATTGTTCCATTACTATTAACTAAGTTACACACTTAATAACACCGGTTTTTCCATTAATGGTTCACCATGCAATCCAGGATACCACACTGCCTTTAGCAAACACGTATGTGCATCCGCCTCTGTTTACTCACCAGGTGCACGGTCCTACTTTAAAAAATATTCCTGCCTAACAAATGAATTTCAGCTGGCCACTTGAACAGGGTTTGTTTTTGCTGTTTGTTTGGGGTTGTTTACACTTTTTACACAATAGCCAGACAATTTAATTCAACATCTGGGCTTGGAACGCTGCGAACTTGAAGATGGAGGAAGAGCTATATTTGTTCAAGTAGTCCCATGTTGGGCCAGACAGAGTACCAAGTCAGGCTCTTCAGAAAAAGGGCTGGTTCCCAAAGCCCTCTCGCGTTCGGTGGCCCCCGGTCCCAGGCAGCCCCTGCCCCAGCTCCCTGTCCTTTGTTTCCTCCTTCCCCAGCCTGGCCTGTGAACAGCGCGGCTCTCCCTTTCACCCGGCTGCCGCGCCTTTCAAGGGGCTCCGCAGGCACAGGCGGGCGGCGTCCGGTTGCCGGGCAACGGCCTGAAAAGCAGCACACGCTGCCGCCAGGGCCGAGACACATCCGCACCAGCCCGTCTGCCTGCGAGCCTGTGGCCTGATTTCTCCCCCTCCATTGTTGTCGCTAACACAAAAGGCTACAACTCCAGTGTGGCCGTGGGGCCTGCATTGAATTACGCGCCAGGCCATTCTTTGGGCCAGAGCCTTTGTGGGTTGAGATGCGTTCCTTTCCGGAGCCAGAACTCCGGGCCTGTCACACGCAAGCTGAAAGGCTTCTCAAGCGGGCGAGTCTCCCTCCCTCCCTGCACGGTATCCACCCACCTACCGCCTTTGTAGCTTTCAGCTGGCGGCCAGGCCCTCGTTTGCCTTTTGGCTGCTATGAGATCACTCCAGATGCGGTCTTGGAAGTTCCTCCCCACTCGCTTCCTTTTCTCTCAAGTTAAGCGTCGCATCTAAAATCCCAGGCCTATTTGGTCATCTTTACTTATCTTTTTCTCAACCATTCCCAGCTCCCCATCCCTCTCTCTCAAGTGTCTAAGGCTGCTGTTGCCATGGAACTCAAAACAATTCAGGAGATGAAGGGAGCTTTTCTATGGTGTCTGCTCTAGTCCCAAACTTCAGAGGCTGAAGTCAGCGCAGAGTCCTTGGGATTTCCCAACGCTCCCTATCTTCCAGTCTGAGGGTGAGTTAATTCACCACCCTCTCATCCCCTCACCCAGTGTTCAACACCGTGTTCAGATCCGGGGAAATTCAGTGGTGAATTGGGAAGAGAAATTTTAAACCACGCTTAAGAGCAATTGCATCTAAAAGCAGGAAGTGATCTCCCTCCAAAGGAAAAACATCCCAAGATATGGGTCTACTTTTCTTCAACAGTGTAACCTCAACAAAGAGCATTACATCAGCATTTAATACCAATTCGTACCTGCTGAGCGAGATGTGCATGAAGCTAACACTACACTTTTTTTTGTTTTAACTATCATCAATGTGCAATGCCTGCTGTTCAACTAGTGTTCCCAAGTGTAGGCTTCACACACATCGCCAACCGTGGACAGGGGTGAAGGCGCAGGCACGTGTGGAAATCCAGGTGTACCAGGTGCAGCCTTTTGCCATTTCTTTGTGCTTCATTATTCCGGCTCCCTTCCCCATAACATTCTGTTAAAAACCCAGGCATAATGAAATAAATAGGTAGGCCATGAGAGGAATTCAAACTATACTGTTATAACTTATTTTTTAATACAGAACTCATATTATGTGGGTGGAAGGAAATGAGAAAAAAAGCCTGTATGCCTTGAATTTATTTTAATGCCTTTTTCTGGAGAGCCTGATTTGGTACCCTGTCTGGCCCAACATTGGACTACTTGAACAAATATAGGTCTTCCTCCATCTTCAAGTTCGCAGCGTTCCAAGCCCAGATGTTGAATTAAATTGATGTCAAACTCCAGTTATCATAAATCAATCAAATATTTGTCAACTTATGTGGCACAAGCAGATGCCCTAACAATGAGCATGAACCCTGCCTGTAGCCTAAATGAGTGGACCAGCCGAACACTACTGCTGACTAAGATCACAGCTCCATGTCAGGCAGTTGAGTGGGGGACAAGAGGAGTTCCAAAATATATAACATTGTCTTTCCCCAAAGTATTACTTAGTTTTAAAAAATGAAACTGCCCTAGCTGGTTTGGCTCGGTGAATAGAGCATCGGCCTGTGGACCGAAGGGTCCCGGGTTCGATTCCGGCCAGGGGCACATGCCTGGGTTGCGGCTCAATCCCCAGTAGGGAGCGTGCAAGAGGCAGCCAATCAATGGTTTTCTCTTATCATTGATGTTTCGATCTCTCTCTCCCTCTCTCTGAAATCAATAAAAATATTAATAAATAAAAAATGAAACTAGCATACATGAAATAATACCAAGTGACAAAGGTGATAAAATTATCCATTCATAGCTTGAAACTTTTCTCAGTAATAATAGCTAAAGTTTCACAGTAACCCTAGGAAATTATTGGTACTATTATTGTCGCTATTTTACATATATGGAAACTTAAAAAATAATTCTGGACTTCTTCCTCTAGCTCATATATATATATACTAGAGGCCCGATGCACGAAAATTCATGCAAAAGTAGGCCTTCCTTCTCCTGGCTGCCGGCACCAGCTTCACTCCAGCACCCAGGACCCAGGCTTCCCTCCTCTAGCCACCAGCAGGCACCCAGGACCCGGGCTGGCTTCCCTCTGGCCCTGGCTTGGTCAGGAAGGACATCCGGAATGATGTCCAAAAGACGTCCAGTCTAATTAGCATATTACCCTTTTATTATTATAGATGACAAAAAAAGAAGAGGGAGGTGCTTATTAATTGCCTACAGTATTTCAGGTATGGTTCCAGGAAAGATAAGTCATATATTCAGATGACCACACTTTGGAAACCTGGATTTAGTGGATACGTGCAGGCAAATAGAAGGGAGAGAATGCTATAATGAAGAGCACTGAGAAGTTTGAAGACTCTTAGAGATTATAGAAAGGAAACTAGGGTGATGGTAGTAAACTCACTTCAGTTATCTAGCAAATACGGGATAAGGCTGTCGGGGGCGTGGGGAGTCTCTGGAAGGAGGGGCCCCATACCTCAAGCACAGACCAGAGGTGACAGTTGTGTAACAGGGCCTTCAACAAGCAGATGAAGAAAGGAAAGAAGTGATGTAAGAGGCACTTAGGAAAGAGTCTTAGCCACTGATTTACTTGGGGAAATGAGATGAAGTGAAAAGGAGCAAAAAGTGATAGGGTTTTTTAATTTGCAGAAGTTTATTATAATAAATACCTCCCAAAGGGGCTCCAAGAGTTAGCTTGGCAACCCTAAGTGCCTAACTCACCCAGGGTAGTTTACTGACAACAAATCTGAACCAATAGATAAATATGAACTTATTTCACATTATGTAAAACAGTGCTAGGCACATAGTAGAAGCTAATTGAATATGTATTGATTGACCAACTGCTTGAATAAATTGAAGAACCAAGATATGGGCAAATCCTTTTCTTCAAATCAGTGTGATTTAGAGTTTCTGCCCTTGTGACTGTCTGAAGGCGCTCAAGGCAAGAAGGTGCAATGGCAAGGACCAGTAGACCTGGGCCCTGCCTCTAGCTTGTATGTAACACCTTAAAAAGGTCATTTCATCCCTCTGAACTTAGTATCCTTGCCCGTTAAATGCTGAGATTGGGCTAAGTAATCTAAACTATGAAAATCCAAATTTTAATACTCTGGTTTCTCTTCAGATCGCATAAATCTTTCGCCTTTTACTAAAGATTTCCGTGGAGAGGAACAATTCTGAGAAAGAAAAAAAAAAATCCAAATTTTACAAATGTATATCCACACAAAGTATTTGAAGAAAAATAAGTGAAGCAGTTTGTTTGCACTGAGCAGAGCTTAGCCATTGTCTCCAA
This sequence comes from Plecotus auritus, assembly GCF_963455305.1. Taxonomy (NCBI): domain Eukaryota; kingdom Metazoa; phylum Chordata; class Mammalia; order Chiroptera; family Vespertilionidae; genus Plecotus; species Plecotus auritus. The sequence continues at coordinate 80,507,040 of NC_137776.1, forward strand.
AGGTAATAGAAATGCATCTCACATTTCACAGTAAAGGAGGCGCTGGTGGTATTTCTCCGCTCTTTCCCCCTAAGAATCCTGGCAGTTTTCCCTAGTGTGGAGGGACCTTCCCATCATTTTGATTCCCATGATTTCACACTCATGGGAATTTCCTCAGAGGAGCAGTTTCTTTGGCAACTTCATGCTCACAGCCATCTTAGTATCAATAGGAGTGACGTCGACCTATCAGTAGGGGAACAGGCCCCTTCTGGGCAGTGGGGAAAGGAGCTGCCTTCTTTTATTACCAAAAATAAATACAGAAGACACAAAAGATTTTATTACACTTGTCACATATGGTGGCATAGGTTGAAGATGAAACTAAAATCTCCTCCATAAAATAAACGGCTTTGTGTGTGTTTCAAAGGCATTTTATGCTGCATAACATGAAATTAGCTCCAGCTCTAGCCCTTTGAGCTTTGCATGTGCTATATGTGGATATATTGTCTAAAACCAAATTAGATTGAATTCTTTCTTATACTTACCCTCCCAGGAAAATATAACACTACTTTTTTAAAGCTGAAAGGAAACATTGTTTGGGGAGAGCTTGTCTATAAACAATGAAGAACTTAAATAGTAAATAGTCCCAGAAAGTTGTGCTGGTGGTCAAGCTCATTGTGCTTTGCTTAGTAGACTTGGCTTTGATTCCCTCCCATTTAGTCCCATGCTCTTCACAGTGGAGTCCAAGGATCAGCAGCAACAGGATCACCTAGGACTTTGGTAGAAATGCAGAATCTCAAGCTCCCACCCAGACCTACTGCACCAAAATCTGCATTTTAACAGGAACCCAGGTGCTTTCTACACACATTACCAATGGAAAAGCACCCTTCAGTGGAGATTATATTTAAAAGTATTTTACTGCTCTAGCTGGTTTGGTTCAGTGGATAGAGCGTCGGCCTGCAGGACTGAGGGGTCCTGGGTTAGATTCCAGTCAAGGGCACATGACCAGGTTGCAGACTCGATCCCCAGTGGGGGGCATGCAGGAGGAGGCAGCCGATGGGTGATTCTCTCTCATCATTGATGTTTCTCTCTCTCCCTCTCTGAAATCAGTAAAAAATATATTTTTTTAAAAAAGTATTTTTACTGCTCTGGCTGGTTTGGCTCAGTGAGTAGAGCATCAGCCTTGAGGACTGAAGGGTCCCAGGTTTGATTCTGGTCAGAGGCACATGCCCAGGTTGCAGGCTTGGTCCCCAGTAGGGAGCATGCAGGAAGCAGCCAATCAATGATTCTCTCTCATCACTGATGTTTCTATCTCTCTCTTCCTCTCCCTTCCTCTCTAAAATCAATAAAATATATATACATATATATATGTGTGTGTGTGTGTGTGTGTGTGTGTGTGTGTTTTACTTATTGCAAAATGGCAGTTTTATGAGAAAATAAAGTTGCAGAAATTATTGGCTACCTCTGTCAAAATTGGGACTACATCCTCCCTAGTGACAGAGAATAATAAAATACAGCATGCTATCAGTTTAAGAAAATGCTAGCAGAGACCTACTATCAGTGAGGTTTTCATTTGGGGTGATTTGTGAGCTCCTCTATCTACATTCTCTTGACACAGCTTCCTGTGACCAAACACACACTTTTGGAAGATGACTGAGGTTAAGGGTGCAATCTGGCCACAGAAAGGATAAAAGTTCACTGACCCTTGCTGGCCTGTGACCTTGACCTCATTCGCTAACCAAATGAGCTAATCAGCCATGGACATCAGAGAGCATTATGTATTGATTAAACCAAAGCATAAGAAGAACCAGCAAAAGATCAGCTATACAGATGTTTCTACCTTGATCACCCATGTTTATTAACATAGTATGAGAAGCACATAAACAAATTATCTTTCATCTTTTATTATCTTTGCCCCATTGTACTGCAGATCAGGGACTTGAAGACAGAAGATTCTCTTTTGTAGCACTCTAGTCTTTCCCTCCAAAGCACTTAAAACAAATTAAAATTATAAGTTTATTTTTGTGTTTATTCTTTTTTTTAATATATTTTATTGATTTTTTTTCAGAGAGGAAGGGAGAGGGATAGAGAGTTTGAAACATCGATGAGAGAAACATTGATCAGCAGCCTCCTGCACACCCCCTCCTGGGGATGTGCCCACAACCAAGGTACATGCCCGTGACCGGAATTGAACCTGGGACCCTTGAGTCCGCAGGCCGACACTCTATCCACTGAGCCAAACCGGTTAGGGTTGTGTTTATTCTTTTATAATAGTTTCCACTACTAAACTTTCCAAGGGCAGAGATCTTCTCCCTCTGGTTCATCCAACTCTTAGCAAGATCCCAAGACACACTTGTAGCAAATGTGGATCATATCTCTAAAACCAAACCTACCTAAACTACCTGGTAACATTCAATAAACAGTGAATATTCTATTATGCTAGAGAATGGAGATGGAATTTGCCCTGACTTTTAGAACCTTACATTTTAGTAAAAAAGAGATTTATAATAACATTAATAGCTGACATTGTAGTCAGTGTTCCAAGCATGTGACACTGTTAACTTGTTGATTCCAATTTATACTAGAAGGTAGATATTATGATTATCTCCATTCCCCAGGTGTAGAAACTGAGGCTCAGAGAGGTTAAGTAACTTGCCCAAGGCCACACATTTAGTACAGGGTGGACCTGTATGTGAACAGAAGCCATAATCTTCATAAGGCACTGCCTGCCCTCTAATAAGCCATGAGAAATTATCAGAGAGGGAGGCACAGGATCTAAGGAAGCAGATGGAGGATAACTAGTTCCAAGCTCCACCTGTGTGCTCTTCAGACAACTAACTGAAAGCAATCCCTGCCGGTGAAGAATTCCCTGGGGAGGTCCCTGTGAGATGCGGCCTGCAGCCCAGGGCTCCCTGGGGTTGGAGTAGAGCTGGAGTCAGGCTCACCTTTCCTCAGCTTGCTCGTTTTAGCCTTGGTAGCAGCAGCGCTCCCAGTCCATTCAAAATACATTGAACCTACCCTGAGAGCTTGGTGCAGGAACTGAGCAGTGGCTTCCACAGTTGAATGGATTCGGAGGAAGTTTGAACAGGATACCAATGACATTCAGATTCAGAATGTAGGACACAACAGGATAATCACTTACCTAGACACAATGCATATGACTGTTTTCCTCCTAGCCCACCCCCAACCTGTACTCTCCCTTCCTCCCCCTCTGGGGAAGGACTTCTCTTTGGTCTTCACATACATTAGGGTCTTTCAAGTGGAATCACTTCCTTTAATTCCCGATAGGCTCTGAGTATGACCTCAGGTTCCGCTTCATGGGTTTCTGGCTGAGATACCGTCAAAACTCACATTTCCCTTCCAGGGCTCCACAGATTACTCTGCTGTGCAGAATTACTAAAAATACCACTCTCAGTTCCTCGAAGTAGGGTAACAGAATTTGGGGCTTAGGAGAAATTATATGTTCTGGCGCAATTTTTAAATAACTGAAGTAGACCAGTTAAGTTCCAAAAGGGAAGATGTTATTAATTCAAGTCTTCTCTGAGGCAAGCTATCTATAGTTAGTTACATGGTCACGGAATCAATAAAACAGGGACTTTTTCTAATGGGTAAGTCAAAAGAAGTAAAATAAAATAAACCTGCTTCTCCATTAAAATTTACTTGGGAGTCTGGACACTGCCTCTTTCTACTATCTGCTTCCCTTTTCAGATAACTGGACCTCACAGTATGTTTTCTTCAGTTTCTCTTTTCTTATTTCTTTTACACTTAGACAGTACCTCAGTGTTTTATTATTTTTTTTACTCTCTTCTTATAGTGATTCCACTTATTCTTTGGGGTTTGGATGTATTCCCTCTTCCCTCTTTTTCATCGGGCCCCTCCCAAATTCTTTTCTTTCTCTACTTCTCCCCATTTGCATGCTTTCCCCACCACCATGAATTATCTTGTTTCTTTTTTAAAAAATTGAATTTATTGGGATAACATTGGTTAATAAAACCATACAGGTTTCAAGTGTACAACTCTATGACATCATCTGCACACTACATCATGCACTCACCATCTGAAGTCAAGGCTCTTTCTGCCACCATGTATCCCCCTTTACCCTCTTCCATCTCCCCCACCCCTTCCCTCTGGCAGTCACCATATTGTTTGTTGTCTGCATCTGTGTGTGTGTGTGTGTGTGTGTGTGTGTGTTTCTTTTTTTTATTTTTTTTATTTTAATAAATCTTTATTCAGATTATTACAATTGTTTCTCCTTTTTCTCCACATAGCTCCCCTCCACCCGGTTCCCACCCCACCTTCTGCCCTTACCTCCCCCTCACTGTCCTCATCCATAGGTGTATGATTTTTGTCCAGTCTCTTCATGAACCCCCATACCCCTTTCCCCCTGAGAATTATCAGTCCACTCCCTTTCTATGCCCCTGATTCTATTATATTCACCAGATTATTCTGTTCCTCAGGTTTTTAATTCACTTGATTTTTAGGTTCACTTGTTGATAGATATGTATTTGTTGTTCATAATTTTTATCTTTACTTTTTTCTTCTTCCTCTTCTTTAAGAATACCTTTCAGCATTTCATATAATACTGGTTTGGTGGTGATGAACTCCTTTAGCTTTTTCTTATCTGTGAAGCTCTTTATCTGCCCTTCAATTCTGAATGATAGCTTTGCTGGGTAGAGTAATCTTGGTTATAGGTTCTTGCTATTCATCACATTGAAAATTTCTTGCCACTCCCGTCTGGCCTGCATAGTTTCTGTTGAGAAATCAGCTGACAGTCGTATGGGTGCTCCCTTGTAGGTAACTAACTTTTTTTCTCTTGCTGCTTTTAATATTCTCTCTTTGTCTTTTGCTCTTGGCATTTTAATTATGATGTGTCTTGGTGTGGTCCTCTTTGGATTCCTTTTGTTTGGGGTTCTGTGCGCTTCCTGGACTTGTAAGTCTATTTCTTTCACCAGGTGGGGGAAGTTTTTGGTCATTATTTCTTCAAATAGGTTTTCAGTATCTTGCTCTCTCTCTTCTTCTGGAACCCCCATAATTCTGATGTTGGTACTCTTGAAGTTGTCCCAGAGTCTTCTTACACTATCTTCAACTTTTTGGATTTTTTTTTTTTTTTTTTTTTTTTTTTGCTTTTTGCTTTTTCGGTTGAGTGTTTTTTGCTTCTTTGTATTTCAATTCTTTGACTTGATTTTTGTGTTCCTCTAGTCTGTTTTTGGGTCTCTGTATAATATTTTTTATTTCAGTCAGTGTATGTTTAATTTCTAGTTGGTCCTTTTTCATATCTTCGAGGGTCTCATTATATTTATCAGCCTTTTCTAGGATATTCTTGAAAAGCCTTATAACCGTGGTTTTGAATTCTATATCCAGTCGTTTGTTTTCCTCCATTTCTTTCGTTTGTGATCTGATTCTTTGACGCCGCATTTTCACTGCTTCCCTGAGTTGGTAAGGTAGATTTGTGTGCTAGGTTTCCAATATGGCCCAGTGGGTCTGCCTCCCCAGTTAACCTTAGGTGGACACTCTTGGTGCACCCCTTTGTGGACTGTGTGTACAGCCTTGTTGTAATTAAGTCTTGATTGTTGTTGGTATCACTGGGAAGAATTGACCTCCAGGCCAGTTGGCTGTAAGGATCAGCTGTGTCTATGCTGGCAGAAGTTCAGTGCTGGAGACAGCTTTATAGGATTAGACTTGCCAAATTGCAATAGCCTCTGTGCTCAGCTTGGATGGGGTGGAGTCTCAGTCTTGGCTTCCAGTCAGCCAAGATTTGCGCGCACCCTTGCACGCACGTGCGTGCCCTCAGACCTCTGCCTTTCCCGGCTCCCGAGTCTCCGCCCAAGAGTCCAGACTCCCCCCACAAGAGCGTGGGTCCCCAGGGGCTCGCCTGGAACCGGGGTTCAGTGCAGTCAGAACTGGGGCCCAGTGCAGTCAGGAGCCTCCGACTCCCTTCCACCAGGGAAAGCCTGTGGCAATCTCCGCAGCCTTTGTGCGCACTGGCACGCGCGCGCCTTCAGTCCTCCACCTTCCCCGGCTTCCGAGTCTCTGCCCGAGAGTCCAGATTCCCCCCACAAGAGCGTGGGTCCCCAGGGGCTCGCCTGGAACTGGTGTCCAGTGCAGTCAGAACTGGGGCTCAGTGCAGTCAGGAGCCTCCGACTCCCTTCCACTAGGGAAAGCCTGTGGCAACCTCCGCAGCCTTTGTGCGCACTGGCACGCGTGCGCATTCAGACTTCTGCCTTCCCCGGCTCCCGAGTCTCCGCCGGAGAGTCCAGATTCCCCCCGTAAGAGCGTGGGTCCCCAGGGGCTCGCCCGGAACCGGGGTTCAGTGCAGTCAGAACTGGGGTTCAGTGCAGTCGGGGGCTTCCTTCCCCCTTCTGCCAGAGAAAGTCCGCCCGGCTCTCAGCCGCCCTTCCTCTCTGCGCGCACAAAGACCCTTTGCCGTACCTCCAATTCTCTGTGAGCTTTTCTCTTTTCTTCTAGTTGTAGAATTTTCACTCAGCCAGCTTTCCTGTGGTTCTGGATGGTGTCTGTTCTGTCTTTTAGTTGTAGTTTTGAAATTGTTGTGCGAGGCAGCAGTTTAGGTGCTTACCTATGCCGCCATCTTGGTTTCTCCTGTGTGTGTGTTTTTCTTTGCTTAATCCCATCACCTTTTTCACCCAGTCCCCCAACCCCCTCCCCTCTGACAGCTGTCAGTCTGCTTTATGTATCTATGAGTCTGTTTCTATTTTGTTTGTTAATTTTGTTGTTCATTAGATTCCACATGTAAGTGAAATTATATAGTAGTTGTCCTTCCATAACTGGCTTATTGCATGTGGCTTAATACACTCTAGGTCCGCCCATGCTGTCTCAAAAGGTAAGATTTCCTTTTTTATGGTCAAGTAATATTCCATTGTGTAAATGTACCATAGCTTTTTAATCCACTCATCTACTGATGGGCACATGGGCTTGTTTCAAATCTTGGCTATTATAAATACTGCTGCAATGAACATAGAGGTGCATATGTTATTCCAAATTAGTGTTTCAGGTTTCTTCATATATATTCCCAGAAGTGAAATCACTGTGTTATAATTTTTAATTTTTTGAGGAAACTGCATACTGTTTCCCACCGTGGCTGCACCAGTCTGCATTCCTACCAACTGCATGAGGGTTCCCTTTTCTCCACATCCTCACCAGCACTAGTTATGTGTTGATTTCTTGATCATAGCCATTCTGACAAGTGTGAGGTGATATCTCATTATGTTTTTAATTTGCATTTTTCTGATGATTAGTGACATTGAGCATCATTTCACATGTCTATTGGCCATCTGTCTGTCCTCTTTGAAAAAGTGTCTATTCAGGTCCTTTGCCCATTTTTTAATTTTTTTATTTAGAGAGAAGGGAGGGAAGTTGGGGTGTGGAGAGAGAGAGAGAGAGAGAGAGAGAGAGAGAGAGAGAGAGAGAGAGAGAGACCTTGATTGGTTGTCTTCCACACTCACCGTGACCAGGGCTGGAGATCAAACCTGCAATCCATGTACATGCCCTTGACCGGGAATCGAAGTCACGACCCTCTGGCGCATGGGCCAGCACACTAAACACTGATTGTTTCTTTGGTGTTGAGTTACCTTGTTTCTCTCCCTCTTACATGCCTGGGTGGTACAAAACTAACAGGACAAGGTGATGATATTTTTCTATGTGCCATTACATCTATCTATATTATGTTATCACAGAACTTGGTCATTCCTTGGCAAACACAACCAATGGCTTGCAAGTCAGTATTAACAATCTCCATAATCACAGGTTGTTTTCAAAATATAGCCATTCAGTTTCTAGCCATATCAAATGGGACTGACGGCTGGCCAGACAGTGGTGAGTGTACTCTCCTTACTGGCCAGTACCCTTCCCTGCAGTGGCGTGGATGAAGGGGGCAAAGTAAGTCAGGACATGCTGAGTGGGAGTGGGTGAGGGGGGCAATGGTAGTAAATGTTCTTATTAGAAATCATTCTGTTTCTCTCGTTTACGCTGCATAGCCTGTCATCAGAACCTGGCAGCTTTAAACTTGACACAAGCAACTAACCACTTATCTGTGACTTTCCAGCCATGTCTATTTTCTGTGTACTTGAAATATTTTTCTCTTCCTGATTTCAGACAAGCATTACTTTCAGGGTGTCACTGCCTAAGGCACAAAAATGGAAACTCAGTGAAATGTTTCAATTTTTGTGCCTTACAATGTTTCATGATTAACCTTATGCAGCACGGGCATGATTCAAATACTTTTAATACTTGGGTAACATCTTCCTAAATTTAACATTTTTAACTAATACTTGCTAATAAGAATAATCCTAAGCACCTGAAGTTTTCATGACCTTCCTAACCAACAGTGCTGTCACCATGGTTTAACTCTACGGCTTACAGAAGGCATAAGTAAGAATATCCACCAATTTTACTTTCATTGTGTAACACATTTCATTTACATCCAAAGAAAGTATGGATGAAATACATATAGTTGAGTGGTTAGATGGAGTGGTGAGGCATTGACTAATGCATCAACTGTTCTGCGAATAGCATTTCTAAATCTATCACATTATTAATATAAAATGCAATTGATAATTACCCGTGTGTGCTTTAACAATAGAAATCAGGTTTCTTGCATAGGTCTTCTGCACAGTCACTGTTCAAAACAAGGTCTCTTTCAACAAAATGCCCACATCCGATGAGTGATGTTGAAATGCTAAGTGATTTGTAATTTGTAATAATAACTTTCACTTTGTTAATCTTTTTCTGCCCTTTAGCATCTTTCAAAGCTTTAATGACCCATATAATTAAATTATAACTCAGAATGAGAACTTTCTAGAACTATAATACTAGAAATATAGATTTTGTTTAAAATCAAAGTAATATAATTTAAAGACATGATTGAAATGGGGGGAGCCTAGACCTGAAACAAGAAGTGCTTCTGATAGAAAGGAATGAGTTGAAGATATGAGAGAGGACAAAGAACCATACTCCACAGGCCAAAGTCAAGATTAATTCACTTGCTAACTAAGACAGATGAGAATCGTTGCGCAGAGCCACCGAGATGAGGACCATGCATCAAGCCCTGATGCTTATGGATCTCAAAGGCCACAAATGGCCACTGGAAACTCATTAATTCCCTTTCGAAGGGGGCAGTCTTAATGAGCAGGGAGCAGGGCTCATGCAATCACATAGTCCAGACACTGGGGACCTTCTGTCCAAAGAGCAAATAGTGTTGGATTCCTGCTACGAACTACAAGGGAAAAGAAAAAAAAAATAGCACTGGGTTTCATCGTAAACGTATTGCTATTTTGTCATCTGGGAAGGAATCACAGCACACTGCACAGCTGACACCGTTGGATCAGGTCCCGCTGTCCTCTGAGAGAGGGGGTGTCTGAGAAGCGGGCAGTTTTCAATCTGGATCCACTGCTTTCTTCTTTCAGAAAAGGTGAACGTATGAAGTGACTATGAGCATGTGTGCATGTACATGCTAAATGTAAGGATTCGCATTGCTAGACAAGCAAATTAGCCATGCTGCTCCAGGTGGGCAGAAGACAAAGGGAAGAGCTCATCTTCTCCCGCTCTCCCATCCCCCTCACACAGACAGGGGGCCTGTCTCTGGCCATCATGGTGCAGGAGGCACTTCAGAGGATGATCGGCCTGGTCAGGTCCACTCTAGCATAACATGTCAGCAGAGTGCATCTGCTAGAATTGCTAGACTGATGCCTCAGTGGCTGCTCCCCAGACACTTAATTTAAGACACCTACCAGAGACCAGAATCTCTTGATATTATGTTATCCACAGATCAAATATTTGGCCGCATAACAGCTCCAGTTCCGCGAATGCTCAGCTCTGACCCATTACCTGCAATGCCAAGAACTCGTATTATCTTGGAATTGTAAACAAATACCCAAAATTCAAATGAAACAGAGATTGCCCTTTAGTTTTCTCTTTCTACCCCTTAGAGACATTCATTGTCTCTTTCTTACATCCTTTTAACCACTCCTTTGAAATTACAACCGTTCATAGCTCTGTAGCACTTTCAAAATATGAGGGAGGAGGTTTTCCTAGGCAGCTTTGCCGAATGTGGAGAAGCCATGCAGAGGAGGAATGACACTTTATAAAGTACCAACTCAGCTCTGCTTGGTTCATGCTCCCTTCCACTTTCTGTAATTAAGCCCCAGGAGGTCATCCCCTTGAGACTCGAAGCCCACGCTGAATTGTTCTGTTTCTGCTTTGCTAATGACGGTATGCTCACCCAAACAGTCTTTCCAGGGTGGGAATATATTGGACTATCTGAAAATGACTGAAAGCCAGGCCACTGAAATTCCAGTCCTGTCTGGTGCCCAACCCTCTGGCATCCCATCCTTGTTTATGCCTTTTGCACACCTCCTACACACTCTCCTCCTTTCCGTAGGGAGACAGGCAGAGAGTGCTGGGAACATTAGAGAGAGGGAGAGGGCAGCCCGCCTGCCTGCGCCTGGAGGAGCTTGGGAAAGAGGACCACTCTTCTGTGAGGCAGAATCCAGCGCGGAGCTCGCACTGCCTTTGGAATAGCAACCGAACGGGGTCTTGGGGAGAAGGGTTTTTTAAATAACATTTTTGCATTTATGCAACCACCATGTGATACTTCAAGTTAGTAGGGAAATGCCACGTGAAAGGCTATATATTGCACATACTCCAGTTCAGTAATCCCGCTGTAACTTGTTTGTCCTATATTTTATACACAGGAATTTAGGACAATATAACTCCTTCCTTTGAAAACAAGCAGTTTTCCCTTCTGGCCACCACATCATAACACAATTGTAACCCTGGCGTGTGGGATGGGCCGGAGCCTGCAGCCTCCCCTTCCTCGCAGCTCTGGGAGCTTCCTCCGCGGCTCTGCGTGCTCTGCTCTGCGAGCTGGCTTTGCCTCTGCCTGTTTATAGCACTGGGGGAGGAGGAAACAAAGCAATTGTGAAGCTTGTTAAGGGGCAGTTCATAAGATATTAAAAGTGACCTTGCCACTTCCAGTTCTATTAATTCTACTTCCTTCCAAACCGGGGCCAATCCTTCCTTCCAGGGCGAGAGCACCGCTCTGTGGAAGTGGTCTGTGGGAACGCAGTAAGCTCAGGCCCTCAGAGTCTGGAAACAGTGTTTCCCACTTGCTCACAGGTTGGGTCTGTAAATCACAGCTCCTTGGCAGAGGGAGCGGACCTTTGTTTGGTGAAAAGCAGTTTTTGTTGTTGTTTACTGATAAAAATAATCCACTCCAGTGAGGCAAAATTATAAGTATATACAAACATAGATTCATACATGCATATATAGTAGAAGGGATGCTATGTGGAATTCCCATGTATATACATTTCTTTTTTTAAAGTAGAAGAATTTCTTTTGTGAATTTGGCCAAAGCACAACCTACAAATACGAATCACCCTGTCAGGAAGGGGATTGCAGTTTGGTGTCGGCTGGCTTAGGTGGTATTTGTGTTGTCATTTGTTGCATTGTTCAGGAAATAAAGGTGTTTCCTGAGAGCCCACAAAGGCCAGCAGGTGTATTACTAAGTATGATAGGACGTGTAGGTATGGGTTGTACCAGGTGGGGACAGAAAATGCCTTAGCAAGCCTTACACTTGACTATTTTGAACAGAAATTCAGCTGCTCAGCTTGTTGACTTCCTCGCTGACAGCATCAAGGCATAGCCTCCATCAACCTGAGTGGCATTTATGCTGTCTATTGGATCTGGGAATGTATAAATCAAGGTGCATCAATAAAACTCTCAAATACCTCTTTTCTCCCAACGAAAACATTTTCTTTTTACTTTGCCCCTCAATTATCTGGGTCATCCTCATCATTACTTTGACAAATGTGCTGTCTGTAAGACCTACTGATTAAAACAGATGGCGAAAGAACTGATACCTGATGAGAGTGCTTCCTTTCCTTTGCCAAGGTTTTAATCGGACCCCCGCTCTGGGTTAAAATTCCAATCTACTCCTCTTTTACTAAATGGGATAGGGGGGGAATAAGGGTTGGGGAGGAGGGGGGGCAACTGCAGTGGGGTTCATCACCCTGGCCTCCCCTCTCAGACCTACTCCTCAGTCCTGGTCTTCACTGTTCCCTTCACCATGGCTCAGATGGAAGGTTTTCACATCCCTGCCAGAAAAGGGGAGGTACCAAAGAGCATCCTGAGCCCTTGTCAAGTTCATCCCAGGTCTGTGGAGAACATCAGAATTCAGCTCCAAGTGCACTTGCGCATTCATTCCCTCGCTCATTTGTTCATTCAACAACCTTATCCATACGACATGCTTTATAACTATGGTGGACATAAATCTGAGCAAGATTAGCCCTTGTCCTCAAGTTGTTCAGAATCTACTAGGGAAAAGAAAATATATATGCAGATCATTCCGGACAGAGGTGAGAAGGGCTGTAGAAGAGAAGAAAATTGCTTTCAGGGTACAGAGAGGGAATAAGCCCTCTCTGTCTGGGTGATGTAAGAGAACAGCTTTGTAACATTGTGCAAGGTGGCTTACAAAACTGGGTCCTGAAGACGTGAGACCTCAGAGATTGAGGAAAGGTATCTACACAGCAGGGAGGGCATGAGCGATGGCAGGCAGGCAGCATCTGCTGCGGAACAAATGAAGGGAAGGGGTTTGATCTTGGGTAGAAGGGGCTGACTTACCTAAAACAAGCAGGAAAATTTTTTCAAGACATGGTTTCTAGGTGTGTGGGTCACCTCTGTTCCCTTGCTAGCATAATCTTTTCTAAATATTACCCTATTGTTGGGCACTTGTTTCTTTCCTGATTCTTCCCAATAACAACAAAGCACAGAGGGATATTTCTGTGAGCATTTGAACATAGCCACACTATTTCCTTAAAATATCTTCCTAGGAGAGCTGTAGGCTACGGCTTGTCCTGCAGCTGGGGTTAACCGAAGAGCGCCCCATAGGCAGAAGGAGTAGGCTTGCTCCTCCTATACTCCCCAACACTTGGCAGTCATTTAAAATCTTTCTCAATTTGATAGGCCAAAAAGACTTGCTGTATGGCAGTTCTAATTTTCATTTCTTTGATTATTAATGAGGCGAAGCATTTTTGTCAAATATTAGTGGCCATATAGACAACGCATAAAATCCTTTAAATTGGATTTTATTAGTAAGAAGTGAAATAAGAAGGCATCCGATTCATTTTCATTTTGCTTCCTGGAATGAGATAGTTAAACTATTGATCTTGAAACTACATCGCCAGGAAAATAAGTCAGGATGGCCTAATTTTCCCATTGATTGCATCTACCTCATCTTCACTCTTTGTGTGACTGGGAACAGCTGGCCTTTGAAAATTGGCCCTGCACTAATACGCTGCACCAGAACCCCACTTCCAAGCCTTGTCGGAGGCCCTTTGAACTTTGACCTTTTCTTCCAGCTCTTTGAAACCTCATTAAAATGTATTCTTCTCTAAAGGCATGTCTTGCTTCAAATCTGTACTTATGTTTTCCTTCTACTAGGTTATAAGTTTTCTTGAGTGCAAGTTATTTTGTCATATTCACGTTACTCCCCACAATGCCATCTCCAGTATTTTCAAATGGAAATAAATGCAACAATTTAAAAAGTATTTATTTCCTTTTCTTGAAAACAATTCTCTTTTGTTGTCATGGGCAGATTTCTTAGTCTTGGAAAAACTTCCCCACACGAAAACAAAATTTTGAAAAAGATATAACCAAATTAAATAGCACAATGAATTAAATAATGCCTTCATATATTGGTAACACCCAAAAAGTATATTTTTCTCCTTTCTTTTTTTAAATTTATCTTTATTGTTGAAAGTATTACCGATGTCCTCCCTTTCTTTCCCCATTGACCCCCTCCATCCCATACCTGCACCCCACCCCCAGGTATTTTTCTCCTTTTTAGAAACTTTCCCCTTTGTGGGCAAACTATCTTTGAATCATTAAATTATTTTGTATTCTACTAGATGCAAATAAATACATATTTTTGAGTTATTTATCTTTTAATTCACAAATGAACTCAGATCTTTTTATATATATAAGGAACATTTATTTAAAAGTACAGATTGAAGTGGTTTCTACACATAATTCATGTTTTATTTCTTCACTGAAAAGACACCAGGGTTTCTGAAACTGAGCTTTAATAGCATACTTAGAAGGGAATAGTTGCCAGCTGACTAGCTATTGATTTAATGTTCCATCATCTCCATGGTTCAATCACGCCTACCATGGTGAATCAGTTGGAGCATCCTCAATGAACCAATAAATGAGCAATTTCCTCACCAAAGGGAGATGTTTCCTGTGTGGCAAAGGCATACATAGCTTATCACAAACAACGTGAGGCTTCAGTGCAGCACTGAAGTACCTGGGATCACCTAGCCTTCTGTTCTCAGTAATGGTTTATCCTTCCAATCGGCACTTGCCACACACCAGCTGTGTGTGTGTGTGTGTGTGTGTGTGTGTGTGTGTGTGTGTGTGTTTGGGCATATGCTGTATCTCTGCTTGAGGTCAGGGACCATTTTTCAGACAGTTTATCATTTTCTATGGCATATACTAGGTGGTCAATAAGTATCTGTCAAATGAGAATCGTATGTTAACAGAGCACAGGGCCAGAGTTTTCTATGTGCCTGTGGTTCTCAGCCCTGGATGCCCTTTAAAATCACATGGGGATCTTTTTCAAAATTACCCAGGCACCCTCCCAGAGCTGTGATTTATTTGGGGCTAAGCATGCTACCCAGACCCTGTGTTTTAAAGACTTTGCAGGTAATTCTAATGAAGAGCTAGTGGTGAGAATCACCGCTCTAAGCCATTGTGATAGGGAAGACAGGCAGGCAGGTCAGCAATTGGTTGGGGAAAGTACTATCATTTTGCTTTCTCTTAGGGCAGCCGTTCTCAAAGCGTGGTCTCCGCAGCAGCAGCAGCAGCAGCAGCAGCAGCAGCAGCAGCAACAGCAGCAACAGCAGCAACAGCAGCATAATCTGGCAACCAGCCCTCAGGTGACTCAGATGCCTGCTGTAGTTTGGGAACCACCACAGTAGAGAAATAGGTTGAATTAAAAATGACAATGCTGAGAATGTCTTAGAGAAATTGATTTCAAGTATATTCAACTCAAAACATACGTCCAATTATGCTTCGTGAAACAACTCTTCTGGCCCATAGTTTTTCTTTATTTTTTTATTTTATTGATTTCAGAGAGAGAGGGGAAGAGAGAGAGGATAGAGAAATAGAAACATCAATCAGCTGCCTCCTGCATGCCCCCTACTGGGGATCAAGCTCAAAACCCCCAGCATGTGCCCTGACCAGGAATCGAACCAGTTACCTCTTGGTGCATGGGTCAAAGCTCAACCACTGAGCCACTCCAGCCAGGCTGGCCCATAGTTTTTCTAAGTCTTATCCTTTTGCCACCTAAAAGAAAGTGAATGTCAGCATATACAGGATAAAAATATTCTGTTAAGACCATAAAGCAGTGATGACTACAACCAGCATATCCTACACAGAAAGAAGCACTTGGCCAGCCAGGGGGCAGCAACCACATTTTATTCACTCCTTCCCATTGCCCTGTGCTTTGTGGTGGCCCTGAATGCTTAGGCAAGAGACCTGTTACTCAACTTTGGTTTCCACTCATTGTAAAATAAAAGGTGGCAGGAACTTCAAGCCACGGACCCAACTTCCTAAACAAGTTTGCAGCGCTTCTGAAGAATCCAGGTTCAGAAGCCGTTGTTGCCAGACATGGGATCCTGAATTCAGAATGAGGACACCCTCAACCTGTCTTCCAAAATGTGCTTCCTCAGTGCTTCCTCGGTGGATCTGACTCAGCCTTGGCGGGTCAGAGGCAAGAGGTGTAGTGGCAGTTGGTGGTGGCAAGAGGGAAGTGACAAAGGGAAACTCGAGGTTGGTGGCAACAGCAGAAGTGGTAACTGGCAGCACATGCTGTGGTGAGGGGTGATGCCATGACTGTCACACCCAGCGTGACAGGCGCCTGTATGCCACACCTTTATCCGGATCCATGGAAGGGACAGGCAAGAGTCGTATTGCTGGTTTAAAAGTGATGAAGGCCTAACACACAGTAAGGTTGGTTGGTAATGTGGGCCTCTCAGCAGATTTCTCCAAGTGCAGCCCTGTGCTGCCTGCATCCACATCACCAGGGGGCACTTGCTAATGCTGCAGCGTTCCAGACCCCACCCCAAACCTACTGAAGCCAGATTTCTGAGGGTGGGAAGTCTAGAAACCTGCACAGGAATCAAGTCCCTTGTGTGGCTGTTCTGGCATCCCGTGAGATCTGACTTTCACAAAGCTGCCTGGACATAATCTTGTAGATTTGAAATTTGAAGCAACTTAATGTTCAACGTGGACTCTATGCAAAGAACTGCAGGAGATACTGAAATAAATCTTAAACTATAGCCCTTACAAAGAGAAATTAACCTTAGGAGGACTGGTAGCAGTAGCAGTGGCAATAGCACTGACAGATAAACAAACACACTCAACTGTGTCAAGGTAGGATGAGGAAGGAAAAGTGGCATTCAGATGAGAAAGATGAAACTCAGGGTTCCGGAAAGGCATTGGGAAGGAGATGGCATTTCAGAATTTTATTTTTTTAATTCCTCACCTGAGGATACTTTTTCCATTGATTTTTAGAAAGAGTGAGAGAGAGAGAGAAGAATTGATGTGAGGGAAGTACATCGACTGGTTGCCTCCCACACACACCCCTTCAGGGGCCAGGATTGAACCTGCGACCGAGGTACATGCCCTTGACCTGGAATCGAACCCACGATCCTTTAATCCGAGGCTGGGCTCTAATCATTAAGCAACCGGCCAGGGCTCAGCATTTTTTAACAACTTTTTTTCCTAAAACAGGAATGCATACATAACAGTAGTCTGTGTTACTTGCAGACAGCTGGGGTCATTTTTAGAGGAATAGGAAGGATTTCAACAGGAACTGGAAAGGGTAGGGTTCCAGGTGCAGGAAACAACAGAAGCAGTGCCGTGTATTGACTGGTATTTCTGCCTTCTCTGGAATTTGCTGTTAGTGAGAATCCTCAAGGACCTTCAACTTAGAAAGCAGGTTCCCTTTCAGCTAGCTGGTACTAATTTACATTTATTGCGTCCAGTGATATTTTTTTTATAACTTTCTTCTGGTTCCATAGGGTGTATAAAATTTAGGTATCAAATAATACAGACAAATAATGATAAGACATAATGTTGCTTTAAGGAAAAGAGTAAAGATTTCTTCAGTTCACTTTGAAATGTGTTCAAAAAATAAGGTAGAATGATAGAAGAATGGATATATGAATAAATACATGATAAACAAGCTTTATAAAATGGTAATGGCAGAATCTAGGTAATGGGTATACAGGTGTCCCCTGTAAAAATTCTTTCAATATTGCTGTGTTTCTGAAGTTTTTTAAAATATATTTTTATTGATCTCAGAAAGGAAGGAAGAGGGACAGATAGAAACATCAATGATAAGAATCATTGATTGGCTGCCTCCTGCATGCCCCCTAATGGGCATGTGCCCTGACCGGGAATCAAACCATGACCTCCTGGTTCACAGGTCAACCCTCAACCACCAAGCCACACCAGTAGGGCATGAAATATTTCATAATAAAACGCAGGAAGGCGGTAATGTTTTGTTTGCATGGGTCCATGTGACTTTGAACAACTTTCCACTTGTCTGGATTCACTTTGCTCTGCTATCAAGGGGGTTAAACTAGCTCATCTCTAAGTTCCCTTCTGATTCCCAAAGACTCTCATTCCTTCTTCCCTTCTGACAAGGAACACAAGGGTTACTCCCCCAGAGAGGCAGTCATCTCGCCTGCCATGACTTAGCTAATAGAGATAGTTAATCCTCCTCATAGCGCAGCAGGAATGACCTAACGCTGGCCCAGACACAGTCACCCTGCCGTCTGTGGTTCTAGAGCAGGTGCTGTGCGAGTCAGACCTTGAAATTTGTTTTGAAACCTACCACCTGTTACTGTGATTGTGTGGCTGTTTTCCTGGCTTATGGGATTTTACTTCAGCTGTTGTTCTCAGGCGAGAGTTTATTTCCTCTAGGAATCTACACAGTTCACTTGCCCTAAACTTAGCATTTGTATGTGTGGATCTTCCGGAGACTGATTCAACTATGCAACGCTGAGTCGTCTGCCAAGAGTCCTCAAGTCACCCACAGACTTCAACAACAGATTTTTAAGGGGCAAAAGTAAGAATCCTCTTTCAAGTCTGTAGCACAGCGTCAGATTTATAGTTGCCCCTGACTCTTATTTTCTTTCCTGCTAACAGATGGCATTGTGCTGAGTCAGCAATTCCCTGGCATTCATTGCTTTGCTGAAAATTCTTTTGCCTGTAAAATTTTACTGCAGGCTAACATTTGCAGACAAGACTCCATTTTTCTCGGGTAGTTTGAAGGGAATTCTATGAGTTTGGAACTAAAATGGACTTCATGATTAACTAGTCCAACCCTTCAGTGACATGGTTATAAAGAGACTTGCTCAAGATCATAAATTTTATTAAGGATGTGAGCTAGAAATCTACCTATATTGCAGAGTGTACTTGTATAAAGGGAAAATAACAAAAAGAAGCTTAAGACCTTTGCTTATAAACATTAGGCTATTTTCTTTTAAAAAGATAAATCCTAGTGCTCTAGCTTCTGATTGCTGCCTAGCAACCCACCACAGAACTAAGTGGCTTCAGAGCAGTTTATTATCCGTCACATTTCTCTGAGAGAGAATACTACTTGGCTCGTCTGGATAGTTCTCACTTGGGGTGTTTCATGCAGTTGGAATAGAGGGTCTCTGGGGCAGGACATCTAAGAAAACTTCTTTACTCACAAGTCTGGTACATGAGCTGGGAGGGCTGGAAAAGCTAGGAGCTGGTCAGACATCTCTCTCTCCACGTGAATAGGTTGGACTTCTCACACATGGTGGTTCCAGGCAACATGGCAGCTGGCTTCCCTCAGAACAAGTGTTTGAGAAGGACATTGTGAGACATCTTATGACCCAACTTTTGCTTGATTTTATTGGCTACACAGGACCAGCCTAGATACCTGGGAAGGGACTATGAAAGGGCATGAATACTAGGAGACAGGGCTCACTGAGGACCATCTTTGAAGACTACCAATGACACATAATATCACCACTACTCTTTAGAAATGACATGTTTTAATGTTTTAATAAACAAAGTGAGAACTCATCCTAAAACCTATAACTTATGCTAGGGTAACACTAGGGGCCACATGGATTGGATGGAAAAACAGAGTTTGTAGTTAGAAAAACCTGAATTCAATTCCAAGCACTATAATTTACTGTGAGACCTGAAGCAGATAATATAATTACGTTGAGTCTGAGTTTCAATATGTTCATAATTAGATTGACATTTAGGTCAACGTATTACTTACAAAAATTAAAAAATGAGTTGTAACCTCTTCATACATAATAGTTGCTCAATATGTTTTAGTTCTTCTTACACTCAGCCATCTCTGGAATCCAGAAATCTAGAAAGGTATTCATTGAACACATGCATGTTTGAGTGTCTGGTGGGAAAGGTTCTGTGCCAGGAAATGGTGATTCAAAGGTTCATAAGACATGTTCCCTTCCTTCAAGGAACTCATACCCTGGAAGGAAGAAAAAGGGGAGGAGAAGGGTGGGGGAAGAAAGTGTAAACACACATTGAGTGAGGTACTACAATGAAGGCAGACTACATGCTAGTGTGGGAACACAGAGGAGGGAACAGTCCACTTTAGAGAGGAGTCCTCAGGGAAGGCTTCGTAGAGAAGAGAATACTGAGCAGCATCATGAAAAACAGGAGCTTACCACACGCAGGAGGTGGGGAAGGGAAAACCAATAGAGCAGAAGTAGCATGTGCAAAGACACAGAAGCACAAAATATCACCAAGAAGTGAAAGCAGTTTAGTAACGCTGAAGCAAGAACAGTGGGAAATGAAGTCAGGTAGTAGCATAGATAAGGGGGCTACTTTGGAAGTCATCATGGTAGCCCAGGCAAGAGATGATAAAGGCCTGAAGTAGAGCTGTAGTGGAGATGAAAAGGAGATGGATTAAAGGGAGATCTAAGGAGTAAAATGAAAGAACTGGCTGGCTATCCAGAAGGAGGAAAGAAGGAATCCAGAGACAATGCCTAGAGATCTCTGGCTAGGATGATGCAGTGGATGGTACAGTCATTAGCTTATAGAGTGTATCCAGGAGGAAGAATGGGTAGGTGGTAATGAATTTGGTTTTGAACATACCAAGCTTGAGATGTCTGCAGGACATTCAAAGAGAATTAATTGTTCCACATGCAGTTGAATTTATGAGTCTGGAGTTTGTGGGAGTTGGTTGGGCAGGAGAGAGAGATTTGGGAGTTACTTGACAATTTGAAGAAGTCTTTTCAGAAGTTAATCTTTTCCAGTCTAGCCAGGTAAATAAATGATGTCTCAGTTGTAATAATTGTTTAAACAGCCATCGCTTTTGGCTTGAAAGACTTTTCTTTTTCTAAAATTACCTTCTTTTTTTAAAAATATATTTTATTGATTTTTTTACAGAGAGGAAGGGAGAGAGATAGAGAGTCAGAAACATCGATGAGAGAGAAACATCGATCAGCTGCCTCCTGCACACCCCCCACTGGGGATGTGCCCGCAACCAAGGTACATGCCCTTGACCAGAATCGAACCCGGGACCCTTCAGTCCGCAGGCCGACGCTCTATCCACTGAGCCAAACCGGTCAGGGCTAAAATTACCTTCTTTTTTTAAAAAAAAAAATATTTTTATTGATTTAGAGAGGAAAGGAGAGGGAAAGAGAGATAAAAACATCAATGATGAGAGAGAAGCATTGATTGGCTGCCTCCTGCACACACCCCGCACCAGGGATCGAGCCTGCCACCCATGCATGTGCCCTGACCTCCTGGTCCATAGGTCCACGCTCAACCACTGAGCCACTCTGGCCAGGCTAAAATTCCCTTCTTAATTAAAAGATGTAAACAAAGGAAAGTTGGTAAAGGATTGCAGGAGTATACCACACAGATCAAACATCTATATATATAAAAGCCTAAGCAACCAGCTGACCGGCCGACTGGCCAGTAGTTATGATGTGCACTGACACACTCATCACAGGAGCTGCTGAGCTGCGGTGACTTGGCAGCTGCAGTTCTTGGGTGACGCACCCAAATCCAGAGAGGAGGGAGCCCAATTCCGGGGTGCATCACCCAAAAACCACCCTCTCGCAATCTGGGACCCCTTGGGAGATGTCAGAGAGCTAGTTTCATCTCGGTCCCTGCAGGCCAGGCCGAGGGACCCCACCAGTGCAGGAATCTATGCACTGGGCCTCTAGTCTGACAATAATTCCCACAGCAGAAAAAAACTTCTTCAATTCCTGTATCACAAACTAACAATACCTACCATACCTTAATTGACAGTCCATTAGTTAATTCCATAATAATCACAACTACATCATATACAGACATACTTTGAAGATATTGTGGGTTCAGTTCCAGAGCCCCACAAGAAAGGGAGTCGTAATCTTTTTGCTTGTGGAGGGCCTTGTCTTCCATTTTTAAAAATCACATGTGTGTGCCGTAACCAGTTTGGCTCAGTGGGTAGAGCATCGGCCTGCGGACTGAAGGGTCCCGGGTTCGATTCTGGTCAAGGGCATGTACCTTGGTTGCAGGCACATCCCCAGTAAAGGGTTGTGCAGGAGGCAGCTGATCAGTGTTTCTCTCATCGATGTTTCTAACTCTCTCTCCCTTCCTCTCTGTAAAAAAAAATCAATAAAATATATATTTTTTAAAAATCACATGTGTGAACCACATTAAAACAGGTATGCCTTTGCCCCAAACAAATGGAATAGACTTTGATTCTTCCTAGCTTACAAGGGTAGCATATAGAGTTAGGGTCTCATAAAAGTGACAGACTTATTGCAACTTTGATTTAACTATTTTCACCAAAGATCAGTATCATTTGTACTTACTCTTCTCAAGACCCTTTAAGAGCAGTCATTAGGAGCCTTAACCAGTTTGGCTCAGTGGATAGAGCGTCGGCCTGCGGACTCAAGGATCCCAGGTTCGATTCCGGTCAAGGGCATGTACCTTGGTTGCGGGCACATACCCAGTGGGAGGTGTGCAGGAGGCAGCTGATCGATGTTTCTCTCTCACTGATGTTTCTAACTCTCTATCCCTCTCCCTTCCTCTCTGTGAAAAATCAATAAAATAAAAAAAAGAGCAGTCATTAGCAATGAGGGACTATGAGTTCTAATTCCCATTCTCCTACTATCTAGCATAACTGGTTCTCAAACTTTTGGGAACTTCAGAATTTCCTACAAAGCTTTTTAAAATCCAGATTTCAGAGCCTCAGCCCCAGTTATTCTCATTTTGTAGGTCTGGGGTAGAGCCCAGGTATATACAATTTTAACAAGTTTTGCAGGTGATCCTGTTAAAACTGTATAGACAAACCAAGTCATTTCTTAGGGCTCAGTTTCTTCATCTAAGAAATGGGAATGATCTCTCCCTTGCCTATTTCTTGGGCTTTTTTTGAAGTCCAGAACTACAGTGATATATGCAAAATGGCTCAGAATACTGTGGGTTCTCTACACAGATAAGATGTTGGTATTGTCTAGGGTAGTGCATTAGAATCAACTAGAGGCCTTGTTAAGACAGCTTGCTGGGCCCTAGCTGGTTTGGCTCAGTGGGTAGAGCGCCAGCTCTGCAGACTGAAGAGTCCTGGGTTCAATTCCGGTCAAGGGCATGTACCTCCATTGATGCTCGAATCCTGGCCCCGGTCAGGGCATGTGTGGTCAGGTCAATGTTTCTCTCTCTATGTCTCTCCCAGTCCCTTCCACTCTCTCTAAAATTCAATGGGGAAAAATATCCTCAGATGAGGATTAACAAAAAAAAAGGCATTGCTGGTTTCTGATTCAGTATGTCCGAGGGGGAGGTGGGACCGGAGAATTTGCCTTTCTATCAAGGTCCCAGAGGATGATGATGATGCTGGTTTGGGGACCACTCAGAAGCATTGGCCTTAGGCCAGTTAACTGAAAGCCATTGAGTTGGCTCAAAGGGTTCCTGTACTACCTTAGAATTGTCTGGGCATAGTTCTCACTGTTCATGGTCCCCAAAACTTCATTCATTCATCCAATAAGTATTTCCTGAGCATCTTTAATGCTCCATTTCATTGCTTTGGGCACCGGAAATACAATTCTCAACGTAACAACCCAAATAAATAAATAAAATTATTCCGGAGAACAATAAGTGTAATGAAAAATGTAAACCAGAGTGATGGGATAGAGTGTAGCTGGGATGGAAGTGGTTCCTCATGTACAGTGATAAGGGAAACCTCCAAGGAAGTAACATTTAAGGCGACACGACAATGAAATGAAGGAGTTAGCCATACGAAGAGGGGCAAGAGCACTCCAGGTAGTGGGAAGAGTGAGTGCAAAAGCTGGGGGCCGGAATTAGTGTTGTGGGATACGACTGGAGAAGTGGGCAGGGCAAAGAATGTAGGATCCTGCAGGCCTTGGTGGTGTGGACTATGCATCAGGTCTGTAGTATGGTATATACTAGCCTTTCCCAAACTTAAAGTGCATGCAAACCACTGAGGATCCCCTAATGAAGACCCTGACTCCGAAGTCTTAGGGAAGGGCCTGAGAGTCTCATTTCTACCACGCCAGATGTTGCTGTTGCTGCTGGGAACCAGGATCTAGCAAGAGCATAGAAGGGAATGTTAGGACCTAAGTAAGTTCTATTGTCCTTTAAGAAAAAATGGTATTTTTCCTGGAAGTGTGGATAAAAGTTAAAGGGAATAGTGGAAGATGGGAAACAGGAAAAATTGTGATGTTGGGGAATTCCAGACACTAAAAATTATCACTCAGGAGGATCTATGACGTTTCTTCAAGCATACAGATAAAAAGATTAAAAGGTTATCACCAAAATGAAGAATCTTAATAAGAATTCTCTCAATAGTTTATTTAAAAGCAACTGGAATAGATTTGTAGAGTGAGTTTGTCTGCTCACAGTTTAGTGCTGCTGCTTCATCCCTGGCTCCCACCAACCCTATTTTTCTCCTGCTTGACTGTTTTCACAACCTCTATAATTCTATAGCTCCCAATGGCTACTGCCCACAGCCTGAGCTCAGAGCTGCCTACCACTACCTCTCGCCCTGCTAACCAGTGTTGCCAGCCCTTCTCTCTCCATCGCCCTGGTGAGAGCGCAGGACTTTGCGGGTGAGAGGAGAGCAGAGGTCCGAGGACAGCAGAGAGCAGGGACTATTGCAGAGGCCTGTTGCCTCTACCGTACTGCCTGGAGCACAGCCTTGAGAATACAGCCAGCATCTGCCTCCCCTCCTCTCCTATCCTCCCGCTGCGTGGGAACTGAGCCATCTTCCTAGAATGCATCTAGAAGTACTGCACATCAAAAAAAATCTTCCATAAAATCGGATGCATCTTTTCGTAAACTTCTATACCACACGATAGATCCCTTGTTTGTTACCATAAGCATGTGTTTCCCAAAAATTTCCTGTTTTTTAGATGATTTGTGAATTGAAAATTTTGTCCGTGGAAGGAAAGCCACATTATTGAAGCTGTAAACAATAGAACGACTATGGTTTTAATCCTTTGAATAAGGCTTTGTTTCCCATTGACTGAAAACTTCCTAAAGG
Source organism: Plecotus auritus (assembly GCF_963455305.1). Taxonomy (NCBI): domain Eukaryota; kingdom Metazoa; phylum Chordata; class Mammalia; order Chiroptera; family Vespertilionidae; genus Plecotus; species Plecotus auritus. The sequence continues at coordinate 80,531,599 of NC_137776.1, forward strand.
AAGGAAAGCTAGGAGCATTCAGGAAGGATTTGTATTTTATTTTACAACAGCTTTGTGAAGGGGGAAAATCATTTGGAAACCTGAGACTCCCTTTCCTGGTTGATGGGCATCAGAACACAGCCGTGCTGGGCTCTGGCTGCACACGGTGGCTCCCCACCCACCAAAGACTTCCTGACCCCGGTGCCAACTTTGTTTTGTTATTGTCACACTGACACCAACAGACGTTCATCCTGTGCCAGAGTTTCATATATTCTCAGACAGGCTAGGAACAGGTGCACCACTGTTTATCTCAGTTTATTTACACAGATCAAAAATGCTTCCCTAACATAGTCCACCAGGCTTACATCAGATACTCCATAATTCATGAAGTACCTGTTAATTAAAGAGATGTAATAATAATTGCAAAATTAATCATCACCCAGTGAACTCTTAAATTGCTTTAAATCCCCTCCCCCAGGCCTGTATTTTCATTGACTTTATATATCAACATCGTTTTCTTTAAAAATAAAGTTGAATCTATTAGCTGAATCATCCTTACAATTTGGAGAAAAGGGTCTGTGGGTAAGAGAAGCTGGCCTTAAATCCCAAAATGCTGATGTGGCCATTCTTGCTTTGCGCGGATTCTGTGCCAGAGGCATAAATCACAGAGCCCAGGGCACAGGCTGTCAGGCCCCACTGCAGAAGTGAAAAGGACCTCGTGGACACCTGCCACTTCTGAGTCTGGGTGATATCACCCTCATTTATTAATCCCCCCTGAATGAAGAATACCATACGCATCCCCTTACGGCCATCAGCCCTCAGGGCTTTGCCTCAGGTATGTGTCTGGGGACATAATTTAGATATTCATCATCCTGAGAATTTTATTTCAGGTAGCAAACCCTAATTATAGGTCTGTTCCATACGTGACTTCCCGGAGGCAGAAGGTGCAGCTGAGGCTAGGCTTTGGTCTTTGTCCGCTGTAATTCGAGACGGCAACACCTCCTCGTCCACGTGGTTCCCTCTGTACAGCATTACCTGTGCCCCTGGGAACAGCCAGCCTCCCGGTCAGGACTGACACACTGGGGAAAAGAGGCTGGGCCTTGGCTGAAGGACGGGATCCATTTCTAGTGTTTTCCAACGCTTTGCCTGCTTTGTCTTAAGTCAGGGAAGGCCTCCAAGTTGCTTTCAGTAGAAGAAGATTGAAAAGGCTGTTTCTGTGTTAGAGTTTCTTAGTCTTTTGTCCAAGCATGGACCCTTTAGAGAGTCTGTTAATAATTATGAATCATCCCCCTCCCAAATTGCATAGACATGTAGAAACACAAAATGTTGCATACCCTTTCAAGGGAGGCATGGATTCCTCTGATTAAGAATATTCCATGGAGACTTAGACATTTTTTAAACTTATAGAAGTCAATTTCATACCACATAGTTCCAAAGCATTTAAGCTATGAAAGTAAAAAGGGAAGGGTCTAAAAGATAGTACTTTTCTAAAATAGATTGTGATGACTGTCTTTTTCCTGAACAAACATTGTGTAGTGGAGCATGAAACACCAGCTTCACCCTTAGCAGCTTACGCTCTGAGGTCACATGGGAATTCATGGTTATACACATGTCCAATATTTCCTGTGTATGTAAATAATAGCACCCTAATGGTTGCTTGGTGTACCTGAGGCCAAGAGCTTTGCCTATAAGACTTATTCCTTGTGACAACCACACAGGTAAATATCACTAATCCGTTCGACCGCTCAGGACAGGGAGGTTCAGAGTAGAAAGCAACTTTCCCAAAGCCACACAGCAATTAAGCAGCAGAGATGGGGCACAGATTCCAGGATGGTCTGTTTCCAAAGACCTTGCTCTGAATACAGCATGAGAACACAAACCTATGGAATTTTACAATTAGCTATTTTATTTCCCACAGAGTTCTTGAGGTAGCTATCAGGCAGATAGGAAGCAGAAAGACATTAATGCTATGTGAAGCAAAATCAGTTCCCCTTACAGTGACATCTCTAAAGCGGCTGCCTAAGGGGGACCCGAGGGCCGCAGGCCACTTGGCAAGTGGCTCTGGGCGCTTGTTCTACGGCTTCCAATGCATAACAAGCACAGAGACTTCCATTTTCCTCTGCTTCATGTCTGACTGGCATGGCTTTGGCTGCCCCTGACCCTGTTATTAGAAGCAGCAGTCTATCCTTCCTTCAGTCTGATGGGTGCTAAGGGACTTTGTGCTGTGTGCCCACCTGGCTCTCAGACTAGCGCCTCCTGGGTCCTCCCTGCCAGCTCTGCTTCTCTGCTGCCTGCCTGTCACTCTGCTGCCCTCTGCGGTGGCTGCAGGAGGATGAGGAACCTGGGGAAACCAGGCAAATGCTCTACTCTACCCTGAACTATGAATATAGAAATTGTCAAGCATTTAGACTTCTAACACTAGGCTTTTCTAAGTGTAAGTGGTAGCATGGGACTCAGCCCAGAATGTAGTATAATTAAATAAAGTCTTAAAGGACTTTCCCAACTAAAGTAAGAGGACCAAGTATCATAAGTGAAAGAAACTACCTAAGTCACTTTCAGATAAACCTGATGAACGTGAGGCATTGCCTATGGGAGGCAGTACATTGCAATGGCTAAGCATATGGCTCTGGAATCTGGTGCTTGAGTTCTGATGGTGATTTCACCACTTGCTGCTGTACTTTGTACAAGTTACTGTACCTCTCTGTGCCTTGGTTTTCCCATCTGTAAAATGGGACTAATAATAATACCTAGCTCAAAAAATTGTTCTAAAGATTAAATATATTAATAAATATATTGCACTTAAAACAGTGCCTGGCACATCAAAGCTTTCAAAAAGTGTTCATCAGTGTTGTGATTATCAGTTGGCCATTTTCATAATCACTGAAGGGTGAACGACTTCCAGAAGAAGATCCAAAAAGTAAGTTACATTTCCTTGCAGAGGTCTGAGGGTGGCGAGGTAAGCAGGTCACTTGGTGCAAAGCCTCAAAACAAGACGAGTGGAGTCCAGTGGACAGGCAGGTACTGCTGCATTACTGACTTCCTCAAAATGTAGTGGCTCAAAATAGCAGCAATATGCTAAGTGAAATAAGTCAGTCAGAGAAAGACAAGTATCACATGATCTCACTTATATGTGGAATCTAATGGACAAAATGAACTGACAAACAAAATACATCCAGAGACTTGGAAGCATAAAACTGACTGAGGATCCTCAGAGGAAATGGGGGAGGTTGGGAGGAGACAGATCAACCAAAGAACTTACAGGCATATATGAATAACCCATGGACACAGATAATAGTTGGGTAAAGAACCATTGTTGGGAAGGGAAGAGAAGGGAGTAGGATGAAGGGCAGTCAATGGGAAGGGAAAAGGGGGACGTGTAATACTTTCAACAATAAAGATTTTAAAGGATAGAAGCAATTTATTATTTCTCTTGTGTCTATGGGTTGACCAGGCAGCTCTAGTTCATAGAGTGTTGACCTGGGTCCTCAGTTGGCTGCAACATCCAGAAGCCTCATTCACATGTTGGCTGGGAGCTTAGCTGCGATTTTTGGCCAATGGCTTTGGTTTCCCTCCATGAGGCTTCTTCAGAATGCTCCTTGGGCCTCTTCACAGCATGGCAGCTGACTCCAAGAAAGAACTTTCCAATACACAAAGGCAGAAGATTCAGATTTCTTTCTTTTTTAATATATTTCTTTATTGATTTCAGAGAGGAAGGGAGAAGGAGAGAGAGATAGAAACATCAATGGTGAGAGAGAATCATTGATCGGCTGCCTCCTGCATGCCCCCTACTGGGGATCAAGCCTGCAACCCAGGCATGTGCCCTTGGCCGGAATCGAACCTGGGATCCTTCAGTCCTCAGGCTGATGCTCTATCCACTGAGCCAAGCTGGCTAGGGCTAGATTCAGATTTCTTAAGGCCCAGCCTTGAAAGTTGCACAACATCACTTCTGCTGTATCCTATTGGTCAAAATACATTGGCTCCAGGACCTTGTGGATGCTCAAGTCCCTCATAAAAAATGGCATGATTTTTATATATATCCTATGCACATGCTCCTGTAAACTTTAAGTCATCTCTAGATTACTTATAATACCAAATATTATGTATATGCTATGCAAATAGTGGTTTTACTGTATTGTTTAGGGAATAATAACAAGAAAAAAAAGCCTGTACATGTTCAGTACAGATGCAACCATAGTCGGCCTAACTACATAGTATGTCAATAACACAGTAACTTTTTTTTTCCTGAATACTTTTAATACATAGTTGGTTGAATCCACAGATGTGGAACCTGAGGATACAGAGGGCCAACTGTAGGTTAGTGGCCAGTCTAGATTCAAAGGAAATGAAAATAAACTCTACTTCTGGATGAGGGAGTAGCACGGTTGCATTGCAAGAGAACATACAGGATAGAAATGTTGCTACTGCCATCGTTAGAAACATGGTCCACCACAGATCAGGGAATAGTGAGGAACTAGATTTTCTTAACATTTGGATTGAGTGACTCAATTAGGAAGACCAATACCAGTTTGGATCACAGAGTTACCTACTAAAATAAAGAAGTAAATGGAATTAAGTGTTTTAATATAGCATAACTTGTTTACCCATGATTTAAATATGGATTCAGAATATGGAAAATAGTTCCTTTGGGTCTAAAGTCATTCAGAATAAGTAAAGGTCGGAGAAACCAAGATGGTGGCATAGGTGAACACCTAAACTGCTGCCTCACACAACAATTTCAAAACTACAACTAAAAGACAAAACGGACATCATCCAGAACCACAGGAAGGCTGACTGAGTGGAAATTCTACAACTAGAAGGAAAGAGAAAAACACACTGAGACTCAGAGGAGCTGCACGAGGCAGAGATACTGAGACGCGTGCACGGAGAGGACTGGCAACTGTGTGCGTGGCTGGCTTTCTCAAGTGGGAGGGAGACAAAAGCTCCCAACTGTGCTGAACTCCAGTTCCAGGCCAGACTCTGGGGACCCAGACTCATACAGGGTGAAACTGGACTGTCAGAAAAGAGAAAAGCACACTGAGACTCAGAGGAACTGCAGAAGGCAGAGGTACCAAGGCGCACGCGCGGAGAAGGAGGGCAACTGAGTACGCAGCTGGTTTTCTCAAGCGGGAGGGAGACAAAAGCTCCCAACTGCACTGAACTCCAGTTCCGGGTGAGACTCCGGGGACCCAGACTCATTCGGAGAGAAACTGGACTGTCTGGCAGTGGGTGGAACTCGAGGGTGGCTTTCTCTCAGAGTCTTAGGCTCTACAGCAGTGGTTCTCAACCTGTGGGTCACGACCCACAGGTTGAGAACCGCTAGCAGTGTTGCCTAAGACCATTGGAAAACACAGATATTTACATTATGATTCATAACAGTAGCAAAATTACAGTTATGAAGTAGCAACGAAAATAATTTTATGGTTGGGGGTCACCACAACATAAGGAACTGTATTAAAGGGTCGCGGCATTAGAAAGGTTGAGAACCACTGCTTTAAGAAGAGGAAGAAGAAGAAAAAGATAAAGATAAAAATTATGAACAACAAATACATATCTATCAAGAAGTGAATCTAAAAATCAAGTGAATAAAAAAATCTGATGAACAGAATAAACTGGTGAATATAATAGAATCAGGGGCATAGAAAAGGAGTGGATTCACAATTCTCAGGGGGAAAGGGGTGTGGGGGGTGCGGGAAGAGACTGGACAAAAATCGTACACCTATGGATGAGGACTGTGGGGGAGGGGGTAAGGGCAGAGGGTGGGGTGGGAACCGGGTGGAGGGGAGCTATGGGGGGAAAAAGAGGAACAATTGTAATAATCTGAACAATAAATATTTACTAAATTAAAAAAAAAGAATAAGTAAAGGTCCTTAGGTTAGAAAAAATTATTATCAGTGCAAAGTATTTCTAAGAATAAAAACTTTTCCTTAAAGGAAAGGTACATGATAAAAGCACATACTCCCTAAATAGTAACATGGGGAGCTTATAGTGAAAAACTAATGTGAACAAAGTTAAAGTGAACAAAGCAGAAAATAGCAAAGCAGCAGCTGAATAATGAACAGGAAGTCAGACAAGAGGGTCCTGTAATCACTATGGAGATTCTGATTTTCCCCCACCTACTAGCTCCTGTACAATTCTACTAAAAGTGTGATATACTTTACATTTGCTTTGCATTTTACATTTAAATTTATTGGTGGAAGGGGCTTTAAAGGTCTGGGTGGAATTTGTGGATGTAGCTACAGTTACATATGGAATTACAAAATAAGATTGGAGATAATCTAGCCAAATGAATTATTATTTACCTTGAACTCTCCAGTTCCCCACAATTGTAGAAAGTCTGGTCTTTGAGATAAGTTACGGATGGATAGTGTTAAAAAGGCAATAGCAGAAAGATTTTGGTAGATGTTTCAATGTTGGGGAGAAGAGAAAACAATAAGAAATCACACCAAGATGTGAGGCCTACATCATAAATGATTGGTTATCTTCTAGAGTGATTAAGAAGGTAAGTAGAAGGGAAAGTAAATTTGGTATTGCAGGGGAAGATTACAAAAACAAGTTTGTGGCTGAAAGAATATTTTTAAGCAAAGTAGCAGCTAGCCAGTATTGTCATAATATACGGATATCCCTGGCTTAATTCATTTGGGAGAGGGGCCCCACTCACTCTCTTTTTATGAAACTATAACTTTTTATTATTTATCTTACTGCTTGTCATTTATTGAGTTGTTTCTACCCAGTGTGTTTACAACTCACATAAAATACTGAAGACAATCAAATATAAAGAAACAAAGCTTGGAAATGCAGCTCGGCCAGTGAAAATGTCATTAGTGTCTACCGGCAGCTGCCCACTGTAAAGCATTTGGAATTGCCTCAGATAGAAGGCAAATGAGAAACAAGGGGAATTATTATCTAGATGCCTCAATGGAAAACTTATTTTTAATAGAAGGTGGTTTTCAATGGGCCAGCAGAGAAAGAGAGTAAGTTGCCTTAGCGAGAAACTAGACAATCCATCAAGAATAGAGTACAAAGAGGAGAAAAGGTAAAGTTCTCATGGGAACAGGATATAAAATTGATGACAATGGGCCTTCATAGAAGATGAAGAGCAACATAACAATGTGTGCTATGTATTATTTGCATAAACTCCAAAGAACTTGGCACCGTCTACATTTTCCATATCACAATCATAAACCAGGAAGTTAAGAAAAAAAGGGTTTCAAACAGTGAAAATAGGGGTCGGAATACTCAACTTTACTCAAGGGAGTTTCCAGGTCCTTACTTTACAAATAAAGTAAGCTTGGCTCCTATCTTTTTACCTAAACCCAACCATTTAAAATGAGATTCAGGTTCAATACTTGCATATTATCTACTATTATAATAGTTCATTTGTTGAGTATTAATTAGGCACCAAGCACTGTTCTAAATTCTATCTGGATAGATTCATTTACCACCATAGCAACCTAAAATATAAGGACTAGGCTTTATCCCCATTTTATAGATGAGGAGATTGAAACAGAGAAGTTTTAGAACGTACCCAAAATCACACAGCTACTAAGTGGTAGAGTTGGACTATGAATCCAGGCTAGTCAGGTTCCTATGTCCTTAACAACTAAGCAGCCCTTCTCAAACCTGAGTGTGCACCAGAGTCATCTAAAGGGCCTTTAAAACACAGAATGCTTCCTTGGGCGAGGGAAACAAAAGAAAAAATAAATAAGTGGGACTATATCAAACTAAAAAGGTTTTTCACCACAAAGGAAATCATCAATAAAATGAAAAGACAACTTACTGAATGGGAGAAATATTTGTCATGATACATACAATAAGGAGTTAGTATCCAAAATTTATACAGAATTCATACAACTCAACACCAAAAAGCAAACAAACAATCCAATTTAAAAATGGGCAAAGGACCTGAATAGACACTTCTCCAAAGAGGACATATAGATGGCTAATAGACATATGAATAGATGCTCAAAATCACTAATAATCTGAGAGATGCAAATTAAAACAACAATGCGATATCATCTCACACCTGTCAGAATGGCTATCATCAAAAAATCAACAAATGACAAGTGCTGGAGAGGATGTGGAGAAAAAGGAACCCTCCTGTACTGCTCTTGGGAATGCAAACTGGTGCAGCCACTGTGGAAGACAGTGTGTAGTTTCCTCAAAAAGTTAAAAATGGAATTCCCATTTGACCCAGTAATCCCACTGCTAGGACTATATCCCAAGAAACTAGAAACACCAATCAGAAAGGATATATGCACCCCTATGTTCATAGCAGCACAATTTACAATAGCTAAGATTTGGAAACAACCTATGTGGCCATCAGCAGATGAGTGGATTAGAAAACTGTGGTACATCTACACAATGGAATACTACACTGTGGTAAAAAAGAAGGAACTTTTACCATGGATGGAAACATGCATGGATGGAACTGGAGAGCATTATGCTAAGCTAAATAAGCCAGTTGGAGAAAGATAAATGTCACATGATCTCACTCATATGTGGGATATAATGATCAACATAATTTGATGAACAAGAATAGATCCAGAGACAAATGGCAGGGGAGGGGGGGTTAGAGAGCAACCAAATGACTTGTATACATGCATATTAGCATAACCAATGTACACAGACACTGGGTGGGAATGGCTGAGGAGGGGAGGTCAATCAGGGAAAAAGGAGACATATGTAAAACTTTAGACAATAAATTAAAAAAAGGGGGGGGGGGGGCACGCAAAGGACCTGAATAGGAAGTTCTCCAAAGAGGACATACAGATGGCCAATAGACATATGAATAGATGCTCAAAATCACTAATCATCAGAGAGATGCAAATTAAAATAACAATGAGATATCACCTCACACCTGTCAGAATGGCTATCATCAATACATCAACAACAAGTGTTGGTGAGGATATGAAGAAACAGGAACCCTTGTGCACTGTTGGTGGGAATGCAGATTGGTGCAGCCACTATGAGGGGACTGGGCACCGCCATCTTGTGGCTATGGGCACTGCCATCTTTGAGGGCGTGGAAGTCAATTAGCATATTTCCTCCTTATTGGCTGAGGGTGTTGCCATCTTTGTGAGGGTGTGACAGTCAATTAGCATATTCCCTCTTTATTAAATAGGATTATTAGATAGGATAGCTACATATGGTACCAGGTGGGTACTTGAAATATCGGAGGGACCACTTTGTAAAGTATATGATTGTCTAACCACTATGCTGTACACCTGACACTAATACAGAATAATATTGAATGTGAACTGTAATTGAAAAAGAAAAAACACAGAGTGCTGAGCTCCACCTCAGATTTCTGACTCAGTAGATCTGGATGGAACCAGAGACTTCACATTTCTAACAAGCTCCCATAGTTGCCATACCAAAGTACCACGAACTGGGTGACTTCAACAACAGAAATTTATTTTCTCACAGTTCTGGAAGCTTAAATTCTGAGATCAAGGTGTAGGCAGGGCTCGTTTCTTTTGAGGCCTCCCCCCTTGGCTTGCAAATGTTTGTCTTCCTGTTTCTTCACACAATCATTCTTCTGTGTGTGTTTATGTCCTAATATCCTCGTCTTATAAAGACATCAGTCAGTTTGGATTGGGGCCTATGCTACTGACCTCATTTTAACTTAGTTACCTCTTTAAAGACAACCCCATCTCCAGCCCTGGCCTGACTGAGGGGTCAAGGGTTCAATTCCCAGTTAAGAACATGTGTCTCAGTTGCGGGCTCAGTCTCCAACCCTGGTTGGGGCGCATGTGGGAGGCAGCTGGTTGATGTGTCTCTCTCACATCGATGTTTCTCCCCACCCCACCTCCCCTCCACTATCTGTGAAGAGATTGATGGAAGAAGTATCCTTGGGTAAGGCTTAAATAAATAAATCCCCCCCCCACCAAGATGTCCAAATATAGCCACATTCTGAGGTACTGGGAGTTAGGCTTCAACATAAGAATTGGGTGGAGGACAGAAATACAATACAGCTCATACACCAGGTGATGCTGATGTTGACACTGTTCATCCAGGGACCACAATTTCAGAGCTGTTGAACTAGGCAATAGTATGTGCCATGGATTGTCCTGGATGACTTTTTGTCATTTCAATTATTGTCTCATTTAATGTTCACATGAGAAAAATACCATGATCCTCATTTCCTCAAAAAAATCAAGATTGAAGATTTTAAACGACTTTCCTCAAATCACACACCTGGTATAGTAGACACTATTGGGTGAACTATTATTACTATGATCTGTTTCTACTCATATCACTTTTAACGCCAAATATATGGGTTTCCACACCAAGCAATTCTCGAGTTCCCTGCGCACAGCAACCTGGTGTTCTGCAATTGAAAATAATTCTGACACTAACTACCCAGAGATAGCACAGATCTCACAAGTCAAGGGCTCAGCCCCACAAGGCTGTCCCCACTCCAGATGCCAGTTGAAAGTAGTGGGTTCCCAGGTTACCCACACTTCTGTCTTACTTGGCTACAAATCAGGGGTTCCTATGACACCCCCCCACCCCCGCTCAGACCTGATAATTTGCTGTAACAGCTCATAGAATCAGGAAAGCATTTTACTTACTATTACTACTTTCTCATAAAGGGTACAATTGGCCAGATAAAGAGGTACATAGGGCAAGTTCCAGAAGGATTCCGAGCATAGGAGCTTCTGTCCCTCTGGAGTTTGGGGTGCATTACCCCTCTGGCACATGATGTGCTCACCAACACAGAAGCTGTCCAGACTCTCTCATTTAGGGTTTTTATGGAGGTTTCATATATGTGGGCATGATTGATTAAATCATTGGTCATTGGTGATTGGCTCAATTCTCAACCCCTCTTCTCCCCCAGAGGGAGTATATTATGTGAGGCTTTTAAAATCATGATTTTTAAAAATAAAAATTGCTTGGCAAACTAGAGTTGTTTAGGCTTACCCTTCAGAGGCCTGGAAGACATTACTCTATTACATAGACCATTGGCCTTGTTCCTCTCACCTTAAAGCCTTTGCACTGGCTGTTCCCCTGCCTGTAATGCTCTTCCCCCAGATATGGGTCTGGTCACATCTCTCACTGCCTTCAAATCTTCAAATGTCACTTTCTCAGTGAGGCCTGCCCTGGCCACCATTTGTCATATTGCAACCCTCCTGCCCCTCCAGCACTGCCCATTCATCTCTCTTTGCTCTACTTTTTCTTTCTTATTATCACTTCCTAACATTTTACACAATTTACTTATTATATCTATTACTAGAGGCCCGGTGCAAGAAATTCGTGCACGGGGGGGGGGGGGGGTGGTCCCTCAGCCCAGTCTGCACCCTCTCTAATCTGGGACCCCTTGAGGGATGTCCGACTGCCCGTTTAGGCCCGATCCTAGTAGGGACAGTCGGACATCCCTCTCACAATCCAGGACTGCTGGCTCCTAACTGCTCGCCTGCCTGCCTTCCTGATTGCCCCTAACTGCTTCTGCCTGCCAGCCTGATCACCCCCTAACCACTCCCCTGCCAGCCTGATTGATGCCTAACTGCTCCCCTGCCAGCCTGATTGCCCCTAATTGCCCTTCCCTGCAGGCCTGGTCACCCCTAACTACCCTCCCCTGCAGGCCTGGTCACCCCTAACTGCCCTCCCCTACAGGCCTGGTCCCCCCCAACTGCTCTCCCTTGCAGGCCTGGGTCGCCCCCAACTGCCCTTCCCTGCAGGCCCGGTTGCCCCCAACTTGCCTCCTCTGCCGGCCTGGTCACCCCCAAATGCCCTCCCTTGCAGACATGGTCCCTCCCAACTGCCCTCCCCTGCTGGCCATCTTGTGGCGGCCATCTTGTGTCCACATGGGGGCAGCCAACTCTGACCACATAGGGGCAGCCATCATGTGTGTTGGAGTGACAGTCAATTTGCATATTACTCTTTTATTAGATAGGATTATTTACTAGAGGCCTGATGCACGAAATTTGTGCAAGGGGCTCGGCCCTCATAGCCCCGGCTGCAACACAGCCCCGCAGCCCCACTCCCTGCCCACTGGTCGTTCCAGAAGGTTGTTAGGGGAGGTTGTTCCGCCGTTCATTCTAATTAGCATATTAGCCCTTTATTCTATAGGATTGTCTGCTTCCCCCTCTAAAAAATAAGATCCATAGAACCAGATCTTTATCTACTGTGGTCCCCAATGTACCCCAAATGCCTAATGCTTGGCACATAGCACTCAACAAATATTTGTTGAATGAATGAAGGGTGTTCATCATGGTAACTATAGGTCAACTGCTAAAAATCTTGTATACACTGACATTATAAATCAAAACAGGAAAAGTGACTTCTGTGCTAAAATGGCAAATCCAGTTTTGCTCCTGCCCCAGTCCTACAAAAATTATAATCAAGAGGATGGAAGAACAAAAGGGACGCAAAACCTGCAATATGTGGAAACCTGGAGAGCAGACAGCCCAGCCCAACTTTGCAGATATGAAAAGCCAAATCCTAAGGAAGCAGTCAGGAAAGCTGAGAATCAACCTCATTTATACCACAGAAACCTCAAAAGACTCATGACAAGCAGCACCAGCTACTTCTGGAACTGTAGGTGGGAAGTGGGAATTATAATAAATATATGGAGAAAGCTACATGAGAAGTCTGATCCCTGCATCCATCCCTATTCCACTCTTTTGGCAAGAGTCTTCTTCCACCCTGTCATGATGTATTCTCTGGGGAGGGTGAAAGAGTGGGTCCTTGGACTTTAGGAGCTGGGTACCAAAACTAGGGGGATTCGGTGACCAAATGCATGTTAAATGCCGAGTGTTCCCAGAACACTGGCAGAAGACCTTCACTCTTCAGGCAGGAGGTTAGGAGAGGTTTTTCCTGAACAATCTGACTAGCCAAGAGGAAAGAATTGAAGATACTGACACCGGGGTTGGCTATGAAATGGCCCAACCAGATCATCAACCAGTAAAACTCAAAACTGACAAATCCCATTCAAGTGCTGAGCTTCTAATTTGCTTTCTATACCCACTTTTAACATAAGCAGACAATCAAGGAATCACCAAAACATCACCGTTTACAGAAAGTAAAAATAAGGATTTATCAGACAGCTGAAGTGAGTCTCTAACATGGAAAACAGAGACCAAAACAAACAGAAAAGCAACTTGTAAGAAATGGGTTTTACAGAGAGAATACTTTTTAAATTACCCTCCCTGCCCTAACCAGTTTGGCTCAATGGATAGAGCGTCGGCCTGAAGACTGAAGGGTCCCAGGTTCAATTCCAGTCAAGGTTCACATGCCCGGGTTGTGGGCTCGATCCCCAGAAGGGGGCATGCAGGAGGCAGCTGATCAATGATTCTCTCTCATCATTGATGTTTCTAGCTCTCTATTTCTCTCCCTTCCTCTCTGAAATCAATAAAGAAATATATAAAATTAAAATAAAATAAAAAAAATAAAATTACCCTCCCCAAATCACCTTATTAATATGCTCAGAAAGGTAAGATACTGCATTCAAGTAAAAGATAGAAATGTTATCCTTTTAAAGGACCAGTCAGAGAACAGAAAGGCGCTTTGGGAAATTATAAACATGATGGCAAAAAGGAGAAAATCACATTTAAAAGGTTAGAAGATAAAGTTGAAGGAATCTCCCAAAAGCAGTGCAAAAAGCAAGGAAATAGGAAATGGAGAGAAATGATAAGAAATTAGAAGACCAACTCAGAAAGGCTAACATTTGAATACAAGAAAGAGAGCAAAGAAGAAAAGAAAGGGAGAGAATCATCAAGGAAAAGTTTCAGGAAAATGTCCCAAAACTAAGTAACATGAGTTTCCACATGGACAGGAATTTAGATCCACAGATGGCAAATATTGTGACATTTCAGGGCACTAGGAACAAACAGAAAGGCCAGTGGTAACTTAGCAGATATACTGCAAAATTCTTTTTTCCAGGGGAAAAAGAATCACATAAAATAACCCCCACTTATCCACAGGGGATATGTGAAATCAAACTGGGGATAGTACCAAACCCTACATATACTTTGTTTTTTCCTATATACATACCCATGATAAAATTTCATTTATAAATTAGGCACAGTAAAAGATTAATGACAATAACCCATAATAAAATAGGACAACTATCTATATATATAAAAGTCTAAGACCCGGAACAACTTGTCAACTGGTCATTATAACATGCACTGACCACCAGGGGGCAGACACTCAATGCAGGATCTGCCCTCTGGTGGTCAGTGTGTTCCCACAGCGGGATCGCTGCTCAGCTGACCGACGGGTGCCAGACGCAGGGTTCACGGCTGGCAAGAGCGGGTCTCTCCGGCCTCCATAGCAGTGCTACCAAGCGGCAGCTACTCAGCAGCAGTGCAGCGGAACCGGGATGAGTGGGAGTGGCAAGACGCCTGGCCCGGGCTCAGGCTCTTCTCCAGCTGCCTGTGGCTTCAAGCACTACTACATCCCTCGGGAGATGTTGGGCTGCCAGTTTCGGCCTGATCCCCCCTGCAGGCTGCGGGGATCAGGCCAAAACCAGCAGTCCGACATCCCCTGAGGGGTCCCGGATTGGGTGAGGGCGCAGGCCAGGCTGAGGGATCCCACCGGTGCACATGCACCGGGCCTCTAGTAACAATATACTGTAATAAAGTTATGTCTATATGGTCTCTCTCAAAATATCTTATTGTACTGTACTCACCCTTCTTATGACAATGTGAGATGATACAATGCCTATGTGATTAGATGAAGTGAGGTGAATGACACAGGCATTGTGACATAGCGTTAGGCTACTGAGGAGGATCATTTACTTGCAGTGAATGGCTTGGCCATCACTTGTTTCAGGGGATCCCTTGCTGAAGTCTCTGTATAGGCTTAATGTTTTCTGGAGCACAACATTGTCATCAATTGCAACATGTTTTCTGTTCTTGTCTTTCACCCACAATTTTAACACCCTTTTCATTTTAACTGAGCACTTATCATGCACTGTGGTGGTAATTTTTTTCAGTTTGAGATAAGACAGCAAAATTAGCATAAATTTCCTTTTCCTTCACAATTTCACAAAGATTCCTTATTGCCATAGATCTTAGCCATCTCAGCAAAAGATTTTTTTCTTTCCTTTTTAAGTCAAGAACTTTCACTCTTTCACTCAAAGGAAGCACTTTACAGCTTCTCTTTGGCATATCCAAATTTCCAGCATCACCACTTTTTGCCTTAGGACTGTTAAGTACAATGAGAGTGACTTGACCACAAGCACTGTGATGCCTCACCCAAGATGGCCATAAAATGACTAACAGGTGGGGAGCAGGGAGCATATACAGAGTAGAGACCTGAACAAAGGGATGAGTCAAGTCCTAGGTGGTATGCTGCGACATTTCATCACACTACTTAGAACGGTGGACAATTTGACTCTTGCAAATTGTTTATTTCTGGAGTTTTCCATTGAATATTTTCAGATTGTAGTTGAAATATAAAAAGTGAAATGGTGGCCCTAGCCGGTTTGGCTCAGTGGATAGAGTGTTAGTCCGCAGAATAAAGGGTCCTGAGTTCGATTCCGGTCAAGGGCATGCACCTTTATTGCAGGCTCGATCCCTGGCCCTGGTCAGGGCGAATGTAAGAGGCAAACAATCGATGTGTCTCTCTCACATGTTTCTCTCTCTGTCTTTCCCCCTCCCTTCCATTCTCTCTAAAATTCAATGGAAAAATATCCTCAGGTGAGGATTAACAAAACAAAAAAGTGAAATGATGGATTAGGAGGGACTACTGTACCAAGGATTAGGAATCACAATGGTGTCTCAAACCTCTTAAAAGCAACACCTAGAACTGGTCCTTGGGGGACTACCCTTAGAACAAGTCATTTTCCTGGAATTGACACATTTAGTAGTTGGCAGAAGACCACATTAGTTCCTGTCGAGACAGGAACACACAAGACAAGTGAGGCTAAGGTCAAGCTCTGGTTGACTTCAATCAGCCAAGGTACAACAAGCTACTTTTACTTTTTAAAATTGTTTAAATTAAATTTATTGAAGTGACACTGGTTCGCAAAAGCATACAGGTTTCAAGTGTACAACTCAACAAAACATCTGCCCATCACCCCCAAACAAAGTCTCTTTCTGTCCCCATTTTCCTCTGCCTTGCCCACCTCCACCTAGCCCCCACCATTCCTTCCCCTGTGGCTATCACCACACTGTTGTCTGTGTCTATGTGATATGTATGTATGTTTTTTGGTTAATCCCTTCACCTTCTTTCACCTTGTTCCCCCTTCCCCCACTCCTCTGACAGCTGTATTCATGTCTCTGTTTCTATTTTGTTCGTCAGTTTATTTTGTTCAATAGATTCCACATATAAGTGAGATCATATGATATTTGTCTTTCTCTGTCTTATTTCACTTAGCATAATAATCTCCAGGTCCATCCATGCTGTCCCTTTTTTATGGCCAAGTAGTATTCCATTGTGTAAATGTACCACAGTTTTTTTATTCACTATTCCACTGATGGGCACTTGGGCTGTTTCTAGATCTTGGCTATTGTATAATCACCACTATGATTATAGGAGTGCATATATTCTTTAAAATTAGTGTTTCAGGTTTCTTAGGATATATTCCCAGAAGTGAAATTTCTGGGTCAAAAGGCAGTTCTATTTTTTAAAATCTTTGTTCTTGAAAGTATTACATATATCCCCTTTTTTCTCCCATTGACCCCTTATAACCCCCCCGCCACACCCCCCACCCCAAGCCTCCACACCCTATTGTCTGTGTCCATGAGTTAAGGATGTATGCATACAAGTTCTTTGGTTGATCTCTTCCCACCCCACCTTCCCTCTGAGATTCCAGCCTGTTTCATGCATCTCTCTCTCTGGATCTATTTTGATCAACAGTTTATTTTGTTCATTAGATTCCACATGAGTGAGATCATGTGATACTTGTATTTCTCTGACTGGCTTATTTCACTTAGCATAATACTCTCCAGGTCCCTCCATGCTGTCTCAAAGGATAAGAGATCCTTCTTTTTTACAGCTGCATAGTATTTCATGGTGTAAATATACCACAGCTTGTTTATCCACTCATCTACTGATGGGTACTTGGGCTGTTTCCAGATCTTAGCTATTGTAAATTGTGCTATGAACATAAGGATACATACATTCTTTCTGATTGGTATTTCCGGTTTCTTAGGATATATTCCTAGTAGTGGGATAACTGGGTCAAATGGCAGTTCCATATTTAATTTTTTTAGGAAATTCCATACTGTTTTCCATAATGACTGCACCAATCTGCATTCCCACCAATAGTGCACGAGGGTTCCCTTTTCTCCACATCCTCACCAGCACTTGATTTGTTGATGATAGCCATTCTGACAGGTGTGAAGTGATATCTCATTGTGGTTTTAATTTGCATCTCTTGGATGACTAGTAACATAGAGAATTTTTTCATATGTCTATTGGCCATTTGTATGTCCTCTTTGGAGAAGTGTCTTTTCAGGTCCTTAGCTCATTTTTTAATGCATTGTTTTCCTGGTGTTGAGTTGTGTAAGTTCTTTATGTATTTTGGAAATTAATCCCTTACAGAAATACCATTGGCAAATATGTTCTCTCATTCAGTGGATTCCCTTTTCATTTTCTTAACAGTTTCTTTTGTTGTACAAAAGCTTTTTAGTTTGATGTAGTCACACGTTTGTTTTCCTTGCCCTAGGTCAGTGGTTGGCAAACTGCGGCTCATGAGCCACATGCGACTCGCGAGCCGTGGTTTGCCGCTCTGTTGACTAATGAGTTTGCCGACCACTGACCTAGACTCTTTATTCCAATAATTACAGGCTGTTGTTGTTCCTTGTGATTAAGCCCCTAGGTGATGTATCTGTGAAAATTCTGCTATGAGAAATGTCTGAAATTTTACAGACCATGTTTTCTTCTAGGCTTTTTATGGATTCGTGATTTACATTTAAGTCTTTTATCCACTTTGAGTTTATTCTTATATATGGTGTAAAATAGTGGTCTACTTTCGTTTTTTTATGTACTGTCCAATTTTCCCAATACCATTTATTGAAGAGACTATCTTTATTCCATTGTGTGCTTTTGCCTCCTTTGTCAAATATTAATTGACCATAAAGGCATGGGTCTATTTCTGGGCTCTCTGTTCTATTCCATTGATCTATATGCCTATTCTTATGCCAGTGCCAGAATACAATAAGCCACTTTCAGATTCAGACACTTCATTACTTATTTAGAGAGTGAAAAGAAGAAGCCAAAGGTGCCAGGTCCCTGTGATCCTTGTCCTACACACCGAAAAGGACAACACTGAAACAAAGGGGTCATATGACTGCAGTGTGAGGACCCTGTTGCTCAGGAGCCACTTCTAGTCTCCAGCTATGCAGTTTCATATTGCGTAGCTCCATCCGTAGGAAGGGAGTGGCACAAAGTCCTGTACCTCTTCAGTCTCCCAGGGGAAACAGGGAAGTGAGTGGAAGATGGCTTCTACTCCCATTCTGTTTTGGAAGGATCACAAGGCATTTTTCCAAGACAGGTTAGCTGCAGTTCAAGCCGGTTCTTGCCTACATGGCTTATTTGGATATCTGCAAGGTGGTTGGGTGACATGGCCAGAGCTGTTCCCATATTGGCCTATGGGATAAGGCTATCACATTGCAGAAAGCTTAACAGGAAACCTCTAAATTCTTCCCTAGTCCCCATTTAGTATAGTAAATCATAAACAATGTCATGTCCCCAGGGGAAATAGCAGAGTTTAGCGCAACCCTTAAAGAACCGATAGTTAATAGCACCCATCATATTCCTGTTTTCACCAGTCTGGCTCCCACAAAAACAGACAGATTCAGGAGGTGACAGTAGACTACTGCAAATTCAACAAAGTTGCAGCCTCGGTTGCAGTTTTGGTATGGTTACTAGAGCAGATCCACAGACCTCAGCATTTGGCATGTAGCTGTTGATGGGGCAAATTCCATTCCTTCACTATCAGGAAGGCCAGAGCAGAAGTACCTATTTAATCTTTCCCCATGGCTATGTCCTAAATGAGAATAACATATCAAGTCAAGGGAATTAAGGGGTGCATGTAAAGGCCTCATGGGCAATGGAAAAAATAACCCTTATCCCTAGCAAAAGGTCAATATATGAGACTTGTATTCAGATTTCTGAGCATCAATTCATTCATTAGGATAATATCTAAATGAGGGAATACAAGCTTTTAAAAAATCCCAAGATAGAGCAGCGACACAGACTCTGTCTATGTTGGAATCTCATAGGTGTGATAGAATGTTTTATTGACCAGAAACTTTCAGTATTGCTCCCTAAAGAATGAGTAAATCATCCTACTCTGTTGAACTCAGGAATAACCATGTGACTTGTTTGGCCAATGAAATAGGGAAAGAATCACCTCCACACAGCCAACTACCGGTAACCCAGCACTCCTGTGTCCCAATACACAAAGCAGCAGCGGAAGGTCTCCAGTGACTCCGGGCAGCTACGCTGCCGCCGGGAAGGGTGAAGGCAGGGAAGTCCAAGGGAGGAAAGGCAGAGCCTGGGTTTCGTGAACAGTCCCCGGTTGAAGCCGGGAGGGACCGAGAGGCTGAAAAGAGAGCAGGGCAGCAGTTTCATTTGGGAGCTTGACCGCCCGCCCTGGGACCCCGCCCTTCACAGCCGATCCCGCAAAATACGACAAATTCCCGGGATTTCCCTCCAACTCCAGCCAAACACCCGTAGGGGCGGAGCCAGAGGACATCGCGGCGTCTGGCCGTCCGCTAATAGCTCTTCGGGATCTCGAGAGAGTTGCGTTTCTCGCGACATTTCCGGAGTCGACCTTCCACGCGGAGTCGGAACGCGTGTGCTGTGACCGAAGTGCAGGGAGGGCGGAGACTGTGCGGGAGGGAGAAGCCCCTTTGGCCTACCCTACGGAAGCCTGCGAGGGAGGGTGGTGACCGCTACCCCGTCCAGTTGCCCCGATGCCCAGCGCCAGCGCCAGCCGCAAGACTCAAGAGAAGCCGCGGGAGGTCATGGACGCGGCGGAAGTGGGTCTCCCCCTTCCTCGGGCCGGGAGGACAGACCCCTGGGCCGGAGCGCGCGGAGGGCGGGCGGAGGATGAGCGGGACCCTGCCCTCGGGGTCCGTGTTGGCACCTCGCCTGCGGGCCGCGGGCTGGGGTCTGGGCGCCCAGGGCCCTCGCCGGGACTCCGGGGCCTTGGCCAAGAAGCGTGGCCAGACCCTCTCCGGACCCTACCGCTTTCTCACCGGCCTGGCTCACAGGGAGCGGGCCGCGAGGAGGGGTGGACGTGAGGCTGCCCCTGCCCCGGAAGTGGCGGCGCGGGGTCACACTGGAGGCTCCCCGGTTAGGCACGTCCCTCACGTAATCCACCACCACCTCGGACAATGACAGTACTTAGTAAAACGGTCTGACAATATGTTTAATGACCGTTTTTCCGTGTGACAGCTGTAAAGAACACTTGTCATTTTATTTGCTTTCTCCCTTTAAGTGATTCGGTGAGGTCGGAAGCTTACAGAGAGTGCGTTTGAGATGAAGTGACCCAAAATCTTGTGGGGTAATTCATAACACCCCGTGGTCCTTCAGTGCTTTTTAGAAATGAAAGTTTGATATCATCCTACAAGTTATGTGTGTTGTGTTAAAACTGAGCCTTTACTCACTGCCCGGCTCCTAATTTTTCTATTGTGGAGTTAAGAATTTGTGACAAACTACATAAGGAATGGGACACTTTAAGAATATGAGATAGAATAGGGGTTGTTGAAATATGAACTAATCCATTTATGCTGCCCTAATGCTATGTTGTATAACTATATCTTTTTACTAGGGCTGGGGTTATCTTTGTCTTTAAGATTGGTTGGTTTATTTTTGTATAAACACAAAAACCTGACTTCTCCAGATTAAAGGAGACAGTTCCAAATAGAAACGAATTATTTCATATATATCTTAAGTTACCTTGTAAAATCTAAGGAAATTATTTTGGGTATTCTTTATCTGACTATATAAACTAATGCAACCTTGCAGATAGCTCAGGTCTAGATATAAGGTAAACATTGTGGCAGAGTTATGTCATTTTATAGCTAGAAGGCTCTTCAGAGATCATTTTAGAGGTTAAGTGAGATTAAAATAAAAGGTCACTTATCTATATAATAAAAGCCTAAGTGACCTTAACAGAGGAACAACTGGTCGCTATGATGCGCACTGACCACCAGGGGGCAGACGCTCAACACAGGAGCTGCCCCCAGGTGGTGAGTGCGCTCCCTCAGGGGGAGAGCCACTCAGCCGGAAGCCAGGCTCATGGCTGGTGAGCGCAGCTGCCACAGTGGGAATCTCTCCCCACTCCGCAGCAGCAGGCGCGGAGTGAGTGGTGCGGTGCCTGACCCTGATTCAGGCTCCTCTCTGGTCACCTGCTGCTACATTCCTCAGGATGTCCAACTGCTGGTTTAGGCAGTCAGACATCCCCTGAGGGGTCCCAGGCTGCGAGAGGGCTGTCCGATTGCCGGCTTAGGCCCAATCCCTAGGCTGGCAGGTGGACATCCCCCGAGGGGTCCCAGACTGCGAGAGGGCCGCAAGCCGGGCTGAGGGCCCCCTGCACTCCCTGCACGAATTTCGTGTACCAGGCCGCTAGTCTATTTAATAAATATAGTATTTTAAGAAAAGCCTGAACCCTAGATCTGTAAAAAGAAATTTGATATATTGTTATTGTCACTTGCAACCTAGTATGCTGAAGCTGATTTTTAGAAACAGGAAGCTGGTGGGGGTTTTTTTTTATGTTTTCCAAATGGAAAGTTGTAGTTAGCTTATATCCAACATCTTCAGTTTCTAAAAACGTGACATCTGGTGCTCAGAAAGCTTACCAAAAAATGCTGGTTCTCTTTGAACATCTCTTCCTGTAATAGGAAGTTAATAAAACAGTGGTGCTTCATCCTACTCCCTTCAGAGAGGAAATTTATATCCCTGCTTTGAAGTAGGTTAATCTCATTTTGAAGAAGATAGTTACGATGTGTTGTACATGTGTAAATTTTATCTGAGAGTGCTATGATTTATGGTATATCCCTCCAAGAGTAGTGATCTTTAAAACAAACTAGCCAGAAACCGGGTGCTTATCCTTTCTCTATATAGTACATATGTAAATAACATGACAAATTTCCACACTTTAAAACTATGACTCTTTGAATTAATAAAGTGGTCCTGATAGTGAAAGGAATTTATTTTTACATTGTTGTTTGTATTTATGTGTTTACTATGCTATTTTTAAATAAAAAGTTAAAATGCAAAACATTTTTTGTAGGATTATGCTAAAGAAAGATATGGAGTATCTTCAATGATACAGTCTCAAGAAAAATCAGGTTAGTAGCTATGTGATAATTAAAGCTTTTTTTCTTCTAATTCCAGGGAAACTCTTCATGAAGTTTTAATTAAGGTTGGCATAACTTTGAAAAACGTAAATGACAGTAATAACTCAAGCAGATGTTATAATCCTGTATAAACATTTGTCAGTTTGGTTAGGGTTCCTAATCTAGAAAGGGAAGAAAATACGTTAAATGAGTATATTTTAAGAGTTATATTAAAAAGACGTTCCTAAGTGATTAGGTAAAATATTTAACTCTGGCCCAGGAGATAAAAGAATGTTAATAGTAACTACCTTCATCATATACAACCTTTTTGCATGCTTTATGAAGCTACCTTCTTTACTCTCCCCTTAATTTTATTAGATTTCTTAGAAATTGATTTGTCACATATTATTTCTCTCAGACCTGTAGGTTTTCTATTTGTAAACATTTGCCTTTTGTTTCTATTTACTTATTTGTGTTTTCAATAGATTATCTTACTTAACAATCATTTTTCTTATGGTAGACACTCCAAAGTTCAAATTATGTCTTTCAGTCTTTTGTACAACTGCAGATCTTTAAGTTCTGGCCTATTGGAGGTACTTCTAACTTACAGACTTGCCTATGAATATTATGTTTTGGAAATAACATATCTCCGGGTTAATTTTATTGTGGTTTTGGATTCAATTTATTGCATGATCATAAAATCACTTTCCTTCCCAACTTTTTTCCAAAGTGCAAAATAATGGGCAAAAAATATACCATTTCCAAAAGAAATAGATGATGAAGTAAAATAATTGAATATAAAATGGGGTAGAAGCAATAGAGTTTGGAGATGACATTCCCCTGCCAGAGTAAGCAAGAGGGGTCATTTGAGACTTTGTTTTTAGCTTAATTATATTCCTGAAGTGGACTTCCTTCAGCTGTAACACAAATATGCCCACTGGAGTTTCAATCTATTACGAAAGTCCCAATCACCCCTTGCCATAATTACTGTTCCCATTTGGCTGGCAAATCCAGACAACTGTTTTCCACTTACAAGCTCTCCCCACCAGAGGGAAAGAAACCTATGTATGTTTACAGTAGCATAACAGTAAAATTCTGCCTTTGGTTTTATCTCTGCTAAAATCCTTATACTTTGTTCAGGCAAAGTTTCCTTCCCTATATGCTTCCATTTCTCCAAATTTCTTCATTCTAATGCCAGTGTCTTTTTTTTTTTTAATATATTTTTTATTAATTTTTTTACAGAGAGGAAGGGAGAGGGATAGAGAGTTAGAAACATCGATCAGCTGCCTCTTGCACACCTCCTACTGGGGATGTGCCCGCAACCAAGGTACATGCCCTTGACCAGAATTGAACCTGGGACCTTTCAGTCCGCAGGCCAACGCTCTATCCATTGAGCCAAACCGATTAGGGCTAATGCCAGTGTCTTAAGAGTGTGGAGGAGGCAATAGTTTTTTAAACTGAAACCCTACTGCCACTAATCATTGGTGCGAGTATGACATGTGCCTCAAGTATGTGTAGATATGTTAAAGGTTGAGAACCCCTATGCTAATTAGTTGGAATACCACATGAAAGAAGGGCTATTATTCTGTCTTTTGCAAAGTACTAGTAAAGTTACCCTAATCGTGACATTTATTTATGTCTCCTCAGATTTATGTTGTTATGTTTCATTTGATTTTGAGTTTTTATTGCCTAGTTATTAGTAAGTCATTGGCTTTTTCAATTTTGGTATTTCCAAATGTGTCTTAAATTTTTATGCTATTTTGTCTGTATTTTCTCTTTCACACTTGTTTTGCCTAAGTTTACACAGCAGACCTGGGAGTTGGTTTAACTCATAAGGTCTGTTGGCAATGTTTTGTAGAAATTCTCTTGTGATACCCAATGGCTTAAAAATTCCTCATTCATTGTCTGCTTTTGGCATTGAGAACCATTGTATTCTCCTGTAATTCACATTCTCTCTAAGCTGCTTCTTTGCTTCAAGAGACAAATTACAAGTATGTTTAGACAAAGTAGGTAGAATAAATATATTTGTTTAGTATTGGTTTTGTGTTTTTTTTTGGGGGGGGGGGTTGTTTGTTTGTTTTTCATCCTCCGAGGATATTTTTCCATTGATTTTTAGAGAGAGTGGAAGAGAGAGGGAAATATAGGAGAAATATCAATATGAGAGAAACACATCAATTGGTTGCCTCCTGTATTAGCCCTGACCAGGGCCAGGGCCAGGGAAGAGCCTGCAACCGAGGTACATGCCCTTAACCGGAATTGAAACTGGGACCCTTTGGTCTGCAGGCCAACACTCTATCCACTGAGCCAAACCATCTAGGGCAGGGGTGGGCAAACTTTTTGACTCGAGGGCCACAATAGGTTCTTAAACTGGACCGGAGGGCCGGAACAAAAGCATGGATGGAGTGTTTGTGTGAACTAATATAAATTCAAAGTAAAGGAGTGGAGGGGAAAGCAAGAGAACCCTCCGCTCTTTCGGCTCCGCGGGCCGGATAGAACAGCTGAACTGGCCGGATCCGGCCCGCGGGCCGTAGTGCCCACGGCTGATCTACAGCTTTGCTTAGTATTACAACTAGGTTTTACTGCACAAGATAATGACAAACTTTGTTAGTTAGGCAACATAACCCTTGAGAAAGAGATCTTTTACTACTCTTGATGTGATGTTATGTCTATTACTATGTTTTTAATTAATACTTAAGTTTTAAATTTAATATTCAAATTATTACATATTTAAAAAATAAAATGATTTCTGGATCATGATTGCCTCATATCACTATCTTCACGTAATAGTTGTTTTGTTTGGAGGACTCTAGATGGATGTATTGGAGGACATAGTTGTTGGGCCTCACAAACAGAATTTATTGGCTTACATAACTCTAGGGAAAAAAGGTGAGATGGCATAAGGCATGATTGGATCTAGAGGCTCAATCGGTATCTTTAAGGCTTTATGTCTGTATTTCTTGACTCTACTTCCCTTAGGTCAGTGGTCGGCAAACTCATTAGTCAACAGAGCCAAATATCAACAGTACAACGATTGAAATTTCTTTTGAGAGCCAAATTTTTTAAACTTCTTCTAACGCCACTTCTTCAAAATAGACTCACGCAGGCTGAGGTATTTGTGGAAGAGCCACACTCAAGGGGCCAAAGAGCCGCATGTGGCTCGTGAGCCGCAGTTTGCCAACCACGGGCTTAGGTTTTTTGGCTTTATTCTCTCATCCTACAAACTCAGGTAGTGGGACAGATGGTGGTTGTAGCCCTGGGCCTATACCATCTCAGCTCAGCAAGCCCAGGGGAGAGCTTTATTCCCAGAGAAGGACTTTGATTAGCTCAGTTGGAGCAACATGCCTTTCCCTGGCTGAGTCACTGTGTCCTAGGGAATGGGGTACCAATGATACTGTTGTAATTAACCAAGTTATTCATTGGAAAGGAGCAAAGGGAAGGCCAGATAATATAGGCATGCCATTTGTACAGCTTTGCCAGAAAGCTGCAGTTTAACATTCTCCAGGTCGGCTCCCCACAGATCCTCGGGGGAAGAGTCTGGACAATAGATGCATGCCTGATAAGGTATGGGTGATGTGGGAAGGTGCTTGTCTATCGATCACACCTGGGAGCAGGTTATTGGCCAGAATAGGCATGGCCACTGCTAGGGTGAGAAATCTGAGATACATAAACTGAACAAAGAGAGTTCTCTCTCTTGGCTGTCTTGTGCGCTGGGCTCCTGGCTCTCTTGTTGTAGGAGGCACTCTCCCCTGCACTTGCCTACATGGCCCACAGTCATGTGGACCCCACACAATGGACCAATGGACTGTAACCAGCCTGATGCTCTGCTGGACTCAGCTCCACCATTGAACAGAGACTGTGGATACTGGCTTTGCTTTTAGCACTGTTGCATCCCCAGCTGCACATTTCCAGAACTGGTTTAAGGGAAATAGGACTTTTAAACTGAGAGATAAAACTCTATGCAGATAAAAATCACTCATTTTACCAGAGAGTCTTAAAAAACGTTTTCTCAGGCTATTGTAAGAACCGCATTCCCACTAGCAGCAGGGAAATTATACCTGTGCAATTCTCCGAAAACACCATGACTATCCTGGCCTCACAGAAAAACTTCCCCTTTGGCTAGCTGACTTACGTACTGTGGCAGGCAAGCTAAAATACCATGTCCACTTAGGCAAAGGTGGATGAAGATAG
Organism: Plecotus auritus; assembly: GCF_963455305.1. Taxonomy (NCBI): domain Eukaryota; kingdom Metazoa; phylum Chordata; class Mammalia; order Chiroptera; family Vespertilionidae; genus Plecotus; species Plecotus auritus. The sequence continues at coordinate 80,558,010 of NC_137776.1, forward strand.
ATTGTAGTTGGCCTTATAAATCAATGAAATGTTCAGCACATACGCATTTTGAAACTCTTTGACTCCAGTGTACACTGAATTACAGAATCGCAATTATCAGAAGGTTATTGCTATAATTTAGACAAGTACTTTGGGATAGATTTTTGGATAGATTTTTTTTTTTTAATCCTCACCTGATGATACGTATTTTAGAGAAAGAGGAAGGGAGAGACAGAGAAAATGAGCGTGAGTAAGAAACGTAAATTGATTGCCTCTCATACACGCCCTGACTGGTGATTGAACCTGCAACCTTTTGGTGTATAGGTGACGCTCCAAGCAATTGAGTCTCCTGGTCAGGGCCTCGAGAATTGTATAGGTTTTAGAGATGTATTTAGAAAGTACAATTCACAAATTAAGAAGGTGTCAGAGATTGAAAACTAAGATAATACTGAGTACTTATGCTCGCTGTCAAATCAAAATAATTATGATCTCTTTGTAAATTCTGAATTACTAAAATTGTTTCATTTATTTGCTGCAGATCGAGTTTTGGTTCGGGTTAGCAATTTGACAGAACAAAAAGCTGATGAAATTGTTTGGGTGCGTGCAAGGGTTCATACAAGCCGAGCTAAAGGTAAGATTGATTTAATGAGTAAAGAAAGGCCTTTTGTTAAGGAATCTAAATGTTTTGTTTTGTGTATATTTCACAGACTAAAGTAAATCTTTAAAAATAAAACAAAATCACCTGTTTTCTTTCTTAAGTCACTGTAAAATATTAGTCTGTGGTTAATTAATTTTAGATTATTATAACATAGCCTTAAATATAAGTTGACCTTAAAAACTCAGATGAAACCTAATAAGGTTTTGATTTAGTATTTCTCAGAAGTTTAATTTTTTTGAAGTGAAGAGTGTTTTTTAGAAGCTTTTCATTTGTTAATATTCTTATACTAGAGGCCTGGTGCATGAAAATTCATGCACTGGAGCAGGGGGTGAGGGGGGTTCCTCAGCCCGGCCTGCCCCCTCTCACAGTCCGGGAGCCCTCAGAGGTGGGAGGCAACCTGGCAATCAGGGGAAGGCAACGCCCCATCACACCTCTGCTGCTGCCACTGCCAGCAGCACAAGCCTTGACCGGCCCTGGTTTCCTGAGCCCTGGGCAGCTGGGCAGCCAACATCTGAGGCTTGTCTGTGCCTCGGGCCAGCCCTGGGTGGCTGCGCAGCTGCCATCCAAGGCTTGCCTGCTCCTCGGGCTGGCCCTGGGCAGCTGGGGGTCTGAGGGGACTGGGGGACTCCGGAGGCAGGCGCGCAGATCAGCTGGGTCCGCCTGAGGGCAGGCCCGGCCTTGCCATGCCTGCAGCCCCAGCAGGGCTAAGGGGACTGGGCGCCACCATCTTGTGGCTTTGGGTGCCGCCATCTTTGAGGGCGGGGTAGTCAATTACCGTATTCCCTCCTTATTGGCTGTGGGTGCTGCCATCTTTGAGAGCGGGGCAGTAATTAGCATATTCCCTCTTTATTGGCTGTGGGCACTGCCATCTTTGTGATGGTGTGGGTCAATTAGCATATTCTCCCTTTATTAGATGGGATTTGTAATATTTAGATAGGGAGAGAGGTGGAAGAGATAAAAGGCTAAAACTGGTTGCCCAATGAAGTAGCCACTGACTACATGTAGTTATTAAAATTCAATAGCTCAGTCACTACATGTATTTTGAGTGCTTAACTGCCACAATGGCTAGTGGGTCCTATATTGCACAGACAGTACAAATATAGAAAGTTTTTTCTCATTGTAGAAAGTTTCGTTGAATTAGCATTAACAACAGAAAAGAAGGATAAGCGTTGTTTAGACAAACCTTAGTTCCTTATGGAAAATTGTCCTAACCTAGTGTTCAGAATTATCTAAAAATAGTGACATATTAGTTTGTAACTTTTTCACATTTGATCATCCCTACAAATTTGTGATGTAGGCAGAACAGGCATTGCTATTGTCCTTTATAAATGAGGAGACTAAAACTACCTGCCCAAGTTCTCAATTGGTGGAATACAAACAAAATCCAGAAGCTTTCTAAAATACCTTCTGTCTTCCTAATAGTTCATTGCTTCTAAAGCATTTAATAATTCTATATTATAGCATTTTTTACTTTGTGTTTTAAAATACTTATTATATAATTAATATGGGCTCATTTTTAAAATCCCAGCATTTTATACATATGTCTCACGCTCTCAGGGTCACTACTGTAAGAGTTTGTCTATTCTTCCAGTATTCTCCTCCCAAGTATATGAATGCTAATAGACTTTGAGAAGAATACTGGTGGAATATTAACTTTTTTGAAAATGTTGCCCTAACCGGTTTGGCTCAGTGGATAGAGCGTCGGCCTGCGGACTGAAAGGTCCCAGGTTCGATTCCGGTCAAGGGCATGTACCTTGGTTGTGGGCACATCCCCAGTGGGAGGTGTGCAGGAGGCAGCTGATCGATGTTTCTCTCCCATCGATGTTTCTAGCTCTCTATCCCTCTCTCTTCCTCTCTGTAAAAAATCAATAAAATATTTAAAAAAAAAAAATGTTGATTTGCCTTCTTGAAAGGTTGGGCCATTTATTCTACCAACAGATATATCACATTGTATTGTAATCCCTAATTTACTAGTGTGGGATCTTTGTTCTTTCCAAAATAGGCACTTTGTTTCCTGAACATGGTTATTTAACAAATTAAAAGATAGAATACATGCTATATGTAAGGCTGAACCAAGCATACTTCTCTTCACATCCATCCCCAAAATGGAACAATTTGAGTATCAGTAAGGATAACTACAATGAATTGAAACCTATCAGATATGTTTAAATCTGTAAGTATACTAGAGGCCTGGTGCACGAAATTCGTGCACGGGGGGAGGGGTGTCCCTCAGCCCAGCCTGCACCCTCTCCAATATGGGACCCCTGGAGGGATGTTCTAGTAGGATCGGGCCTAAACGGGCAGTCGGACATCCCTCTCACAATCCAGGACTGCTGGCTCCCAACTGCTTGCCTGCCTGCCTTCCTGATTGCCCCTAACCACTTCTGGGTCCATCCATGTTGCAGATGGCAAGATTTCATTCTTTTTTGTGGCTGAGTCATATTCCATTGTATATATGCACCACTTCTTTTATCCATTCCCTGGGTTGCTTCCGTATCTTAGCTATCTATATATATAAACGGGTAATATGTAAATTAGCCGGGCATCACAACCGCTCAGGAGGAGCTGCGTGTGCAGATGGGCGGGAGGGGACTGTGTGGCCCCCACCCCAGTGGACACACACACCAGGGGTGGGGGCTGTTCTGTGAGTGGCCGCGTGGCGTGGCTCAGAGCACACCCCTGGTGGGTGGCGGCAGCAGCCGGAGCAAAGCAGCCCTGGTCCCAGATGCCTGACGGCGGCTGGAGCAAAGCAGCCTGGGTCCCAGGTGCCGGAGGGAAGCTGGTGCCAGCAGCCAGGGGAAGGAAGGCCTATTCTTGCATGAATTTTCGTGCATTGGGCCTCTAATTGTAAATAATGCTGCAATAAACATGGATGTATGTGTCTTTTTGATTTAGTGGCATGGCTGGGTCCTTCTTTCTCTCTTGTTAATACAGCTTTTGTTTTAAAGTCTATTTTGTCTGGTATAGGTTTTGCTAACCCCACTGTTTGTTTGCATTTTCATGAAGTATCTTTTTCCATCCCTTTACTTTCAGTCTGTGTGTGTCTTTCAATATGAAGTGAATCACTTGTAGGCAACTCATGTAAGCCTTACCTTCTATACCTACCTCTCTGATTGTGTCCTTGTCTTTAAAAAAGATTTTTTTCTGATTAGAAAAGTAGTATATGCTTATTGTAAAAAGTTCAGAAAATACAGAGAAATATGAAGAACAAAATAATTCCCTGAAATTTTACCACCTGTTAGTAGCCACATTTTGGTGTGTTTGTACCGTACACAATCTATGTTAATATACTTTTTTTTTCTTTTTTTTTTTTAAATATATTTTATTGATATTTCACAGAGAGGAAGGGAGAGGGTTAGAGAGCTAGAAACATCGATGAGAGAGAAACATCGATCAGCTGCCTCCTGCACACCTCCCACTGAGTATGTGCCCGCAACCAAGGTACATGCCCTTGACCGGAATCGAACCCGGGACCCTTCAGTCCACAGGCTGACTCCCTATCCACTGAGCCAAACCGGTTTCGGCTCTTTTATTTTTTTAGCACCATTCATCTCCCTATACCCTCTTCTACCTCCACCCACCCCCTCATTTCCATATTCACCACAATGTTACTCAAGCCCATGAGTTCTTTCTCTCTCTTTTTTTTTTTCTGCTCAATCCTTCCACCCTCTCCAACACCCCCCACCACAGCTGTTTGCCTGCTCTGTGAGTCTTTCTCTACTTTGCTTGTTAGTTCACTTTGTTCATTAAATTCCACATGTGAGTGCAATCATATGGTACTTGTCCTTCTTTGACTGGCATATTTCACTTAGCATAATGTTCTCCAAGTCCATCCCTGCTGTCGCAAAGAGTAAAATTTTCTTCTTTTTTACTCCCAGTAGTCCATTGTGTAAAGGTACCATAGCTGTTTTATCCACTCATCAATTGATGGACACTTGAGCTGTTTCCACATTTTGGCTATTGTAAATATAGCTGCAATGAACATAGGGGTACATATTTTCCAATTAGTGTTTCAGGTTTCTCCAGATAAATTCCCAGAAGTGGATTTTCTGGGTCATAAGGCTGTTCTATTTTTCATTTTTTGAGGTAACTCCATACTGCTTTCCACAGTGGCTGCATCAATCTGCATTCCACCAACAGAACACAAGGGTTCCCTTTTCTCCACACCCTTGACAACCCTTACTTATTTATTGATGATAGCCATTCTGACAGGTTTGAGGTGATATCTCATTGTGGTTCTAACGTGCATTTTTCTGATGATTAGTGACTATGAGCATCTTTTCATATGTCTATACTTTTTACACAAACAAAATCGAGATTATATATGGTTTTATTATATGTTCACATAATGGTCTGTCATGAGTGTCTAACAAATACTTATTTTGTGTTCCAAAACACCTGACATACTTTTTGCACATAGTAATCCAGCTGTGAAATAGAAATGATAATCCTCAAATAAATAACCAGTTGTAGTGCTGCTATTAATAATAGTAGTAGTTAACAATATTTATAGTTAGTTAATATTAATTAATATTTTATATTCATAGTTAATATTAATTGAATGTTACAACTCTAAATATCCTATCTAATAAAAGAGTAATATACAAATTGACCGCACCTCCGCTACACCCACCAGCCACGCCCACCAGCCAGTCAGGAGCGAATATGCAAATCAACCTAACCAAGATGGCTGCGGCCACAGAGAGCAGGAGGGAGGCTTGGGTTTCCCTGGCAATGGAGGAAGCCAAGCTTTCCGCCTGCCCTTGCTGGCCCAGGCCTCCACTCAGTGCTACAAAGTTTCAATTATAGAAGATAAATAAAGCCCAACAGAAATGGCGGCAGCCACAGAGCTGGAAAGAGCAGGAGGCTAGGTTTGCCCCCGGCGATGGAGGAAGCCAAGCTTTCCGCACACCCTGGCCTGCTTTGGCCTCCGCTTAAGGCTACAAAGTTTCAATTATAGAAGATACATAAATCCCAACAGAAATGGCTGCCGCCACTGAGCAAGCAGAAGGCTTGGCTCCACTCCAGGCTACAAAGTTTCAATTGTAGAAGATAAGTAAATCCCAGATCCCAGGGCCTCTGCTTGGGTCGCTGGGGGGCGTGGCCAGCCTGCAAACCACCACAGGCCCCTCGCCCAGGCCACCCCACGCCCCAAGGGAACCCCCACCCTGATCCAGGACACCCTTCAGGGAAAACCAGCTGGCCCCCATCCATGCACCAGACCTCTATCCTATCTAATAAAAGAGTAATATGCAGATTGACCATCACTCCAACACACAAGATGGCTGCCCCCATGTGGTCAAAGATCCTGCCCCCATATGGACACAAGATGGCAACCACAAGATGGCCAGCAGGGGAGGGCAGTTGGGAGGGACCAGGCCTGCAAGGGAGGGCAGTTGGTGGCGATCAAGCCTGCAGGGTAGGGCAGTTAGGGGTGACCTGGCTAGCAGAGGAGGGAAGTTGGGGTTGACTGGGCCTGCAGGGAAGGGCAGTTGGGGGGGACCCAGGCCTGCAGGGGAGAGCAGTTGGGGGGTACCAGGCCTGCAGGGGAGGGCAGTTAGGGGTGACCAGGCCTGCAGGGGAAGGCAGTTAGGGGCAAACAGGCTGGCAGGGGAGCAGTTAGGCATCAATCAGGCTGGCAGGGGAGTGGTTAGGGGGTGATCAGGCTGGCAGGCAGAAGCGGTTAGGGGAAGTGAGGAAGGCAGGCAGGCGAGCAGTTGGGAGCCAGCAGTCCTGGATTGTGAGAGGGATGTCCAACTGCCGGTTTAGGCCTGAGGGACAGTTGGACATCCCTCGAGGGGTTCCAGATTGGAGAGGGTGCAGGCTGGGCTGAGGGACACACACCACCCCACCCCACCCCACCCCACCCCACCCCCGTGCACGAATTTCGTGCACTGGGCCTCTAGTATTATATAATTTTCAAGATTATTTAAGAAACATCAAGAAAACTCCATGATGCCCTAACCAGTTTGGCTCAGTGGATAGAGCGTCATCCTGCGGACTGAAGAGTCCCAGGTTGGATTCTGGGTCAAGGGCATGTACCTTGGTTGTGGGCACATCCCCTGTAGGGGGTGTGCAGGAGGCAGCTGATCGATGTTTCTCTCTCATCAATGTTTCTAATTTTCTATCTCTCTCCTTTCCTCTCTGTAAAAAATCAATAAAATATATTTTTTAAAAAAAGAAACTCCATGAGTTATATCTGTTATTTTTTCCCTTTTGCAGATGAAAAACTGAGGCATGAAGTGATTTAATAATTTTCCCTCAAGTTCCACCCTTGCTGGTGTGTTCAGTGGTTAGAGCACTGGCAACAAAGGGTCACAGGTTTGATTCCCAGTCAAGGATACATTCCTGGGTTGCAGGTTCCATCCTGGCCCAGTCAGGAGTGTGCAGGAGTCAACCAATCAAAGAATAATAATTTTCCCACAGGCTCCTTCATAAGTGGTAGGCTGAATGTGATGCTGGGTCTTTTGATTTCAGGGCTTTTGTTTTTTATCAAAAAACGTTACCCCTTAGTGCTGACCCAGAGACATTTTCCCGTGCTCACCATTTATATGCCCTATAGAGCTCTCCATTTTCTCTCAAGGTCTTTTGTGTGGCATTAGAGTTCATTGCATGATGACTTTGTAGTGCAGCTAAGTCTGTGCTGCCTGTCTGTCCTGTTAGAGAAGCTAAAATACTTACTAAATCATGTTGCCTTCCAATTCATGCTAACACTCTGTTCTAAGTTGCCTAATATCTGGCTATGGTTTCAGTAGTTCCTGGGATAATGTCATTTTGATCCACCTGCAGATTTCTAACTTCATCGATCTATCCATTCAGTGTCTTAAAATCCCCTTGAATTTATTTATTATACATGGAACTTTCTTAAAAACTTTATGACTGGATCATATTCCAAAGAAAAGAGAAAATGAGTGTCTATTTAGGGATAAAACTACCATATATGACTTGGAAGTCCATAGATTATGTTTGTGTTGGCACTTTGCTTGCAACCTTTTTTAAATTCATGATTACTGTCTGATTTTCTTTTCAAAATAGTCTATGTTGAAACTACTAACTATAAGTCCACTTGCATTTTTGCTTTTTTTTTTTAAGGCTATTTCTCAGTATAAAGGATAATTCTCAGTTTAAAAATCAAATCATCTTTTGCTGTTTTATAAGACAAGCTGATGAGAAATGTGGTCTTGAAAAGATTTATCTTGTATTATGAGGGAACTATAAGCCCAGCGTGGAATCATGCGGCCCCGCCCACCCGCGTGTGCCTCGCCATGCTTGCAGCCCTGCATACCCGCATGCACCTCACTGCGCATACAGCCTCCTGGTGACCGGTCTTTGGTTGTTACGGCATTGTGACCACTGGGTTTTTATTATATGTAGATAGTTCCCCAAAACTTGACCAGAGACTTAAAAAGAATCTGCTTTAGGAGAAAGGGATGTCACAAGGATATATAGTTACTGGAATCTGTTATGAATAGTTGTTTTCAAAAGATTAAGAATAAGGAATGATGGTTCTTTAATGAAAGGAGGGGGAAATCAAGAGGCCCAGAATACATAAAAATAAAACTGGCTATAGGGCATAAAGAGAATGATCTTTCATAGACAAAGTAACTTATTTGTAGTAAAAGAAAAATTGGGAACGATTATAAAGGATGAAAGATTGGGAAGATGATAAAGGAAATAGACCATGAAAGAAACTAGCCTGTCATTCTAAATGCTCTTTAAAATAAACTTTGGTAGAAAGTAAAATGGACCACCCTTATAAAATGCTTGTGTTATTGTTACTAAGTACTTTATTAGTACTTCTGTGATTGCATCATTGAAGCTCCCATGGTGGTTAGCACAGTGCCCTTGGCTGTAGAACGCAATAGCTATTGAATGAATGTTGAAAGTGATCTGAAGTTACTTGAAATTTGTTTAATAAATCAATGCAATAACAAAATAATTTTTTTATTTGTAGTATTTTTTTAATTAGTGATTTTCCTGTGTTCTCATAACAACATGTTAAAAGCATTTTTTTACTCGTAGTAGGAAATTGGGTTTCTTTAAAGTTTGTCAATTGAGGATGAGTATTTTGTCTGTGAAAGCCAGATATATGCGTCTTATGAGCCAAATTTAAAGTAGATAAGCATTTTCCTTCTGTAAAACCTGAAGTAGCATGTCCTTAATACATTTGTGTTCTTTCTATCTTATTCAGGGAAGCAGTGTTTCTTAGTCCTACGTCAGCAGCAGTTTAACGTCCAGGCTCTTGTGGCAGTGGGAGACCATGCAAGCAGGCAGATGGTTAAATTTGCTGCCAAGTAAGTAAGCAATTATATCCTGTTGTCAGAATAAACAATGGTGGGAACCAAGACTCCCAGGGGTTTGGACCATTTTCATACATTAACATCAATGCTTCGTTTGTTTAAAAATGTAGTTATTTAGATTGTCGGTTCAGTGTGCTGAATACATTAAACTTACAAAAGAGAAAATATGGAGCACAGGCTTAAAATTCATTGGGAACTGCTGAAGCAGCACTCTCTACAGACAAGTCACATTTACTTTCAAGTAGAGTAACAAAAAGCCTGGCAGCCCCCACATAGCAAAGCAACTTTATTTTGTAGTGTTTGGAGCTTCATTTCCTCTCTCCCTCCCTCAGTTTCTGATTTGCATATTGAGCAACAAGTTTTCTAACTGAATAAAAGTATATAAAATAAAAGAATGTAGTTTTGCAAATGATTCCCTCCTGAAGGATTTTTTAAAAGGTACAAATTGCTTTGTTTCCCCAAAAGTCTTGCTGTCTGGCTCAGAGTTCCTGTAGAAGCGCATTGTTTTGTTCAGTTTGCAAGAAACGGGATATTGAGATGGAGTAGTGGTTATACATGCTGTAGTTCTAAGTTAATAATAGTTGGTGATATGGCTAGTTTTGTTCATTTGTATGTTTTTCTCAATTTAATTGAAATTTTATTTCCATGATAATGATCAAAGAAGACTTGGAAAATGGATGATCTTTACATTTTAAGTAGTAGAGTACTTCATAGGCATAAATGTTTTTCAAAGAAATTTAATCTAGAGTAAGTGTATATGTTTTCTATTGATTTTTATGTCTGTTCTTTAGATGTATGCTTTCAAAGATGAGTTAATACACATAGAATTATCAACATATAACTAGAAAAAAACTAAAAAATTATATAATTTAAGACTCTAATTTATGTTTGGGCCCTCCATGACTTCTCTAGCACAGTATTTTACATATAGTGGATGCTTAGCCACTGGTTTTAGTTTAGAGATTTATTTATCAAATTCAGTTTTATCATCTCATATCACTGTGTTTTAATATAGTAGATGTTCAACAACTGGTTTTAGTTTAGAGATGTACTTATCAAAGTTAAGGGTTTTTTTGTTTTGTTTTAAATATATTTTTACTGATTTCAGAGAGGAAGGGAGACGGAGAGAGAGATAGAAACTTAAATGATGAGAGAGAATTATTGATCGGCTGCATCCTGCACACCCCACACTGAGGATCGAGCCCCCAACCCCCAACCGGGGCATGTGCCCTGACCGGGAATCAAACCGTGACCTCCTGGTTCATAGGTCGACACTCAACTACTGAGCCATGCCAGCTGGGCTCAAATTTAGTTTTATTGTATCATAGCGATACCTGCACTCTGGTTTAAAAACTCCAATGCCATTAATTACATGGCTTCTCACTGGTGAACTCAGTAGTATTAGTACTACTAGTACAGTAATCCCATCTCTCCCTACCTCCCACTCATGTTGCCCAGAGACTGTCACTTTCATCTCTTCTACCTGTATCTTTTGGTATTTAGGTTTGCTGATTTCATCTCAGTCTGCAAAGGTTTGTGCTTGTGGGTTGCATATATCATCTAGCCTTTAAAGGTCAATCTATGTCCTATGAAGTGGGGTATAAATAAGCTTGGACCCTAGAAATAAATATTACATAGAGAGCCTTTGAGCCCCTGGACACCACAGACATATGCTAAATCAGGGGTGGGCAAACTTTTTGACTCGAGGGTCACAATGGGTTCTTAAACTGGACCGGAGGGCCGGAACAAAAGCATGGATGGAGTGTTTGTGTGAACTAATATAAATTCAAAGTAAAGGAGTGGAGGGGAGAGCAAGAGAACCCTCTGCTCTTTCGGCTCCACAGGCCGGATAGAACAGCCGAACGAGCCGGATCCGGCCCGTGGGCCGTAGTTTGCCCACGGCTGTGCTAAATTATACTTAACTAGAGGCCTGGAGTCCCTCGGCCTGGCCTGCAGGATCGGGCCAAAACTGGCTCTCCGACATCCCCCGAAGGGTCCTGGATTGTGAGAGGGTGCAGGCCAGGCTGAGGGACCCCACCAGTGCACAATGGGGGCCGGGGAGGGACACGGGAGGTTGGCTAGCTGGGGAGGGACTGCGGGAGGACTCCAGAGTGTGACCGGCCCATCTTGCTCAGTACTGATGGGCTGGACCCCAGCAGCAAGCTCACCTACCGGTCGGAGCATCTGCCCCCTGGTGGTCAGTGCACATCATAGCAGCTGGTCAGCAGTCTGCCCCCTGGTGGTCAGTGCACATCATAGCGAGTAGTTGAGTGGCCTTAGCATATCATTAGCATATTATGCTTTGATTGGTTGGACAGATGACCAGACACTTAGCATGTTAGGCTTTTATTATATAGAAACTGGAGGCTCGGTGCACGAAATTCGTGCATGGGGGGCGAGGGGTGTCCCTCAGCCCGGCCTGCGCCTTCTCGCAATCTAGGACCCCTCAGGTAGGGTCCCTAGGCCTGGCCGGCAATCAGGGCCTATTGGGGCCTTTCTCCCCCCGGCTGCCAGCAGCTGACCCCGCCCCCACTGCTGCCACTGCTTGCCATCTGTGTGGCGCTGCCCACTTCCCCCTGCCACCAGTCGCCTCCCTCTGCTAGCAACAGGCAGGGGGTACGATCGCTTGGCTGGCCTGGGGGGCGATTGCTGCCTGGCCCCACACTCACCATAGCGTTGCTGGCCAGTGGCCAGGCCTCCCTCTGTGGGGCGATAGATCACAGGGCCCCCAGATTGATTGTCCTGCAGAGAGAGGCCCCGCCCACCTGCCACAGTGCTGCCAGCCGAGTGGCCTGGCCCTCCCTCTGTGGGGGCAATCAATCATGAGGCTCCGCAATCAATGACTCCGCAGAGGGAGGCCCTGCTCACCTGGCCAGGGCTCCGCAATCTGTCACCGTGCAGAGGGAGGCCTGGGCCTCCTTCTTTGGGGTAATCACAGAGGCCCCCAGCCCCAATCCATCGCCCTGCCGGCTGGTGACCTGGGCCTCCCTCTGCGGGGTGATCATGGGGCAATGGCGGGACCCCCCCAACCAATCACATCGCACCCACCTTGGCTGGCCTAGCGCCAGTGTGTGCCATAGCATGGTCGTCCGGAAGGTCATCTGGACGGTTGTTCTGCTGTTCAGTCACTTTCCCTATTATGCTTTTATTATTATAGATATACTAGAGGCCTGGTGCATGAAAATGCATGCACTAGAGGGGAGGGTCCCTGAGCCCGGCCTGCCCCCTTTCACAGTCTGAGAGCCCTCAGGGGCGGGAGGTGATCCAGCGATCAGGGGAAGGCGACGCCCCATCACACCTCTGCTGCTGCCACTGCCGGCAGCACAAGCCTCGGCCGGCCCTGGTTCCCTGAGCCTCAGGCGGCCCTGGGCAGCTGGAGGACTGAGGGGACTGGGGGACTCTGGGGCGGGCCCAGCCTTGCTGCACGCCTGCCGCCCCTACGGAGCTGGGGGGACTGGGCGCCGCCATCTTGTGGCTGTGTGTGCCTCCATCTTTGAGGGCATGGCAGTCAATTAGCATATTTCCTCCTTATTGGCTGTGAGCACCACCATCTTTGAGGGCGGGGCAGCCAATTAGCATATTCCCTCCTTATTGGCTGTGGGCACCGCCATCTTTGCAATGGCATGAGGGTCAATTAGCATATTCCCTCTTTATTAGATAGGATTGAAAAATACTGTGAGAAAGTCAACTTCAAATCAACAAGAAACTGTAATGGCTTTTGTCTTTTATATTTTAACTAGAGGCCTGGTGCATGAAAATTCATACACTGGAGGGGGGCAGTCCCTCAGACTGGCCTGCCCCCTCTCACATTCCGGCAGCCCTCAGGGGATGTCCTACTGACAGTGTAGGCCCACTCCCCGCAGCCAATCAGGGGAAGGCACCGCACCCATCACCCCCTCGCTGCTGCTGCCTCTGGCCTCCCTCTGTGGGAAGCAACCTGGCGATCAGGGGAAGGCAACGTCCCATCACTCCTCTACTGCTGCCACAGCCAGCCATGTGGCTGCCTGAGTCTTGATCCTCGCAGCCACCACAGTTTACCTGAGCCTCAGCCTGGCCCTCATTGCCTGAGCCTTGGGCCCTAGGCAGCAGCAGCCTCTATCTGTGGCTTGCCTGAGCCTCGGGCTGGCCCTGGGCAGCAATAGCCACCATCCGCGGCTTGCCTGAGCCTCAGGCAGCCGCTGCAGCTTTGTCTGGAAGGACGCAGGGTCAAGTCCCCACCCACCCACCCACATGCACCTCACCAAGCATGCAGCCCCGCCCACCCGCTTGCGCCTGCCACGCACACAGCCTCCTGCTGATCGGTCATTACGGCGTGATGATGTGACAACCATTAGCATATTAGCTCTTGATTATATAGGACTAGAGGCCCAATGGGGGCCTCCCTCTGTGGGGCAATCGATTGCAGGGCTCCTGGACTTCGAGAGGGCGCAGGCTGAGGGCCCCCCGGTCCGAGTTCACAAATTTCGTGCACCGGGCCTCTAGTCCTATATAGTAAAAGGGTAATATGCAAATAGACCGAACGGCAGAACAGCTGAACAAAATCCTACTTTTATCTGTATAAGGGCAGCAGAATCACTAATACTATAGTAGTTTCCATGCAAGGAAAAATGTTTCTATTTCCAGTTCTAGTAGTTATCAGATTGGATACCCATTTTACTAAAACTTCAATTGGCAATGCAACATTATTAACTTTCACATGAACAAGATAGTTTTATAAAATTATTGACTAATACTTTATTTAAATTGTCATTCTTGGAATGCTCTTTACAGCATTTTGGTTAATTATGAGGCCTAATTATCCTGAACCAACCTCTGAGTTAATGCCTTATGTAATTGTGAACAGGCATTCTTCACATTGCTAGAATTAGAAGTGCAAAAACATTAAATATAGAACTGGATCTGCGATTACAGCTTTATACAGTAAACCCAAAAGTCAGCAATTTAGTTTTTGCAAACTTTAAATGAACACTATTTATTTGAATTTTGTGTCTTTATATTTATTTTTATTTTGTTTAAAAATTTATTTTGATTTAAAGTTAAGCGCTGTAAGTGTAGGCATTTATACTAGTTTTATATTCATAGATATTTAAATAACACAGTAAAACTTGTTTAAGTGTTCACTGAGGGTTCCTGACATTTTTGTTCCACTAAAAAGAGCCCATGCAGTAGTTTGGGAACCACTGGTCTGTGCTATTTTGAGTAGTGTTTAATTCTTACCGAGCTTATTTTGAACTTAAGATTCTTCACATTTTTGGTGAAGAAAAATGCGTCACAAAATAAGTCATTATGGCACTACTAGGATGATTTAAATCTTTAATTTTTACAAAGGCCAGCTGGGTATAATAGAGGGCCAGAGAGCCCAGAGGCTTGGTCCCCACTAACTAGCCATGTGATTTCATAAATTGTTTACTGTATCTAGTCTTATTTCATTTTTAGAGCTATGACCCTTCTTTAAAAATCTTTATTTCTACTTGCCTGAGAAATATAAAAGTATGAGATTCGGTATGGTATTAATTCACTATAATTGCAAGAAGTTACTTGACATGTAAAACAAGCCTATGCCTGCCTTAGAATTCGAATATAGATTTTTATTATCCAAGAGTAGTTTAGTATTTTAAAAAATAATTTATGCTTTTTGGGTTCTGTTTTTAACTAGCAAAAATACATGGTTTCTCTTGTTTGGGCATTTTGAATTCTTTCCTCAATGAATTATACAATTTAATTTACATCATTGTGCTATATTTAATAGTGTTTTATTAAAAAAATTGTGTATTATTTTGTTGGTGCATTACTCGAAAAACTAGTGTGTGGCAACTTTATAGCCTGTCCTCTTTTCTATCTAATTTTATATTACAGCTTTTCTAAGACTTAAAAATTACTAATTTGAATGTGGGTAGTTATGTAGATCTGTGGACATATTTCTCATTGAGTATAGTAATTATTTCTGGCAACTAGAAGGCCAGCAAATTTGTTGCCAGTTTTGCTGAAAACCTTTAATATTCAAGTGTCTATAAGTGTTAAAATTTTAACAGTTTTGTTGATATTAGAATATGTAAATATGTAGAAAGAAATGCTTAGTATAGTATCATTTTCACCTTTATTGGTACTAGGGTGGGGGGAGATAAGGAAGTAGATACAAACAACAGAATAATGGTTACTGGGAAGAACTGGCTTGCGGGAGGACAAAGCGGATGAAGGGAGTCAAATACATAGTGATGGAGGGAGACTAGACTTCAGGTGGTGGGCACACAATGGAGTATACAGATGTCATATTATAAAGATATACACCTAAAATTTACATAATATTAACCAATGTCATCCCAATAAATTTAACTTTTAAAAAGCATGCTATAAAAACTGGTGGGAAAAGTAGTTAGAAAGTAGAGAGTTATGTTTATAAAGTTACTTTTTCTTTAATAATTTAAATATAAAAATATAGCTATAATTATAAACATGAAACCTAAAATTCACTAGACAACTTTAATAATTGCATCTATGTTTGCTTACTCTTGCCTTTTCTTATCATCAGCACTGCCATAGTTCACTTTACACATTCTTATCACTCTATATGTGAGAAAACACAAAGTCACTCAACGAAGCAGGTATGTAGTATATGCAGTTAATGTGGAAAATAAAACGACCAACTCAGATATTAAAATTAGAATTTATCCTTTACTATTCTGGACACAGGAAGGAAAGATTTGCCTAGATAACTGATGGTGTTCCTTAACACATCAAGCTCTTTGTTAAACACTTGTACCAACTAAAACCCTCTCCTAAATTGTTTTCTTGTCAGCAAGGGAGGAGATCTTGGGACATTCAGGTCTGGGTGTCCTTTGGGGTTAACTTTTTGTAAAGTGATCTAATATTCAGTCAGTTCTGCTGTAATAAAACAGATGCATTCCTAAAAATCACTGCTATGCAAAATTATGCAACAAGAAATTCAAGATTTATATGGAAAACTAGAGGCCTGGTACATGAAATTCGTGTATTCGGGGGTCCCACAGCCCACCCTGTGCCCTCTCACAGTCCGGGAGCCCTCACGGTATGTCTGACTGCCAGCTTAGGCCTGCTCCCCTTAAGCTGGCAATCAGACATCCTTAGTGCTGCCGCGGAGCTTCTGTGCTCGCCAGCCATGAGCCCGGCTCAGGGCTTCTGGCTGAGTGGCGCTCCCCTTGTGGGAGCACACTGACCACCGGGGGCAGCTCCTACATTGAGCGTCTGCCCCCCTAGTTGTCAGTGCGTGTCATAGTGACCGGTCGTTCCGCCATTCGGTCTATTTGCATATTAGCTTTTTATTATATAGGATGGGTTAATAACACAACCAAAAACTTTATTAGGGAAATCATTTTATAATAAACCTAATATAAAAAAACATTAGTTTTCCACATATTAAATGAGTGAGAAATACAACAATAAATATCTCACTTTATCTTTAAAAATATATGTTGTGTTCTGGTGGAAGTGGGTGTCAGAAGAGTTGCAGCTTGTAAATTGTGGTAGAAGGAAAGCTGTTCAAAGGAAAGTTGTACCACCAAGTGAATGGATGTAGCTTACAACACAGATAGAAATTTGGAGTGTGTGTTTGTTTCATGTGTTCCTACATGGCTTAGTTCAGTGGTCGGCAAACTCATTAGTCAACAGAGCCAAATATCAACAGTACAACGATTGAAATTTCTTTTGAGAGCCAAATTTTTTATTTATTTATTTATTTTAAAATATTTTTTTATTGTTTAAAATATTACATATATTAGTACATATATCTCCTTTTTTTCCCCCATTGACCTTCCCCCAGCCTCCCCTACCCGCTGTCTCATGCCCTCATCCCACACCCCCCCAAATTTTTTAAACTTAAACTTCTAATGCCACTTCTTCGAAATAGACTAGCCCAGGCCGTGGTATTTTGTGGAAGAGCCACACTCAAGGGGCCAAAGAGCTGCATGTGGCTCGCGAGCCGCGGTTTGCCGACCACTGGCTTAGTTCACCAAAAGAATAGTTTTCTATATTGACCTAGTGGTTCTCACTGATGAAATCTGGCATAGGCAAACACAAAATTCTCATTATGCTCAGATAGATCCCTAATACGTCAGCTGTGTTGGAAATAATTTACATCAAAACAATGTTATAGCAAAACTATGCTCTTAAAAGAGACAATTATATTTGTCAGTGAATAGGTAAAAACATAAGTCTTATCTGTTTGCTGACTGCTCATGTGTGGGGTAAGGAAAAGAACATGAAAATTGACTTCAAAGTTCTTAGTTTGAGAAACTATGCCAAAATGACACCATTAATCTGGAGTAAATTCCCAGAGGAGCTGGGACTAAACCCTAGACCAGGGGTGGGCAAACTTTTTGACTCGAGGGCCACAATGGGTTCTTAAACTGGACCGGAGGGCCGGAACAAAAGCATGGATGGAGTGTTTGTGTGAACTAATATAAATTCAAAGTAAACATTACATAAAAGGGTACGGTCTTTTTTTTTTTCTTATTTCAATAGTTTTATTCATTTCAAACATTTTAACAAGAATGTAAACACTAATTATTATAATTTGAAACTTCAAAAAATGGAGGAATCATAGCACAATAACATACCTTATATTGAAGATGGCAAAGGCAAAATAAAATTGCCTAACAAAGTAAAGGTACAAAAGCCTTTCAAATTAAACTTAAATATAATAAAATAATTTAAAACTAAAACAAATAGAAAAGAACAAAATGTGTAAATTAAACATTTTCTTTAGTGCAACTTCCAAATTATGCCCGGGACATAGATGTAGATGGCAATGTAGACTGGGTTGAAAGGTTTTTGGTCTTTAAAACATCAAGTTCGGTGGGAACAGTGTTGTTGGTCTCCTTTTTTAGCTAATGCATCAAAGTCTGGAGTTAGTTTTGTTGTGGCTATTCTCAGGATAGATCTGAGGTGTTCGTCAGTTAAGCTGGATCTGTGAGGGGCTTTGTTGATGTTCATGACGCTAAATGTCTGCTCACAAACATAGGTTGACCCAAACAGCACCAGTATCTTCTGTGCCATCCTCCGGATGTTTGGAAAAGTGGCTTCATTAAGTGAAGCATAAAAGTCTCTTAATTCAAAAGAGCTGAATTTCTCCTTTAGGACACAGTCAGACTGAAGATCGATGAGTTCCAGTTGCACCTCTTCTGGTGCTGTTTCAGGGTTTTGTGACAAAGGACAGGCCACCAGTTGAAGTGCCTGGTCAATTTTTTCAACATCACAAAACGGACGACAGAATTCTGCATGCAGGTCATCCAGTGATTTGCTGTATTTCTTCACGTTTTGGATGGTCTCCTTCTGTGTGGCTAGTGTGGCAAAATGAGTGAAGACTTTGTCTGAAATTTGTCTGGAAAAGAAAATCAGCTTCGATTTAAAGGCTTTCACATTAGTGTACATGTCATGTACATACTGATCTTTTCCCGGTAGCTTCACATTTAGCTCATTCAAATGTGAAAATATATCTACAGCAAATGCAAAGTCACACAGCCAATTCTTGTCACTCAGCTCAGTAAATTCGTCAGACTTCCCCTTTAATTTCAAAAATGCACCAATCTCTTCTTTGAGCTCCCACACTCGTTGGAAAACTTTGCCCAAACTCAACCAGCGGACACGAGAGTGGTAAAGTAAGTCGTGGTGATCCGCATCAGTTTCCTCCAGAAACTTAATAAACTGACGGTCCTGAAGTCCCTTTGCTCAATGAAATTAACAAGCTTTACGACTGGATTAACAACATGATTAAGTTGTAATATAGACCTGCACAATGATTCCTGGTGAATAATACAGTGAAGAAAAATAACATCTTGGTTAGGGTTCTCCTCTTTCACTTTATCCTGAATTCTTTTTAGCAGGCCAACATTTTTTCCAGTTAAATTTGGAGATCCATCTGTCGTGACATTAGCAAGTTTACTCCATGGTAGCTTCATTTTCTCGATGACAGTAGACACCCGGTCATACAAGTCTTCTCCCCGTGTTTTTTCTTTCAGTGACTCCATGGCTAAAAACTCCTCCATAATTTCAAAATTGTCACTAATCCCTCGGATAAAAATTAAGAGCTGAGCAGTGTCCTTTACGTCATTACTTTCATCCAATGCTAGTGAATAAAACTTAAAGAACTCTGCCTTACTATTTAACTTGCTGGCCAAGTCTTCATCAATCAGTTCCACTCGACGAGTCACTGTCCTGCGCGATAAGCTGAGTTTTTCAAACTTGCCTTTGCTCTCTGGACACAAGAGACTTGCTGTCTCTATCATACATTCTTTCAAAAACTCGCCTTCAGAGAGAAGCTTGCTAGCTTTTGCTAATTTGAATGATAGCATAAAACTTGCTTTGGTAGTTGTCTCTTGAATTGCAGTTTGTCTGTGAAAGAAATTTTGCTGAGCCTGTAATTTAGCCATCAACCTCTGTGCAGTAGCCTCCCGTTCTTGAGGTGACTGCTTGCTAGCATAGTTGCCATGCTTTGTGGCAGTGACGGCTGAGATTGTACTCTTTGAAGACTGCAATTGTTTCCTGGCATATCAGACATACCGGCATTGATCGGACTTCGGTGAAAAAATATTTTGTTGTCCACTCCCTCTTAAACACTCGGCATTCACTGTCCACTTTCCTTTTCTTTGGTCCACTCATGTTTAATATTGGGCTAAAACCAACAGTACCATTCTCTTATTAAATTCTTTACTAAAATAAGACAGTAAAGTATAAAAACAAGTGATTAAATTTGTTCTATAACATTTTTGGTCTTCTAAAAAATATATAACAAAATCATCTGAAAAAGTTCAGACATGGGACAGAGGCACACCCTGACCATAGAGAACAACCCCTTTCCTCCATAGGAAACCTGTGTATCTTTCACACAGGCCCTTTGTTTATGGTAACACACATAGCTGCATATTGCTGTGTCTTCCAGACACACTTGTATGGGAGGTGCTAGGGCAGTGCAAAACATGGGTAACCAGAAGTTACCACTAGCACTTCCATTACTGGCAAAAAACAGCCACAGTGCACATAGTGTGAAAGAGCCCATTATCAATGTCAGATTGCATGCACTGGACTCTATAAAAACAACCAAGTGCCACTTTTAAATGCCCATTGCAACAGTTTTTCTTATTAAAAGCTGGAAATGGCAGGATATTTATATATATACCCCTACTGTGACAGCCTGGCAGAGCATTACAAAGGAAAAAACGCAGCATCTGGTGATGTCCATAAGTACAAGACTTCAGGCTGTCATTACCAGGAAAGGGTTTCATCCAAGTATTAGATGTGAACATTTGATTTTCAGTTTTTCATTTGTCCAATTACTTCTGAAACCCTGAAATTAAGCGATTTTGTAATAAAATCTTTAGTTCATCACATTTCTATACAATCTTTTTGTTCAACCCACTGAATTAGGGTTCGTTCACACTAGCCGTGCTGCCGTTGCAGTGTGGTGCAGTACTGCAATGCAGCGCAGCTAGGGTTAATGCAGGGTACACAGGTTTCCATCATGTTTGCGTTGCTGCTAATGTGCAGTGGTGCATGTTAACACAAATGCCCTGTAGCACGCATTTTTACAGGCGCAAGGGGGAGAAGCAAATGCAGCGCAAAATGCATTTGTTTTGCCACTAACACATGCGGTTAGTGGCCACGGTAGCGTTACTGATACCGCATCCGTATCAGCAAAAAAATGCAGCCGCAGCATGGCTAGTGTGACATGTCCTCTGTGTGTCTTTTTCCCTGCTGCATGCGTCTGCAGTGGGGGAAAAAACTGCAGTGGATACAAGCCCTAAAAGCTGCAAGTCTTTGTTGTTTTATTAACAAGTCATTGTGATGTACAGAATGTGGGAACAGGAAAAAATTGTGTTTGAGTAGAGCTCTTAATCTTACCTCAGAAAGGCTCTGATACTGTGCTCTCCAGGGGCGTGTCTCCTTACATCACCATGATAATGTGTCTACGCATTCCCAGGGTGATGTCGGGAGACAAGTCCGTGGGCATTACAAGGAGCCTCTGGAAGATTGAGAGGTTGTTCCTTCTACTGAATGGGCAGATATAAATCCACCCACTCAGAAGAAGGAGCTACAGCTGTGTTTCCCGACGTTGCCATGTTAACACTGCTGCTGGTGAAGGAGCGGAGGGGAGAGCAAGAGAACCCTCCGCTCTTTCGCCAGATAGAACAGCTGAACGGGCCAGATCTGGCCCACGGGCCGTAGTTTGTCCACGGCTATCCTAGACATTCTGGAGCTGGGATGAACTTACCTTTCCTTAGAACACTTGGCCAGGTAAAGAGTGGATACTAAACAGGAGTGAGGCTCTGATAGCAATGAAGAAAGGGAGAGTGCTTATGTATGTTGAGTAAATAAAGAGAAGATCCAGCCTTTGAGCTCATGAAAAGTCCAAACACTAAAATAGGTCGTTTTACTGAAAATCATTTTGTTTTTCTGGCTGATAGTATTCTGCTCCTCTCATTTTAAGTGTTTTCAAATGTATATGGAACACTATGGCCTTAAAATTCCTTCCTTTTCCTCCACTATCTTCACCATTACTTTAACAACTCACTCCTGTGGCCACACCTTGGTTTTTGCTCCCCAGAACTTTATTTTAAAAGCAATCTCCCCATTTTCTGCTAGTTTTTTCTGTCCCCTTTTGACTTCACGCAGCCTCAGTTCCATTCCTAGCACTCTCACTGAATCGTTAATCACTGTTCCCTCTTTGTTTCTCTTGCCCTGTGAATACCCTACACACTCCCCTGCCCCATAGACTCCTGACCCAATAACCCTAACATCAAGGTTAAATAGTAATTGTGTATTTGTGGCACAGCGATTGATTTTTATTCCTCAGCTGGCTCAATAGAATATATTGTACTTTAGCATGAAAATAGAAGTTTATAGGCTGTCTATTTTTATTGTTTCTCTGAGCTCTTCCTGGTCTATTTCTCTTTATCCCTTAGTTTCCTGAGTATAATTAGAATTAGAATAGAAAAATTTGGAAAACACTGTGAATTCCATCACTTAATATATTACCACTTCTATTATGATTAAAAATAGCACAGGAACAACATCATATAAATTTTGGTGGATTCTGTTACTTATTTAAATAAAGCAAGAAATTCTTACTTGTAGATATTATTAGCTTCAGAAATTTGAGGGACCAATGAAAAATGAGGTAATTCAAATGAATATTTAGTAACATTTACTTTGAGAAGCTAGCAGCTTAGTGAGCCAACTAACCAGTCTGTTAGAATCTTTGGTTTGGAAAATAGCATAGGGTAGAAATACATTCATGAAAAAAAGTCCATTTCTATCATTTAATTTTCATTCTGTCTTAGATCGGTTTTTATATAATGAAATGTGTATACTAGGACAGTGCCTAAGGACTGTTTATATATTCTCAGGGTGTTTCCATTTTGAATAGTGCTACCCAAAGAGAGTGTATATTTAAAACATTGTGAACTTCCTACACAACAAAGTGGGAAAAATAATGGTATTTATATGTTAATTCTATGAGGCCCTACATTTAACTCTATTCCCTCTGGCCATATACCAGGTGGAATAAAGCAAGGATTCTGCTATTAAAAATATCAAATCAGATAGTTCCAGCTGGGGTTTTCTAATCATTTAAAAGGCAAAATATGAGGTCACTTTTAATATCTTAAGTAGATAACTACCTTAGCATTTACTTTAGGTATTAAACTTGAGATTTTTATCTTTGCCTTACTGACTAGATTATACTGCTAGCTGTTTCTGGCTTTTGATTATTTGCCTTAAGAACAGAGCCTAACGTGGGGTCAGTTGTTTTTCCCAAAATTACCTTTCCTAGGAATAGCCAATTCATCAATATACTAATCTGAAAAGTTGAGTTACCAATTGATTGTAAGTGCCACATGACTCTTCAACACATTATTGTAATCAATTTGTTGGAAAGATCAATTTTCTTATGATTGAATGAATATAAAAATGAAGCAACCAAATGAGTTACATAGGAAGGTTGGCAAATTTAATTCCCTGGAGATCTTTAAGAACAGATCCTTAATTGTGTATTTAAAATGATATGAGCAATACTCATATCTGACAAAATAGACTTTAAAAGCATCATGCTAAGCGAAATGACCCAGTCGGAGAAAGATAAATATCATATGATCTCACTCATTTGTGGAATATAATGAACAACATAAACTGTTGCAAAAATAGAGCCAGAGGGGAAAAATATATATACTAGAATATAATAGAAGTAATCCTGCTATTTGCAGATTTTTAATATTTCTTACAACTTTTGTGATCTTATACTATGTTAGTACAGTTTCAGTAATATTATTATACTTAAAATCCTTTTATTCTTGAAATATTAATGTTTATTGCATGTAATATTATATGTAAGATCATTTTTCTTGAATAATTGGTGTTTATTGCATGTAACATTTAAAATCGTTTTTCTTGAGATATTAATGTTTATTGCATGTAACGATATTATATTTAAGATCGTTTTTCTTGAAATAAAAAAAAACTGGGGAAAAAAAGGAGCACAGTTTGTTTGAAAAAGCAGTTGTTAAAGTTAAAAATTATATTTTGCTATTTGTGATTATTTAACATGCCTCCCTCCCAACATAGAAATTTTTGGATTCTGGAATAAGAAAAATAAAAAGACTTTTTCAGACTGTTATTTCTATACATATATTTTTTTAATTTTTCTTCGTATTAGTCATTGTGGTTAAGTGATTTATTGGTAGCTGATGAGTCACAAGTATCTTTCCCATTCTCCAATGAGTCACCTAGCTACATGCAAGTTTGTTTATTTTACTTTTAGATCTTTTACAAAAGAATAAATATCTTACATAGTTGGTAAGCTAAAATTCAGTTTGCTGTATTAACTTTTAAAATTGTAAAATATCAAAATCCTCAGAAGTCTCATTGATTTAGAAAACTTATTTAGTACCTGCTCTGGTAAAGGTACTATATTAGGCTTGTACACAATGATACATATAATACTTAAAAAACTTAATTTGGGGAGAGAGTAAAAATAGATAAACAGCTGCATACAGAGATGTGTTATGGGTTCTGTGGTGGAAGTATATGTATAGATCACCTATAGTAGAGGCCCACAGGGAGTTGGGTATGTGGGTACACCTTGAGCATCATGTGGATAAGTTGGTAAACATAGGCGAGGTCATTATACTGTTGTGGTTTGCAACTCTGAACCTAAGTAGTTTATAAAGAGGCAGTTACCTATTGGAGGAGAAACAGAACTTCTGTATTTGGCCCTGTCCAGTTTAATATTTGTATTGAAAACTTCAATAAAGATATACTTTAAAAGTAGGTCTAAAATCTGGTCTCAAAATTTCAGAGAGTTTATGGGATTAATTCTTCTAACTATAACTTTATAACTTCATGTTGTTTTATACAAAGATTCTGGTGAATTTCTGTTGAGACTGGCAACAATAGCAGGACATCAAGATGCATCAGCATTATTGGAGAAGGTAGCACAATTCTTGAGCATTTTGAAAATTATTAATGAAGGGCCTGTTTTTTCAGTTTCTTTCACATCCTATCTAATAAAGGGGGACTATGCTAATTGACCATCACGCCCTCACAAAGATGGCAGCACCCACAGCCACAAGGTGGCAGCGCCCAGTCCCCTCAACCCCACCGGGGCCAGCTGCTCCACGCGCCTGCCTCCAGAGGTCCCCAGTCCCCTTAGCCCCCCCAGCCACCCAGGGCCAGCCTGAGGCGCAGGCAAGCCTTGGATGGCGGCTACCCAGCCACCCAGGGCCGGCCCGAGGTGCAGGCAAGCCTTGGATGGCGGCTGCCCCGCCACCCAGGGCCACCTGAGGCTCAGGTAACCAGGGCCGGCTGAGGCTTGCGCTGCCAGCAATGGCAGCAGCAGAGGTGTGATGGGGGCGTCACCTTCCCCTGATCACCGGGTCACCTCCTGTCCCTGAGGGCTCCTGGACTGTGAGAGGGGGCAGGCTGGGCTGAGGGACGCCCCCCACTCCAGTACATGCATTTTCATGCACCAGGCCTCCCTCTAGTAAACTATAATGGAGTCTGGCAGCTCATGAGCTTCTAAGATTGAGAATGTATTATTTCAAAGTGAGCTAATGATACATTCTGTAGTATTTAAAATTTGGGTGCTAATTTTTAAGTCTAACCATTCTCTAGTCATCTGTATGTGGTTTTACTAGCTATGTGATCTTAGGCTAATCAGTTGACCTTTTAGTCTCAGTTTCTTCAACTGTAAAATTGTGATAGTACCTACCTTGTAGACTTTTGTGAAGTTTAAGCGAGATGGTATATATGTAAACTACTTCACATAGGAACTGGAACATAAAAGGAAATTGATGTGGGAATAGTGATAGTGAAGGTATTTATATATATATGAAAATAAGTTTCATTGCACTATAAATAAAAAAATAAAACTATGCTTCAACATTAAAAAATACAGAGAAAATGAACAAAACTTCTGTAGAAGGGTGACAGAAAATTTATGAAACATTCATTCCATATTTTTCGCAAATGAGAAAAAATGTGGATGTGTATAGACCAAATAGTAAAACAGTGATTATAGGAAGAGGGGTTGGCTATATAATGGGGGACTTACATTTTTAAATTTACATGTTTGTTTAACACTAGTGGCCCAGTGGATGAAATTTGTGCACTGGTAGGGTCCCTAGTCCAAGCTGGCATTCAGGGCCGATCGGGGCCTTCCTTAGTTCCGCACTGCCCCCTGGTGGTCAGCACACGTCATAGCAAACTAGTGAACTCCCAAGGGGACATTTTGCATATTAGCCTTTTATATATATATAGATTGGAATTTTTAGTAATAAGTAAGTATAATCTCCTATAATATATTATCAAAAATGTTCAGAGATAACTACTCAGCCCAATAGTTGATATATTATCTATAGCTACATTAACCCTATATGTAAAGTTGAATATCTTCTATCTGTATTAGTCCTATAGTTGATATATTAACTGTTCTCTCCTTTTTGAAACATGTTACTTCCTTGTATTTCTAATGCTGTTCTCTTTTGATATTTTTTTTGTCTCCTCTACTCTCCCACCCAGACTCTTATCATGGTCTTTAGTGTTTCTAAAGGATAGTAAATAATGAGTATAAATGAAATTGGTCCCCCCCAAAAAACTAATATGTGTGACAAAACCAAGAAGTAATTCCAGATGTCATTTTCAGATCGTTTTAGGCAGTGCTGGTTTTGAAATGTGTTTATAGACCAACCTCTTTCCCTGAGCAGTCACTTTAAAGAGGACAGTATTCAGTTGAACAGATAAATTCTGCTGTGTTTAATAAAAAAATCAACCTAATGTTTTATAGCAAAGTTTTGTATATCTGGTTTTTAAAAACATCTTTATAGTGCATTATGCACACTGTTGGTTGGCAATGTGTGTATGATAAACTGTAAATAAACTTTTAGAGACCTTTATTAAGATCAGATAATAGTTTTGAACTCAAGGGTGTGGGGTGTGTTTTTTTTTTAATTTTAAAACTTTCTTGAGCTTAAGATTGTATTAGCTGTTGCGGGGAAAAAAAAAACTGGTGTGTAACAAACCACTTCAAAATTCAGTATTATGATAATACTACCCAAAGTGATCTACAGATCCAGTGCAACCCCTGTCACAATCCCAATGGCATTTATTTTTATTTTTATTTTTTTGCAGAAATAGAAAAATGCATCCTAAAATGTATATGGAATCTCAAGGGACCCTGACTAGCCAAAACAATTTTGAAAAATAACAAACTTGGAAAACTCACACTTCTTGATTTCAACACTTAATACAGCCTGGCTGGGGTGGCTCAGTGGTTGAGTGTCAACCCAGGAACCAAGAGGCTTGATTCCCGGTCAGGGCACATGCTCAGGTTGTGCACTCGATCCCCATTGGCAGCATGCAGGAGGCAGCTCATTGATGATGTTTCCTCTCTCATTGATGTTTCTATCTCTCTCCCTAAAAATCAGTAATAAGAACATTTTTTTTTTAAATGTACTACCAAGCTACAGTAATCAAAACAGTGTAGTACCAGCATAAGGACAGGCATATAGACCAATGAAATAAAATAGAGAGCCCAGAAATAAACCCTGACATATATGGTCAGTTGATTTTTGACAAGGTTGTCAAGACCATTCAGTGGGTAAAGAACAATCTGTTCAAGAAGTTGTGCAAAGAAAACTGGGTATCCACATGCGAAAGACCTTATACCATATATAAACTTGACTCAAAATAGATCAATGACCTAAATATATAAAAGTTAAAACTATAAGATTCTTTAGAAGCAAACATGGGCCAAAAGCTTCATGACATTGGATTTAGCAGTGATTTTATGTATATAAAACTTTTGTATCAAAGGGCACCAACAAGAGAGTGAAAAGATAACCCACAGGATGGGAGATAATATTTGCAAATCATATGTCCAACAAAAGATTAATATCCAGAATACATGTAGAACTACAACGCACAACAGCAACAAAAACCCTATTTCAAAATGGGCAAAGGATTTGAATAGACATTTCTCCAAAGATATACAAATAGCCACTAAGCACATGAAAAGATGCTCAATATCATTAGTCATTAGGGAAATGCAAATCAAAACCACAATAAGATACCACTTCATACCCATTAGAATGACCATTGTCAAAAAACAAACAAACACAGGAAACAGCATAACCCATGTGGCTCAATTGGTTGGAGCATCATCCCATGTTCAATTCCAGTCAGGGCACATACCCAGGTTTCAGGTTCGATCCCCAGTTGAGGCACATAGGGGAGGCAACCAGTAGATGTTCCTCACATTGATGTTTCTCTCCCTCTCACCTCCTCTCTCTAAAATCAGTAATGAACCAATGAATGAATGAATGAATGAATGAATGGAAAATAATGATGGTGAGAATGTGGAGAAATTGGAACCTTTGTGCATTGCCAGTGGGATTGTAAAATGGTACAGCTGCTTTGGAAAAAACAATATGACGGTTCCCCAAAATTAAACAATTTATATATGATTCAACAATTCCACTTTTAGGTAGATACCCAAAAGAATTGAAAGTGGGGACTCAAACAGATCACAGCATTATTCACAATAAACAAAAGGTTGAAACAACCCATCATTAGATGAATGAATAAACAAACTGTGGCATGTACATACAATGGAATATTATTCAACCTTAAAAAGGAATGAAATTCTGATAAATGCTATAACGTGGATGAACCTTAAAAACATTACGCTAAGTGAATTAAGTCAGACACAAAAGGACAAATATGATTCCACTTCTTTGAGGGGCCTAGAATAGTAAAATTCATAGACACAGATAATAGAATAGAGATTACCAAGAGCTAGGGTAGGGAGTAGTTGGAGGGAAAGAGGAGTTAATTGTTTAATGAGTACAGGGTATCTATTTGGGATACTGAAGGAGTTCTGGAAATAAATAATGGCGATGGTTGCAAAACATTGTGACTGCCACTGAATATGTACACTTAACGGTGCACCCCTTTGTTCAGAGCAGCACAATTTACAATAGCTAATACTTGGAAACAGCCTAAGTGCCAATCAGCAGATGAGTGGATTTAAAAAAACCTGTGGTACATCTACACAATGGAATACTATGCCACTGTAAAAAAGAAGGAACTCTTACCATTTGAATAGCATGGTGGACCTGGAGAGCATTATGCTAAGTGAAATAAGCAAGTTGGAGAAAGATAAGTATCACATGATCTCACTTTGTGGAATATAATGAACAACATAAACTGATGAACAAAAATAGATCCAGAGACACAGAAGCATCGAACAGACCATCCAACCTCAGAGGGAAGACAGGGGAGGGAAGCGGGGGAAAGATCAACCAAAGGACTTGTATGCTTCCATATAAGTATAACCAATGGACACAGACAGTAGGGCGGTGAGGGCATGTGCTGGACGGTGGGAGCGGCTGGGGAGAAGTCAGTGGGGAAAAAAGACATATATAATACTTTAAACAATAAAGAATTTAAATTTTAAAAAATAATTTTCAAACTATTTTAGAATGAAAACTCCATAAAGACAGGACAGGTACCGTGATTGTATAGTTCAGTACTACATACCTTGTACCTGTAATTAGTATCAGTTAAGCCCTAGCTAGTTTGGCTCATGGATAGAGCGTCAGCCTGCCAACTGAAGGGTCAAGGACACATGTCCAGATTGTGGGCTCGATCCCCAGTAGGGGGTGTGCAAGAGGCAGCAGTCAATGATTCTCATCATTGATGTTTCTAGCTCTCTCCCTCTCCCTTCCTCTCTGAAATCAATAAAAAAAAATATATTTTTTAAAAGTAGTACCAGTTAAAATTTTTGTAATGTCAGAATGAATAAAACCTGTGGAGTATTACAGAAATGTGAATCTATTATCTATACATATAAAAGTCTAATATGCATATTGTCCCCTGGGTAGTTCAACTGGGAGATTGGGAGTTCACTCGCTCACTATGACATGTGTTGACCACCAGGGGGCGGCACGGAACGAAGAAGGCCCTGGCCAGCAGCCAGCAGGCCCTGATTGCTGGCCAGGCCTAGGGACCCTACCCATGCATGAATTTCGTGCACTGGGCCTCTAGTATAAAAGTAAAATATATGGATTATCTAAGAAAAAAGAAGGAAATAGAGGAAGTGGAGTGTTGAATTATTTAAGTATTATTGGGATATGGATTTTTAAAATTATTTTAATTTATGTCCTCAATTATGTTAATGTATATATTTTATGAATGCTTAATAAATAGAATTATAGAATTTTAAAAATCCCAGTAGCATGTAACAATAAACTTTTTTTTAATATACATATATTTTTTTTCATTGATTTCATTGAGGAAGTGTGAGGGAGAGAAAGATAGAAACATCAATGATGAGAGAGAATTATTGACCGGCTGCCTCCTGCACGCCTCACACTGGGAATCAAGCCCACAACCCAGGCATATGCCCTGACTGGGGATTGAACCACCTGGTTCACAGGTCAACGCTCAACCACTGAGCCATGCTGACTGGGCAAACTTTGATTTCTTGCTTCTACATCTGTGGGCCAGTTAGAGTTAGGTTTGTTCTGAAGCTGTGGTTTGGGTCCTGGTGTTTCTCAGATTATTTGGACCATCAATTTACCTGAGCATCATCTTCTCAAGAGAAATGCAGGGATGCTAAAGGGCAAGTTCAACTGCATAAGTACATTTCAAGCCTTTGCTGGTATCACATCCACTGACATCTCATTGATAAAGCAAGTAATATGGCCAACCCCGAATTCTAAGGGAAGAGAAGTAACCTGTTTACCTTGAAGCCATGGCAAAAGTGTGGATGACTACTGCTACCACATGGGAATGAAGAGTTGGGACAAATAATTTAGTGTACCACCAAGATATGCTAAGAACTCTATTTTTTTTTTCAGAAACATTAAATAATAAGACATTACTCATTATTTTAGATTATGAAGCTTACCTCCTTCAATTATTGAAACTAGTTTGATAAATTTAACAGAATCTTTGAAGTCTATTTTACACATTCTTCTTTTTTCTTAATGACAGAGAGCCATCACTGTGAACATCTATTACTGTGCTAGGTAAAGATGTGGTTCTTTGCCACTTTCCTGTTTTTTTGTTTTGTTCTGTTTTTTTAATATATATTCAGCAGCCAGCTGTTATTTAATACAACAGTTGTACCTGTTTCTATTAGTTCCACCAGGCTTCTTTAGTTCCCTACTTCTTATGTATTGTAGACATGCAAAAGCTTTTAATGAAGATTGAGAGAACTATAGATAAGGAAAGTGTCCCTGGAGTTATTAGTGAGGCCCCAAGTAATAAATGTATGGCACTTGTATTGGAAAGATGGGATTTTATTCCTTCAGATAACCAAGTACAGTTTGTTTTTCTCCCAAGTTGCATGTTTTATGATTGTTTGAGTTACTCATATGTTATATCATTTCTTTAAAAAGAAAACAAAAAAAACGTGAGCCCGGCCAGCTTGGTTTAGTGGTTGAACGTCATCAACCTCTGAACCAGGAGGTCACGGTTGGATTTGCTGTCAGGGCATATGTCCAGGTTGTGGGCTCAATCCCCAGGAGGGGGTGTGCAGAGGCAGCCGATCAATGATTCTCTCTCATCATTGATGTTTCTATCTCTCCCTCCTTCTCCCTTCCTCTCTGAAGTCAATAAAAATATATTTTAAAAAAACTTGATAGCCAACTCTAAATATTTTTATGAAATATTTTATGTAAAGAATGGTGATTTTTATTACTTTATTTTCTAAAGACAGTATAAGTTAGAAGTTAACTATTAAATTGACGGTTGACAGTTTCTAATGGATGACATGAAGTCTGTTGTGCCTATCGAGGCATTTTTAATATCAAGGCTATACTAATTCATCTTGTTTGTAGAATGATTAATTATATGTAGGCTCAAAAGGGTAGTTGGGAAATGAAAGCAGTATAAAACACAATGCAGTGATAGTGTGTTTTGGGAGGCAGTGGCAATAATAAAAATAGCTGACTTAGTTAGCTCTTGAAAAAAGATGTGTTTTATTTGCTTCATCCGTTTCTCCTACAATAAAATAGTTCCCAGGAGTTCCTCTGCTTTTCACTATGGATCTTCTTCCTTCCAAGGCTTTTAGTTGACTGTTAGACATAACCTCTTTCAAAATATAGATATAGTGGCATTCATTTCTAAATGTAATGCACATAAATTATTAAGCCATCTTAACATACAATATTAGTTAAAATCATTAGATGTTTTGTACAAAATGGAATTTTATCTAATACTGGCAGTAGCTTATTCAAGTATTTCTATCCCTCTTGTATTGACTCTATACATACTATAACGTTTTTATTCTAACTAGCAAGTTCTAGTCTGACCCTTTTCCACAAATTTGACTTTTTTATTTTAAGGTTTTTTTCTTCTAAATTCATTCATGTCTTTAAATAAATAGGGATAAATAGGATATAAATGTAGATATATAGATATAGCTATGGATTTAGATGTAGATATAGAGATATTACAGCTAAATTATCCAAGGTTTAAAAATAATGGAATGATTTTACTAATATCTAAATAGGCTACTAGTATTTATTAACAACATGTAGCTTCTAGATACAATAAGGGGAAATACTGAGATTAGAAGGGCAAAAACATTATAAGCATCCTCTATATCTGGTTAATCCTACTTTTAATTGATTCAGTAGACCAATTTGTGATTACAGAAGTTTCACTCTGGCCCTAGTTTAAGAAATAGGTCATGTTTTCAGAAGTTCTTTCGGAGTTATTTAGTATTGGAAACAATATTTAAATGCTGGTTGTTTTCTAATCTAACTGATGAAGTATTTTAGCAGGTAATACTACTGAATTAAATGAAGTACTGAAGGTAGGCTCAGTTCCAAGTTTCAGATCCTGGATAAAAGGAATCATCTGGTACTTCTGAGGGAGAAAGAAGATAAAATTTTATTTTCTGTAATTGAAACTTCAGTTAGCCTTAGGCAAAGTATCTTTACCATACTCCAGTTTCTTTCTGGAAAGAAAGAAACTAGTTGAGAGTAGATGTGTTTATTGAGTTGGCTTGAAGAAGACTGTCTGGAAGGGAGTCAGAGAGGGTGAGGTAGGAGACCCAAGATGGCCAGGGAAAAAGTGGAATGGAGCAGGTCGAGCTCTGGTTGGGACAAGTCAGGTTACTCTATGAAGCATCACACTCATCAGTAAGGAAGAGAAACACCTTCCTTATGGAAAGGTCTAAGGTGAGCAGCAGAATTTTCACGAGGCCTGAATTATATACTCCTGTACCCGGTTTGCTCATGCAAACAAACAGGGCACCTGGTAGGCAGCAGTCACATTGACCAAAGGCTCAGTGACATTAGACTGCCAGTATTAGCCTTTTTAACAATAAACTGAAGCCTCTTGTGCCTTTGGGTCACAGAGGAGCCTTATCTTAGTTTACCAACTGTCTCTTTTGCCTTGATAAATTGTGAGTTTCTTCAATACACAGGTTTAGTTAGTGTAAGGTGGTAGCCCTAGTTCAGAAGACTTATGTGTGTACTGTTGATTTTTTTTAAGGTAGCTGATACAGACACTGTGAAATTTTAGGCAGTGTAGCAAAGTGAAGTGAAAAAAATTTTTTTTTCTTCACCATTTCCCATCTATTCTTATTTTGATCCTTTTCCCAACCCTGAGCTCGTGTTCATTGAAATGGATTGTGGTGTTCTCTTTTGTAAAATAAGCATTGTTGGATTTCTGGAATCTTGTCAAATAGCACCATAACTACTAAGGAAGGACTCAATACCTCTTCAGAATACATAGAATTTTCACTCTGAGAGTTACATCTTTTGTTTATATTCTGTATGATTCTGGATAGGGAATTGAACCATGAGAGGTTAATACAAAAGTTAACTAGGGTTTATGACATAGCAGATAAACAGGGAGTCTAGAGCAGATTTTCCTGCAAAATTCAAGTTTGCTATGGAATTAAACTGCCCAGAAGATGCATTTATTTTGCTCTTAATGTATATTTCGCTTCATATAAACATTCTTTTTTTAAATATATATATTTTATTGATTTCAGAGAGAAAAGGAGAGAGCGGGGGAGAGATAGAAAAACATCAACGATGAGAGAATCATTAATGGGCTGCCTTCTTCACGCCCCCTACTGGGGATCAAGCCTGCAACTTGGGAATGTGCCCTGACAGCAATTCGAACTGTGACCTCCTGGTTTAGAGGTCAACGCTCAACCATTGAGTCATGCTGGCTGGGTGACATTCTTAAATGGGATTAACAATCCAATAATTGTCTGCCATAAATTCAGTAAATGACAGTGTATATTCTATAGGCAATGAGGATTTAATTGCAGCACCCCAATGTCTTTTTATTACCTTGAAATGTTTCGAGTTGGCCTTCTGTTATTTAGTTCCATTTCATCCCAGTAATTGCATTTATTGAAGCCAGTGTTTTTTGTTATAGGAAATGCTGATCTTAGTAAATTTCAACTATAGGGAGGGAAATGTTCTTTAATAAATAATTGAAAGACTTTTTCCTATTACTTGTGATTCAGTGCTGGTCCTTTTATAACCAGAGTATTTTATAAATGGTAATTAAATGATGGCATCTAGAAAATCTTCAAGGAATCTCACAAGGTGTGCTGCATAATAGTGTATTGTTAAATAGTCTGGGTTTATCTCAAGTGGTTTACTCTATTAAAGAAGTGTCTAATATATTCAGCTTTACTTGTGAAACACCAAATGAGTTCTGACACTCTGATAAGATGATTAAAGTCGGGAATTTTTTTCTTTTGACAGCATCAACAAAGAGAGCATCGTAGATGTAGAAGGTGTTGTGAGAAAAGTGAATCAGAAAATTGGAAGCTGTACACAGCAAGATGTAGAGCTACATGTTCAAAAGGTAACTTTTTTCAAAATATAAATCGTTGCCCTAACTGGTTTGGCTCAGTGGAAGGGGTCCCAGGTTTGATTCCGGTCAAGGTCATGTACCTTGGTTGCGGGCACATCTCTAGCAGGGGGTGTGCAGGAGGCAGCTGATCGATGTTTCTCTCTCATCGATGTTTTTAACTCTCTATCCCTCTCCCTTCCTCTCTATAAAAAGAAATATATATATATAAAATTGTGGCCCTAGCCAGTTTGGCTCTGTGGACAGAACATCGGCCTGTGGACTGTAGGATCCTGAGTTAGATTCCGGTCAAGGGCATGTACCTGGCTTGTGGGCTCGATTCTCAGTGGCGGGGGCAGGGGGCATGCAGAAGGCAGCCAATCAATGATTCACTCTTATCATTGATGTTTCTAACTCTCCCTTCCTCTCTGAAATAAAAATATTTTTAAATATATCTATAATAATAAAAGCATAATATGCAAATCGACCAAACGACCCAATAGCAGAACAACCATCTGGACGACCATGCTATGACACGCACTGGCACCAGGCCAGCCAAGGCGGGGACCCGGCCATCGCCCCATGATCGCCCTGCAGAGGGAGGCCCAGGCCACAAGCCAACAGGGCAATCGATCAATCAGGGGACTCCACAATTGCCCCAAAGAGAGAGGCCCAGGCCACCAACTGGCGGGTGGG
Source organism: Plecotus auritus (assembly GCF_963455305.1). Taxonomy (NCBI): domain Eukaryota; kingdom Metazoa; phylum Chordata; class Mammalia; order Chiroptera; family Vespertilionidae; genus Plecotus; species Plecotus auritus. Next base: position 80,592,996 of record NC_137776.1, read on the forward strand.
CGGGGCCTCGCTCAGAGGGGCACGATCGATCACATGATCGCCCTGCAGAGGGCAGCCCAGACCACTGACCAGCGGGCTACAGTGGATGGGCGGGGCCTTACTCTGCAGGGGTGATCCATTGTGGAGCCCCATGATGGATCACCCCAAAGAGGGAGGCCCAGGCTACCTGGACAGTGGCGCTGTGGCAGGTAGCCTGGGCTTCCCTCTGCAGGGGGCGATCCATCGCAGAACCCCGGCTGGGTGGGCGGGGCCTACCTCTGAGGCAATCCATTGCAGGGCTCCCGTACTGTGAGAGGGCGCAGGCTGGGCTGAGGGGACCCCCCCCACTGAATGCACGAATTTTGTGCACCGGGCCTCTAGCATATATATAAAAGGCTAACATGCTAAGTGTCCGTCTGACAAATCGCTACAACATGCACTGACCATCAGGGCAGACGCTCAGCGCAGGAGCTGCTGTGACACGCACTGGCCATTTACAGAGAAACAGTACTGTGGACCTGGCGCCCACAAAGCAACGCTCAGCTTCCCCCAAGTGGGACACAGGCCCTGCCAGCACCCCAGAACAACAGCCTACCAAATCACAGCTAACACTGCTGAGACCCCATGGCATAAAATGCAGCCCACAGCCCAGCCCAGCCCAGAAATGGTTGCTGTGGGTAATGACGTCACGTAGCAGCGCCTGGTTTCCTCTCCCTAGCAACAACTAGCCTCCCTGCAGTTTCTTTAGCCCAGGAACATGACTTGCTTTATAACCAGATGCAAACATTTCACACTTTAACCAATTGTCTGTGAAGCGTTTTCCTGTGCCTCATCTCATTTGACCCTCACAGAAGTCCTGGAGTAGGTAGATAGGAGACTCTCTGGAATCCTATTTTCTTTTCATTAGCTGGAAAATGGAGTTTTAGAAAGCTTAGAAACTTGACCCAACTGGAAAGAAGCAAGAAATGGTGGACTTTGAAAATGACTTCAGGTGTTCTCACTACACAGAATATAGTCAAACATTGCTGCAGCTAAATATTTTACCCTTTGTTCTCCCTACACTATCCTATCTAATAAAAGAGTAATATGCAAATTAGCCATCACTCCGCTACAAAAATGGCGGCGCCCAGTGCTCTCAGCCCTGCTGGAGGCCCACAGTCTGGCTGGGAGGCACTCACCCCGCCACAGCCGCCGATCCCCGCCTCCATCCGAGGCAGCACGGGGTGTGTGGCTGGGAGGCCGCCAGGCCCTGAGGTACCGATCCCCGCCGCCATCAGAGGCAGCACTGGTTGTGCGGCTGGGAAGCACTCGCACCCCCACGCGCCAATCCTCGCTGCCATTGGAGGCAGCACTGGGTGTGCGGCTGGGAGGCACTCTCGCCCCCACGCTCAGATCCCCGCCACCATTGGAGGCAGCACCGGGTGTGAGCTGGGAGGCACTCTCGCCACCACGCGCAGATCCCCGCCGCCATCGGAGGCAGCACGGGGTGTGTGGCTGGGAGGCACTCGCGCCCCCACTCGCTGATCCCCGCCGCCATCTCCACCCCCATCGGAGGCAGCACGGGGTGTGTGGCTGGGAGGCCACCAGGCCCCAAGGCACTGATCCCCGCCGCCATCGGAGGCAGCACCGGGTGTGAGCTGGGAGGCACTCTCGCCCCCATGCGCAGATCCTCACCGCCATCAGAGGCAGCACTGGGTGTGCGGCTGGGAGGCACTCGCGCCCCCACTCGCCGATCCCCGCCACCATCACAGGCAGTCGGACATCCCTCGAGGCGTCCCAGATTGGAGAGGGTGCAGGCTGGGCTGAGGAACAACCCCCCGCCCCCGTGCACGAATTTCGTGCACCGGGCCTCTAGTCTACAATAATAATCTGCTTCATGTTGATATTTACTGCTGTGTTGCTGACAAGTACCTGAAAGAGAAGTTGGGGTGCTTCACTGGGCTGGAAAAAGTTTAGCTAAATCAGAAAGCAGATCTAATTAAGCAAGTGTATTCTATATCTATAAAAGGCTAAGTTGATTCGCACATGCGCGATACATATAAAACTCTCACTGGCGCCAGTCGCACTTGTGTGTTTCGATCTGTCATTGTCGATTGTGAGTTTGGTTGATGCTTCCATTATAGAGAAAGGGCAAATAGCGATATTAAAATATTTCTTCTAATTAATTTCCTTTCAATGTGCACAAATCTGTGCACCGGGCCACTAGTATACATATAAAATGGTGGCCCTAGCCAGTTTGGCTCAGTGGATAGAGCGTCACCCTCCGGGACTTGACGGGGGTGGGGCCAACCTGGTCTGGGTCTCGCACGATTTCAAGGCGTGCGGGTGGGCGGGGACTTGACTCTGGGTCCCACGGCGCACCACAGACTCTGACAGGAAGGAGGTTTTCATATACATTTTAACTAATTTTCTTTCATCTCTGACACTTCTATTATAGAGAAAGGGCAAATAGCAATATTAAAATATTTCCTCTAATTAATTCCCTTTTAATGTGCACTAATTTCATGCACCAGGCCACTAGTTTATTATAAACTTAATTAATGTTGATAATAAATATAAAGCCCAAAGAGCTTACAAATTTTCCCTCAATAAAAAATAATAATAAAGTATCTCACAAAGCATAAATATTTTATACTAAATAGAATTTTATAATCAATGACTTACCTATTTATTCAAACCAGCAGTTACTGAAAATATACTTTGCACCAAGCACTCTGTGAGGTTCAGAATACTCATAACCAAGTGAAGGAGACGATGAATTTTTACTAGTTCTAAAAAGAATTTTTGAAATATATTTTTATTGATTTCAGAAAGGAAGGGAGAGGGAGAGAGAGCTAGAAACACCAATGATGAGATAATCATTGATCAGCTGCCTCCTGCACACCCCACACTGGGGATCAAACCCCCAACCTGGGCATGTGCTCTGACTGGGAATCAAACCGTAAACTCCTAGTTCAGAGGTCGACGCTCAACCACTGAGCCACGCTGGCTGGGCAAAAGAATAGTTTAAAAGCCCTAATTGATGTGACTCATTTGGTTGAGCATTGTCCCATACTGAGTGGTCTCAGATTTGATTCCTGGTCAGGGCACATGCTGGGGTTGCAGGCCTGATCCCCAGTAGGGAAAGTGCAGGAGGCAGCCTTTTGATGACTTTTTCCTTTCTTCTCCCTCTAAAATCCATGAAAAGACATGTTTCCTGAATAAAAGAGGTAGCTGTTCAATTTTCCAACTTTGCATTGCAGATCAAGTTTCTGTTAACTCATCAAAAGGAAGTGCTACAATTTGGGTATAGGAGGTGGTGACAAATAATGCTATTTTACTATGAGGAGGACTGGAGTATCCTTCTGATAGGTTTTTCTTTAAGTGTCTCACCTGAATGCTAAATGTGATCTACCAACTGGAAGAATATAATTTCCTGAATTAACTAAATAAGGTCTGTTTTCCTTTTGTGCTTTAGCAGGTTTTCTAGGCATAGCTGGGAACAATTAATGGGGTAACATTAAGAGTACTAATTCATTATGACCTAACTGCTTTTTAGCACTAAAATATGCAATTAGTGTGAGTGGATGTTGAGGGATATTAGCACCATAAAGGAATGCCCTTGTCTGGTGCTCCCAACCAGGAGAGCAGAAGGAAAGGAGATATAATATGTTTGATGAAAGAAAGCAAGGAAGGCATATTTGGGAAAAGCATGAGAAAAGAAGGAGAGGTACAGCAGAGTTGGGCTGACAGTAGTTCTGTGTTGTTGTTGTTTTTTTAAATATATTTTATTGATTTTTCACAGAGAGGAAGGGAGAGGGATAGAGAGTTAGAAACATCGATGAGAGAGAAACATCGATCAGCTGCCTCCTGCACACCTCCCACTGGGGATGTGCCCGCAACCAAGGTACATGCCCTTGACCGGAATCGAACCCGGGACCCTTCAGTCCGCAGGCCGACGCTCTATCCACTGAGCCAAACCGGTTTTGGCGACAGTAGTTCTGTTGATAGAAATAGCTAAATGCCGTTAACAACTCATTTGATAATGGCCCCTTCAAATGAAAATGTTTTTATATTCGTTATTCCATTTGATTTTTACTGCAGACCTCATTTTACACAGTACGGTATTGAAGTTCTGAGGTTAAGTGACTTGCCTAACAACAGCTATAGTGACAAAGCAAGTCCTTAAACCCAGACCCCTCAACTCCAGTTATTACTTATTCATCACATTGGTGAGCACCTTAGAGTTTACAAAGTATATTTTTCCCATTTGACTGTTTCACCAACCCAGGGAGGTAGGCAAGAAATATTATTATCCCCATTTTGTAGGTGAAAAAACATATACAATATTGTTTGATTTTAGTACATAGTTTCAGTTAAAGATGTATGCAAATATTCCTTCATGTTTAAGTCAATTGTAGTTTTTTTTTAAAAAGCAAAGAATAGCAGGTTTTGTGTGCTTCGTGATCTTTTTTGGTAATCTCTCACTTTCAGATTTATGTGATCAGTGTTGCTGAACCCCGTTTGCCCCTGCAGCTGGATGATGCCATTCGGCCTGAGGTGGAAGGAGAAGAGGTAAAATTATACTTTTTGAAACACTATGCTTCCTCTCTATGTTTAGTTTGCAAAACATTGAAAAGTTGATGCCCTACTTCTATATAAAAGGTACCTGTTGTTATGAGCTTCATTTTTATTTAAGTTTATTCTTACATCAGCAATTCTCAAACGTTTTAATCTATGAATCCCTTTACACGTTTAAAAATAATTGACCTCACAAGCTTTTGTTTTTGTGGGTATATCTGTCAATATTTACAGTATTAGAAGTTAAAACAAATTTTTTAATATTTATTAATTTATAGAAAGTAACAATAATATAAATACATCCATAGATCTTTGTAATGCCTGGCTTAATAGGCAACAGTTAGATCATATTTGCTTCTGCATTAAATTTGATGTGATAGCATACATTATGAAGCCTTTGCTGAACTCCTCAGTATGGTTAGGAGAAAGTGAAAATGAAAAGATATTATGAAAAATAGGTTGATTTATGGACTCCCTGAAGGTGTCTCACTGGTGTCCAGAACATACAATGAGAACCACTAGTCATCAGCTTATATCTGTTCCTTCAGTCTTTAACTAGCAGGTAAAATCCAGGAATCAATGAAGGTGGTTCAATCTTCTGATGTCTCAATAATGAGGCAAGGCTTTTGGGGTGGGAGATGGAAAGAAAGAATCCCTGTTCATTCTCATTTCTCTTCTTTCCATCTCTTTCTTTTAACAGTAACTTTTCTCTAAACCTGCTTCTTGTTTTTTTGGATCCAGATTGGGGTTTAATATTAGTACACATAAACACACCTGTCACTTAAAAGTATACATGGCTTCTAAAAGTGTTTTTTGGCCCAGCCACCATGCCTCAATGGTTGAGCATCAACCTATGAACCAGGAGGTCACGGTTGATTCCCAGTCAGGACACATGCCTGGGTTGCGGCCTCGATATCCAGTGTGTGTCGTGCAGGAGGCAGCCAGTCAATGATTCTCTCTCATCATTAATGTTTCTATCTCACTCTCCCTCTCCCTTTCTCTCTTAAATCAATATATAAAAGAATATATTTTAAAAGTGCTTTTTGTGTTCTGAAAAAAATTTGTAAAATCTGTTTTTCTTTCTCTTTTTTTTAGGAAGGAAGAGCTACTGTTAACCAGGATACAAGATTAGATAACAGAGTCATTGATCTTAGGGTATGCCTTATTTATTTATTAAGTGACATGATTATGCCAAAATCAAGGAGGGCAAGGATAACATACCTGTCTTGGGCTCATTGAACTGATTGTTGTTTGCTTATGTGTAAGTATGATAATACAAGAAACAGTTTACCTTTCCAACTGACCCTCCCCCAAAAAAGAATTGCAGGCAACAAGGACAGTCAAATAATTGTTCACAGGATATTGACTTGCACTGTTTTAAAAAGACAAAGGAGCATGAAGCCAGTAAAAAGGCTTGCTTCAAGGTGATAACCTGTTTTAGACAAGTTAGTAAGCAAGTGGAAACATAATAACTACTAATATCACTAGAAAATTGTGAAAGAAATTATGTGCAGATTTTAGAGCAATCTGGTGAAGTTTAGTAATTAATGTCTCAATCCTCTGAATTTGATCTAAGCACAGAATTCCTAATATATAAAAACCCTGGGTCATAATGACCAGAGGCTAACCAACCAGAAGTCAGTGCTGGCCCACCCCCAAGCAAGCGGTAAGGGGCAATCAGGCAGGCAGGCAGAGGGGTTAGGGGTGATCAGATAGGCAGACCAGCGGTTAGGGGTGATCAGGTAAGCAGGCAAGCGGTTAGGGGCGATTAGGTAGGCAGACGGCCCCTCCCAGGGCTGGCCCCGCCCCCCAGCAAAGAAAGAGGGAGACCCAGGCCAGCCAAGCCATTGCACCTCAGCCTGTCGCCTACAGAGGGAGGCCACCCATGGCAGGGGAGGGGGGAGCGCTGCACAGATGGCAGGCAGTGGCAGCAGTGGGGGTGGGGCCAGCTGCCTGCAGCCCAGGGAAGGAAAGCCCCGATAGGCCCTGATCTCAGGCCAGGCCTAGGGACCCTACCTGAGAGGTCCCGAATTGTGAGAGGGTGCAGGCTGGGCTGAGGGACACCCCCCCCTCCCCAAGTGCACGAATTTTCGTGCACTGGGCCTCTAGTTAATAATAAAGAAGTAGTTGACCCTTTGGTTTATATAGTAACCTCATAGGCTTCTGTTTCCCTTTCTAGCTTGGTTGCAAGTGAAAGATTTCAGTGGTTTCATCATTACAGTAAAACCAATGTCATCTTTCTTTCTTAAGGTTTTGACCACATCTTCCTCCTTTACATAACATATTCCACTTAAAGCTTACGTTCTTTGTCACCTTATAAGTTCTTTCCAGCTTTTCTGCAATCTACAGGCCTGCCCTTATTGTACACCTATGTTTCCCCTGACCATTTGTTTTTTGTAAACTGTTACTTTTCCACATTAATTTGTAGTATATAGAAAAGGCTAGCAATAATCAAAAGTCCTCTTGATACTGCCTAGAAACCTCATGGTTTTCATCATTTTGGCCACAGCAGTTAAATATCTTACTATATTTGCCTGTGCTATTTGTTCACACAAGTTACTGATTTTGCCTCTAGAATTTGACCCAAACAACATTTTTCTTGGGCTCACATCATTTTTATTTTATTTTAATTTGTTGCCACCATTGGAAAATGGGGGTTTTCACATTAGATCTAAATGGCTTTCCTTTAAAAGTTGGAGGTGAATCTGGCAATCCTGGGCCCTCATGGCAATATCAGCTAGCACCCTAGATGGGGCATTATGTTCTCTGTAAGACCTGCACTACCCAGGAAGTATTTATTTATTTCCTTCATGTGTCAAGTTGATTTAATTAGAATTTATTATTATTTTATAGACATCAACTAGCCAGGCAGTCTTTCGTCTCCAGTCTGGCATCTGCCATCTTTTCCGAGAAACTTTAATTAACAAAGGTTTTGTGGAGATTCAGACTCCTAAAATTATCTCAGGTATGCTTTAAGATATTTCTCTTAATTTTTAAAAATAATTTGTTTTCCCCAAGTTGCTTACTATTAGTTTTGGGGTTGTTTTAATTTGAGAATCCCAAGTATCCCTCAAGGTTTATTTAAAGCTCTGAGACTATTTATTTCAAAGACTACGATACATAGCAGCAGTCCCATCTTACTAGCACCAGTAGTACTATATTCCCTTATTTCAGGAGTCATTATGTGATAGTGATTGTAAAGTGAGACTATAACACACAAAGCAAGATTGTTATTATATAAGTTGCACCAGAAATTACTTTCATTATGTATATTTCTTTTTAAATTCATATTGTAATTTTGTTTTGTATAAACTGCATTGCAAAATTAATACTAAATATTGCAGATGGGAAAATGAATTCTCATCCTTATATGAGAACATTATCTTAATCATTTTACCCTTTTTAGAGTTGGTTAAATAACGCTAAAAAGTGTGTTACTGCCCTGGCCAGTTTTGGATCAGTGGTTATATCATTGGCCTGCAGACCCAAGGGTTGGGTTTGATTCCTAATTGGGTTGTGGGCCCAATCTTGGCCTGTGTCGGGGTGTGTGTGGGAGGCAACCTATCGATGTGTCTCTCTCACATCAATGTGTCTCTATCTCTCCCCACCCCCTTTCACTCTCTCTAAAATTCAATAGTGGGGAGGGGTGTTACTAATGGCATTTAAATGAAAATAAAAAATTTAAACATTGAATTATTTTTGTTTGTTTGTTTTGTTTATCCTCACCTGAGAATATTTTTCCCATTAATTTTTAGAGAGAATGGAAGGGGTGGTGAGAGAGAGAGAGAGAGAGAGAGAGAGAGAAATATGATTGGCTACCTCGCACACATGCCCTGACCAGGGCTGGGGATGAATCTGCAACCCAGGTATGTGCCCTTGACAGGGATCAAACCCACAACCCTTCGGTGCTCAGGCCGATGCTCTAACCACTGATTCACACTGGCCAGGATGAACATTGAATTCTTAATTAGAAAAATTAAGAATATCTTTTTTTCTTTGTAAAAAAAATTTTTACAAAGCTAAAGTAGCTTTTAATAGATTTTAAATTGATGCAGAAAGGGAGCGTATATATCCAAAGAAGTAAAATGAAGGTATAGCCAAAGAAGCAAATCTCCCTAAATATAAACTGTTTAGAATCAGGTATAAAACATATATAGACTATGGTTTCTCTGCAATTTTTTATTTTCTAGTGTGGTTTTATTTAAGTGAAGTACTTGAATCAAAAGTATGAACTATTTTTACTAGAAGTTTGCATTGATAAGCTTACAATTGATTATAGTAACATATATGTTTTTATTTCAGCTGCCAGTGAAGGAGGAGCCAATGTATTTACTGTGTCATATTTTAAAAATAATGCATATCTGGCTCAGTCCCCACAGCTGTACAAACAGATGTGTATTTGTGCTGATTTTGAGAAGGTTTTCTGTATTGGACCAGGTAAGGTTTTGTAGTTAAGGTTATCTCAAAATTCATTAATTGTACCATAGCTAGGGTTTTAGAAACACATTTTATTTTTTTAATTGTTATTATTTTTATCCTCATCCAAGAATATGTTTTCATTGACTTTTTTTTTTTTGAGAGAGAGAGAAAAAAAACCCATCAATATAAGAGAGAAACATATACCCTCTGAATCAGTCGGTTACCTCCTGTACCCCAACAAGGGATTGAGCCCACCTAGGTATGTGCCCTGACTGGGAATCAAACCTCTTTTTGGTGTACCAGATGATGCTCCAACCAGGGCTAGAAACACATTTTACACAGACCTTTTTAAAGCTTAAATCCTTTTTTATACTGACTACATAAATACTAGACTTGGGGGGTAAAAATAACAATGTTGCCTGGTAGACATTTCCCAAAAAAATTGTATGTTCAATAGTTCTTTAAACAGTTGAGCATCATTCATATGAATAGAATCATATGCATTAAATATATTCCTACAGAAGAATGCTGAAGAAAAAAAAAAGAATGCTGAAGAAAACATGTATCTTGGGACTATCTCATTTTAAAAATGCATGCTTTGAAAATATACACCCTCTGAATATATTCAAGTATATTATTTATTATACTTAAGTGTAATTAGAATAGAATTAGCTCCCATTTAGACTGTCCTTTCAACTCTCCATCAATAATAAAGAAAAAGTGATTGCAGTCTTCCAAGTAATATATTTTGTTGTCCTTGAAAGCTCCTTGCTACTGTTGTAAGTTTACAAATGTACCTCTGTATACTTTGCTGCCAATTTTATTCCAAAGCTGTTCTTTCTTACTATTACTAATTGTACTGTTCTTAGTATTGATGATATCTTAAAGTCCATTAGAAAATACTAACAAATGTCTGGATTTAATAAATTCTATTAACATGTTTTTTAAGAATATATTTGCGCCCTAACTGGTTTTGCTCAGTGGATATAGAGTTGGCCTGCGAACTGAAGGGTCCCAGGTTCACTTCCAGTCAAGGGCACATGCCCAGGTTGCGGGCTCAGTCCCCAGTGCAGGGCCTGCAGGAGGCAGCCGGTTGGTGGTTCTCTCTCATCATTGATGTTTCTGTCTCTCTCTCCCTCTCCCTTTCTCTCTCAAATCAATAAAAATATATTAAAATCCTATATAATAAAAGCCTAATATGCTAAGTGTCTGGTCATCCGGTCGACCATTCAACCAATCAAAGCATAATATGCTAATGATATGCTAAGGCCGCTCAACCACTCGCTATGACGTGCACTGACCACCAGGGGGAAGACAGTAGACCAGTTGCTATGACATGCACTGACCACCAGGGGGCAGACGGTCAACCAGTCGCTATGACACACACTGACCACCAGGGGGTAGACGCTTTGACCAGTAGGTTAGCTTGCTGCTGGGGTCCAGCTGATCAGGACTGAGCAAGATGAGCTGGACACACCCTGGAGCCTTCCCCGGTTGGCCAACCTTCTGCGTACCTCCCCGGCCCCAATCATGCACCAGTGGGGTCCCTCAGCCTGGCCTGCGCCCTCTCACAATCCGGGATGAGGGTTCCCTACACCCCGCCCCCGAGTGCACGAATTTCATGCAGCAGGCCTCTAGTATATATACATTTGCTAAAAGTCAAGCATGGACACATAATCATGAAGCAAATTCTTTTATGATGCTAACTATAAGCAAAAAAAAATAGCTTTACTATATTCTTTATTTTTTATTTATTTATTTTTTTAAATATATTTTATTGATTTTTTACAGAGAGGAAGGAAGAGTGATAGATAGTCAGAAACATCGATGAGAGAGAAACATCGACCAGCTGCCTCCTGCACACCTCCCACTGGGGATGTGCCCGCAACCAAGTTACATGCCCTTGACCGGAATCGAACCTGGGACCTTTCAGTCCGCAGGCTGACGCTCTATCCACTGAGCCAAACCGGTTTTTGGCACTTTACTATATTCTTTAAAACTTACCAAGTTAAAAAAAAACTTACCAAGTTATTTTACATATATGAGTTTTTTGATAGTTTAAGATAAATTAAATACCTGCTAATAGAGAAACTGGCAAGATCATTAAATGTCTTAATTTTCTGAATTTATTAAGCAATTATTTGCTGAACACTTGCTGTATATATAGCCTTGTGCAATAAAAGAAGATCCAACCAGCACTTCTCCAATGTTAATGTGCACACAAATCACCTGGGGATCTTGTTAAAATGCAGGAGGTTTGGGGTAAGACTTGAGATTCTGCAGTTCTCATAAGCTCCCAGGTACTGCTGCTGCTGCTGCTGCTGCTATGCAGACCATGCTTTGAGTGCTAAGGGAACAATATTGTCCCTGCTTAGGATCCTAAGACATGCATACATATCACAGCCACAGGGAATAATCAACTGATTTTCACAGCAAATAATCTAATTGTGGTATAGAGTTAGCAGGTTGGTGTTAATTATGTGGTATAGGTAGGGTAAAAAAGAGGAAGAAGATGGAGTTTGCTAGATGCCATGAAAGAAAATTCAAACTGAAATGGGCGTTAGGGACAGAGTAGGAGGTAAAGACAACAGAGATGGCATTCTAGTCAGAAGAAGCAAGCTAAGTTAAAAGCATGGGAGAAAATAAAATTGAGACTAGTTAGTATTAAGAAATGGGAACTATAGGGTGGGATTATTAAATTATGAGAGCATGGAGAGATGGAACAGGACTAGTCAGGAAGACTGGAAAGGAGGAAAGTGCAGTGAGGATAAGAGCTGGACTGAGGTAGGTGCTTCATTTGTATAGATTTCATTTAGCTTGAGTCAAGTTTTAATAAAATTAAGAACTCACTATATTGAATATTTTTAATTACTGAAAAGGCACCTCAGGATCTTGCATTCTCTCGGGGTTCTTGTGAGTCTCATTTATTAATTTACATTTGTTACAGCTTTTACTACATGACTGTAGGAGTTTGTAATGAACTTAACTATCCAAGAGAATGCTGTAACAGATGGCTTGTCAAAGGTCTTTCCAACCTATAATGATAATGAAAATAGTACCATTTGAGTACAAGTAAATAAAATTTTGTATTTAATCTCAATTTCTCCAAAATTTAAAACACTGCTATGTATTTCTTTTATTAATGTTACAGTATTCAGAGCTGAAGACTCTAATACTCATAGACATCTAACTGAATTTGTCGGTTTGGACATTGAAATGGCTTTTAATTACCATTACCATGAAGTTATGGAAGAAATTGCTGAGACTTTAGTACAAATATTCAAAGGACTTCAAGAAAGGTAAAAAATATATGTATTTTATATCCCTAACGAGTTAATTTCAAAACAGTTTGGGCTCTTCAGAATAAAGCAATTCTTGACTTGAAATGTATAAACTAAATTTTTACTGGACATGTGTGTGCATATAGACTTGCTAGTTAGATGATCAATTAATTAATGAAAAAAAAAATCCACACTCAAAATACTATTCTGGATCCAAGTCCATTGTGGCTTCAGCTACTGAATCTCATTTTGGTGGGTACATTTACCAGATTGTATTTCCCCTTATACTAACGTCCTGAATATTTCAAGAAATAGAGCCTATGTTATTTTCATAGCAGTTAAAAAGTCCAAGTTTTTATTGCTTCATGAAATGGGTAGTTTGTTTCTAACAATGTTATCTGATATGAGTTACAAAAAAAGTTTTAATCCTTTAATGCCACTATGGTGACAAACAACATAAGACAGAAATGGTATTAAATATTTTAAGTGTTTAAACTCTAGTCTTTAGCTTAAATAATTTCTTAGTAACATTTTCTTGGTACATACACTAATTCAAAGATGATTTTATGTGGCAAAGATGGTACTCAGTACCTACCAGATATTTTTTCTTAGCTGTTGCTAGTACTCCCAAGTGCCTGAGGCAATTTCTGCACTAAGGCAGATTTTACATAGAGAGTTTTGCTCTAAAAGCATTTTCATTTGATAAATAAATTTTATTGTTCCTTTTGAACAATAAAGCTACATATGTCCCTTATTCCAGAATTATCAGTGGAATGCATAGGACTGATAGCATGTAGGCTCTTGGGTCCCTGCCAACGGGCCAGCTAGGAGGGGGCTGAGTGGTTTAGCTGGACAGGTACTCAGCTGATCATGGAGCTTCTGCCCCTGAACTTCTCACATCATCCCACAGCTAGTGATTCCTGTGAAATGTTTAAAATGTTTCTTTGTTAAAAGAAAAAAGAATTTGTAGCAAGTGTGTGGGAGAGGTAAAGCTATATATGTTCATTATTTCATCAGTTTTATTTAAAAAAAAAAGTTTTTAATGATTTTTAACATAATGCCACAGTGACCTCTTGTGGGGAAAACATTTATCTCACACATTATTAACTCTAAATCATTATTCAAATAGGTTTCAAACTGAAATTCAGACGGTGAATAAACAATTCCCATGTGAACCATTCAAATTTTTGGAGCCCACTTTAAGACTAGAGTATTGTGAAGCATTGGCTATGCTTAGGGAAGCTGGAATTGAAATGGGAGACGAAGAAGATCTGAGGTTTGTCTTTGTTATTTTTAAAACTTTAATAACTTAGGTTTAAGATATGCAAGAATGAATACATTAACAAATCATAACTTTTTTCACCCAGCTTTTATTAACTTTTGGGTATATTGTATGATGCTGTTCTTGTTTAATATGTGATCTGAAATAATGATTTAATGTGGTTTGCCTAAGCTTTAATAAATACCATTTTTGTGTCCCCTCACCCCCTAGTTTGTAATGCTTTAAAGAATATAGAGACTTTTGCCTGTGATTTTTGCATCTAATATTTTATCTCTCTTTTTCAATCAGTGGTATTAGAGAAGATAGACAGTACTAAATCCATCCCCACACAGGATTAAGGCATAAAACTATTAAGATCTCCAAAAGTTTATAAAAATCACTATTCTTTATTTGATATACAGTATTATGTTATCTAAACTCAGATCATACAATGTATAATTTTTAAACAAATTATGTAGTTTAACAAAGATGAAATTATCTACTATTTTATTCAAGGGTTCTTAAGTTAAAATATTTAAGGCATCACAATTCATATGGATGTAAGAGGGTAAGGCATGATTATTGTCATTTTTTAGGGCTTTTTAAAAAACATTTCACTCAAAACCCTTTATTTTAGTTTGTTTAACAAATATATCTGTACTAGAGGCCCAGTGCATGAATTCGTGCACAGTTGTAATCTGGCCAGCTTGCCCCAATGGAGACCTATCGGGCCGGGCCATTGGGGGGGGAGGGGTGGCGTGTGGTTGGCCAGCCGGCCCCACCTCCGATCGGGGTGTTGGGGGCCGATCGGGGGCCAGGCCGGCCGGGGGTGGGGCCGATTGGGCCTGGATCAGGCTAGTTGGCTGCTGCAGTGCGCTTCATAGCCACTGGTCATTCTGATTGTTCTGGTCATTTCACTGTTCTGGTCACTATATATATATAGATATGATTTTAAGCATCCCCTACATTGCTAGATGACATCTTAAGGCAAATCGTACATTCTATCATTATTTTCCTACGTATTTTAGAAATTGTTCTTAAATAGGGTAGATGCTAAAGTAGCTATAGAAATTTAATTGGTTTATATAAATACTAGAGGCCCGGTGCACGAAATTCGTGCATGGGGGGGTGCCTTAGCCCAACCTGTACCCTCTCCAATCCGGGAGCCCTCAGGGGATGTCCAACTGCCAGTTGGACTTCCCTCTCACAATCCGGGACCTCTGGCTCCTAACCGCTCACCTGCCTGCCTGCCCTAACCACTCTGCCTGCTGGCCTGATCCCCCTAACTGCCCTCCCCTGCTGGCCTGATCCCCCTAACTGCCCTCCCCTGCTGGCCTGGTAACCCCTAACTGCCCTCCCCTGCCGACCTGGTCGCCCCCTATTAACTTTTTTTAAAATCTTATCCCCTTCACACACAATTGTATTTGACTTCCTTATTGGCTTCTCCCTCTCACACAATTTTTCTCTCTCTTTTATGTAACACTTTTTCCTACTGACTCATTTATAAACTTTTCTTTCCTCCTTATTTTCTACTTCTGTCCCATTATCCTTCTTCCCATCTTTCTCCTACCCTCCCTCCCCACATTCCTTCTTTCCTTTATCTTTACCCCTCCCCTTTTCCTTCCTTCCCACCTTAATTTTTTTCTTCCTCCCTCAAATCTGCTTTGCTCCCTCCCCCATTTCTTCCTTCTTCCCATTCTCCTTTTAAGCTCTACCAGCTCCCCTTTAAAATTTTTCTTCTGTCTCTCTTTCTCTCTCATCCTACCTTTCCCATTCATTCTTCTCCACTTACTTCCACTGTTTTAATATCTATATATCTACCTACCTAATTATTCACTATCATTTATCTTTTTTCCTTTCTGACTCCTACTTTTAAAATCTGTCCCCAGTACACAACTATACTTGATTGTCATTATAGCTCCTACAGTTCACTCATACATCCTCTTTCCTTCTTTAACTCTGTTCTCTACTGACTCCTTTATAAAGTTCTTCCCTCCCTCCTTCCCTTCTTCCCTATCTTCCCCCCTCCTCCCTCACTCTTTTACTCTTTTTACAGGCTAATTAAAAATTCTATGCTTTTCGTACTGTGTTAGTGTTGACTGCTTTCCTCTCTGGGACCTGTAGCTGCCTGTTTGGGCACTCGGGCCCCTCTTGCACCAGCTTTGAGGGGCCGAGTGACAACGCAGCTGTGTCTTGCCTACCGTGGCCCGTGCCTCCCCCCTCCGAGTTGGGGGAGGGTCCAGCCGGCCTGGGCCGGTGTCCATCGCAGGGACCCCGCTGCGTCACGTGTATGCGTGCATGTGTGTGTGTGCATTCAGGCACACGCGAGGCTTTTCTCCCGTTGAGTGCTGAGGGGGGGAACGTGGAGGCCTTTCCCGCCCTCCAGCGTGCCCACTCCCACGCCTTAAGCGGCTCTCCATCTGCTCCCCTCCGGAATTCACAGGCAACAGGTGTGCTTGCGCAGGCACGGTCGGGGCCTGGCTTGTCCTCGGGGGGCATTCCGCCCAGGATGCGAGCCCCCATCTGGGTGGGCCGGGCAGATGAATGGATGGATGGCTGGAGAAAGCCGCAGCGGCTTCCCTGTGGTGTGAGGGTCACCTGTGTTCTCCACAGTGGCAGGGCCAGGTCTGCGCAGCGGGAGGAGGCTTCGAGGTTGTGCGCTTGGGAGGATCGACTGGTGTCCTGGGCATCATGGGGCCACCCTGTGTGTCTGTGGTGGTGGGATCCCCACGTGGTTTACCCGGTGGCCCATCCAGGTCCGGTGCCTTACCTCGACATCCACTCTCTGTCTTCTCGCCGGGGCCCTTCCTTCGTGTTGGGTCCACACCCTCTCGATTTGCGTGTGCGACCCTTCCCAGGGGTCACCACCGTTGCACACACCCCCAGGTTGGCGTCTGCCGACCAGGACCAGCCTTCTGCCATGCAGGTGTCTCTCCTCAGCCCGCCCCCATCTTGGGGGGGGGGGCTGATGGTGTCCCCAGGCAGAGTGCTCTCGGATGGGGTGCAGTGTCATGGGGGTGTTTGTCGGGCACATGCACCTGGAGAAGAAGAGGACTCTGGCACCAGGGGCAGGGAAGCGAGCCTCACGCAAGTACCCCTGCTGTGCGCGCAGCCTCCTGCTGGTCTGTCAATATGCAAATTGGTCATTACTGTGACACTGTTAAGACCAATTTGCATATTAACTCTTTATTATATAGATATTTTAAAGATTCAGAATTAGTGATTTTTGTTTTATAAACCTTTAATAAAGAGTAATGAAAAGGAACCCTAGCTGGTTTCGCTCAGTGGAAAAGAGCGTCGGCCTGCAGACTGAAGGGTCCCAGGTTTGATTCTGATCAAGGGCACCTGCCTGGGTTGCAGGCTCAATCCCCAGTGTGGGGCATGTGGGAGGTAGCCAATCAATGATTCTCTCTCATCGTTGATGTTTCTGTCTTTCTCTCCTTTTCCCTTCCTCTCTGAAATAAATAAAAATATTTTTTTTTTAAAAAAAGAGTAATGAAAAGGGGAGATCATTTGAAGTGGAACTATTTAACGCCAAGAATAGCCTATGTTCATATAGTGAACTTTTGTTATATGTAATTGTAGGAAATTATATCATCCATGTTATTTCTGAATCAGTGAATTGCTAAATTCTATTTATGGTTTTATTTAAATATTATTGAGCAGCACCTACTAAATACCAGGTGCACTTATAAGTTGTTTTCAGTAGTACTTGGCTTTTTAAAAAGGAGCAGAATAAACAACTGTGTGTTTTGGCTGAATTTTTTATTCTTTGAGAACTTCAAATAGAAGAGGAGCCTTAAAAACTCTAAGAACTAATCAAACATCTGGTTTCATGTTTTCATTGTTTTCTAGTACGCCGAATGAAAAACTGTTGGGTCGTTTGGTAAAGGAAAAGGTAGGACTCTTGTACATGCTGGATTTCTTTCTCTAAATCTGAAATGTATCATGGATTTTCCTAGAATAGTATGATTCCAGAATAAATAAAAACCCAGGGGCATTTTTTTTCTCAGTCTTGGAAAAATGAAAAATATTCAAACAGGCTTTGCCCAAACAGTTTAACTCAGTATTCAGTGTTTGTACTTAAATGTACTGAGGTATCTCTAAAAGTGATATCTATGTCAGATTAGTTAGAAAGGACTTCAAGATGAGGGAGAATGAATTTCCTTTCCGCCTCTTATGTGAAAGCTACTTTCCTATCTCATTTTCTAAAGCTCTTAAAGAAGATAAAAGCTAAACTTAGAAGGGTGCTTAAAGAAATTAAGAGTTGTGTGATGAAATTAAAATAGTCCTTGAGCGCCTCCTGCTGTTAAACTGACTGGGAAACTAAAGTCTATTTCTGAAACTCACAGTGTTGAGTTTATACCTTTAAAATGCTGTTTCAGTAGAGCTTTGTTGACATTCCCTCTACAGTCCAGTTTTAGCAAAAATGTTTAACGTCAAAACAGTCTTAAATGTGATTGGTTTCTTTTTAATTATATCTAGGTCACATAGTAATTTTCTAACAAAAATTGTCATAATTTTATGTTAATGTTATTGATTTCAATTGATGTTTTCATTGAAGAAAACTACCAAATTTCATTTAGATATCTAAACTGAATTTTTAATTGTTGGGAAGATAAAGTTTTTTGAAGGTGAATATTATAGTTATTTTTTCTGAAATAATTTGTAGATTTAAAATTTTTGTTATTCTTGTAAAACCCAAATATATTTGGTATAACTTAACATAAACAGCTATAAAATACATCTGAAGAACTAAATGAGCTAGAATAGCAAAGGAAAAAATGAAAATCAAAGAAGTTTATCACAGCATAATTTTCAGTGTGGGAGAAATTAGAGCTTACGTGTCACCCCAAAAAAGAAAATTAAGTATTGGAAGAATATACATCATTATGGCAAAATACTGTAGACTGCAGATATTACTTGAAAGAAATAGAATGCTCATTTTATTTACAGTGTAAATACAGTAATTTTGAAGTATAAAACATATGTATTAAAAAAAAGACATTAATTGCCAAAGTGCTAGCCTTCTTTTCACTTTCATTAAACTGTTAAAAACTATTTTAATTGTATTTATTCTTTTTATAGTATGATACCGATTTTTATATTCTTGATAAATATCCATTGGCTGTAAGACCTTTCTATACCATGCCTGACCCAAGAAATTCTGTAAGTAATTTGATTTTAAATAACCTGTTTGGAGGAAGAAGGAAAACTTGATTGTTACTTTGTCAAATTATAAATGGGAATAATGGTTTTCATTCATAATTTGCAGTTTCAATGGTCATGTTATGTGGATTACTACTAGTTTCTGTCAATTGAGGTCAAAGTGAAATCTGAATATTCTAGCAAATTGTTCCGAAAACCTATTTAAAAATCATTTCTGTGTGTCATTTTTTGAAGATTTGAGGCAGAAACACCAAATAAATAATAAATAGTATTGCTAGTTTTGCAGACATTAGCAAAATTTATTTTTGACCTTGAACGAATCTAAATAATGTGGCCTTTTACTATTTTTCCATTGTAGTGGTTTCCAAACTTTAGTGTGCACCAGAGTCCCTGGAGGGCTTTCTAAAACACAGATTTCTGAGCCTCCTCATCAGACTTTCTCTATTAGTTGGTTTGGTGTAGGGCTTGAAAATTTGCCTTTCTAACAAGTTCCTGGTAACGCTGAAGCTACTAATCCTGGAATCACACTTTGAGAACCACTGGTTTATTGAAAGACAGGGAAAGTAAGTGAAAACCTGATAGAGAATAGGATAAGCTATGGTAAATTGATGTTTAATTTGCTTCCTTTAAAATAAAAAATAAATGTAAATTGATAATTTGAAGTTCCAAAAGTGACCCCCTTAAAAACATTTCTGTTGATAAAGTAAAATGAGAATCAGCACTACTTATAAGTTAGATATGGTGCTCTGATTTGATGTTGGAAGGTGTGGGAGAAGGGGAGTATGAAATCTGATAGAGGCAAGAAAGAAGTTACTATTCAAACCTCACTAATTTAACCTGTGTTAGAGAAACAGAATATATTCATTGGAGCAGGTACATCATCAATTGTAGGGAAAAATGAACTTGCTCTTCATGCAACAAAGGTGTTTTTTTCCACATGTGTAATGGAAATAGAATGGTAGCCACTTTTGATAAGTGATGTTTTTGGCTTGTTTGTTTTCCCTGCAGAAACAGTCCAACTCTTATGACATGTTCATGAGAGGAGAAGAAATACTGTCCGGAGCTCAAAGAATACATGATCCTCAGCTGCTAACAGAGAGAGCCCTACATCATGGAATTGGTAAACCACTTCAATGTATTTAGGAAAGTGATATATATTCTGAAAATAACTCATTTTAAACCCTTTAAAGACTCCTCAGAAACAGTCATTTGGTTAAGTCTTCATTTAACAGTAATTGCTTTTTTATCTTTTTAAAGCTAAATAAAGTGGTAAATTATGTTTGTTTTGTTTTTTTGTAGATTTGGAGAAAATTAAGGCATACATTGATTCCTTCCGCTTTGGAGCCCCTCCTCATGCTGGTGGAGGCATTGGTAATACATTCCTTTAATATTATGACAATAATATTCCCAACCCAGATTTCATTTGGCAATGTGTTCATTCATTCTAACTAAATTTCTTCATCATTAGACGACAACAAGTAAATTTTGTATCCTGTTATTGCATATACGTAAGTCCATAAGTGCTAAGTGTAATACAAATCTGAATTATAAGAATTTTTTTTAAATATGTTTTTATTCATTTCAGAGAAGGAGGGAGAGGGAGATAGAGATAGAAACATCAGTGATGAGAGAATTGTTGATCGGCTGCCTCCTACACTACCCCTAATGGGGATTGAGCCTGCAACCTAGGCATGTGCCCTGCCTGGGAATCGAACCATGACCTCTGAGCCATACCAGCTGGGCAAATTATAAGAACTTTTAAAGTGAATTATGACTAAATGAAAATTTTATTTCCAAAGAACAAAATGAACCGCTAACTTGTGGGTTCTAAAATATTGTAATAGCCCTGGCTGGTTTGGCTTAGTAGATAGAGCATCAGCCTGCAAACTGAAGGGTCCCGGTTCAATTCTGGTCAAGGGCACACGCCTAGGTTGCGGATTCAATCCCCAGTGTGGGGAGTGCAGGAGGCAGCCAATCAATGATTCTCTCTCATCATTGATATTTCTCTCTCTCTCCCTCTCCCTTCCTCTCTGAAATCAATAAAAATATATTAAAATATCCTATCTAATAAAAGAGTAATATACAAATTGACCATACCTCTGCTACACCCACAAGCCACGCCCACCCGCCAATCAGGAGCAAGTATGCAATTTAACCCAACCAAGATGGCTGCGGCCACGGAGCGAGCAGGAGGCTTGGGTTTCCCCAGCAATGGAGGAAGTCAAACTTCCCGCACACCCTGGCCGGCCCTGGCCTCCACTCAAGGCTACAAAGTTTCAATTATAGAAGATAAATAAATCCCAACAAAAATGGAAGCAGCCACGGAGCAAGCAGGAGGCTTGGGTTTCCCCAGCGATGGAGGAAGCCAAGCTTCCTTGCTGGCTCAGACCTCCGCTCAAGGCTACAAAGTTTCAATTATAGAAGATAAATAAATCCCAGATACCAGGGCCTCTGCTTGGGTTGCCGGGGTGTGTGGCCAGCCTGCAAACCACCACAGCCCCTCGCCCAGGCTGCCCCACACCCCAAGGGAACCCCCAACCTGATCCGGGACACCAGGGTAAACCAGCCGGCCACCACCCATGCACCAGGCCTCCATCCTATCTAATAAAAGAGTAATATGCAAATTGACCATCACTCCAACACACAAGATGGCTGCCCCCATGTGGTTAAAGATGGCTGCCCCCATGTGGACACAAGATGGCTGCCACAAGATGGCCAGCAGGTGAGGGCAGTTGGGAGGGACCAGGTCTGCAAGGGAGGGCAGTTGTGGGTGATTGGGCCAGCAGTGGAGGGCAGTTGGGAGGGACCAGGCCTGCAGGGGAGGGCAGTTAGGCGTGACCAGGCTGGCAGAGGAGGGAAGTTGGGGGTGACCAGGTCTGCAGGGAAGGGCAGTTGAGGGGGACCCAGGCCTGTAGGGGAGGGCAGTTAGGGGTGACCAGGCCTGCAGGGGAGGGCAGTTAGGGACAAACAGGCTGGCAGGGGAGCAGTTAGGCATCAATCAGGCTGGCAGGGGAGTGGTTAGGGGGTGATCAGGCTGGCAGGCAAAAGCAGTTAGGGGAAGTGAGGAAGGCAGGCAGGCGAGCAGTTGGGAGCAGTCCTGGATTGTGAGAGGGGTCCCAGATTGGAGAGGGTGCAGGCTGGGCTGAGGGACACACACCCCGTGCACGAATTTCGTGCACTGGGCCTCTAGTATATATATAAAAGCCTAAGCGACCATTGCAACCGAACGGACGACTGAACAGGCTGTGTGGGGCGACTAGGCTGGCAGGGGGGTCAGTAAGGGGCGACCAAACGACTGAGCAGCAGGCTGTGTGGGGCGACCAAACAACCAAGCAGCAGGCTGTGTGGGGCAACCAGGCTGGCGGGGGGGGGGGGGCAGTGAGGGGCGACCAGGCCGGTGGGGGGGCAGTTGGGGGCGACCAGGCTGGCGGGGGGGGGGGCAGTAAGGGACAACCAGACCAGCGGGGGGAAGTTAGGGGCAACCAGGCCGGTGGGGGGGGGGCAGTTGGGGGCAACCAGGCCGGCAGGGGGGCATTTGGGGGCTACTAGGCTGGCAGGGGGGCAGTTGGGGGTGACCAGGCCAGTGGGGGGGCCCAGTTAGGGGCGATCGGGCAGGCAGGCAGGTGAGCCGTTAGGAGCCAGTGGTTCCAGATTGTGAGAGGGATGTCCAACTGCATGGCAGTCAGACATGCCCTGAAGGGTCCCGGATTGGAGAGGGTGCAGCCTGGACTGAGGGAACCCCCCTCCCCCCGTGCACAAATTTTGTGCACCGGGCCTCTAGTATTGTAATAAAGTTCTAGCCATTCTTTTATCTTAATAGTTTGAAAGCAAAATGTCTTGTAAATGAAATGCCCTGTATTTTTCATCCATGAGTTCATTCAAATTAGCCCAAATTAAAGCTGTCCCTCAAATTAGCTCAGCTCAGATTGCTGCTAAGTGATTTGTTGAAATGTAACATTTCATTGACTTTCAGGACTATTTCTAGAGTATGTGTAACCTGCTGCTCTCTGATTTAAAATGAGTAAATGTTTAACTCACCTTTTGGATGTCCATATCAAAGACTTAAAAAGTAATTCTCAATTTATAGTTTTGTTGCATTTTTATTTGTTGTTTGGGGGTTTTAGTGAATATATAATATACTTACCCATAATTTCAAATTAAAAGGGCATAGAGGAGTGTGCATTCAACTCCCTATGCAAAGGTAGTCTTTGCATGTGCAAAAATACACACTTGTAAAAATAATTTTTTTATAAATTGTAGCATACTATATGTAAGTCATCCAGTACCTTGCATTTTCACTTACTATATTTTTATTAATTTTTTATCAATACCTCAAATGCTTTTTCATTCTTTATCACTACATAGACTCCATTGAAAGGATGCACTATAACCTTGTTAGCCAGCTTCCTAGGACATGTAGGTTGTTACTAGCCATTTGTTACTACATACAACACTACATTGAACATATAGTTTAAATCTCAGTGAGACATTTATGACTATTTTCTCTTAAGAGTATTCAGTAATGTTCAGTTAGTATAACATTACAAACTTTTGTTACTGATTTGGTAATGTATACTTTAATTTTACTTGTGAAAGGACATTTGAATGATAAAAATGATTAGTGTTAGATTACTTTAATACAAGGTTCAAATATATGTCTGCAGATGTTTTTTGGTAAGAAATAAGAATAAAAATGTTAATTCTCTTATTTATATTTCTGTTCTTAGAATTAAGTATATTCCTTTAAAATTAAAAGTTGTTATATAAGATTATTCTCTGACCTTGCCTTCTTTATGTGGTATATTAGTCTTCTTAGAGCTTTTATGAAATAGATAAATCAGATTGCACATAAATGTTTCATTTGCTAGTTTTGTTCTGTTTTTTAGATGGTACTTGGTCTTAATTCTTATCAGTAGTATAGTATTTAAGTCACAAGTCAAAGTCAGTCTCTTCTGTACTCAAAGAATTTAGTACAATAGTGTACTATAGAGTCTTTTATACTAGGAACTACCATGTTACATGTCTATCAAACTACAACGAATTTCTGGTACTTCCATTAATAAGCTTCCTTGAACAGGTTTATGACTTTTGTCTTATACTGATGACTTGGACTACATTAGAATCTGGTCTTATTTGAAACCATACAGGCTTATATAATAGGGTGGGGGGGATTTGTTTGTTTGAGCCATAAATTTTGGACATTTACATAGATTTTTTGTAGTTCACATTTCACAGAATCACATAGCTTAAGGATACCTCATTTTGTCCTTCTCACAAGCATCATCTCTATTTCTGAATCAGACCTAAAACATTCCATTTTAAATAAACTTGAAGTAGAAGTCATTTTCCTTCCTAACAAGGAAAATTATTTTGTTGATCAGCAATACTATGTTGGTAATTTTCAAAATGTAAGAACTTGAGAGGTTTTCAGAAAAGGATTTAATGTATATTTTGTTTTCCCTAGGATTGGAACGAGTGACTATGCTGTTTTTGGGATTGCACAATATTCGTCAGACCTCAATGTTCCCCCGTGATCCCAAACGACTCACTCCATAAAGAAAGTCATGCTTTATACTTTTTCAGTAACCTGCTATTGATCAGGCAGCACCTTGGGTACTTAAGATATGCAGTAGAATAAATGTCTTCTCTAAAGTGCCACTTTTGGACTAATTCAGTATAAGTTACTTTAAAAGAGAAGATTTTTATAACTTTGAACATGCTTCAGTAGGAAATGGTTGAACATTTTAATGAAAAATTCATATGATTACATTAAAAATTCATATTGCATTACTACAATGAATGTTAACAATTTTAACAGTTAAGGTTATAAATTTTCTCTTTATTATAGTTGCTGCAATATTAATGTCTTAAATTTTCCATATTTGAGTTTATTTTTTTAAATTCTGATAAGTATCTGAGATTTTAATAAATGTATAATTGTCATATTATGGAAAATTAGGTAGAAAGTATCAATTCTTAAAGTTGTGTCCAGAAATCATGTAAAAGCAGGTGAGAATACTGGTTAGAAAATATTCAATATAATATTGTATTAAATTGTTAAATTCTAAACCTGAATTGCAATAAATTTTAAAGC
The DNA here is from genome assembly GCF_963455305.1 of Plecotus auritus. Lineage (NCBI taxonomy): Eukaryota > Metazoa > Chordata > Mammalia > Chiroptera > Vespertilionidae > Plecotus > Plecotus auritus. Next base: position 80,617,759 of record NC_137776.1, read on the forward strand.
TAATTTATGGTTTTCTTTGTGTAACTTCACAGCAGTCAAATTTTATAACTAGCACTTGACATTTTAATTTGGGAATAGAAAAAATGTATAACTTGTTCATGTAAATGACCTAAAACAAATGAAAACTGATATGTTGACAACATCCTTTAACAGTAATAAACCCTAATTAATAGGCAAATCAACTGAACGCTATGATGCACACTGACCACCAGGGGGCAGATGCTCAACGCAGGAGCTGCCCCTAGTGGTCAGTGTGCTGCCACAGGGGGAGCGCCGCTCAGCCAGAAGCCAGGCTCGCGGCTGGCAAGCACAGCAGCAGAGGCGGGAGCCTCTCCTGCCTCCACGGTGGTGGTAAGGAGTGAGGGGTCCTGGACTGCAAGAGGTGTAGGCCAAGCTGAGGACGCGCGCGCGTTTGCGCACACACACACACAGTGTATGAATTTCATGCACCAGGCCTCTAGTGTATTCATAACAAGATATAAGTTCAGGTAGGTGTAAGGATAAAGCTCTTAAAGCTGAAAGATAGGATTGCTTAATAGTTTATTTCACATAAATTAAAAATTACTGCACAATTTTTTGTTTTTAACCAGTACTGGTATTTCGTGGATGTCACTAAAATGCACTCCCATTTTCCCTACAAAAAGAAATTTCTGTGTAAGAATTACAATTAGAAACAGTTTCTCTCTAGATAATTAAATATGTTGATACTAATGTTTATAGTGAATCACATGGAATGGACAGGAACAAACATTGTAACTCAAATATTTTTCTACAGGAAAAGAAAACAATACAGAAATGTAGGACTTTATCCCTGGACCATAAATACTTGCTTATTATTTTTGAAGGTTAATTTTTTTCATCATCTAGATTATGAGCTCTTTGAAAATAGAGACACAATTTTTATGTCTTTTACATTTTACCAGAGTATTGGAGTATAGTAGGCACCCCACTAGTGTTTAATAGCCCTGGCAGGTTTGGCTCAGTGGATAGAGCATCGGCCTGCGGACTGAAGGGTCCCGGGTTTGATTCCAGTCAGGGGCACATGCCTGGGTTGCGGGCTCGGTCCCCAGTGGAGGGGTGTGCAGGAAGCAGCCGAAGGATGGTTCTCTCTCATCATTGATGTTTCTGTCTCTCCCTCTCCCTTCCTCTCTGAAATCAAATCAAAAATATTTTTAAAAAACATAGTGTTTAATAAATTTAAGCCACACAAGAATAAAATGCACTACCATTCATCTTTTTCTATATTGTGTAATCCCCCCGGCCCTAAACTCTATAATAATAAATGCGTAATATACTAATTAGACAAGACAACCGAATGACCTTCCAGATGAAGCCAGGGCTGTGAGGGCCAAGCCCCTTGCATGAATTTCATGCATTAGGCCTCTAGTAGTATAATAAAATCGCCCTAGCCCTAGCTGGTTTCGCTCAGTGGATAGAGCATCTGCCTGCAGACTGAAGGGTCCCGGGTTTGATTCTGGTCAAGGGCACATGCCCAGGTTGCAGGCTCAATCCCCAGAAGGGGATATGCAGGAGGCAACCAACTGATGTGTTTCTCTCACATTGATATTTCTGTCTTTCCCTCTGTCTTCCACTATCTCTAAAAATCAATGGGACAGTATCCTCGAGGGAGTATTAAAAACACACACACAAAACTCAAATGAACAAAAATGGTATATCCCTTCATTTTTTGGTATTTTTTCTTTAATTATAAAACATACTGGATATTTTTTCTGCTAGCAGCATAGTTCAGGGTGCTGCTAAATATTCTACACTGCATAGGATAGCCCCTCACAAGTTATCTAGGCTAAAATGTCAAAACTGCCAAGGTTGAGAAACCCTGCTTCAGCGTGACCCAAACTAGTTATTTAAAAGAAATGCAGGGAGAGAGACAAAATGGCAGCGGAATAGATGGACGTGTCCTGAGCCTTGTCCTAGAGCAAATAGAGGGAGCAGCTGAAATAAGTGGAATCCAGCCCGAATTGGCGAAGGAGGCACAGCTGGTGAGACAGTTTGCATCCAGGAAGGGCAGATATCCCCCCCGCCCCCCCATGAAGGTAAAATCAAAAATCTGGGCAGTAGAATCTGCCGGACCTCTGTGTCCAGAAGGTCAGGGAGAAATTACATGGCGCCAAGCCACGTCCCTGAGGATAGGCAAAGCGTCTGACTGAAAAAAAAAAAAAAGGGTCCACGGGACTGCGGGAGGTAGTGGATTTTAGACCTTGGAGTCTGGATTTGGGACCTGAGCTCAAAGGCAGCCCTAAAGAGCTGCCAGGCCGCGCAGTGCCAGCAAGAGAGGAACTTGCAGAGACGCAGTCCCTCCTCGCGCCTTTCTCCACTAAACCTAGTTCGTAGGACCTTTCGGATACAGACACTTACCTGTGGCTGAGGTGCAGAAGAAGGGGTGGAATCTGGGGAGAGTAGGCAGTGGACGGTCCAGGAAAGGGGGTAGCGAGTCTGGTGCTGAGTCATATCTAAGCCCCGGTTGCCATTTTCTCCTGAGAGATAGCCCTCCCTCCAGTCTCCAGGCAACCAATAAAGCCACACCCAGATCCCACCCTGAATAACACCATGGAATCTGAATACTCCCTGAGGCCATAGGATGTGCCCTAAAGAGAAATCTTTAGAAGCTAGGCACCTCAATTACAGGCTACACTGCCAGGGCCCTTCAGAGTGCTTCAGTGTGCCTCTCTGGCAAACTTACCACGGGTGCTCCTGTGAGCTGCCACTGGGAGTAAGCGCCTATCCACCACAGGTGCAGCAGCGAAAGCTGAGGCTGCCCACCCCATAACTACAGAACTCTGGGCACCACAGCCACGCCTTTCCAGAGTGCAGGCCCCCTGAGCCACATCACCCTGACAGACAGTCCCTTGGTGCCACTGTGAGTCCCCACTGGGCACGCGTGATTTCAATTAAGGGTGCAAGACAGCAAAAATTGGGATACTCACCTCCACTGCTGCTGACTTCTAGACACCGCAGTTGTGCCTCGCAAGCTCGCAGGCCTACATCAAGAGAACCCAAATAGCTCAAGGCGGGGGGAGGGGGGGGTGGGGAGGGCAGGCTACACTAGATTACCAAGCCCAGGAGAACTGAGAGATTACACCAGTAGCACCATCACCAAAAGAACCTGGGTAGCAAAGCAATTAAATCTACATTTAAAACATTACAGGAAAACATGGGGAGACAAAAAAGCAATCCCCAAAGGAAAGAAAAAGAGGAATCACCAGAAAGGGAGTTAAATGAAATTGAGGCTAGCAGCTTAACAGAGAAAGAATTCAGAGTAATGGTTATAAGGATGTTTAAACGGATGGATGACAAATACACACAACTCAATGAGAACTATAAGGAGCTGAATGAGAATGTCACCAACATGAAAAGAAACCAAGAGGAGATGAAGAACGACATAGCTGCAATAAAGAACACAATGGAAGGCCTAAACAGTAGACTAGAAGAAGCTGAGGACCGCATCAGCAAATTAGAAGACAAGGTAGGAAAAAACATAGAAACACAACAGCAACTGGAAAGAAGACTTAAAAAGCAAGAGGAGAGCCTAAGGGAGCTTTGGGACAACACAAAACGAAACAATATTCGAATAATAAGGATACCAGAAGGAGAGGAAGAGAAGCAAAGAATAGAAAACCTGTTTGAAGAAATAATGACAGAAAACTTCCCTGATATTGGCAAGAAAAAACTATGCAAGTCCAAGAAGTACATAGAGTCCCAAACAAGTTGAACCCCAAAAGACCGACACCAAGACACATCATAATTAAACTGGCAAATACTAACGACAAAGTAAGAATCTTAAAGGTTGCCAGAGAGAGACAGAAAGTTACCTACAAGGGATCTCCTATTAGAGTATCAACTGATTTCTCAAGAGAAACACACCAGGCCAGAAGGGAATGGAATGAAATATACAAAGTGATGCAAAGCAAAGGTCTGAATCCAAGAATACTATACCCAACAAGGCTATCATTCAAAATTGAAGGTGGAATCAGGAGCTTCACAGACAAAAAAGGGCTAAGAGAGTTTATCACTACCAAGCCAGCAATGCAAGAGATGCTAAAGGGACTGCTATAAAAAGAAGAAAGAGAAAGGCAAGAAGAAACACAAACACTAAGGAAAAATATGACAACAAACATGTACTTGTCAATAATAACATCAAATGTAAATAGATTAAATGCACCAATCAAAAGACATAGGGTAGCTGAATGGATAAGAAAACATGACCCATATATTTGCTGTCTACAAGAGACCCACCTCAGAGCAAAAGATTCACACAGATTGAGAGTGAAGGAATGGAAAAACATTTTTCAGGCAAATGGAAATGAGAAAAAAGCTGGGGTTGCGATACTTATATCTGATAAAATAGAACTCAAAGTAAAGGCCATAACAAGAGATAAGGAAGGCCACTACATAATACTAAAGGGAGCAATTCAACAAGAAGATATAACTCTGGTAAACATATATGCACCCAATGTAGAAGCACCCAAATACATAAAAAATCTCCTGGAAGATATCAAGGGAGAGATCAACAACAATACAATCATAGTAGGAGACTTTAATACACCACTGACATCACTGGATAAATCCTCTACACAAAAAATCAGCAAAGAAACAGCAATTCTAAATGACGCACTAGATAAGATGGACCTAATTGACATCTTCAGAGCATTTCACCCCAAAGCCACAGAATATACATTCTTCTCAAGTGCACATGTGACATTTTCAAAAATAGACCACATATTGGGTCACAAGCAAAAGTCTCCCCAAATTCAAAAAGATTGAAATCATATCAAGCATTTTGTCAGACCACAATGGCATAATATTAGAAATAAACTACAATAAAAACATTCCAAAAAATTCAAACACTTGGAAGCTGAATAGCATGTTATTAAACAATGATTGGGTTATCAATGAGATCAAAGAAGAAATTAAAAACATCCTGGAGACTAATGACAATAAAAACACAACAATCCAAAACCTATGGGACAGGTTTTGAAATCAGAAATGAAAAAGGTGAAATAACAACAGACCCCACAGAATACAAAGGTTTCTTAAAAAATACTATGAACAACTCTATTCTAACAAACTACACAACCTGGAGGAAATGGACACATTCCTAGAAAAATACAACCTTCCAAAACTCACTCAGGAAGATTCTAAAAATCTCAATAGGCTGATAACTATGGAAGAAATTGAAGCAGTCATCAAAAAGCTTCCAGCAAACAAAAGACGGCTTCACAGGGGAGTTTTACCAAACATTCAAGGAAGAACTAAAACCTATCCTCCTCAGACTATTCCAGAAAATTCAAGAGGAAGGAACACTTCCAAGCTCCTTGTATGAAGCCAGCATCATCCTAATACCAAAACCAGATAAAGATAACACAATGAAAGAGAATTACAGGCCAATATCCCTCATAAATATAGATGCCAAAATCCTCAACAAAATTCTAGCAAATCAAATCCAGCAGTACATCAGAAAGATCATATACCAAGACCAAGTAGGATTTATCCTGGGGATGCAAGGATGGTACAATATTTTCAAATCAATAAACGTGATACATCACATAAATTGAGAGATAGAAACCACATAGTCATATTAATTGATGCAGAAAAAGCCTTTGACAAAATCCAACACCCTTTCTTGTTAAAAACTCTCAGCAAGGTGGGAATACAAGGATCATACCTCAACATAATAAAGGCCATATATGACAAACCCACAGCCAACATCATACTCAATGGAAAAAAACTAAAACCATTTCCCCTAAGAACAGGAACAAGACAGGGATGCCGACTCTCACCACTCCTGTTCAATATAGTGCTGGAAGTATTAGCCATTGCGATCAGACAACAAGAAGAAATAAAAGGCATCCAAATTGGAAAAGAAGTAAAACTGTCCTTATTTGCAGATGACATGATACTGTACATTGAAAACCCTAAAGACTCCATCAAAAAATTACTAGACTTAATAAATGAATTCGGCAATGTAGCAGGATACAAAATTAATGCCAAGAAATCTATGGCATTTCTATACACCAATAATGAACTTACAGAAAGAGAGACTGAAAAAGCAATCCCATTTACCATCGCACCAAAAAAATTAAGATACCTAGGAATAAACTTAACTAAGGAGGTAAAAGACCTATACGCGGAAAACTACAGGACACTGAAAAAGGAGATAGAGGAAGATGTAAACAGATGGAAGAACATACCATGCTCATGGATTGGTAGAATCAACATCATCAAAATGTCCATACTACCCAAAGCAATCTATAAATTCAATGCACTTCCCATTAAAATACCAACGGCATATTTCACAGACCTAGAACGAACCTTCAAAAAATTCATCTGGAATAAAAAATGACCCTGAATAGCGGCAGCAATCCTGAGAAAGAAGAACAAAGTAGGTGGGATCTCAATACCAGATATCAAGCTGTATTACAAGGCCACTGTTCTTAAAACAGCCTGGTACTGCCACAAGAAAAGACATCATATAGATCAATGGAATAGAATAGAGAACCCAGAAATTGACCCAAATCACTATGCTCATTTAATATTTGACAAAGGAGGCACGAACATACAATGGAGTCAAGACAGTCTCTTCAACAAATGGTGTTGGGAAAATTGGACAGATACTTGCAAAAAAAATGAAGCTGATCACCAACTTACACCACACACAAAAATAAACTCAAAATGAATAAAGGACTTAAACATAAGACGGGAAAACATAAAAATACTAGAGGAATCCACAGGAATAAAAATCTCAGACATATGCCGAAGGAACTTCTTCACTGATACTGCCCCTAGGGCAATGGAAACTAAAGAGAAAATAAACAAATGGGACTACATCAAAATAAAAAGCTTTTGCACAGCAAAGGAAACCATCAATAAAACAACAAGAAAGCTCACTGCAGCTCTAGCTGGTTTGACTCAGTGGATAGAGCGTCGGCCTGCGGACTGAAGGGTCCCAGGTTCGATTCCAGTCAAGGGCATGTACCTTGGTTGCACGCACATCCCCAGTAGGGGGTGTGCAGGAGGCGGCTGATCGATGTTTCTCTCTCATCGATGTTTCTAACTTTCTATCCCTCTCCCTTCCTGTCTGTAAAAATCAATGAAATATATTAAAAAAAAAAAAAAAAAAAAAGCTCACTGCATGGGAGAACACATTTGCCAATGATATCAACGATAAGGGTTTAATCTCCAACATTTACAGAGAACTCATACAACTTAACAAAAAGAAGATAAACAACCCAATCAAAAAATGGGCAACTGATCTAAATAGACACATTTCAAAAGAAGACAGAAGGAAGGCCAAGAGACATATGAAAACCTGCTCAAGGTCACTAATCATCAGAGAGATGCAAACAAGACAACAATGCGGTACCATCTCACACCTGTCAGAATGGCTACCAACAAATCAACAAACGACAAGTGTTGGCGAGGATGCGGAGAAAAAGGAACTCTTTTGCACTGCTGGTGGGAATGCAGACTAGTGCAGCCACTGTGGAGAACAGTATGGAGTTTCCTCAAAAAACTAAAAATGGAACTCCCATTTGACCCAGTGATCCCACTTCTAGGAATATACACCAAGAAACTAGAAACATGAATCAGAAAGGATATATGCACCCCTATGTTCATAGCAGCACAATTCAGCCTAAATGCCCATCAGCAGATGAGTGGATTAAAAAACTGTGGTATATCTACACAATGGAATACTACGCTGCAGTAAAAAAGGAGTTCTTACCATTTGCAACAACATGGATGGAGATGGAGAGTATTATGTTAAGTGAAATAAGCCAGGCAGAGAAAGATAAATATCACATGATCTCACTCATTTGTGGAATATAATGAATGGCATAGACTGATAAACAAGAACAGATCCAGAGACTGAGAAACGTCGATCAGCACGTCATACCTCAGGGAAGGTAGGGGAGGGTGGGGGTAAGGTGGAGAGATCAACCAAGGGACTTGTGTGCCTAATCAATGGACACAGACAACAAGGGGGTGGGGCATAAGTGGGGGGTGGGGGGTTATGGGGGAATAAGAACACATATGTAAAAAATTAAAATTAAAATTAAAATTAAATAAATTATAAAAAAAATAAAATAAAAATAAAATATTAAATCTAATCCAGCCCTGATGGGTTTGGCTCAGTGGATAGAGCGTCGGCCTGAGGACTGAAGGGTCCCGGGTTCGATTCCAGTCAAGGGCATGTACCTTGGTTTCGGGCACATCCCCAGTAGGGGGTGTGCAGGAGGCAGCTGATCAATGTTTCTCTCTCATTGATGTTTCTAACTCTCTATCCCTCTCCCTTCCTCTCTGTAAAAAAAATCAATAAAATATATTTTTTAAAAAAAATCTAATCCATACTAGTGGTCACCATAACCTTAAGAGAAATTGTTTCATGTGACAAAGATTTTTAAATGAAATTCTCTGTAGCCCAAAAATTATTTTGGAAGGAAACAAAGAGACGTTTCCTTCAAAAGTCGTAAGGATTGTAATTGAAAGTCAATATATTTGGCCCTTGAACTAAAGTAATTTGTGTTTTTGCCACTGTGACAAAGTTTATATAAAGTTACAAAAAGAAATTGACAGCCAGTTTGAAATTGAATTGCCATGGCCTAGAGCAAAGAATATCCTTACATGATATTATTCTACAATGTCATTATAATTTTAGATATTTTACAACAACATATTGTACAATTATCCCAAACAAACTTACAAACTAATTCTTTGAATGTTTGGCAGCAATTTTAAAAAAAGGACATGAAAGGATTTAATCCCTTTCAGAAGGAATTAAGGCACTGGGAAGGCACTTGAGCATTCATTCTATATTGGCCCCTCTTGCCTTTTGGTGCCAAGAGGGACCCTCTTTTCACAATCCAATTGCCCTCAGCTGTTGCCTGAGCTTTCTGTTCATGCTGAGCTTGAAGCCTCGTGGTGGCTGGTACCATGGATCTGTCTCTCGCCCAATCGTGTGAGCTGGGCCCTCCCTGGAGAAGAAACCTGAGTTCCCCAAGATATGTGATCAGTGCTGGGGCCCCGCCAGCAGGCCAGGGGATCCCAAGGCAGGTGCTGGGCGTGGAGGCCACGGGGGCATAGGCTACCAAGGAGACAGAACTGAACCTCACATCACCCTGCTTGGCCCCGGAGGATGGCTGGTTAGCCAGAGACGGGTAAGATTCCTTAGGGAAGGAACAACCTAAGACAGGCACAGTCGCAGAGGGGCCATCAGGAGAGAACTTGGGGGTCAACAGAGGTGGGGCACAGACCCTCACCCCCCCAACCTTGCAGGGGCCTGAACCCTCACCCCGTCTGAGGAAGGTCTCCTGCCCTCATGGCTGCTTTGCTTCCCATGCCCAGCTCAGATCGGGACACAGGTGACAGTGACTTGGCCCAGCTCAGATTGGGACCCAGGTAACAGAGACTTGGCCGACAGGGGCTGCCCTATATCTAAATCCAGCCTAGCACCAGGAATGCTCACAGCCTACTCAAGAATGCAAATAATCTTTTCCACTAATATTTACAAGGTAAACTAAGATTGTTGGTAGAGTATTAAATTTGACAGTAAAATAATAATCAAGTTTTCAGATTAATTTAAATAGACTAATTGAAATAAGTGAATATTCAAGAAAATTTAATTTTACTGGACAAAAAGCTGTTCCTAATGTGGTAACTAAAATTTCTATTGGTAGTTCATCTCATGGTAAAATTCCTGAACATGCAATGAAACTAAAGCAGTCATATTTTTGTCAAAAAATTAAAATTTAAAGTCATCAAGACTGCATTATAAAAGTTACAAAAGCCTCCATTAATCAAAAAAGGGGGGATAGTAGGGTAATATCATGTAAGGAAAAATATCCTATAAGTAAATTACATCTAGAAAACTTTTACTTTACAAAATTAGTTTTCATTTGTAATGCTAACAGCAAGATACCCATGAAAAACACACATGGTGTCTAAATAAGACAAAGGAAAATCGTTTGGGCAAAAATAAAAAGGATCCCAAATCAATTCTATAGACAAGATTCCTTTATTAACTTTTGGTCGAGAATATGTTTGTATATTTTCAGAAAACAACTCCAAGACTATGTGGATTCCTGCAACAAAGAGGAATTGACAGGTCTGCTTCAACCACGAAGACAAGAGGAGAAAGTCCAGAGATGGGAGACGCTGATGACACCTTGCCACACTAGCAGTCAGCAGCTGTGCGACGCAGCAGGTTGCCTAGGACCAAACCAGAGAGGGTCGGACCTGCATTGCCCCCATGTCCCACCATCCAGATATCATTGCTGACATGTACACATAAGGAACTGTTTGACATTGAAACGGGGACTCAGAACTGTTGGACATGGAAATTGGGACTCAAACATTTTTTGTTATTATATGTTTATTTCTAGTCTGCAGAGGCAAGATTTTTTAAAGGAAAGAAATGGGGAAAAAATAGATACAGAGGCAACGAAGCATTGAACAGACTGTCAAACTACAGTGGGAAGGCAGGGGAGGCTGGTGGGGGGCAGGGCTGTAAGAGATCAACTGAAGGACTTGTATGCATGCATATAAGCATAACCAATGGATACAAGACACTGCGGTGGGGGGGTAGGTAAAGGCATGTATTGGGGGGTAGGGGAGGCCCGGGGGAGGTCAATAGGGGGGAAAAAAAAAAGGAGACATATGTACCACTATTTGTAATACTTTAAACCAGGGGTCCTCAAACTTTTTAAACAGGGGGCCAGTTCACTGTCCCTCAGACCATTGGAGGGCCAGACCATAGTTTAAAAAAAGAACTATGAACAAATTCCTATGCGTACTGCGGGCCTGGGACCCGTCGGCTGCTAAGCAGGACAGGCAGCGGCACCCAGCGGGCCTTAAACAATAATAAAAAAAACAAAACATACTGGTATTCTTTAATATCTTTCAAAATTGCTTTTTAACTTTTAGTTTACACTTAGAATACCTTACAATATTTTTCATTGGGAATGGGAATTTTTCAATTATATTTTTAAGTTGTTTGTTAGTAAGGCATGAGAACATTATCAGTTATCAGGTTTTGTTTGTATTTATTTAAATCTTTATTGTTGAAAGTATTACATGTCCCCTTTCTTCCCCCATTGACCCTCTCCACCAGCCCCCACCCCCTGCCCCAGGCCTTCATCACTCTATTGTCTGTGTCCATGGGTTATGCATATATACATACATTCAAGATCTTTGGTTGATTACCTCCCACCCACCCAGCCTCCTCCACTTTTCCTCTGAGATTCTGCACTCTGTTCCATGCTTCCATGTCTCTGAATCCTCTCTATTCATCTGTTTATTTTGTTACTTAGATTCCTCATATCAGTGAGATCATATGATACTTGTGTTTCTCTGACTGGCTTATTTCACTTAGCACGATACTCTCCAGGTCTCTCCAGGCTGTCTCAAAGGGTAAGAGAGTCTTCTTTTTTATGCTGCATAGTATTCCATGGTATAAATGTCCCACAGCTTTTTTATCCATGCATCTACTGATGGGCACATGGGATATTTCCAGATCTTAGCTATTGTAAATTGTGCTGCTATGAACATAGGGGTGCATACATTCTTTCTGATTGGTGTTCCAGGTTTCTTAGGATATATTCCTAGAAATGGGATCACTAGGTCAAATGGCAGTTCCATATTTAATTTTTTAAGGAAACTCCATACTGTTTTTCATAATGGCTGCACCAGTCTGCATTCCCACCAGCAGTACATTAGGGTTACCTTTTCTCCGCATCCTCTCTAGCACTTGTCATTTGATTTGTTGATGGTAGCCATTCTAACAGGTGTGAGGTGATACCTCATTGTTTTAATTTGCATCTCTCTGATAGGTGACTTCGAGCATTTTTTCATATGGCTCTTGGCCATCTGTATATCCACTTTGGAGAAATGTCTATTTAGGTCCTTTGTCCGTTTTTTTTTTTTTTTTTTTTTTTTTATTGGATTGTCTTCCTTTTGTTAAGTTGTATGAGTTTCTTATATATTTTGGATATTAACCCTTTATTAGATGTGTCATTGCCAAATATGCTCTCCCATATAGTGGGCTCCCTTTTCGTTTTGTTGATGGTTTCTTTTGCTGTGCAGAAGCTTTTTATTTTTTTTATTTTTTTTAAATATATTTTTTTGATTTTTTTACAGAGAGGAAGGGAGAAGGATAGAAAGCTAGAAACATCAATCAGCTGCCTTCTGCACACCACCCCCCACTGGGGATGTGCCCGCAACCAAGGTACATGCCCTTGACCGGAATCGAACCCGGCACCCTTCAGTCCGCAGGCCGACGATCTATCCACTGAGCCAAACCGTTACGGCAGAAGCTTTTTATTTTGATGTAGGTCCCATTTGTTTATTTTCTCCTTTGTTTCCTTTGCCCTTAGGAGATTTATCCATAAACACATTGCTACAAGAGATGTCTGAGATTTTGCTGCCTATGGTTTCTTCTAGAATTTTTATGATTTTCCCGACCTATGTTTGAGTCTTTTATCCACTTTGAGTTTATTGTTGTGTATGGTGTAAGTTGGTGATCTAGTTTCACTTTTTTGCATTTATCTGTCCAATTTTCCCAACATCATTTATTGAAGAGACTGTCAGAATTTGAATCCTGTTTGTTTGTCTTGTTTTGTTTGTTCTAGTTTTATCAGTTGCTGAAATCAGACAGTTTCGGAACTATTTCTCCCTGTAATTCTATAAATTTTTGATTCATGTATTTTGAAACTTTATTAGTAGGCATGTACACTTACGATTGTTAAGTCTCCCTGATGACTTGGCCATTGCATCTGATGAAACCCCCCTTTGTAACTCTGGTAATGCTCTCTTGAAATCTGGTTTATCTGATCATAATATAGATCTTCCCATCTTCTTGTGCAGGTTATATCTTTTAACCTCATTCACCTTTAGCCCATCTGTGTCTTTATTTTGAGTGAGTTTCTTATTTTGAGACAGCATATAATTGGGTCTTATTTATCCATTCTGACCATTTCTACATTTTAATTGGAGAGTTTATTCCAAAAGATTTCATGTAGTTATTTATATGGTTATATTTGTATCACTTTATTATTTCCTATTTGCCTCCTCTGGTTTTTTTTTCTTCTTCTTCATTTTTGCTTGCCTGTCTTTTTTTTAAGTGACTAAATATTTTTTAGAATTTTATTTTAGTTTTCCAATTGGCATTTGAACTAAACTTCTTTGAAATATTTTTATGCTTGCTCTCAAGATTGTAGTTAATAATGCACTTAACTTTTACAGTTCACTTATAGGTGTTAATTTTATATTTAAGGATTTTATATATGTTTATAACCATAATTTTCCTTTTTCTTTTTTTCTCTTCCTATTTGGATATCTCATTTCCAGCCTGGTTGGTTGATTGGTTGGTTGGTTGGTTGGTTTTATATTAGAGAGAAACATCAATTTGTTGTCCTACTTATTTATGCATGTACTGGTTGCTTATATGTGCCCTGACCAGGGATTGAACCCACAACTTGAGCGTATCGGGACAACTTTCTAACCAACTGAGCTACCTGGCCAGGGTCTACCAGCCTGGTTTTTGAAATAGTTTGTTTGAGACAGAGAAAACTTTATATTTAATGGGATAATGTTTATAGTATTCTCTAATGTTTTTAAAATAATCTCAACTTTTTTTAGCTTTTGATCCTTTCTGTTCTTTATTTTTTAGTTCATAAATTTATGCTCTTCCCGGTTTCTTTAAGGTTTTTTTCCTAGTTTGCTAAGTTTTAGTTTTCTTTTTTATTGTCATAGTTAATGAAATATATACTGACTTTTATCAAGTTTTGTGCTCACCATTGTTTCTTATATCTGTATATTTCCATCTGGGTTCACTTTCCTTCTTACTTAAGTACCTCCTTTAATGTTTCTTTAAGTTAGGATCTGTTAGTTATAAACTCTAAAGTGTCCTGTACTCTTGAATAATAGTTTGGCTCATGATAAAATTCTAGGTTAGCAATTATTTTCACGTAGCACTTTGAAATATTATACCATTAAATTCTCTTTGTTGCCTATGAGCAATTTGCTGTCAGTATAGTTGTTTTTTATTTGTAGATAATCTGGCCTCTTTCCATGGAAGCTTTTAAGTTGCCTCTTTATCTTTGATATTCTACCAATTCTTTGTAATCTGTTCAACAGTTACCTTGCTTATTCAGCCTACTTTTGGTCTAGGAGTCACATTTGTTTTCAATTATGGAAAATTATCTGCAAGTATTTCTTCAAATATTGCTTCTTTACCATTTTTTCCCTCTCTCTCTCTCTTTTTAACTCCAAATAGCTAAATTTGGGTTTCTAACTATTTATGTCTCATCCCAAAATTTCTACTTCTTTATTCTTACATTCTTTGGTGGCAGTTATGCCATCATTTATGCCTTTTGATAAATTCTTTATCATACTGTCCTACAAAATATGTTTGCCTATGTCTTATTTTATTTTTGTCCATTCTTGACATGTGTTCATATAGAAGGGATTATCACATGTAAATTCATTTGACCATCTTGAAAAATTATAATATGGAAGAAAATAATATTTAAATAATAAGTAGATGCTATCTCCTAGCATAGTAGTTTTCAAGCTAAGTTGTGGATATTTGCAATGGCTACGGGTGGTAGGCGTCATAGGAAGTTCTCTCTTTGCCTATTGCCTGGAACAACCAGAGTTCTGCTAGGGTAGTCAGATTCGTATTGGGGGCTCTGTCATGGATCATCTCTTGTATTGCATAACTTCCTGCATTTCAGGTTTTTTCCTATTTCTCTTTCACATATTTCTAATAAGAGCATTTCTGAAATAAAACTTTAACTCAAGCTGAAGCATGTTTAAGACTTTAAAAAAAACATTTTCCTTTAAGTGAATGTTTGCAAAGTTATACCTTTCATACACTCTTCAAATCATTGTTTGTTTGTACCTTGATCAATTAAAATGAGGCACCAGACTCTTAATTATTACCCAGAATTATTGTTGCTGTTTTTCATAGATTAAGATGCCATTGTGTCCCTAGAGCGAATAAATGTTCTAATTTCAACATCAGCAATCTTTTAAGGAACTCTTTTTACAAATAACTTTTTAAAGGCTTATCTCTTCAAGATGTTCATCTTCCCTGGCAATTCAGTTGAAACACCAGTGAGATATCAAACTGGCAATGGTGATAAACATGCTTATTGTTTGCAACAAGATGGAGAGTTGGGAACTTTGAGGTACTATTGTAGAATATAAACTGGTTCTTAGCCAGCCTTTCTGGAAACAGGTTAGCAATATGTATCAAAATGTGAATGTACATAGGCTTTGACCCCACAAACCTTCACTCTGAGAATTTATCCTAAGAATACAGGTGCACAAAATGATGTTATAAGGGTATTTATTGCAGTAGTGCTTATACTAGTGAAAAAATTGGAAACAACCTAAATTTCCATGAATAGGGCATTAAATAATACTTTATCCATATTATAGGATGTTAATTATTGAAAAGCATAATATAGGCAGTCATTCTTTTGCATAATTGTGGAGGACTCTAAAAATGACCATATAGCCCTAGTCAGTTTGGCTCAGTGGATAGAGCGTCGGCCTGCAGACTGAAAGTTCCTGGGTTTGATTCCAATCAAGGGCACATGCCCAGGTTGCGGGCTCGATCCCTAGTGGGGGGTGTGCAGGAGGCAGCCAATCAATGGTTCTCTCTCATCATTGATGTTTCTCTCTCTCTTCCTCTCTGAAATCAATAAAAATATATTTAAAAAAATAAAAATGACCATATAAACCAAAACTGTGCAAACTAATGTTAGTAATTAAAGGCTAAAGAAACAAGTTACTGTTAAACATTGAAGGAAGAACCTGCCATTGTTCCACATATGGGTGATGCTGTTTACCTTCCTGTGTTGAGCCTATGTCTTCATAAGCTTTTTAGCAAGTATATGTGGAACACTTCTGTTTCAGGGTCAAGACAGAATCAGAGGCCATGAATACTGACAACAAATTAGTCTGTTTTATTCTGTCTTTTTTCATGACTATATCTACTGCCTCGTCTTGATTTATAAGCAAAACCTAGAAAACCTACAAAAATGTGTTTTGTGGGTTATCTAGGAAAAATACAAAAAATATTGCTGTTATTTTTGGTTAAGAAAGTCAATTTTGTACAGTTTATTTCGATGTAAATAAACTGAATTTGTTTTAAAAAATAGTTAAAGGTGAAAAATACGATTGTTCTGTGACCTTTAAAATTTGTCAAACATTAAAAATTCTCTTAATATTGGTTATAATTTTATAGGGAAATAAATAATAAAACTAATAATTATTTAGTACATTATAATTTAAAACAGAAGCATTGTGAATTAAAGTGCCTTATTGCTTTGTAAAAAAAAAAAAAAAAAAGTCAGCCAAAAGAAATGTAAACAGTGCTTTGATTCCCTTCTTGTCTCATAACTTTCAGTATGGAGGGACCATCTCTCCTGTTCTTTGGTGAATTGTCATACTCTCCCTAAGTTCGTTCATAACAGCTTCTAACACTTTATCCTTTTTACCTGGAATATCATGAAATATCTCCAAGCGTTCCTTCAATGTAAAGTTTTTTTGCTTTTGTCAGTTCCTCTGAAATATTACTTGTTTATGTCAATAAGTTCATCTTTACTAAGTTCCTCTGGCTGCACATCTGGAGTTTCTCAAACATTGGCAATATAAACACTCCCACAGCCAGCTATTCTATAACTCCGTTTACTACTACATTTGATTCAAATGTCATGTATGGAGTTACCACTTTCTGTTTCTTTTCTGAACTTTAATCTGTAGGCAAATTTCTTCTTTCAATTATCTGTTTTTGTAACAGGTGAGTCCATCTTCATCAGTGGAAGACAAAGAGGCAACACAACTACACACTTTGCTGTCTGTGAACTGAATATGTGCAGTGACCAATCACTGACAGACTTGGGAAGAAGTGACATGATTGGTCAGTGATCATTATGAACATCTGTTATTTACTGAGTCATCTGTGGACTGAAGAGTTAGCAGTGAAGTTTGTACAATTATTCCGTTAATATACCAATTTGTTAGGGGAATGGTGTAATTTAACAAAACTGTGATAACTGGAAGTTATACTTATCAGAACCATGCAAAACCAGGACTGCACATATGTATATTCATTGTCATCGAAAGCTCTTCATGTGAACTGAACATTCTCTTTTCCCCCTTCACCTCCCCACTCACTGCCCTTTTCCGCTTTGCTTGTGCCCTGGGAGGCTAACCTCATGGACTACATCATCCAGGACCCTTCCCAGTGGCTTCTAATTGGGTTTGTCATTGGAAGACACCACGAGGAGATCAGATGAAGTGAGAAGAGAAAGGTCAGGTTAGTTATTTTCCTTCTCTGCTGGGCCACATTTTGGGCCTGGCTTTTTCCCAGGTCCCAGGTACTGCTCCCTCTTTGTCCCTTCAGGCCTAGAGATGGTAATAGCTTCACAAAGTTGCTAGCTCCAGGGTGCTTCACCACCCAAAGCTTCCTAAACCTTTGTTTAGTTCTTCTCCACGAAACTCTCTTCAAGCATACTTCTCCTGAGTGTGCCATGCTTCCCACCAGGATCCTCACCTAGCTACCAGGCCACACTGTTCATGGTAAATCATGTGTACATATCCAAACAAGTGCATGTACTCAGAGTTCTGAAAGGAGATAAGTAGTAACATTACTTTTAACACTTTGCATTTTTCCTATCTGCTTTTAAAAATAACAAAAAATATATAAGGGAAAGAAAAAAATTAATTTTATATATTGAAGGATCATTTTAGCTTCAAAGTAGTTATTTTTCTTTTTTTTTAATGCATGACATTCTTTTTATTTATTTGTTTTATTGTTCAAAGTATTACAAATAGTAGTACATATGTCTTCTTTTTTTCCCCATTGACCTTCCCCCAGCCTCCCCTACCCGCCCCCGCACATGCCCTCACCACCACCCCCAGTGTCTTGTGTCCATTGGTTATGCTTATATGTATGCATACAAGTCCTTCAGTTGATCTCTTACCCGCCCCACCCAACACTCCCCAGCCTTCCCGCTGTAATTTGACAGTCTGTTCGATGTTTCACTGCCTCTGTATCTATCTTTTTGTTCATCAGGTTATAATGTTCTTTATTTTCCATAAATGAGTGAGATCATATGGTATTTTTCTTTCATTGCCTGGCTTATTTCATTTAACATAATGCTCTCCAGGTCCATCCATACTGCTGCAAATGGTAAGAATTCCTTCTTTTTTATAGCTTCTTTTTTTATTCTATTGTGTAGACGTACCACAGTTTTCTAATCCACTCATCTGCTGATGGGCATTTAGACTGTTTCCAAATCTTAGCTATTATAAATTGTGTGGCTATGAACATGGGGGTACGTATATCCTTTCTGATTGGTGTTTCTAGTTTCTTGGGATATAGTCCTAGAAGTGGGATTACTGGGTCAGATGGCAGTTCCATTTTTAATTTTTTGAGGAAACTCCATACTGTTTTCCACAGTGGCTGCACCAGTCTGCATTCCCACCAGCAGTGAAGGAGAGTTCCTTTTTCTCCGCATCCTCTCCAGCGCTTGTTGTTTGTTGATTTGTTGATGATAGCCACTCTGACAAGTGTGAGGTGGTACCTCATTGTCATTTTGATTTGCATCTCTCAGATGATTAGTTACTTTGAGCATGTTTTCATGTGTCTCTTGGCTTTCTGAATGTCCTCTTTCGAAAAGTGTCTATTTAGGTCCTTTGCCCATTTTTTGATTGGGTTGTTTATCTTCCTTTTGTTAAGTTGTATGAATTCCCTGTAAATTTTAGATGTTAAACCCTTATCAGAGATAACATTGGCAAATACGTATGTTCTCCCATGCAGTGGGCTTTCTTGTTGTTTTGCTGATGGTTCAAAGTAGTTATTTTTCTAATTTAGCCAAATCTTTATAGTTCTCAAATTAATTACTTTTTAACATTCAGCCAGCCATATCTGATTGAGGGTCTTTAAAACTGTTCTAATAAAGAAGAGTTGATCATGCAGCAATTCCCATTAAGGAACTGCTGAAGAGAGACAAGTTTCAGGAATTAAATGAGATTAGTTGTCTGCTGTCTTAGAACATGCTGTATGCCCTAACAGATGCCTGCATCTGGGCTGTCGCTGGATCCAATTTAGGATAGCTAACATTTCCAATTGAAGAAAAACCACTGACATACAAAGATAGCTTCATTACTGCTCTGACTGGTTATCAATCAAAGCTCCACATATTCAACTTAATATTTCCTTCAGAACTAGACCTAATTGAAAATTCCACTTGTGAGAAGCATTAAAATGCTAACTGCAAAGTTCCTTTTTGTATTCTTATTGCTGTCACCAGAATATTTAACAAGGCGAGCAGATATGGACTTTGAAATACAAATTGGACTTTGAAAATGCTTTTGTGACTTTATTGTTTGAAATGCTTAAAGTGTTTTTTTTAATGTTAGTTCATGTCTTTTATTAATCCATATACAATTAATTGTCTTCCAGTTTGTTAAATCAATAGGTCAGATATTTGTCACAATAATACTCATCAAAGTAGCTGGCCATGAAATCTCCAGCACCACATTCTTCTGAAGGGCACTCCCAACCAAGGCGACCGACCTTGCCATTCTCCTGCCCTGCGGTATTTCAGGACCGCAGCCTAGCCATTTCCTCCCGGGCTTACTCTTCTTGGCGGCGGTGCAAGACTTCTCTTCCTTTCCTTAGCACCACCACGAAGTCTCAACAAAAGATGAAGAGTGGACTCCTTCTGGAATGTTCTAGTCAGACAAAGTACATCCCTCTCCCAGTTGCTTGCCAGCAAAGATCAGTCTTTGCTGACCAGGAGGAATTCCTTCCTTATCCTGGATATTGGCCTAAACATTTTCTGTTGTAGCCGAGGGTTCAGCCTCAGGAGTGATGATCTTCCCTGTAAGGGTTTTCACAAAAATCTGCCTCTTGGCGGTGTTTACACCACAGATGGTGGATGGGAAAAGCTGAAATGAAGGTTTGGTTGGTTGGTTGGTTGGTTTAGGGGTTTTTTGTTTTTGTTTTAATATTTTTAAATATATTTTTATTGATTTCACAGACGAAGGGAGAGAAAGAGAGAGAGATAGAAACATAAATGATGAGAGAGAATCATTAATCAGCTGCCTCCTGCACGTCCCCCATGGGATGGAGCCCACAACCTGGGCATGTACCCTTGACCAGAATCGAACCCGGGGGCCCTTCAGTCCGCAGGCCAATGCTCTATCCACTGAGCTAAACGAGCTAGGGCTGGTTTGTTTTAAGGTGGTAAGAAAGTAAAACATTTCTTGAGTGTTTTTTAAGAAACCTATCATAAGAGCACTCTAAAAGATCAGTTCACTGGAATTCCTTACCTTTGCTCTTACAGTTGCAAAATGCACTGTGGGTTAAAGAGAGATTTGCTTCACAACATTTTTAAAAATGCCCCACTTTTTGTGACATTCAAAAAGTATAATAATAATAAAATCCTACTTTATTTTTACTTTCCAAGTCTAGAATACATGGAACTAAAATTATTCAACAGAATACTGTGCTGACCTATGTACATGGAGTGCTGTCAGGTTTGAGTGGTTCCTGGGACGGGGGAGGCTCTTATTCAGGTCTAGACTGTGGTTCAAGCAGCGGAATTCACAGTTCTAATGGTATTAGTGGTAGAAAAAGGCGCCATGTGGAGTTTATAGGAGCCCCAACATAGACCCCTTAGCTCTGGAGCAAAGCTATGCCATCTGCATCAGAAAAGTGTACACCATTCAATAAATAGCCCCTGGCTTGCTACACGGTTCTGGTGGAGATAAAGCACCTGCCGGTAGGACATCAAGTGACCACACGGCCAGAGCTTCGCATTATGTGGTGAATTCTATCAGATCCACCAGATTTTAAGGGCCAAAAGCAATCCATCAAAAGACAGTGGTTAGTACATGTGGGGCTGGACAGGAATAGAAAAAAGGCTGCATAATCAGGACTCCCAAAGCCTCTTGTCATTACCCTGTTGCTTTGGTGCTTCTCGGCTTAAACTTATGGCCTGTGTTGGGGTGGAAGGGACAAAGGACACTCCCTTAGGACCAGCTGTAAAGTTGTGCTGCAGACCCTCTCAAAGAACCCTGCCAGCCCTAGCCGGTTTGGCTCAGCCTGCGGACCGAAGGGTCCCGGGTTCGATTCCAGTCAAGGGCACGTACCTCGGTTGCAGGCTTCTCCCCAGCCCAGGCCCTGGTCAAGGCATGTGCAGGAGGCAACCAATTGTGTTTCTTTCACAGTGATATTTCTCTCTGTCATTCCTTCTCTCTTCCACTTGCTCTAAAAGTCAATGGAAAAATATCCTTGGGTGAGGATTAAAAAAATAATAATAATTTCCTGTTGAAACACAATTTTTCTCCTAAAAATCACCCTCATTTTCATCAAAGAGCCAAATTAAGACCAATTTATTTACTGTATTAAGTCTAGTTACAATTTGGCCTGATTGTTTGCATAAACACAACAAGAATAATAGTTGATCACTTAGGCTATTTTTTTAAAAATATGCTTTGCTGGAATTTCATGAGAAAGTTTACTCCCAGGGCAAAGAAGGCAAGCCACACAGTTGCCACCAGGCTTTGCCTGCAATACCTACAGAATTGGGGTGCATTCCTCAAGTTGAAGTCCCCACAGGTGTCCTGAGGTTCCTTTCATGCCATCTCTCAGGAAAGTAACCTTTGTTCCTTACCTGGAAAAACCACCATGAACCATGTGACTAAGTAAGGTACTAGGCTCTTTATCCAAGGGGTTTATCGGCTTCAAAGTCAATCTTAATTCCTTAGAGCTTTGTGGTGACATCCAGAGTCCTAGCATGTCTCTCTGTCAGACATGACATTCCAGTAAAGTTTTGGTTAATAAAATCACAGTTGGAAACTGACTTACGTCCTGTTATGAAGAAATCAGATTCTTATTGGATTCATGCAAACAAACATTGCCATGCGAATAATAATACTCAGTAAGAGTTTCTAAATTTTCGCTGAAACCGGTTTGGCTCAGTGGATAGAGCGTCGGCCTTCGGACTGAAGGGTCCCGGGTTTGATTCCGGTCAAGGGCATGTACCTTGGTTGCGGGCATATCCCCAGTGGGAGGTGTGCAGGAGGCAGCTGATCGATGTTTCTCTCTCATCGATGTTTCTAGCTTTCTATCCCTCTCCTTTCCTCTCTGTAAAATACCAACAAAATATATTTTAAAAAAAAAAAGAGTTTCTAAATTTTGGAGGGGTCAGGTATGGAGAAAAATATAAATTCCTCAATATTGCTTATCAAAGTATAATTTACCAAATTGCTTTAAGAAAAGAAACAAGTTCCTTTGTGTCTGGGAAACAAGAAGGTCAAAAATCAGCAATGTTTTCAATAACAATTACAAAAACCATACAATTATTTTTAGCTCATTCAGTCCTATAATCAAATTCTGTTTCTCCTGATTTTTCTTGCCAGTATTTCTATAAATCCAGAGAACCTTTGCTTTCTACTGCAGCAACTCCTGGGCCTCCAACCACTTCAGTATAAAGTACCATTTTTTTTTTTCTTTACAAGGAGGGTGCTCTCCCCCCACCCCACACACACCCTCCGGCCCACCCCGCTGTTGCCACTTTGGCAGCCTATTCAAGGGTACTTCTGAAGCTCCGGCCCTCTAGGATAAATACTAGGGGAGTTTAAACGATTATTTCCCATATTTTTCTTTCTCAGTAGAAACCGAAGAGTAAACTAAGTCCCCCCAAAATAAGAAAGCAAGCAAAGAACATCAGTAACCAAGTTACATTATATACAGACAAGTACTCTCATTAGAAACCAAACAACAAAGAGACACAAAACAGCAATCAACAGAGACACTTCTTATATACGATATTGACAGGCAAGTACAACCCACAAACAAGAACTTCACACCGTTCGTTCCCAAACACTAATCTCCTCTTGTTCCCAGTTTAGAGGATATTTAAGAGTGAAGCCATAAATATAAGTGGACCAATCAGCCAGAATGCAGCCCAGAGGGCTGCCAGATGGGGTTGCCAGTGCATTTCCCATGCTTTTTGAGTTGACACCCACAAACAGAAACAGAAGGTACCTTAAATATGCCACTCTTGGCTTACAGTGCTTGAGACTTACAGATAATAGGTGCCCAAACAGAATGCGGATTCAACCAATAGCAAAGGTGACTGAGAACGTTTGTGAGCACCTAAGGAAAGTCCTGGAGTTAAATAACTCAGCAGCTGCTAAGGAGTTTCCACAGGTGCCGGAAAGAAGTTTCCCAAGTCCAGGCAACCCCGAAGGGTCTAACCTTAGGGCTCAGAGGAGGATGTCCCAGCCGAGTCGCCAAAATATGTTACCGGGAAACCCCTAGTTGGGCTCCGGCTGCCTGTTGCTGTGTCCAATACCGAAGGCAGGGTTAAGTCATATTAGGCGTTTATTGAGAAGGCTAGCCAACCAGGAAGACAGGGTGCTTACAAGCCTTCAAATCCTGTCTTCCCAGCAAGGTGTAGGGAACAGGATTATAAAAGGGAAAGGGGCTAGAGTGCTACATGCAGCCCTGGGGGTCCGCAGACATCGGCTATTGTAGTCATCAGGCGATGAGATGATGTTGATGAGATGCTGTTTTAACTCCTGGTGGGTTGGCCTGACCATGCTTATCAGTTCTACTTGCTGGATTCACAGCTGGGTCACCTCCTCAATTGCTTTGCACAAGCCTTGGGAAGGAAACTTAAGAAAAACTTAACCGCTTATTCACATAAGTATACGTGTTTGAAGACTTAAAATAATATGATTATTTTTCAGATTAATTCAGGTGCTCTATCTATCAGATTATAGGTACCCTCCTATCAAGAAGAGAAGTCCCTATAACTTCAGGCTGTAAAAACCAGTGGGGGAGGTAGCTGAGTGACATGGAGGCTGCTGGAGTCCCAGGCAGTTCCTCTTAAAGGGCCTATGCACAGACTTATACAGACTCACTCACTCTGAGCTCCAGCTCTGTGGCAACAGCTTGAAAGGATACAGGGAGGAATTAAATTGTCTGGCATCAGCCAGAATGCTGAACTTGGAGGCAGCTTTTTCCCAGAAGAAAGTACTGGGACTTCCCACACACACAGAGCTGACTAGCAGACACCATATCTGAGTCTCCATCAACCTGGTCCACACTGTTGGCCCAGCCCTGGTGATTCCCTGAGATCCCACCCCACCCAATTTGCAGGCCCACCTAAGATGTTTGCAGTATCTTTTCCATATGAATGGCCTGTTCTGGCTCAGGCTTCAGATTTTCCTAAAATCTCTCAAACAAGCTGCAGCTGGACTCAGTGTATCCCATATCTCTCTATAAGTGTCTACAGTCCTAGCAGTAACAGCAGCTTGCCAAGGTTCACAGCTTGGCCTCTCCTGGGCACCTCCTAGCCCAGTGGTCGGCAAACCGTGGCTCGCAAGCCGCATGCGGCTTGCGAGCCACGGTTTGCCGCTCTGTTGACTAATGAGTTTGCCGACCACTGTCATATACTACCCTTTACCTCTTTGCATACAATATGCCACAATTGCCTAATCCTCACAGCTTCCAACTACATGGTAACATTTAGTCTAGTCCAGTGGTTGGCAAACTCATTAGTCAACAGAGCGGCAAACCGCGGCTCACAAGCCGCATGTGGCTCACGAGCCGCGGTTTACCAAACACTGTCCTAGCCCAACACAAGTAGTAGCCATCTGCAGATTGCTCTGTAGCTCATGCTAGGTGATCCCAGGCAGGGCACAGGCAGTGGCTAACTTTGCACCTCCCAGGAGGCCCCAGAGCCAGTGCACCCAGTGGACAGCTTCAGATCATACCAGATTACAACTCTACACATCCACAAGTAACACACTCAAGGGGCAGACTCAGTGAGCACCAAAGCCCCACTGAAGCAAGCCCTGCTCCATAGGGTTGTCTCCTGCACAGCAGCTCTTCTGCTGAGTTGCAGCAGGTCCTCACAGCCAATTGGCCTGAGGGGTTAATTCTTCCCAGTGACACCAACAGCAATTAAGGCTCAACTACAACAGGACAGTACACACAGACTACACAGGAGCACATCTAGAGTGCCCAGTTCAGGTGACTGGGAAGACTGGGCCACTGGGCCCTAACAGGACATCTACTACACAAGGCCACTCAACCAATTCCAGGAGATATAGCAGCTCTACCTAATATATAGAAACAAACACAGGGAAGCAGCCAGAATGCAGAGACAAAGAAACATGTCACAAATGAAAGAACAGAAGAAATTTCCAGAAAAAGAAATGAAATGGAAGCAAGCAAACTGCTAGATGCAGAGTTCAAAACAATGGCCACAAGGATGCTCAAAAAACTTAATGAGAGTTTCAAGAAACTTAGTGAGAGTTTCAAATAAATTAGTGAGAACATCAAAAACATGAAAAAGGACCAGTCGGAAATGAAGGATACACTAACCGAAATGAAGAATAATTTACAGGGAATCAACAGCAGAGTAGAGGATGCCAAGAATCAAATCAGTGATTTGTAATATGAGAAAGCAAAAAACACCCAATCAGACGAACAAAAAAGAAAAAAAAAGAATTAAAAAATATGAAGATAGTGTAAGGAACCTCTAAGACAACTTCAAGGGTACCAGCATTCGCATTATGGGGGTGCCAAAAGGAGAAGAGAGAGATTAAGATATTGAAAACCTATTTGAAGAAATAATGACAGAAAACTTCCCCTACCTGGTGAAAGAATTAGACTTATAAGTCCAGGAAGCACAGAGTCCCAAACAAGAGAAACCCAAAGAGTCCCACACCAAGACACATCATAATTAAAATGCCAACAGTTAAAAACAAAGAGAGAAACTTTTTTTAAATTGATTTCAGAGAGGAAGGGAAAGGGAGAGAGAGAGAGAAACATCAATGATGAGAGAGAATCATTGATCAGCTACCTCCTGCATGCCCCCTACTGGGGATTGAGCCTGTAACCCAGGCATGTGCCCTTGACTGGAATAAAACCTGGGACCCTTCAGTCCACAGGCTGATGCTCTATCCACTGAGTCAAATCAGGTAGGGCCAAAGAGAGAATCTTAAAAGCAGTAGTTAGTTACCTACAAGGGAGCATGCATACTACTGTCAGCTGATTTCTCAACAGAAACTATGCAGGCCAGACGGGAGTGGCAAGAAATATTCAAAGTGATGAATAGCAAGGATCTACAACCAAGATTACTCTACCCAGCAAAGTTATCTTTTTGAATTAAAGGTCAGATAAAGAGCTTCACATACAAAAAAAAGCTAAAGGAGGGCCCAGCCGGCATGGCTCAGTGGTTGAGTGTTGACCTATGAACCCAGTTGGGGCACATGCCCAAATTGTGGGTTCAATCTCCAGTGTGGGGTGTGCAGGAGGCAGCCAATCAGTAATTCTCTCTCATCATTGATGTTTCTATCTCTCTATCCCTCCACCTTCCTCTCTGAAATCAATAAAAATATATATTTTAAAAAAGCTAAAGGAGTATCACCACCAACCAGTATTACATGAAGTGTTGAAGAATCTTCTTGAAGAAGAAGAAAAAGAAGAAGATAAAAAACATAGCACAATAAAATGGCAGTGAATGCATATCTATCAACAATTGAATCTAAAAATCAAAAAAAAATGAACAAGGAATCTAATGAAGAAAAGAAACTGATGAATAAAATAGAACTATAGGCATAGAAACATGGAATAGACTGATGAATCTCAGAAGGAAGGGGAGGAGGGGACAGTAAAAGACTAACTAAAGGACTTACATGCAGTCGCCCTTTCCTCTGCCCTTTTAAGGTTGACTCAGTGCCTTAAGAGGCTAACACAGAAGGGTAAAGTTAGTCTCCATAAAACCCAGAGAACAGATAGTAAAACTCCTCTTGGGATCCTGTCTGGTGTCACAGCAAAAAGAAAAGAAAAGAAAAAAAAAAACTTATATGCATATATGCATTACCCATGGACACAGACAATAGGGTGGTGAAGGTCTGGGGTGGGGTGGGATCTGGGTGAAAGAGGGCAATGGGGAGATAAAAAGGGAGGGGACATCTGTAATACTCTCAACAATAAAGATATAAAATAAATAAATAAATATATAAATAAATAAAATACGAATTTTCAGGCCTGGCCATAGGCTTTCCCTGGCAGGACTCACAGGGGTGAGCTGCCTTCTCCACACTAAGTGGATCACTGGAATTGATGGCAAACAGGGCCACTCCTTCCAACTCTTGAATCTCGGACCCTTGTATTCTACCTAACAGGCACCATGCATGTTACAATGGTTATTGATTTAGGGATACATACCACATCCTGGAGGTGATATCTCCAGTGGTCATACTCCTCACATATTTATGTTCATTCTTTCCTAAGACTCTTTTTCTGAGGCCCTGGGCAGAAGTCTTCTTCAGGTACCTCCAGTGAGACCTCCTTATAGAAGAGAGGAGAGAGAAACCTTGAAGATGAAGTTAATATACAAAGCAAGTGAATCTGAAAGGTGCAAGGGTGAGCTGTGGTTGATGCTGTTGTTACTGCTTGGGGTTACCAGCTGGGAGATGACAAGAAGAGGAGATGAGGAGACATTGGTTTTTGTCTTCTTGAGGGAGATTTCAATCAAGAGACAAAGCATAGAAAAGCAAGCAAGAATTTTTTATTGCAGCAAAAATAGGAGAGTGAAACAAGGAAGGGCATAGAAGAAGCAACAGGTGAACGTAGGCTGGGCTGCGTTCACTCACTGGGAAGTCAGAGAATAGGGGGCCTTGAAGACAGGTTCAGGGAGTTACCCTGGGACAAGCTGCTGCTGCCCATTGCTGCCCTGGTTGCAAGTCTTATGAGGTCCCTTACAAAGTTAGGGGATGCGTTCCTGTGGGGAAAAGAGAAGGGGAAGGGAATGTTCCCTGGAGGGACAGCACCCTGGGACTGAGCAGCTGCTGCCCATTGCTCCTCTGGTTGCAAGTCATATGCGGTCCCTTAGAGGTTAGGGGATACTTGTGGGGTGAGGGGGAACCTTCATTTTCAGGGGTTTTAAAGGCTGGGCATTTAGGGATTTAGGGGAGGTCTTAGGGGCGGATCAATAGAATATTCATCTGCTTTATGTTGATGTACCAAAATGAGATTTATTCTCGTCTGTCCTTGGGTGTGGTTGGCAAATAGCACTAATTGTATTTCTGTTGTCTCCCTGAGTAGGGTGATTTAAGCTATCTACCCTCTGGGGAGGAGTGCAAACCATTTACTCTCAAGTGTCCTTGGTTTAAGGAAGATAGGATTTACTAGGTGTCTGCAAACTGCTGTTTAACTATCTGTCATAGTTTCCCCATTCTGCTTGTCCTGGAATTTTTCTTTTCTAGCTTCTTACTATTCTATAACACTGTGATGTGCCACCCAGATACTCTCTTCAGGAGTTCATTGCCCACCACCCGCTGGGAGTGTTGGCTGTTGAAGGCTAAAAGCCATAGCCTCTGGGAATTGCCTTTGACCAAAATAAGCTGCTTCACTTAGTTACACTTCTTCCCCAAGGGCATCCCACATTCAATAACTGGTTGATGCGGGAGTCAAAGGTCCAGTCCCCATACCTTGATTTTCCCAGGTCAGCATTACCAGAATAACTATGCCAATTCTCCCCTGAGTATGCATCCCACTGGGGATCAAGCCTGCAACCAAGGTACATGCCCTTGACCGGAATTGAACCTGGGACCCTTTAGTCCACAGGCCTATGCTCTATCCACTGAGCCAAACCAGCTAGGGCTAGGCTCTTTTCGTTTTACCAGTTGGTGTACAGTTTACTTCCTCCAATTAGACAACTCAAGCAGGAGGTCTAAATCTTACTTGTTTTTCTCTTCCACAGAGCTTTACACTTACTGTTCAATTGATGTAAGTGGAATGATTTGAAGAATATTTAAAAAACCACCCAAACAGCCCTAACTGGTTTGGCTCAGTGGATGGAGCGTAGGCCTGTGGACTGAAGGGTCCCAGATTCGATTCTGGTCAAGGGCATGTACCTTGGTTGCGGGCACATCCCCAGTAGGAGGTGTGCAAGAGGCAGCTGATTGATGTTCCTCTCCCATCAATGTTTCTAATTCTCTATCCCTCTCCCTTCCTCTCTGTAAAAAATCTATAAAATATATTTAATAAATAAATAAATAAATAAACAAACAAACAAACAAACAAACCAAAAATCTATAAAATATATTAAACAAACAAACAAACAAACAAACAAACCAAACAAAGATCCGGCCTTGCTCTAGAAACCAAATTCCCCAGGGACCCGACCACACTGCGCAGGCGCAAAAGCTGAACTCCGGCTTCCTCCGGGTCTTTGCATTTGGCGCGAAATCCCCGCGACGTGGGCGGGGCTGGGGGAGAAGCCGTGCTCATTGGGCAGGCTTGGCGCGAAATCGCCGAGTTCCTGCGCCACGATTGGCTCCGGCCGACGAGGAGGCGGGGCTGAGACGGCGACGGCGGCGCGCGCAAAGAGGTGGCGGCGCGGAAGACGCGACTAGAGGCGGCCGAGTGTGACTGCGGTGGCCCCTCAGCGCTAAGCAGCGATGGACCTCGCGGCGGCCGCGGAGCCGGGCGCCGGCAGCCAGCACGTAGTAGTGCGCGACGAGGTGGCCGAGAAGTGCCAGAAGCTCTTCCTGGACTTCCTAGAGGAGTAAGTCGCGGGCTGCCCTTCTTGGCGGAACTTCCCGAGCCGTCCTTCTCCACTTCCGGAGCCCGGGGAGCCCAATGCCTGGCGCGTGGGGCCCGCGCGAGTTCGGAACCGAGGGGTCGCGCGCCTCGGAGAGCGGACCACCGCCCACATGGTGCTTAACCGGTCCTCTGCGAGGTGCCTGGGGCAGGCCGGGCTGGTTTCCTGGGGTGAAACCACGGCGAGCCCTTCCTCCAACTCTTACTGTGCCCATTGCCCGTGCTGAGCGCTTTACTCCCGTCATTCATTCCCACCTTGGCGGTCGTGCAGCCCCAGGTTGCCTGTGCAGAAACTGAGGCGCGGCGGGGACAAGTAACTGTCCAGCTAGGCCACACGTTGGCAGGTTCGAGCGGGAGGCCGAGCTGGCATTGGAAGCCTGGCAGAGGCCTCCTGGGACCAGACAGCCAGGACCCCGGTGTTAGGGGCACCGAGGACCTTGGCAGCCCGTGGCGCCTGGAGATGAAAGTACTAGAGTGGACCCTTTGGTTTGACAGATAATCGGATGAGCCCTGTTCTGCTGTAAAAGTAGCTGAACATGCTCTCGGCTCCCTCCATCCCTCCTTCTTTCCAGCCTCTATCCCCACCTTTTCTTTTCCCCTTCTGGGCTCCTGGCCTCTCATAACCCCCTCCTGGGCTTTCCACCACCGCCACCAGTTACTGCTTTACAGATAGTGCAGATACTCCCTTTTAGAGCATGGCCTCGGCTGCCTCCGGGATGACGTGTAAACACTTTGGAATGTCCTATGAAATTCTTTTTATTACTGATATTATTATGTAAAATATACATACCATAAAGTTTACCACTTTAACCTTTTGTAAGAGCAGAGTTCGGTGGCTTTCACCTTATTCCTGCAGCCATCATCGCCATTCTTCTCCAGAACTCTTCCTCTTCCCACAAACTCTGCACCCATTAAACAACAACTCCCCTTTCCCCCCCACCCCCAGTACTTGGCAACCTCCTTTCTACTTTCTGCCTGTGAATTTGACAGTGCCTCATATGCTTGCAGTCACACAGTATTTGTCCTTTTGTGACCAGCTTATTTCACTTAGCGTGATGTCTTCAAGGTGTATTCATGTTGTAGCATGTGCCAGAATTTCCTTTTTATTATTATTTTTTTTATTTACTTATTTTTAAAATATATTTTTATTGATTTCATAGAGGAAGGTAGAGGGAGAGAGATCAAAACATCAACGATGAGAGAGAATCGCTGATTGGCTACTCCTGCATGCTCCCCATTGGGGATTGAGCCTGCAACCTGGGCATGTGCCCTGACTGGATACCACACCCTAACTTCTTGGTTCATAGGTCGATGCTCAACGGCTGAACCCCGCCGGCCGGGCCAGAATTTCCTTTTTAAAACTGAATAGTATTCCATTACATGTATATAGCATGTATATACACATTTTGTGTGTCTGTTCATCTGTCCATGGACACTTGGGTTTCACACTTTGACATTCGTAAGTCTACTGCCCTATGAAAATCTTTTTTTTTCTTTTTTTTTTTAATTTAAATCTTTATTGTTCAGATTATTACAGTTGTTCCTCCTTTTTCCCCCATAGCTCCCCTCCACCCGGTTCCCACCCCACCCTCGGCCCTTACCCCCACCACACTGTCCTCATCCATAGGTGTACGATTTTTGTCCAGTCTCTTCCTGCACCCCCCACACCCCTTCCTCCACCCCGAGAATTGTCAGTCAACTCCCTTTCTATGCCCCTGATGCTATTATATTCACCAGTTTATTCTGTTCATCAGATTTTTTATTCACTTGATTTTTAGATTCACTTGTTGATAGATATGTATTTGTTGTATGTAATTTTTATCTTTACCTTTTCTTCTTCCTCTTCCTTTTTTTAAAAAAATACATTTTATTGATTTTTTACAGAGAGGAAGGGAGAGGCATAGAGAGTTAGAAACATCTATGAGAGAGAAACATCGACCAGCTGCATCCTGCACACCTACTGGGGATGTGCCCGTAACCAAGGTCCATGACCTTGACCGGAATTGAACTTGGACTTTTCAGTCCATAGGCCAATGCTCTATCCACTGAGCCAAACTGGTTAGGGCAGGGGTGGGCAAACTTTTTGACTTGAGGGCCACAATGGGTTCTTAAACTGGACCGGAGGGCCGGAACAAAAGCATGGATGGAGTGTTTGTGTGAACTAATATAAATTCAAAGTAAAGGAGCGGAGGGGAGAGCAAGAGAACCCTCCGCTCTTTCGGCTCCGCGGGCCGGATAGGACAGCCGAATGGCCGGATCCGGCCCGTGGGCCGTAGTTTGCCCACGGCTGGGTTAGGGCTTCTTCCTCTTCTTAAAGAATACCTTTCAGCATTTCATATAATACTGGTTTGGTGGTGATAAACTCCTTTAGCTTTTTCTTATCTGTGAAGCTCTTTATCTGACCTTCCATTCTGAATGATAGCGTTGCTGGGTAGAGTAATCTTGGTTGTAGGTTCTTGCTATTCATCACTTTGAATATTTCTTGCCACTCCTGTCTGGCCTGCATTGTTTGTTTTTTGTTTTTGTTTTTTTTAAGATTTGTAATACCTACATCAGAGGTTTTTTTAATTTTTTTTAATGTATTTTATTTCTTTTTTACAGAGAGGAAGAGAGAAGGATAGAGCATTAGAAACATCGATCAGCTGCCTCCTGCACACCTCCTACTGGGGATGTGCCCGCAACCAAAGTACATGCCTTTGACCGGGATCGAACCTGGGACCTTTCAGTCCGCAAGCTGACGCTCTATCCACTGAGCCAAACCAGTTAGGGCTGGCCTGCATAGTTTCTGTTGAGAAATCCGCTGACAGTCATATGGGTGCTCCCTTGTAGGTAACTGTTTTTCTCTTGCTGCTTTTAAGATTCTCTCTTTGTCTTTTGCTCTTGGCATTTTAATTATGATGTGTCTTGGTGTGGTCCTCTTTGGATTCCTTTTGTTTGGGGTTCTGTGCGCTTCCTGGACTTGTAAGTCTATTTCTTTCACCAGGTAGGGGAAGTTTTCTGTCATTATTTCTTCAACTAGGTTTTCAGCATCTTGCTCTCTCTCTTCTTCTGGCACCCCCATAACTCGATGTTGGTACGCTTGAAGTTGTCCCAGAGGCTCCTTACACCATCTT
Source organism: Plecotus auritus (assembly GCF_963455305.1). Lineage (NCBI taxonomy): Eukaryota > Metazoa > Chordata > Mammalia > Chiroptera > Vespertilionidae > Plecotus > Plecotus auritus. Next base: position 80,650,537 of record NC_137776.1, read on the forward strand.
CATATTTTTGGATTCTTTGTTCTTTTTGCTTTTCCGGTTGAGTGTTTTTTGCTTTTTGTATTTCACATCTTTGACTTGATTCTTGCAATCCTGTAGTCTGCTGTTAGATCTCTGCATATTATTTTTTATTTCAGTCAGTGTATGCTTAATTTCTAATTGGTCCTTTTTCATATCCTTGAGGGTCTCGCTAGATTTATTGGCCATTTCTAGAAAATTCTTCAAAAACCTTATAACCGTGGTTTTGAACTCTATATTCAGTCGTTTGCTTTCCTCCATTTCTGTCATTTGTGATCTGTTTCTTTGTCTCCGCATTTTGGCTGCTTCCCTGAGTTGATAGAGTGGCTTTGTGTGCTAGGTGTCCTATAGGGCCCAGTGGCTCAGCCTCCCCAGTTACCCTAGGTGGACACTCGTGGTGCACCCCTTTGTGGGCTGTGTGCACAGTCTTGTTGTACTTAAGCCTTGGTTGTTGTTGGTATCACTGGGAGGAATTGACCTCCAGACCAATTGGCTGTGAGGATCAGCTGTGTCTATGCTGGGAGAACTTCTGTGCTGGAGACACCCTTATGAGATAAGACTTGCAAAAGCCTCTGTGCTCAGCTTGGATGGGGCGGAGTCTCAGGGCGGAGCAGACAGCATTGGTTTCCCATCAGCCCTGCCCTAATAAGACCCCTGTGTTTCAGTGTCCCGTGGTAATCGCTGCAAGCACTTCTGAGAGAAAGCCGCCCTTGCGTTCCGCCTGCTGCTAGATACTCCAGTTTCTTCCCGATTGAGTCTGGGTCCCCAGAGTCTTGCCCAGAACTGGAGTTCAGCTCAGTTGGGAGCTTTTGTCTCCCTCCCACTTGAGAAAGCCAGCCGCATACTCAGTTGCCCGCCTTCTCTGTGCGCGCCTTGGTACCTCTGCACTTTACTTCTACAGCTCCTCTGAGTCTCAGTGTGCTTTTCTCTTTCCTGACAATCCAGTTTCACCCCGAATGAGTCTGGGTCCCCAGAGTCTCTCCTGGAACTGGAGTTCAGCGCAGTCGGGAGCTTTTGTCTCCCTCCCGCTTGAGAAAGCCAGCCGCGCACTCAGTTGCCAGTCCTCTCCGCGTGCTCACCTCAGTACCTCTGCCTTCTGCAGCTCCTCTGAGTCTCAGTGTGCTTTTCTCTTTCCTTCTAGTTGTAGAATTTTCACTCAGCCAGCCTTCCTGTGGTTCTGGATGATGTCCGTTTTGTCTTTTAGTTGTAGTTTTGAAATTGTTGTGCAAGGCAGCAGTTCAGGTGTTTACCTATGCCGCCATCTTGGTTTCTCCTGTCCTATGAAATTCTGATATACTTAAAACCATAATTGTATTTATATTTCCCTACCTGTGGCAGTGTTATTTTCTGCCTGGCAGGTATTCATCTTTCAAAGCCCAGCTAGACTCACATGTCCTGTGAAACTGTACAAACCTTTCAGGCAGCACCAGTCCTTGCTTCCTTTATGTTCCCAATCTACCGTTTTCCATTATATCTGCTAATAAAACTTCTTATATATATCTTTACCTGTCAGCCACTTTATCTTCATTGTAAATCCCATCCTTAACCCCACCTAGCCACCACACCATATTATGAAGATGAGGGTTTTGTTTTAACAAATAATATAATTGCCTTGACAACCTTGCAGTTAACATACACCTAGATGCTGGGGATAATGATGAACAAGACAGTCCTTGTACTTTGTTGGAGAATAAAATGTTACTTCCTTTCAAAATACCAACTTTGGTTTGCCATTGCTTATGGAAAAAGCTCAAATTCTTCACAGCTCTTTTTCCGTTTCATCTTCCCCATCTAGACTGCTGTCCACGCTCCATACCTTTTCTGACCACCATGTACTTGCAGACATCTGTAGCTAGTCTATCTACCACGTCTTTATCATTCAGATTTTAAGTCTATCAAGGCTAAATTTCCAGTGCCACATTTTATATGCCTGAGGCCTTTCTAGATGTTAGGTAGGATTAATTAATAATTCCCTATCACATTTCTTGCACTTTTTTTTTCTTTTTCCCTCTTTTATTATGGAAAGAACACACGAGATTTACCTTAACAAATTTTTCTTTTTTCCCCCTTTTTTAAAATATATTTTATTGATTTTTTACAGAGAGGAAGGGAGAGGGATAGAGAACCAGAAACATCGATGAGAGAGAAACATCAACCAGCTGCCTCCTGCACACCCCCTACTGGGGATGTGCCCACAACTAGGGTACATGCCCTTGACTGGAATCGAACCCGGGACTCTTCAGTCCGCAGGCCGACGCTTTATCCACTGAGCCAAACCGGTTAGGGCTCTTAACAAATTTTTAACTATACAAAATCTTATTGTTGAATATAGGTACAATGTTAGATCATATTCATCTTTCTTGACTGAAACTTTATACCTGTTGATTAGCATTTTCCTCTTCCTTCATCCCGTGGCGACCACCATTCCAGTTTTTTATTATAAATTTGACTATTTTAGATATCTCGTAAGTAGAATCATGCAGTATTTGTCTTTTTGGTGATTGCCTTATTTCACTTAGCATAATGTCTTCAAGCTTCGTGCATATTGACACATCGCAGAATTTCCTTTTTTAAGGCTGAGTAGTATTCCAGTGTATGTGTATACCACATTTTTAAAGATTATTTGTGATGGATATTTAGGTTGTCTAGTACCTGTTTTTAGTAGGAATATCTCTTATGAAACTGTCAACCCTAGGATAGGAACATTGTCATTTTCATCTGTAGTTACTTCTGGTATAAAGCTTTGCAGATAGATGATGTTCAGTAAATATTTAACAGAACATGCTGTATTTGAAGAAGGAATTGATTTTTGCTTCAAAAACTAATCTTCACCCTAGCCAGTTTGGCTCAGTGAATGGAGTGTTGGTCTGTGGACTGAAGGGTCCCAGTTTGATTCCCTTCAAAGGCATGTACCTCAGTTGCAGGCTCCTCCTGGGCCCGGACCCTGGTTGGGGTGCATGCAGGAGGCAACCATTTGATGTGTTTCTTTCACATTGATATTTCTCTCTGTCTTTCTCCCTCTTTCCCATTCTCTCTAAAAATCAATGGAAAAATATCCTCGGGTGATGCTTAAAAAACACAACTAATCATGTCATGTTAAAAGAACAAAAAGCAGGCCCAGCTGGTGTGGTTCAGTGGTTGAGCATCGACCCAGAAATCAAGTGATCACCAGTTGGAATCCCAGTCAGGGCACATGCCTGGGTTTCAGGCTTACTCACCACAGTATGGGGTGTGCAGGAGGCAGCTGATTGATGATACTTCTCTCTCATTGATGTTTCTATCTCTATCCCTTAATACTTAAAAAAATATATTTTTGATTTCAGAGAGGAAGGAAGAGGGAGAGACAGAAATATCAATGATGAGAGAGAATCATTGATTGGCTGCCTCCTGCACGCTCCACACTGGGGATCCACACTGAGGATCGAGCCCGCAACCAGGAATCGAACTGTGACCTCCTGGTTCATAGGTCAAAACTCAACCACTGAGCCATGCCAGCCAGGTGATAAAAACATATTTTAAAAAAACAAACAAACAAAAAAAGTAAATATGTTTGTATGATACTCCTTTTAGGAAAAAAAAAAAACACACACCAGATTTATTTTGTGTGTATATATTTATTTTTATTCTGGTTCATAAACCAAAAACAAACCTTATCAGTTTTCCCTATAGAAATTGAGTTTTTAGATTTTGACCTGAATTTCTTGGTTGAACATTTCCTCATTTTAGTTATACATAACAATAATAAAAGAATAGTTAGGATTTGTAGATTAGAAAATATTAAATCAAGAAATTCATGTTAAAATCTGTAGACCCAGTTTTTCTATGTTCTGGGCTCTGCATAAAACATTTTGCAGGCATTCTCTCATTTAATCTTCACAGTAATCTTACGAGATAAAGTGATGTCATTATTTGCTTTATTTCATTTTGTTTTAATATTTTTCAAATAGGAGAGGGGCAGGTTTAGGAGGATAAGTAATTTGCCCCAAATTACACAACTGAGAAAATGGGCCTGTCTGACCCTAAAGCTGATGATCTTTAATACACTGAATTACCAAGCATTTGCATTCTTCTTTTTACTGCCTAGTTCTTCAATTTAATCTGATTTGCATGTATCTTCAGGTTCCAGAACAGTGATGGAGAAACTAAGTACTTGCAGTTAGCAGAAGAGCTAATTCGTCCTGAGAGAAACACATTGGTTGTGAGTTTTGTGGACCTGGAGCAATTTAACCAGCAACTTTCCACCACCATTCAAGAGGAGTTCTATAGGTATGGTATGTTAATCTTCTTTCTGGGAGGCCAGTTCTGTTTGGACTGGAAGTGTTCATTTGTGAGGCAAAAGGGCAGCTGTGATAAAGGCCCTTTTATACAGCCAGTGGTCATGTTAGTATTGCGCTGAACTAACTTAGGCCCGAAGCTGAATAATTTCCACATGCAAATGTTGAAAACCTTTGCTTTCTATATAGTTTTCCTAAGTTTTAAGAGGACCGTTTTCTTTGTGTCAGATATTCCATGCTATTGCTGTCATTCGATTCCCCACCCCCACCCACCCCATAGGAGTTTTGAGAAAGTGTGTGGATCCTGTTATTTTATTTTATTTTTCTTTATAAATCTTTATTGTTCAGATTATTACAATTGTTCCTCTTTCCCCCCCGCCCCACTGCCATAGCTCCCCTCCACCTGGTTCCCACCCCACCCTCGGCCCTTACCCCCACCACACTGTCCTTATCCATAGGTGTACGATTTTTATCCAGACTCTTCCCGCACCCCCCACACCCCTTCCCCGGCCCCGAGAATTGTCAGTCAACTCCCTTTCTATGCCCCTGATTCTGTTATATTCACCAGTTTATTCTGTTCATCAGATTTTTTTATTCACTTGATTTTTAGATTCACTTGTTGATAGATATGTATTTGTTGTTCATAATTTTTATCTTTAACTCTTTCTTCTTCCTCTTAAAGAATACCTTTCAGCATTTCATATAATACTGCTTTGGTGGTGATGAACTCCTTTAGCTTTTTCTTATCTGTGAAGCTCTTTATCTGACCTTCCATTCTGAATGATAGCTTCGCTGGGTAGAGTAATCTTGGTTGTAGGTTCTTGCTATTCATCACTTTGAATATTTCTTGCCACTCCTGTCTGGCCTGCATAGTTTCTGTTGAGAAATCCGCTGACAGTCATATGGGTGCTCCCTTGTAGGTAATTAACTGTTTTCCTCTTGCTGCTTTTAATATTCTCTCTCTGTCTTTTGCTCTTGGCATTTTAATTATGATGTGTCTTGGTGTGGTCCTCTTTGGATTCCTTTTGTTTGGGGTTCTGTGTGCTTCCTGGACTTGTAAGTCTATTTCTTTCACCAGGTAGGGGAAGTTTTCGGTCATTATTTCTTCAACTAGGTTTTCAGTATCTTGCTCTCTCTCTTCCTCTGGCACCCCCATAAATCGGATGTTGGTACGCTTGACGTTGTCCCAGAGGCTTCTTACACTATCTTCATATTTTTGGATTCTTTTTTTGGCTTTTCCGATTGGGTGTTTTTTGCTTCTTTGTATTTCAAATCTTTGACTTAATTCTTGCGGTCCTCTAGTCTACTGTTGGATCTCTGTATATTATTTTTTATTTCAGTCAGTATATGCTTAATTTCTAGTTGGTTGGTCCTTTTTCATATCCTCGAGGGTCTCACTAAATTTATCTAGAAGATTCTAGAAGATTCTTGAAAAACCTTATAACCATGGTTTTGAACTCTATATCCTGTAGTTTGCTTTCCTCCATTTCTTTCATTTGTGACCTGTTTCTTTATCTCTGCATTGTGGCTGCTTCCCTGTGTTGATAGAGTGGCTTTGTGTGCTAGGCGTCCTATAGGGCCCAGTGGCTCAGCCTCCCCAGTTACCCTAGGTGGACACTCTTGGTGCACCCCTTTGTGGGCTGTGTGCACAGTCTTGTTGTAGTTAAGCCTTGGTTGTAGTTGGTATCACTGGTAGGAATTGACCTCCAGGCCAATTGGTTGTGAGGATCAGCTGTGTCTACACTGGGAGAACTTCTGTGCTGGAGACACCCTTATGAGGCAAGACTTGCTTCAGTGGGGCTTTGGTGCTCACTGAGTCTGCCTGTGAGAACCCCTTTCACGTCCCGCATGGTTCAGGGTTCAGGTTCAGGGTTCGGGTTCTGGAATAGGCTGCACACAAATGAAAGAGACTAGAAAAGTATTAATTTGGGAATATTGGGGGCCAGGCGGGAGCCCACCTCTAGTGGGAGGACTACACTCCACTCTGGCCTTGCTATCCCTTTTATTAAGACTATGGGATACACCCATAGCCTTTAGGCAGGAAATTCCAATAACAGAAATTTACATGAGACAGAGGTGGAGGCTGCTTCAGCTAACAGTGTTTCAACTAAACAGTGAGGGATTCAGAGCAATTAAGGTTGTTGACCAGCCTTCCGGGTTCCCCGTCCACATCTTTCTAATTAGTGAGACAATGATCGGTTTCTGGCTTCTCCCCCATTTCTTTTCTTTAAAAAATCTTGCATCTGCAGACTAGAAATTAGCATATAAGAACAAAAAATGAGAAAAGCAATAATGGTTATGCTGAGAGGCAAATGAATCTGTCTAGTAAGTTTCTTTCTGGGCCATCAGTTTTTGAGTCCCAATTTCAATGTCCAACAGTTTTTTCAGTGCCAGTTTCAATGTCAAACAGTTCCTTATGTGTACATGTCAGCAATGATATCTGGATGGTGGCAATGGAGGTCCGACCCTCTCTGGTTTGGTCCTGGGCAACCTGCAGTGACGCACAGCTGCTGACTGCTACCCGTGTTTCCCTGAAAATAAGACAGTGTCTTATATTAATTTTTGCCCCCAAAGACACGCTAGGTCTTATTTTCAGGGGATGTCTTATTTTTCCATGAAGAAGAATACGGTACACATTTATTGTTAAATGAAAATAAAGGAAATTTATTACCTGTATACAGTACGGTAGTACGGTAGTTGTCAACACAAACCAGACAAACTGTGAATCCTACAGTATCAAGAATTTACTCATTTATTCAATGACTTTCATGTCATCATCTTCTGGAACATCATCATAACAATACAATTCCTGAATTTCCTGGTGAATTTCTTGTGACTCCATTTTTTTCAGAATCAGTGGACCAAATCTCTCATGTTTAGCAATAGCACTGTCTTTAAATGAGTACTTCTTGTCAAGGTAGCCTGCTCGCAGTGCATTTGCAATGCAACTGTCAGTGATTTTCTCCCATGAATTCTTCACCCAAGTCACAACTTCTTGCAGTTTAGGTTTCACAAAGTTTCCACGCTGATTTCTCTCCATTCTATTTTCAATGTAGTCATTAATTTCCATGCGCAAATTGTCTTTGAATGGCTTGTTTATTGCAATATCAAGAGTCTGGAGATAGGCCGTCATTCCTGCGGGAATCATTATCTGATCTATTTTTCTTTCGTGAAGTAATGTCTTCATGTCTTTAGCGCGGTGAGTGCTGGCAGCATCCCAGACTAGCAGACCTCTTTGGCTCCCTCGCATAACAAGCAGCAGCCTTAAATCGACCCACTTCCTTATAACTGCTTGTGTGGCCCAGGCTTTTTCAGTTTCAAGAATAAAAACGCCCAAAACACATTCAATCTTTTCCTTCTTGCCCTTAGAAATGATTAAAGGTGGGATTTTAGTGCCATCCAGACGAATTGCCAAAATACAGGAAACACGTGCACTTTCGTAAGCAGTGGAGGGAATGTACGCTAAGGAGGCACCCCGCTGTTCAATTGTTGTTTGAGATGATTGGCCCATAAACACTGCAGTTTCATCCATAGCAATCATGTTGGAAAGATTGTATTTAGAGAAGTCAGCATCATCAATAAAGGACTTGAATGCAAGTGCTCGCTTAATAACTTGAGTATCTTCCAACCTAAACAATGTTGTAGATCTTCTTAAAGACAGTTCACTTCGCTGAAGGAAATTATCCAGCCAGTGTCGTGATGCTTTGAAGTCTTTGGGGGCTATGTCAAACTGTGGTGCCATGGCAAGGGCAAATTCTTGAATCTGAGCCCTATTCACAACCAAAGCCTTTGCTCTCCTGTCAACAACCCATTCACAGATCAGGTCTTCCAGCTCAGAAAATAATGGTTACCGACCTGATCCACACATGCGCTTTTTAGCATTTCCCTTGTCCACTTGTTCAATGAGGTTACCATACTCTGCTCGCCATTTTCGGACCAATCGGATACTCAACATCTTCTCTTTGCAGAAAGCAGTAAGATTTTGGCCCCAAGAGTCTTCCACGATTCCTTTCTTGTACTCCACGGAGTAGCTTTTTCTTTTTGCGCTCATTTCTAGGGGTAAAATAAAAGGAATTGGGGTATCAAGGTGGGGGGAGGGGGATCACTCAAAATGACACAGGGGGGATCAGAGGGGAGAATCAAAATGGCACAGGAGAATCAGAGGGGGGATTACCATTTTAGTAACCCCTTTTGATCCTCCTGTGTCATTTTGATTGTCCCCTCTGACCCTCCTGTGTCATTTTGATTGTCCCCTCTGACCCTCCTGTGTCATTTTGATTGCCCCCTCTGATCCTCCTGTGTCATTTTCATTGCCCCCTCTTCCTCCTGTGTCATTTTAAGTGATCCCCCTCCCCCCACCCCTGTGCCACTGAACACCTTCACCAGACATCCCCCCTACCCCTTTATCAGACATTTACCCCCTGGGGCCTGCTTGGGGACTGTCACTGAGCTTGCTGGGGCCTGGTTCTGGGCTGGAGCAGGGTCTGCCACTGACTGAGAACCTTCAGTCATCATGAAGGAGGCCGCGAGCATCAGGTAGTGTCACCAGAGACAGACCAGCACTCATCACCTTCACCGCGTCCCGTCCGCTCTAATCCTGTTCTACACGCATCTGCGAAAGTCTCCTCCTCTCTCCCGCCCCGCGCTCACCGCTCACAGCAGTGACATCAGGACTCCGCGTAACGTCACTGGTTGCTAGACACCAGTTGGGACAGCCCTAGCGACCAGTTTACGGTAAATTAATTTTCATTCTGAGACAGAGCCTGGGGGCCTTATTTTTGGGGGATGCCTTATATTTCACTCAGAAGGAAACCTGTAAGTAGGTTTTATTTTCGGAGGATGTTTTATTTTCGGGGAAACACGGTAGTGTGGCAAGGCTTCGTCAGCGTCTTCCATCTCTGGACTGTTTCTTCTCTTGTCTTCATGGCTGGAGCATTCCTGTCAATTCCTCTCTGTTGCAGGAATCCACATGGTCTGGGAGTTGTTTTCTGAAAATATAAAAACATATTCTCAACCAAAAGTTAATAAAGGAATCTTTTCTATAAATTTGACTTGGGATCCTTTTTATTTTTGCCCAAACAATTTTCCTTTGGCTTATTTTGACACCATGCGTGTTTTTCATGGGTGTCTTGCTGTTAGCATTACAAATGAAAATTGATTTTCTAAAGTAAAAATTTTCTAGATGTAATTTACTTACAGGATATTTTTCCTTACATGATATTTTTCCACTATCCTTCCATTTTGATTTAATTATTAGGAGGCTTTTGGAAATTTTATAATGCAAATTGATAACTTTGAATTTTAATTTTTTGCATAAAAATGACTGCTTTAGGTTCATTGTATGTTAAGCAATTTTACCATGAGATGAACTACCAATAGAAATTTTAGTTAATACTTTAGGAACAGCTTTTTGTCCAGTACAATTAAATTTTCTTGAATATTCACTTATTTCAATTAGCCTATTTAAATTAATCTGAAAACTTGACTACTATTTTACTGTCAAATTTAATACTCTAACAACAATCTTAGTTTATCCTGTAAATATTATTGGAAAGGATTATTTGCATTCTTGAATAGGCTGTGAGCATTCCTGGTGCTAGGCTGGATTTAGATATAGGGCAGGTGCTGTTGGCCAAGTCTCTGTCTGTTGCCTGGGTCCCAATCTGAGCTGGGCGTGGGAAGCAAAGCAGCCATGGGGGCAAGAGACCTCCCTCAGATGGGGTGAGGGTTCAGGCCCCTGCAAGGTTGGGGGGGTGAGGGTCTGTGCCCCATCTCTGTTGACCCCCAAGTTCTCTCCTGATGGCCCCTCTGCGACTGTGCCTGTCTTAGGTTGTTCCTTCCTTGAGGAATCTTACCCGTCTCTGGCTAACCAGCCATCCTCCGGGGCCAAGCAGGGTGATGTGAGGTTCAGTTCTGTCTCCTTGGTAGCCTATGCCCCCGTGGCCTCCACGCCCAGCACCTGCCTTGGGTTCCCCTGGCCTGCTGGCGGGGCCTCAGCACTGATCACATATCTTGGGGAACCCAGGTTTCTTCTCCAGGGAGGGCCCAGCTCACACCTTTGGGCGAGAGGCAGGTCCATGGTACCAGTCACCACGAGGCTTCAAGCTCAGCATGAACAGAAAGCTCAGGCAACAGCTGTGGGCAATTGGATTGTGAGAAGAGGGTCCCTCTTGGCAAAAAGGGCAAGAGGGGCCAATATAGAATGCTCAAGTGCCTTCCCAGTGCCTTAATTCCTTCTGGAAGGGATTAAATCCTTTCATGTCCTTTTTTAAAATGCTGCCAAACATGCAAAGAATTAGTTTGTAAGTTTGTTTGGGGTAATTGTACAATATGCTGTTGTAAAATATCTAAAATTATAATGACATTGTAGAATAATATCATGTAAGGATATTCTTTGCTCTAGGCCATGGCAATTCAATTTCAAACTGGCTGTCAATTTCTTTTTGTATAAACAAGGTCTTGGTTACATTTTTTGCACCTCTCCCAGGAGCAAGTAGTGATAGAAGATGTATTTTTGCTTTTCATTTAGCTGAAAACCTTGATTATAATTTAAAAAGCTAATTTATTTAAGTAATTAACGTTGGTATCTTCATTTAAAAAGCAAAGCAAATTTAGTAAATATTTACCTCTGATTCACAAGCTGCAAATGTTGCCCCGCGTCTAGCTTAATTAAGAATGCAGGCGGCTACGTGTCTTTTGTCATTTTAAATTCTGCTGTTGGATTATAAGAAATATTTAGTTACTTCATTTTGCCCTTCTCAGAGGCCAAATCCTTCATAACATTTAAAATATATTTATTAATTTTTATTTGATAAGGCTTTCCTTGCAATTTCAAGTATATTAGATCTGTTAAATTTAAAAAGATTTCCTTTAAGGAGAGAGTATAAATTTCTTGTATTACTCCAGACCCTTGGAGCTTTCCAAGAATCATCTCCGTTAAAGCCTTGAAATTTTAACATGGAAAAAGAACATCAAAAAAATATCTACATATGGTTTAAATATTATAATACTTTTTATAATTATTTTAAGATATCAATTAGATTTTAAACTAGTTTTTGCATAGAAAAATTTTGGTTGGGATCACAGAATTTAATCCTCTTTTTTAATTAGACCAATAATAAGCAACTTATTTTGAATTCCTAATTATTAGAGAAAACACATTTTATTTTTCAAAAATAAGTTCTTATACTTTAGGCATTTAATTACCACAAGTATATAATTTCTCCTAATTTAATTTGTACTTTGAACTTTTAAAGCTGGCAAGTCAAATATATTTAGCATTTCCTAGATTAATAACACTTTTATATTCTTAATCAATTAATAGCTTCAATTCTGTCCTCTAGGTTTTTTATGAGGCAAATTTATTTATTTATTTATTTTTTTTAATATATTTTATTGATTTTTCACAGAGCGGAAGAGAGAGGGATAGAGAGTTAGAAACATCGATGAGAGAGAGACATCGATCAGCTGCCTCCTGCACGCCCCCTACTGGGGATGTGCCCGCAACCCAGGTACATGCCCTTGACCGGAATCGAACCCGGGACCCTTGAGTCCACAGGCCGACGCTCTATCCACTGAGCCAAACCGGTTAGGGCATGAGGCAAATTTAAACTTTTTATTTGCCAGTAGCTCTGGAAAACCAGGTTTGGTTTATTCGAATGTAAATTACCACATTTTTCAAAGATGGTTCTTGCCAGGAAACTAAATTACCTATCTGCTGGGGGAAGGGCATCTACCCCTTCCTCCATTAACAAAGGGCGTAGCCAGCCCTCACTTGAGCTATTTAGATTTTTTATAATTAATACATTTATCTATATTTCAACAATTTTTTTGAGATTCTAGAGTCAATTATAATTATTTTAAAGCATTTACTTTGGATAAATTCTATAACAGAGACAAATTTACTTATTTTCTTGAAGGCCTTAAAAGTTAACTTTGACCGAGGTTCATTAGCATTTTAAAAACTACTCTTTATTATGGACATGCGAATCCTGTTGCTGGAATTAGCTTGAATTTCTTTCGAGGATAGCTTTTGCAGAGAGATTCCAGCTGAAAACGATCTAAATGTCCGAAATCGCGCATTCTGTCTTAGAGCTAGGTTCTCTCCCCAGGAGAACAGAAATTCCAGACACATTTCTAAATTTTTAAGACTTTTTCATGGCGAGAAAGGAAACTTTAAATTAGCATACTGGGGAGTGGGCTTCCATATTGGATCGCCACATGTCTCCCTTCCCCCACATCCTGCTTACTTCGGGGGAAGTTTCAGCAACAGATCTGGCCGAATTTCTTTTCATGCTTAAAAGATAGATCTTAAATTTTTTTTTTTTTTTTTTTTTTTGCTTTTCGAAGTAATAACTAACACTCAATTTGGCCAAGATTTGCATTTCCCTCCGAGTTCTTTTATAATTTTAAAATGAAATCTTAAGTAAACTCATTGCGGGAGAGCAGATAGCCCTGCCCTCTCCTGCCACCTTTGAATTTCTCTGCACCAGAGGCAGTTTCAGCAGTGGAATTTCATTCCTTATTACAGATTTTAAATTCCAAATACCAATTAAGATTTTAATTTGAAAGAATTAAAATAGAAGAAACCACATTATTTTATAATCTAATTCTTCCCCATTAGCCTGGCTGAAAAAGACGTTCCCACCCTACTTACAGATTGCGACTCTGCAGCTTGATCGTGGGCTTTGTGTGTGGTGAACTTCCCTCACCTTTTTCTCGGTGAATTTTTTCCACACCTTTTCTCGGTGTATTTTTCCTCCTTCGCTCTAGGCCAAAAATATCATCTCCTCCAGACGTCCCTGTTCGGGCGCCAGATGTGGGAACCCCTTTCACGTCCCGTGTGGTTCAGGGTTCGGGTTCTGGAGAAGGCCGCACATAAATGAAAGAGACTAGAAAAGTATTAATTTGGGAATATTGTGGGCCAGGCGGGAACCCACCTCTAGTGGGAGGACTACACCCCGCTTTGGCCTTGCTATCCCTTTTATTAAGACTATGGGATACGCCCATAACCTTTAGGCAGGAAATTCCAATAACTAATTTACATAAGACAGTCAGGTGGAGGCTGCTTCAGCTAACAATGTTTCAACTAAACAGTGAGCGATTAGCTCTGACCTTTCAGAGCAATTAAGGTTGTTGACCAGCCTTCTGGGTTTCCTGTCCACATCTTTCTAATTAGCAAGACAATGATCAGTTTCCGGCATCTGCCCCTTGAGTGTGTCCCTTATGGATCTGAGGAGTTGTAATCTGGATGGTCCTACTCTGACCCCTGGGTACACTGGCTCTTGGATCTCTAAGGAGGTGCTAATTTAGCCTCTGCTTGAGGCCACCCAGCAGGAGCTATGGAGAGATCTGCAGATTCCTCTTCTTTGTTTGGGTTTTGGAGGGGCCTTGGGCCTTCTTTTGGATGTTCTGTGTCTCTCTGACTCAGTTGCAGTGTGTTAGGTAGGTTTAGATTTCAAAGGACTGGATCATTCATATGCAAAAGCTTCTGCACACAGCTTGGATGGGGCGGAGTCTCAGGGCGGAGCAAACAGCAATGGCTTCCAGTCAGCCCTGCCCTAAGAGGCCCCTGGGTCTCAGTGTAAACGCTGCAAGCACCTCTGAGAGAAAGCCGCCTTCAATTTCTGCCCACTGCCAGACAGTCCAGTTTCTCCCCATATGAATCTGGGTCCCCAGAGTCTCACCCGGAACTGGAGTTCAGAGCACTCGGGAGCTTGTGTCTCCCTGCGGGTTGCAAAAGATAGCCATGTACTCAACTGCCAGCCCTCTCCGTGCACACGCCTCCATACCTCTGCACTTTACTTCCGCAGCTCCTCTGAGTCTCAGTGTGCTTTTCTCTTTCCTTCTAGCTGTAGAATTTCCACTCAGCCAGCCCTCCTGTGGTTCTGGATGATGTCCGCTTTGTCTTTTAGTTGTAGTTTTGAAGTTGTTGTGCGAGGCAGCAGTTCAGGTGTTTACCTATGCCGCACCATCTTGGTTTCTCATCCTCTGGATCTTGTTCTTGATCAGAGATGTCTTTACAGCAGTAACGTTGTTCTTTTATTATTTAAGTTTTTTCTAATTATTAAAGTAATATATATTGTAGAAAATTTAGGAAATAAAAGAAAAGTAGGGAGAGTAAAATCATCTGTACATTTGTAATCTGCCACCCATAGTTAACTATCATTAACAGGTCTGTGCCAACAAAGTTCCAAGAGCCTTCTAGGTCTTCAAGTACAGAGCTTCCTACGGATCCCTTGACACATTTTTATGTATTTGTGCATGTCTATAATTATTTGGATCATACTATAAATAGAGCATCCTATCCTTTTCACTTAACAGTATAACATTTTTCCATGTCATATAAAATCCTTTGAAAATATTTTAAGAGCAGATTGGTATTTTTTTGGTAGAAATTAGTTATATTTAATAATGTAGGCTTTAATTTTGTTTTTGATTGCTACATAAAACGAGAAGCACTTTCTAACACATATCTTTTTATTTGGATTAATAAATGTGACAGCCTGTATAAATAAAATTGGGTTAAATTAAACATTATGGACCATTGTGAAAGAAATGGAGGTCCAGGAGTAAGGAGACACAGCCCTGTTCCTTTACCTAGTGAACTATGAGGTGGAGGACTTGTCTTCATGTTTTTAGTCATATCTGACCATCAGGAATGGTTGGAGAGATAAGCAGCAGTTTATTGTGAAGGTATGCAGCAGTAAAGTTGTACTGACAAGTAAGAGGGAGGTAGAAAATCAGGGCTGGTGGTAGAAATACCCACGCCCATACTTCATGCACAGGTCATGCTGTAATTCTGTCTCATGAAAGCAGCTAATTTTTCAAAGGACTCCAGTTCCCACTCCTTCAAACAGGACTTCTATCAAGAGGACATGGGCCACTTCAGTCCAACCAGTCAAATGGACCATTTCTGCCGATATTTGATGTACACACATTCCTCCCCTGACCGCATCCATTTTTTAAAAATACATTTTATTGATTTTTTTACAAAGAGGAAGGGAGAGGGATAGAGAGTTAGAAATATTGATGAGAGAGAAACATCAATCAGCTGCCTCTTGTACACCCCCTACCTGGGATGTGCCCGCAACCAAGGTACATGCCCTTGACTGGAATCGAACCTGGGACCCTTCAGTCTGCAGGCCGATGCTCTATTTACTGAGCCAAACCAGTTAGGGCAGTGGTCGGCAAATTGCGGCTCGCGAGCTGCGGTTTGCCGCTCTGTTGACTAATGAGTTTGCCGACCACTGAGTTAGAGCTCATCCATTTTTTATCAATCAAGAATTAAACCTAGAAAAATAAAATTGTGGCCTTGACACCAAATGAAAAGCTGCCGTGGTAGATTGTAATTCCCTTCTCCCAGATTTCTCAGAGTCTTCTTGGACAGAGAAGTGGCCTACAGTGTGGTTCTAAATAATTATTTAAAGATAATTAGTATTCGGGCACAGCATTTTATCTTTGGTGTTTCTACTGTCTATGATCTATTTGTGGAGGGATAAGAGAGGATTGAAATAGGCTCTCAAACCTGGACTAGATAATATAAGTAACCTGTGTAGTTAAATTCTAAGGCTTGGGTGTAACCAGATGAAATGACGTAGTCTCAGCTGTTGGCAAGCATGAAGGGGGAAGGAGGCTTGGTAATAATAAGCCTCTTGAAGATGTCAGCTGATCTTTTTTTTTTGTTTGCTTTTTTAGAGTTTATCCCTACCTATGTCGGGCCTTAAAAACTTTCGTCAAAGACCGTAAAGAGATTCCTCTTGCCAAGGATTTTTATGTTGCATTCCAAGACCTACCTACCAGACACAAGTAAGAAACCCTTCTTTGGAAGAAAAGAAATTTACCAAATAGTATAGGCATCATTAATTGTCAGAAAACTCAGGAGGTTGTAGTCTTAGATTTGTAAAGTTTTGCCCAGTTATCCAAAAAATTTAGTTTTGGAGAAATGTATTTTTCTAGGGAGATAGGATGAGAAGTAAGTTAAGTGAAGCAATTTCTGAGTATTGTCTTATTTTAGGATACCTTTGAGGGATATTTGGGGGGAAATTAGTCAAGTGAGAAAATTTTAAAACTGAAACAGTCACAGAAATTCATGAATCTGTGGAAAATTTTGTTAGAGCTTAAATGGCATACCGTTTAAAGAACTTAAATAATTGTTTAAGAAATCGAAGTGATATTTTGAAAACAACTACTGAAATTACTTACAAAGTTACCAAGTTATTTAATATAAAATGGGTTTGTGCAGTAAAATGTTTCTGAACTTCTGAGCCTAAATTTTTCCCCATGATAACTTTATTTTGAAAATACTTTAATACATATTGATTTAGAAATTGTAAATAAGCAAAAAATATTTGCATATAAACAAAAATGTGATTATCCTGTTTTATAATTACTTATTTCTTTGGTGTGCTTTGTTCACCAATGGGACATCCTTAAACAGAATTCGAGAACTCACCTCATCCAGAATTGGTTTGCTCACTCGAATCAGTGGGCAGGTGGTACGGACACACCCAGTTCACCCAGAGCTTGTGAGTGGAACTTTCCTGTGCTTGGACTGTCAGACAGTAATCAAGGATGTAGAACAGCAGTTCAAATACACACAGCCAAACATCTGCCGAAATCCAGTTTGTGCCAACAGAAAGAGATTCCTGCTAGATACAAATAAATCAAGATTTGTTGATTTTCAAAAGGTAATTATTAAATTTTTGTTAAATTCAGATTTAGCCTATGCTAATAATTCCCTTCTAGGCACCTGTAATTATTATTTCAAAGCTTATTTAGACAGTGTTAAACTCGGTTTTTATTTTAAGTCAAGGATCATCAAATGTGACCACAGATTTAAGCCAAAAACTCTTAATGCAAATTTTGGTTATCAGTTTATAATGTTTTAACCTTTAATAACATGGATTGGAAGCCTCTTCAGGCTGTGACAAAATGTATTTGTTAAAGAATAAAAAGTAATTATTACCAATATTAACTAGAGTTAAGAGAACTTTGGAGAAGTACAGACTTGTTGGTGTAAGACTTTGAGTAGGTGGTTAGGAGAGAGACAGCATGAATAATAGGATAAGTGCAAATGGACATGTTTGTCAATAGCAGTGAGGATTACCATGATTGAAGTAGAGGAGCCAAATTGGAGATTATCTGAGAGATGATTTGGTATGAGGCATAGAGGTGCCTGGAGCCTTAACTCTCAGATTTGGACCTATCTTGATAAATAAGGGAAATATATTTCAGGGAATATGATTTTTTTTTTTTTTTAAAGAAGATTAATGGGGCACTGGTTTGTAATATTTAACAAGAGACTAGTAATTAGGCAGTTGTAGTGATTTGGGCAATAGTTGGATGGTAGCAGGAGGTGTAGGGGCTCTTATCTCTGTAGGACTTAGTAACTCTGGGACATGCAAAGGGGAAAAGACGTTGTAGCAATTCAAGCATTAGAGCATGGAGGAATGAGTACCAGTCTAAAATAATATTTAATTCAGTTTTCAATTCTTACTTAGATTTCTAATATTCTTATACTTGGTTTTTAAGAAGTACATACTTTATCAACAACTTTTGATAGGAGATACTTTATATTTAAAAAAGAACGTGATAACAACCCCATTTGATCTTGGTTTGAAAAGAAAACAAAACACCTGTAATAAAGGATATTTTTGACAATTGGGGAAATTTAAAGTTGGACTGAATAATAGACATGGAATTAAATATTTAATCCTCTTGGTGTGATAATGAATGATATTGTAGTTACATAGGAGATTGTCTTTATGTTTAGGAGCTGAGTGCTTAAATATTTAGGGGTGAAGTATCTTGATACTTATATTTAAAATCTATACTAATAAAGGGGTAATATGCTAAGAAGACGTTCTGGACAAAGCCACGGTGGCAGGGGCCGAGGCAGAGGCAGTTAGGGGTGATCAGGCCAGCAGGGGAGAGCAGTTAGGGGCGATCAGGCTGGCAGGGGGGCAGCAATTAGGGGCCAATCAGGCTGGCGGGGGGGGGGGCAGTTCGGGGGTAATCAGGTCGGCAGAGGGGCAGTTAGGGGGTGATCAGGCCAGCAGGGGAGCAGGTAGGGGCATCAGGCCAGCAGGCAGAGGTGGTTAGGGGCGATCAGGCAGTCAGGCGAGCAGTTAGGAGCCAGCAGTTTCGGATTGCGAGAGGGATGTCTGGCTATCTACGGGATTGGGCCTAAACCAGCAGTTGGACATCCCCCAAGGGGTCCTGGATTGGAGATGGTGCAGTCCAGGCTGAGGGATACACCCCCCATGCACAAATTTCATGCACTGGGCCTCTAGAATAATAATAATATAGTAAAAGTATGAGTGTCTAAGTAATGTTAACAGTTGCATTGAGATGGAGAGTATAAATTATGAAAAACAGAACAGATATATAACTACATAGTCAATTTGAACAAAGAGGAAATGAGAAACAATGCTTTTTAATGAGAGAAAAATGAAGATTTTAGATAGATATAATCTTGCCCTAGCCTAGCCGGGTTGGCTCATTGCATGGAGCTTCGGACTGCGGACTGAAGGGTCCCAGGTTCGATTCTGGTCAGGGACACATGCCTGGGTTGCAGGCTCAATCCCCGCTGGGTGGAGTGCAGGAGGCAGCTGATCAATGATTCTCACTCATCATTGATGTCTCTATCTCTCTCTCATTCTCCCTTCCTCTCTAAAATCAATAAAAATATATTAAAATAAATAAATAGATATAATCTTTTACCAAATTGAAAGGAGTTTTAGGGTAGATAATTTTTATGCTAAATGATGGCACATGTCAAAAGAGCAAATGGTAAGATAGTTTAAAATATGTCAATATTTGTGGCATTTAATTTAGATTGTTTGATATTTGAACAAGATCTCTTATTCTTGGCCATTTGTCTTTGTTATAGGTTCGTATTCAAGAGACTCAAGCTGAGCTTCCTCGAGGAAGTATCCCACGCAGTTTAGAAGTGATCTTGAGGGCTGAAGCTGTGGAGTCAGCTCAAGCTGGTGACAAGTGTGACTTTACAGGGACGCTGATTGTTGTGCCTGATGTCTCTAAGCTTAGCACACCAGGTTGGTAATCCTGGGCTCAAATCTAACTAATTCTGTTACCTGAACTGCAGAGTATCTAGCTTCTTGTATCTTCCTTATCTTATTTTGGGCTACCAATCAAAGAGTAAACAGGAAAGTATGATGAGATTAAAGACTGATGGATTTTGTTACAAAAGGTACTGATCTGAAAAAAAATCAGCCTAAATGAAATCTTTGGATTTATAGGTTTTGTGTATTTGAGCAATTTTTACTTAGCACCTTCAATATTTGAGCTGTGAAACTACTTATCATTCAATCTTTCAGGAGCACGTGCAGAAACTAACTCTCGTGTCAGTGGTGTTGATGGGTATGAGACAGAAGGCATTCGAGGACTCCGGGCCCTTGGTGTTAGGGACCTTTCATACAGGCTGGTCTTTCTTGCCTGTTGTGTTGCACCAACCAACCCAAGGGTGAGTCTTAGTAGAATAGCAAAGCTTGAGAAAGATGTCCCCCAAGGCTGCGACAAAGTTACAGGTTTCTGAAACCTCTCAGTTATCTAGTCAATGTTAGAGATATGGGTTGTTGAAATTTGATTTTTGTAAATGTTAAAATCAAATCTTTTCATGTCTCTCTGACAAGGAAAAATCTTGTTTTCATGTAAGAGCTCATTGCTTTAATAGCATTGGTACAAGTAATCCATGGTGGGGGTTTATGTTTTTCAATTATCACGGTTCCTTTCTCATGCTTTTGGAGAAAGTGCAAATAGAAAGATATAGTAATCTGGAAAGTAAAGTAAATTGCTTTCTGAGAGTGATGGGCTCTGTGTGTTATAGTTGTTCAGAACTTAATCCTGTGTCCTGAATGGAAAAGCAGGTAGAAAGAGTTTGGAAAATCATCCAGTTTTGGAAAAAGAAATGAACATAATAACTATTCTGTCACTTCTTTTTGTTGTTGTTGTTAATCCTCACCCGGGGATATTTTTCCATTGATTTTTAGGGAGAGTGGAAGAGAGAGGGAAAGACAGAGAGAAACATCGATGTGAGAGAAACACATCAATTGGTTGCCTCCTGCATGCCCCCAACCAGAGCCCAGGCCAGGTAGGAGCCTGCAACCAAGGTACATGCCCTTGACCGGAATCGAACCCAGGACCCTGTGGTCCACAGGCTGACGCTCTATCCACTGAGCAAAACCATCTAGGGCTCTCACTTTTTGATCTTTGCATCATTGGACTAGCATTTTAGTATGGCTCATCTCTTGACCATTCACATAAATTTAGATAGCAATATAAAACAGTGGTGGTGGCTTTTTGTTTTTTTAATTCACAGGACAAATGACATACTCTCTTAATTAACTTAGAACTTACTAGTTGAGGATTTTTTAAAAACCTTTATAGTCAACAGATTCTGAAGTTGACCTCCCAGACTAAAATTGTTTGTAGTGAAGTGTCTTCTCTTTCATATTATTTTGACTGTTTCTGTACTAATATTTTTCCTTTCTCCTCTATCCCTCAGTTTGGAGGGAAAGAGCTCCGAGATGAGGAACAAACAGCTGAGAGCATTAAGAACCAAATGACTGTGAAGGAATGGGAAAAAGTGTTTGAAATGAGTCAAGATAAAAATCTGTACCACAATCTTTGTACCAGCCTATTCCCTACTATACATGGTAAGAGTTCTATCCATTTGTGCCATAAACTTGAAATTCAAGATAATGATTCAAGATAAAACAGCAACATATGATTTCTTAAAGCATACAAATCAAATCATGAAAGTTTTTTTGTAGGTTTAGATGGGGTCTTTTTAAGTCTTTTATGAAAGGAAAATATATGACTCCACTTAAAACGAGGTACCTAGAATAGGCAAATTCATAGAGACAGAAAGAGGTTACCTGGGGGAGAGGAATGGGGAGTTACTGTTTAATGGATAGAGTTCCTGTTTGGTATGATGAATAGCTCTAGAAATTGATAGGAATGATAGTTATAAAACATAGTGAATGTACTTAATTCCACTGAAATGTACACTTAAAAATGGTTGAAATGGGGGGAAATGGTTGAAATGGTAAATTTTGTGTTGTGTATACTTTACCACAACTTTTTTAAAAAGAAAAAGGGATCATGTAGTCTTGTTTTTCTGACTTTAGGACAGAACTGGACTTCAGTATGCTCCAATATGCTAGTTTAATATCTGTGGGGCTTTTTTAATTTTTAGAGCTGGAGCTTTCTAGATGTTTCTTGGTTACATGTACATGTCTATACATTTGGTCGTTTCTTCTTTCATGTTTTTTTGACTCTTGGTTGCCAGCTGCTCGCTGTTATTAAAATCTTCTTGTGTGTTGAAGAGTATAACTAAATTTTTATAATATAGTGGGTTTTTTCTTAGGTATATATTTTTTAATCATTACAATTAACCTGTTTTTCTACCTAAATATTTGATAAATGAACTTGAACTGAAATCCTTTATGTTAATAATTGTTTATGGATTTTAGAGTGTCTTCCTTTAATAATGAATAGGGTAAAAAATTTTATGCTGCTTCACTTTTCCCGTAAATTATTGCTTCATAACAAATTACCCCAAAATTTAGTGGCTTAAAACAGCAAACATTATCTCCTACAGTCTGTG
Source organism: Plecotus auritus (assembly GCF_963455305.1). NCBI lineage: Eukaryota > Metazoa > Chordata > Mammalia > Chiroptera > Vespertilionidae > Plecotus > Plecotus auritus. The sequence continues at coordinate 80,672,458 of NC_137776.1, forward strand.
GGTCAGGAATTGACAGAGGCTTAGCTGGGTGGTTCTGCTCAGTCTTTCAGGAGGTTGCAGCCAAGACATCAGCTGGGGCTGCAGTGATCTGAAGGCTTTTCTGGGGCCAGAGGATCCACTTATGAGGGGGCTCACTTAGGTGGCTTATAGGTCAGAGTAGTGTTGGTTGTGGAATGGGTTTTTTAATTTTCTATTTTTAAGAAGTGGTTTTTGTAAATCTGCCTAGCACTTCGTTGATGGAATTCACAGAAAGTCATAATAATTAGTACAGAAAAATATTTCTAAAGATCCATTGTTTTCTAATTGTGTTATTTCCTTCTTATATTGGATTTATATAGTTCTTTGAAGCATTTTATCTAATCCCTCTGAGTTCAGTTAGCATGAATTTATATTCAGCACTGGTCACTGTTGGTAACACAAAAGAAGTAAGTCATGGACCATTTCTCAAACTGTTGATTTGCATGCCATTAGAAAGAACTAGCAAATATGATAGATAAGCTGAGGGGGACATAGTTTATTTATGGGGAGAGATATTTGAGGACTACCACATAGAGAAAAGCTTTGTATAAGGTAGCGGGACTTGTGATCAAGGAAAGCCTCTTAGAAGGGTGAACATTGGCTGGCACCTGTGACACCTGCAGTATAGGTGAAGACATTGGTTAAGGGAATTCAAGTTCTTACCAAGATTAGGAGCCAGGTATTTTTACTTCGGTCTTGTGCTTTGCTTCATTTTATCTGCTCTTTTGGTTGATAAACATGCTTTTGGAATTTCCTGTGATTAGCCTCATGTTGAAAAATACCTTGGGTTTTTGTTTCAGGCAATGATGAAGTAAAACGGGGTGTCCTGCTGATGCTCTTTGGTGGTGTTCCAAAGACAACAGGGGAAGGAACCTCTCTTCGGGGGGACATAAATGTTTGCATTGTTGGTGACCCAAGTACAGCTAAGAGCCAGTTTCTCAAGTAAGTGTTTGCCCATAGTAGTGCAGCAGGAAAAACTGTGCATAGTTCAGGCTCTGTGCTACCAACAGTGCAGTCAGTGTGCCTGTACTAGAGCAGGAGTATAAATTAGGACTGTGTTGAATATGTAACTCACTTGGATTCAAAACACCTTAATTTTTTTAATAGAATGTAACAATATTTTATAATTTTGGAATAGGGAAAAAATTGCCTGCAATCCCATTCCCACGTAGAACTCTTTTAATCTTTGTATAATGTCTTTGTATAATCTTTGAATACATAAATATGTATTTTCATTTTAATATACCCTAAATATTTTTCCATCTTCTTTACTTTCACAATTTTTTTTTGTTGTTGTGCTGTAACTTACAAAATCATTTCCCTAGCCTGTCGTTTATTTTAATGATTATATAGATATTGATACAGTGAATACCATGATGTGTAGAACTTTTTTTTTTTTTTTTTAAACATGTGTTATTTTATTTTATTTTTTTAAATATATTTTATTGATATTTTACAGAGAGGAAGAGAGAGGGATAGAGAGTTAGAAACATCGATGAGAGAGAAACATCGATCAGTTGCCTCCTGCACACCCCCCACTGGGGATGTGCCCGCAACCAAGGTACATGCCCTTGACCGGAATCCAACCCGGGACCCTTCAGTCCTCAGGCCGACGCTCTATCCACTGAGCCAAACCGGTTTCGGCTTTTTATTTAAATTTTTTTTTGTTTCCTATGAGTAAATTCCAACTATAGAATTGATGAGATTAAAAATATAAATATCTTTTTAAAAAAAATATATATTTTATTTATTTTTTACAGAGAGGAAGGGAGAGGGATAGAGAGTTAGAAACATCGATGAGGAACATCGATCAGCTGCCTCCTGCACACCCCCTACTGGGGATGTGCCCGCAACCTTTCAGTCCACAAGCCGACGCTCTATCCACTGAGCCAAACTGGTCAGGGCAAAAAAAAAAAAAATACGAATATCTTTAAGGTTCTTAAACAGGACACACTTTGCCAAAGCAGTGCTATAAGCATGAGACATTTTTTGCCACCCTTATCAGCATGTGTATTGCAAGAACTTGCTTACTTTTAATTTTTTAAGAAACTTAGAGGTCAAAATAATAGCAACCCGTTTTGAGCACTTTCTGTGTTCTTGGTGCTGTATATATGTGTATATTATGTCTTATCCAACAGCACCCAGACCGACATGTATTGTCTCTTTTTTCAAGGAGGCAAACAAAACCCTCATATTATGTCTATTCTTAGACCAGACCAACACTATCTTGAACACTAAAGCTTTGTACTAAGTTATAAAATCAGAAAATGTGAGTTGTCCAACTCTTTTTCCAGATTGTTTTAGCTATTCTGGGTCCTTTGAGTTTCTTCATGAATTTTAGGATCATCTTATCAGTTTCTACAAAGAAGCCAGTTGTGGTATTAATTGGGGTTGTGTTGAATCTGTAGATCAATTTGAGATGTATTGGCATTTTTTTTTTAAAGGGAGAGAAGGAGTAGCCATGGTGGCCTTGAGCTTGCTGCAGCGGACTTCGGTCACCGCTGACCATGCTCTCTGGCCACCGCCTGGGCACATGGCTTGGATCCAGGGCCTTTCTCACTTGTGGCTTTCCAAAGGCTATTGCTCCTGTAAGACACACTGGAGACCATGAGAAAAGATTTATCAAACCTTCTGGATTCTATGATAGGCGTTCTTTGGATTTACTGAAATTCTGCATTATGTTGACTGGGATTCCAGTAGTAATTGGCATAACTCTGGTGAATGTATTCGTTGGTGAAACTGAATTAGCAGAAATTCCAGAAGGCTATATCCCAGAACACTGGGAATATTACAAGCATCCTATATCATAATGGATTGCCCGAACTTTCTGTGATAGTCCTGAAAAGAATTATGAATGAACAATAGCTATCCTTCACATTGAAGCTGAAAACGCTGAATTATAGCTAAAGGAGCTGGAAGTATGAAGATTAATACGTATGAGAGACAATGGTCCCTGGTATCAGGAACCAACCATTGATAAGGGACTTACTAATCATGCTCCAAAAACAAATTCCGACAACTGATTTTTTATTTCTCTAAATACAAAGTACATTTTCTTTATGGGAAAATAAAATAATAAATATATTCTGTACTTTTGCCCAGAGTGATGAATAAAATACTCACTTCCATTGCTCTGTTTCCCAGTGTTGGTTCAGACTAAGGCTTTTTCTATAGCTGATTTTAATTTTTTCAGCTTTGTGAGGCATAACTGACAAAAATTGTAAGATATTTAAAGTGTACATTGTGATTATTTGATAATATGGGTACATTGTGAGCGGCAGATTAAGGCTTTTGATTTGGGAGTTTCAGCTTCCTCTTTTAAGAGGTTTAAACAATTTTTTAAAGTTGGAGAAATAGGAATTTGTGAACTCCTTAAAAGTGTAACTTTGAAAGGTTAATGTTTTACTTAGCTGATAAATGGAAGTTAGAGAAATCTGAATATGTTAAGTATCAGGAAGTATAGTAGTTTATGTCAACATTGTGGACATCTGGATTATTCAGGGGCAACTCAGAGTTTTAAATTATACAAATATTGAACCAACTAGATAAAACAGTAACACCTTAATAAACATTTTCAATGAATAAAAAAAGAGAGAGAGAGAGAGATTTGTTGTTCCACTTATTTATGCATTCATTGGTTATTTCTTGTATGTGCTCTGACCAGGAATCAAACCTGCATCCTTGTTGTATCAGGACGCTTCAGCCAACTGAGCTACCCTGCCAGGGTGTATATTGGCTTTTTAACAATATTAAGTCTTCTGATCCATAAACATGGGACATCTTCTTATTTATTTAGGCCTTTAATTTCTTTGAACAATGTTTTATAGTTTCCAAGGTATAAGCTTGCACTTCTTTTGTTAAACCTATTCCTAAGTATTTTAATCTTTTTGATGCTATTGTTTTCTTTTCATTTTGGGGTTGTTCATTGCACGTGTATATGAATGAAATTGATCTTTTGTCTCACAACCTTATAAGAACTCTTATTAGTTGTAACATTTTTGTAGATTCCATAGGATTTTCTGTCTATCAGATCATGTTATCTGCAAATAGTGATAGTTCTTTCAAACTGGCTGCCTTTTGCTTTTCCTTGCCTAATTGCACCTGCTACACCTTTGAGTATAATCCTATCTAATAAAGAGGGAATATGCTAATTGACCATCACTCCATCACAAAGATGGCTGCACACACAGCTGAAGCCAAGTTCCCATAAGGAGCCTTAACAGGCAATCAGCAGGAACCTGAGGCTATGCCCTCCCCCGTAGGACTTGACAGGGGACCTCAGACTGCAGCCCTCGCCCTGGCATCAGGCTGGGGGACCTCAGGCCACACTCCCCACCCTGGCACGAGGCCAGGGGACCTGAGGCCATGCCCCCCGCCTGGTGGGGCATGACGGGGGACCTCAAGGTGCACTTCTTGTCCTGGTGCTGGGCTAGGGGTCCTCAGGCTGCTCCCCCAGCCCCAATGCCAGGCTGGGGGACCTCAAGCCATGCCCCCCACCAAGTGGGGCTTGACAGGGGACTTCAGGCCACACCCCCCACCCCGGCACCAGGCCGGGGGATCTCAGACCACACCCCCTGCCCAGTGGGGCTTGACAGGGGAACTCAGGCCGTGCTCCCCACCCAGCAAGGTTTGACAGAGGACCTCAAGGTGCACCCCCAGTGCTGGATTGGGGGAACTCAGGCCATGCCCCCTACCTCAGCACCAGGCTGGGGAACCTCAGACCGCACCCTCCGTCTGGCAGGGCTTGATGGGGGACCTCAGGCCACGCCCCCCGCCCAGTGGGGCTTGATGGGGGACCTGAGGCTGTGCCCCCCTGCCTGGCAGGGCTTGACAGGGGACCTCAGGCCATGCCCCTCACCCAGCGGGGCTTGACAGGGGATCTCAGGCCATGTCCCCCACCTGGCGGGGCTTGATGGGGGACCTCAAGGCACCCCCCCCCCCACCCCAGTCTGGGCTGGGAGACCTCAGGCCACGTCCTGGCACCGGGCCAGGGTACCTGAGGCTATGTCCCCTGCCCAGCGGGGCTTGACAAGGGTGGGACTGGCCAAGTCTGGATCTAGCCCAATGGGGGCGGGGGCCAGCTGGGTCTGGGTCTCATGCGATTTTTGAGGCACATGTAGGTGGGCGGGGACTTGACTCTGGGTCCCGTGGTGCACCCCAGACTCTGATAGGAGGAAGGTTTTCATATACATTTTACTAATTTTCTTTCATCTCTGACACTTCTATTATAGAGAAAGGGCAAATAGCAATATTAAATTGTTTCCTCTAATTAATTTCCTTTTAATGTGCACGAATTTCGTGCACCGGGTCACTAGTGTTGAATAGAAGTGGTAGAGTTGACATCTGTGTCTCATTTTCCTAATCTTAGGGGGAAAGCATTCAGCCTTTAACCTTCAAGAATGATGTTAGCTGTGGGTTTTTATAGATGCTATATCAGGTTGAAGGAAAGTCTCTTCTATTCCTCATTTGTTGAGTTTTTATCATGAAGGGTGTTGGATTTTGTCACGTTTTTTTCTGAAACTATTGAGATGGTTTTTATTAATGTGGCATATTATTAATTTTTAGCTGTTAAACCAACCTTGCCTTTTTACAATAAATCTCACAGCTAGTTTTATTTTATTTTTTAAGTGCAAGGCCTTCTAATAGATCATTATTGCTAAACTTTTATTATTAAAGACTTTTAAAGTTGATGTTTTAGACATGTATGAACTTCATCTTACATTTCACAGGAATGGATTTAAATCTATCTAAAAGGCCAAAGGAGAAAGGTTTTATGTTCATTCTGTGGTTTCCTATTCAGTCTATTATAGGTATCTCTGGATTGCTTATGATTAATGCCTTTCTCAGTTTTTTAAAAGTAAATTTAAATTCTTAATTGACAAATGCTGTTAGGTGATATTCCTGCACAGAATGTTTTGTAGTCACATATTAATAAATATGATAACCTTGAATAGGCATGTGGAGGAGTTCACCCCCAGAGCTGTCTACACCAGTGGCAAAGCATCCAGTGCTGCTGGCTTAACAGCAGCTGTTGTGAGAGATGAAGAATCTCATGAATTTGTCATTGAAGCTGGAGCTTTGATGCTGGCTGATAATGTAAGAACATTTTATACTCTTGGAATATTCCCTACCATGTCAGTAAAGTCCTATAAGTTTCTATTAAAAAGATGTCCTTTAAAAAATAATAATAAAAAGATAAAAGATGTTCTTTAAAAAGGGCATTTTTAGTAAATAATCTGTATTTGACATTAATTAGATCTGTAAAGGCATGTAAGTTGTAGCTATATCTATATTAATAAAAGGGTAATATGCTAATTAGACTAGATAGATCGGACATCTTCTGGACATCATTCTGGATGTCCTTCCTGATAAAGCCAGGGGTGTGGCTGGCCTGCAAACCACCAGCGGCCCCAAGCCCAGGTGGGCCACGCTCCCCAGCAGGGACCCCCCCCCCCAACCCTGATCTGGGGCCCCCTTCAGGGCAGGCCAGCCGGCTCCCACCTGTGCACCAGGCCTCTATCCTATATAATAAAAGGGTAATATGCAAATTGGCCCTAACGGCAGAACTACCAGAATGACCACTGGACCAGTCACTATGAGGCACACTGACCACCTCTTGGTCCCTTTCCCTGGCCAGCAGATTCTAATTGCCTGATGGCCACCCACGGCAGGGACGGGGCTGGTGAGCAGGCGGGAACAGCTGACCTCTTGGTCCCTTCCCCTGGCCGTCAGGCACTGATCAACCAATGGTGAACGGGGAACTAGGGATGGGTGGCAGCAGGGGCAGGGCTGGCTGCAGGCAGGGGAAGATGGCCCTGATTGCAGGCCAGGCCTAGGGACCCTGCCCTTGCATGAATTTCATGCGCCGGGCCTCTAGTATATATATATAAAATGCTAAGCGACCATCCAACCAACCAGTAGGTATGATGTGCATTCACCACCGGGGGCAGATGCTCAACACAGGAGCTGCTGAGTGACAGCAACTTTGCAGAGTGCCCTCTTGCACTCCAGGACCCCTCAGGGGATGTCAGAGAGCCGGTTTTGGCCTGATCCCCGCAGGTCAGGCCAAGGGGTCCCACCTGCCGGAGGCACTCTTCAAGCTGCAGCGCTGCCGGCCAGGGAGGGACCGTGGGAGGCTGGCTCCAGGGTGTGCGTGTCCAGCTCGTCTCTCCCAGTCCCATCTTGCCAGCCACCTTCTAATTAATTTCCTTTCCATGTGCACACATCCATGCACTGGCCCACTAGTATACTTATAAACATTATGTTTCAATTTCATTCTTCACTTCTCCACCCAAAAATCAATGTTGAAGTGACCCAAAATATTTTGACCCTGAGATTTACACAGGTTGGTTTTTTTTTATATATATCTGTACTGATTTCACAGAGGAAGGGAGAAGGGGAGAGAGAGAAACATAAATGATGAGAGAGAATCATTGATCGGCTACCTCCTGCACACCCTCTAGGAGGTCAGGCATGTGCCATTGACCGGAATCGAACCTATGACTCTTCAGTCTACAGGCTGACACTATCCACTGAGCCAAACCAGCCGGGCAAGGCTTTTATGTTGAGTAAAAGTGCAATAAATGTAAGTTTTTAGTTTTAATCTAAAACAAGTCAAAAGCACATGGTTCCTTCTAGCTCTGGGATCTACTATACTCTAGTAGAGGGAATTAGGATTGCTTGTTTACCTATCTTACAGTATAGCTGCAAACTTTGAGTTTACTTGCCATTTGGCACCTAAAAGGCAGTTCCTTATGCTAGATTTGTTTGGTTACAGGGTGTATGTTGTATTGATGAATTTGATAAGATGGAAGTGCGAGATCAAGTTGCTATTCACGAGGCTATGGAACAGCAGACTATCTCCATCACTAAAGCAGGCGTGAAGGTACATGTGTCCACTTCTGTTTCACTGCATCATGTCTTGTAGATTGATGTAGCTCTAGAGACATTCACCTGGATAAAATGCATTATTTCAACATAAAATGTTATTTGTTGAAATGGAAAACACAGCCCTGAGGATTTTTAATCCAAATTATAGGTACTGTGAAAATGTGACGCTATTACAGAAAGTAGAGGGTATTGGTGAAAATTTTAGCATTTCACAGCTCAAAATTTTCACAAAGCTTCTATATTTTTTGATAAAGCAGGTTTTCAATTATAACAAAAATAATATATTTAAATGAAAATAATAGGTACAGTCATGTTCCACATAACGTTTTGGTCAAGGATGGACCACATATGTGATGGTGGTCCCATGAGATTATAATGGAGCTGAAAAATTCCTGTCACCTAGTGACGTCTTAGTCGTATTAATATCTTAGCACATCACATTACTCACATGTTTGTGGTGATGCTGGTGCAAACAGACCTACTGTGCTGCCAGTTGTATAAAGTAGAGCACATACAATTATGTACAGTACATAATACTGGGTATTATCGTTTTAGAGTATTCTCTTTCTACTTATAAAAAAAAGTTAGCTATAAAACGGTAAGCCATACTACTCAGGCAACAGCCTCATACATCTTGTGTTTACATCTCTTGATTGCATCATCTTCTCATGCTTGATTGAATCTCATGTTGTTTTATACCATCTAGGTTTGTGTAAGTGCACTCTATGATCTTTGAACAATCATAGAATTGCCTAACAACTCATTTCTCAGAACCTACCTCCATCATTAGTGATATAAGACTGTGCAATATTGTGACTAACATTCGAGAGAATCGAATTTTTTAAATAAAGTAATACAGTGAAGTAGTGAGGAAAATTTAAGCAGTACTCTAAAATATAAGGAAGAGAAATCTTCCCCTGCAAGTCCCAGCATTAATAAATATTCAGAAATACCTGCTGAGTTTATGCACCTTTTAGGAATATTTTATATAGAAACAAGCATAATACATACAGTTTTGTTCCTTACTCATTTAACGTCATAATTTTATTTTGGCTATCTTTCTATATTAGCACATATTACATCCACTTTGGGTTTTTTTTATTACTGCATGGTTTTCAGTTGTATGTACCCCAATTAGACACCTACAGAGTGATATTTGGGTTCTTTCTAGCCTTTTGATTAAAAACAATATTGTAGATATCCTTGAACACACATCTTCCTGTACTTAACTGCAAGATAAATTTCTAACAAGAAATCTCAGGCTTAATGGGTATGCACAGCATTTTGCCATCATCATATGGAAGTACCCGTGCGCTGTGTGTTATTAGATTTTACTTTTAATGATCCAGTAGGTGAAAAATGATATCTTAGTATTTTGGTTAGCATTTAATTATGAAAGAGATCAAGCATTTTGTCATATATTTATTGGCTGTTCCAGATGTCTTTTTAAACCTATCATAATTCTTTCTTTTGTGGGCAGGCTACTCTGAATGCCAGAACATCCATTTTGGCAGCAGCAAACCCAATCGGTGGACACTATGACAGATCAAAGTCGTTGAAACAGAATATAAATTTGTCAGCTCCCATCATGTCCCGATTTGATCTCTTCTTTATACTTGTGGATGAATGTAATGAGGTAACCAACATTATCTATCACTCTTAGCTTCTTTTGTTATTTCCAATATGAATAACTGAGTGAGTCAGGTTTGAATATATACTCCTGAACATGTGTTTGCACTGATCTTTTGTTTTCTCCAATTGAGCAAAGGTGTATTAAGCATTTCAAAATAAAGTCACTTGAATTGCTGGTTCCACTTACTTGTGTTGAGGAATATAATGTTTTTTGTTTTTGCTACTGTTTTTTTTTTTTATTTTCAAAGGAAAAAGGACACGGTACAATATGCAGATCTTGTAACATAGAAACCCACACTTGAAACCTGTATGTTCATGTTGACCAATGTCACCCCAATAAATTTAACAAGAAAAAAGGAGACATTATAATTAATTCTCAATCATTCTCTTTAAGATTTTTATAAGAATTTTTTTGTTTTGTTGGGGGTCTTTTTAGTAAGCATGAAAAAATTGAAATACCAAAGGAATTTCTTCTTTTTTTCTCCTCCAAATCAGGAGTCATTAGTCTTCCTATATTTTCTCATAAAGTTGAGTGTGTATCACTTTTTCGCCTTAATTATAGAATAATTTGAAGATTGAGTGTAAAGTGGTGGATGTAGTTGGATTCGGACATGTTAGCTATTAGTTATTTATACTTAGTCTTAAATATTTAACAAAACTGCACAGCTCAGATGGGCATAGGACTACAAAGTGACATTCTGTAGAAGCTAATATTATAGGCTGTACTGTTATTATAGGTTGTACTGTTAATTACTGAGCATGGGGGTCCTGTATTGCATTAGGCACAATGCATACTCTTGCTTACAGCAAAACTTTAAATATAATCTAAATAAAAGCTGCCTTCCATTAGTTTTTTTTTTTTTTTTTAATATTTTATTGATATTTCACAGAGAGGAAGGGAGAGGGATAGAGAGCCAGAAACATCGATGAGAGAGAAACATCGATCAGCTGCCTCCTGCACACCTCCCACTGGGGATGTGCCCGCAACCAAGGTACATGCCCTTGACCGGAATCGAACCCGGGACCCTTGAGTCCGCAGGCCGACGCTCTATCCACTGAGCCAAACCGGTTTCGGCTTCCATTAGTTTTTTATGTTTTGGTTTGTTTTTATCCCTTCACAAATCCATATAAATATTTAACCCACCTACCCATAGTTGGGAGTTATCTGATTTCATATATTTCTATTGGTACATGATCCATTAAATTAGTTTTTTAACTGTTAGAAATAATTTCAGACGTATAGAAATGTTGCAAGAAATATAATTGTGCACATGGTACCCATATACCTTTTATTCTCTTCACGTATTAACATGTTGCCCTATTTGCTGTATCATTTGTTCTCGTTACATCTACATGGTTTTTCTGTATCATTTAAGAGTAAATTGCTTATTTTTTGTATGATTTTTTTTCTCAATATTAATTCTGTGTTGATTACCTTTATATATTTACAAATAGTAATATAATGTAGTGGCCAAGACCATGGACTCTGAAGCTGGACTGTTCGAATCTTGGCTCCATTTCTTGCTGTGATATTGGACTAGTGATTTAACCTCTCTGAGCCTCAATTTGCTCATCTATAAAATAGGGGTAATAACTACCTATGTAATAAGGTTTTGGTGAAGGTTGTATGAGTTAATGCTTCTATACACAATTAGGCAATAGTGGCTGGCATATACTAAGGGCCCTAGAAATCTGCTATTGTTATTTAAGTTAGTTAATTCCTTCAGGAATATTCTTGGAGTGGGGCAAAGGTAAACATTTTAATTTGGTTTTAAATGAAACTGGTACTAAACTTTCCTCAGAAACGTTGTACCTATGAATATATCTTTCAGTGGCATATTAGGGCTTATTTTGCTATGAATAATTTCTTAATGCCTAGGATAGTCTGGAGTGGATATTGATGTGACTGATCAGAGTGATTTTTTTTTTGTTTTGAATTAGGTTACAGATTATGCTATTGCAAGGCGTATAGTAGACTTGCATTCAAGGATTGAAGATTCGATTGATCGTGTTTATTCCCTTGATGATATCAGGAGGTATCTTCTCTTTGCAAGGCAGTTTAAACCAAAGGTAACCTGCATTTTTTATACTAGAATAGAGCATCATGGGTATATTTTAAATGGCATTTAGACAAAAGGGTTACATGGAGAAATCTGAACCTGTACTTATTTGGGTTTTTTGTTTGTTTATTTTGGGGGTTTTGTTTGTTTAGAACAGTTTGTTTCTTCAGAGAGTTGAGAAAGGGGCATTTAAAAAATATCTGAATAATTCCATTTATTTTCCTTGTTAGGTGCTAATAACAAGGTTTTGTGGGTGAAGAGTTTTGTTTTGTTTTTTAATATATTTTTATTGATTTCAGAGAGGAAGGGAGAACAAGAGAGAGAGAGAAACTTCAATGATGAGCGAGAATCATTGATTGGCTGCCTCCTACACACCCTCTACTGGGGATTAAGCCCTCAACCTGGGCATGTGCCCTGACTGGGAATTGAACCTGCAACCTTATTGGTGCATAGGACAATACTCCCAACTGAGCCACCTGGCTGCGGCAGACATTCTTTTATTTTAACCATTCCTAAGAATCATAAAACTGTGTATGTGTTTAGTATCTTTAGTGCTCTCATATCTTTCTCTGAGGAAAAACTTGGATTCCTCTGGATAATTGTGAATGAACATGATTGTTATTTTATAGTAGTTGATGTAGTTCATTAGGTTGAATCTGCACTGGATCCAGGATAGTTACTTAGACATTTTTTTTAAAATAAGCCTCCATTTAGTAGCCCGGCTGGAGTGGCTCAGTGGTTGAACCAGGAGGTCACAGTTTAATTCCTGGTCTGGGCACATGCCCAGGTTTTGAGCTCAATCCCTGGTAGGGGGCATACAGGAGGCAGACAATTAATGATTCTTGCTTATTGATGTTTCTATCTCTCTTTCCTTCTCCCTTCTTCTCTCTGAAAATCAATTTTAAAAATAATAATAATAAATGAATAAACCTCCACTTGGCAATTTTGTAAAATAGAATATGGAAAGAAAAAAATTCTGGTTGATTCTAGGTTTTTACACATTATTGTCTGGCTTGACTTTTGGAAGTTATTCTTTTTTTTTTTAATGTGCCCTAAAGGTTGCGGGAATTGAACCAGCAACCTTTTGGTTAACAGGATGACACTCCAACCAACTGAGCCATCTGGCCAGGGTTGGAAGTTATTCTGAGATTTTAATTCTTTATCACTTTCACTTAGTTATCCTATATTTAAAAAAGCCTAATATGCAGATAAACCAAACGGCCGGTGGAACAACCGGTCGCTGTGATACGCACTGACCTCCAGGGGGCAGACGCTCAATGCAGGAGCTGCCCCCGGCCCACAGGCCCCAGGGCAGCCAAGGGGGTGACAGCAGGGGGCCCCTGATTGTCCTGCCAGTCACTCCACAGAGGGAGGCGGCGGGTGCCAGCGGGGGCCCCCCCGATTGTCCTGCCAGTCTCCCCACAATCAGCCCTGATTGCCGGCCAGGCCTAAGGACCCTACCTGTGCACGAATTTTGTGCACCAGGCCTCTAGTTTATAATATTGGGATTGACTCTCACTGTCCCAAAAGAAGTCTAGTGAGTCTTTTAAAACTAAGGGTTATGTGTGAAGAGGCATTTGTTCTCCAGGACTTCGTACTGGCCTCTCTGTGACCTTGGCATGCTTTCTTTGTTAACATGCTGTGTTCCTTGCTCTGAAAAACTGAGGGTTTGCTCTAGCTGGTTTGGCTCAGTGGATTGAGCGCCGGATTGAAGGCTCCTGGGTTTGATTCCGGCCAAGGGCACATGCCCGGGTTGTGTGCTCGATCCCCAGTAAGGGCCATGCAGGTGGCAGCTGATCAATGATTCACTCTCATCATTGATGTTTCTATCTCTCTCTCTCCCTCTTCCTTCCTCTTTGAAATCAATAAGATATATTAAGAATGATCCTCTTACTTACTTATTTATTTTTTAATTTATTTTTTTGATTGATCCTCTTTAAAAAAAAACTAAGGGTTCTTTGTTATTATTTGAAAAGTAATAAGGTTAGTGTATAATACATATGTGTATTGTCCATTGTTCTTAAGACAACATAAATTAATTGAATCTCAAGAATAGCCTGAGCATTAATTTGTTTAATGGGCTCTGGCATCTTGGGTGAAAAGATTACATCCTATCCCATTGCTTCAGCTTGTTACATATCTTCTATATATATAAAAGGCTAAGTGTGTGTCCATCCAAACAGTGGCTATCATGTGCGCTGAGCACCAGGAAGCAGACACTCAGTGCAGGATATGCCATGATGCACACTGGCCATTTAAAAATAAATGGCACCACGGACCTGGCGCCAACAAACCAACACTTGGCTTCCCCCAAGTGGGACACAGGCCCTGCCACCACACCGCGAACCCCCCCCTCCTCCCCACCCCCCCCCCCCCCCCCGCCATGGCACAAAGTGTAGCTCACAGCCCAGCCCAGCCTGGAAATGGTGGCTGTGGATGCTGGGTAATGACGTCACATAGCAACATCCAGCTGCCTCTCCCTAGCGATTAGCATCCTTGGAGTTTCTTCAGCCCAGTAACCTGACTTGCTTTATAGCCAGGTGCAAACATTTTACAGTTTAACCAAATGTTTGTGAAGCGTTTTCTCGTGCCTCATCTCATTTGATCCTCACAGAAGTCCTGGAGTAGGTAGATAGGATACTCATTAGAATTCTATTTTTTTTTCATTAGCAAGATGCAAGTAGCAATATTAAAGTATTTCTTCTAATTAATTTCCTTTCAATGTGCGTGAATCCGTACACCGGGACACTAGTCTTTTAGAAATTGTCATTTTCCTTAAATACTAATCCTGCTGCCTTCCTATTTATTAAAATAGTACATGGAATCCACATGCATTCTTAGTTTCTGTTGAAAGGCATTTCAGTGTTAATTCCTTGTCATTGGCTTCAAAGTTTTGACTTTTTCAGTTCCCCTAATGTCTCCACCTGGAAGGCTCTTAAACCTCTGTTTAACACAGCTCTCATCAAGTAGAAATGCTCTGACGTAAGTGATGTTCTGAAACAGATTTCCAGAGAGTCGGAGGACTTCATTGTGGAACAGTATAAACGTCTCCGCCAGAGGGATGGTTCTGGAGTAAGCAAGTCGTCCTGGAGGATTACAGTGCGGCAGCTTGAGAGCATGATCCGTCTCTCGGAAGCAATGGCTCGGATGCACTGCTGTGATGAGGTATCAAAGTCACTTTAACATAATGGATGGAAAGAGAAATTGATTTGTTGGCTTATAAGCAATTTTTTATCTTTGGTTTGGGACATACTAGCATTATATAACTGTTGAGTGCTCATAAGATATGTGACCTTGGGATTTCTCCCTTGAAGAATGTTGATGTCGAGCATTTATTGAGTGTAGTTAAATAGTAATGAGATAATCATGTTATCGATTATGTAATACTTATAGAGTGAGTTACTGTTAATGCTATTCATTCAAGAAACTGCTTATATATGCAGTTCTGATATCCAGAAAGTTTGTATTTTATTTTAGTGGTAACTTTTATTATTATAGCTTTATATTATGCCCTTGGTTATCTATTGGTTCCCTACTATGAACAGTGATAAAACCAGGATGTTTCATATTTCCTACTCCCCTACCTCTCAACCATCTAATTTTAGAAAATAGCGTCTTAACGTTTACCTTTGTGCAGTCAGATATGCGTATCTATCACTTGATTTATCATATTTTGACTGGTACAGATGAGAGGCAATCAGCACATTTATCTCTCAGGTCTCCCTGTTCTCTTCTGTTCCCTTCCCGTTTCTATATGTCATTTCTCTATCTTTAGATGCATATCATTTACATTGTGTTCTGTCACTCTTAATTCCCACATTTATTTTAATATTAGTTTTGTAGCTAAATATATGCAAGGCTCAGTGGAGATTATTTTGTTTCTAATCCATTATTTCTAATCCATTTCTTGGCTGATTGAAATCTAGCTATGAAGAGTTCAATGGAAAAAAACCCACATTAATGAGAATGATATTCTCTTAGTGTTATGTTATTTGTAGCCTTTATCTGAATAATAGCCTGGCTTGATATACAACCTTTGGCTCATGTTTTCTTTTTGTGTGAATTTTTCTACTATATCCTGACATTAACTGTTGCTGTGGGGAAATCTGAGGCCAGCCCTTGATTAATTTTGCTCCCATAAATAACTTGATCTTTCTCTTTTTCCAAAGTATTTTTTTTATTTTTCTAGGCCAGTAAGTTTATTAGGATATGTCTTGATATTGACTGTTCTTAAATGACTTAGTGTCTTTGTTAATAGTTTTTTGTCTTTTTAAAAAATTGCTCTGCTGGGTTTATCTTGTTATGGGGCTCAGCTGGTTAGGGAGGGAGATTTAGAGAGACTGTAGGTTATTTAAAAAGTACTTGAAGCAACCACCCCCCCAAAAAAAACAAAAACATGGACATGTCATTTTTCTTTTAAATAAGCTTTTTTTATTGAAGCAGAACATACGTATAGAAAAGTGCAAAAATTGTAAGTGTACAACTCATTTAACTTTCAGTGAGCATGCCTATGTAACCTAATTTCACTTAGCATAATGTCCTCAAGGTTCATCAATGTTATAGCATGGACAGGATTTTCTTCTGTGTAATATTCCATTGTATGTATTTACCACATTTTTTAAATCCATCTATCAGTGGATATTTGGGTTGCTTCCACACCTCTTGGCTATTTTGAATAATGGTACAATGGGCATGGGTATACTTTATGTTTAGATATTAACCCCCATCGTTTATATCATTTGCAAATATTTTCTCCCTTTCTGTAGGTTGCCTTTTTTATTCTATTATTTCCTCAACTCAGAAGTTTTTGAATTGGATGTAGTCTCATTTGTCAACTTTATTTTTTGTTGCCTGTGCTTTATTTTTATTTTTATTGATTTCACAGAGGAAGGGAGGGGGAGATAGAAACATCAATGATGAGAGAGAATCATTGATCGGCTGCCTCCTGCATGCCTATACTGGGGGTCGATCCCACAACCTAGGCATATGTCCTGATCGGGAATTGAACTGACCTCCTGGTTCATAGGTCGACACTCAACCACTGAGCCCCATCGGCCAGGCTGTTGCCTGTGCTTTTGATGTCATATCCCAGAAACCATTACTAAATCCAATGTCATAAAGCTTTTCCTCCGTTTTCTTATAGATTGTTTTTTATAGTTTTAGATCTTTAATTTATTTTGAGTTAATTTATTATTTTGAGTTTTATTCTTCTGTATATGATACCCAGTTTTCTCAGCACCATTTGTTGAAGAGTCTATCCTTTCCCTAATGGGTGGTCTTGACACCTTTGTCAAAGATTATTTGACCACATACATAGGTAGTTCCATTTTCATTGCTATATGATCTATCAATGAATATATCACAGTGACTCACCAATTCTGTTAATGAACACTTAGTTTCCAATTTGGGTTCTTATGGGATGTACATATCTTTTGATCATATGATGTATATTTGTATACATTTCTGTTGGGTATATATATATTTAGGAGTGGAATTGTTAGGTCTTAGGTTGTATGTGTGTTCAGTTTAGTTAAGATTGCCAAAAATGGTTTTCCACAGTGCTTTTATCAATTTATATTTCCATCAGCGACGAATGAAAGTTGTTCTACATTTTTTTCCAACACTCAATATTGTTGGTCTTTTTAGCCATGTTGGTGATTTTATGGTACTATGCCATATTTTATGTCTGTGAGAGGGAGGGAGAGAGTGAGTAAACCAAAATACCGCTGTGATTTTGTCTGGAGAAAATCTGTTTGCTAAACCAAGAAGACTGACTTACTGATATACCTCATCTTGATTGGTTTAGGTCCAACCTAAGCATGTGAAGGAAGCTTTCAGGTTACTGAACAAATCCATCATCCGTGTAGAAACACCTGATGTCAATCTAGATCAAGATGAAGAAGTCCAAATGGAAGTCGATGAGAGCCCAGATGGCATCAATGGTGAGACGCTTGTTTATAAATCTGTTCTGGAATTAGAGTCCAGAATGCCCTCTGAGATGCCATGGTGAAAGTGTACTTGTTGATGGTTTTGAAGTCTCTGTGGCAAAAGGGAAAAGTGGATATTGAATTGTAATTAACTGTTTATAAGTTAAAATTTAATTTAAGTAATTAAAATAAAAATGTATTCTTACAAGACAAAATACACCAAAATGGTGATAGTGGACTTAATTCCCCAGCCTTATTTGTATTGTTATTTTGCTTTTGAATTAAAAACATTTTCTCAAATACATTAAAACGGAAAATTATCAGAATTTAAAGTTTTACATAAAATAATAAAATAAAAATTTGCATATAATATAGATGCATTTTAGATCATGAAATCTTTTTTTAAATTTATTTCAGAGAGGAAGGTAGAGGGGGAGGAAGAGAGAGAGAGAGAGAGAAAAACATCAATGATGAGAGAGAATCATTGATCCGCTGCCGCCTGCACACCCCTTACTGGGGATTGAGCCCGCAACCTGGGCATGTGCCCTTGACCAGAATCAAACCCAGGACCCTTCAGTCTGCAGGCTGACACTCTGTCCCCTGAGCCAAACCAGCTAGGATTAGATCATGAGATCTTTATATATCTCATCCTTCCCGTTTCTTCTAACTTAGTTGTCTTTACTAATAGCACTTACAAATTTGCCTCTTTTTTTGTTTGTTAATCCTCACCCGAGGATATTTTTCTATTGATTTTTAGAGAGAGTGGAAAGGAGGGAGGGAGAGAGAGAGAGAGAGAGAGAGAGAGAGAGAGAGAGAGAGAGAGAGAGAGAGAGAGAGAAACATCGAAGTGAGAGAGAGACATCGATTGGTTACCTCCCACATGCACCCCGACCCAGGCCAGGGAAGGAGCCTGCAACTGAGGTACGTGCCCTTAACCGGAATGGAACCTGAGACCCTTTAGTCCGCATGCTGAAGCTCTATCCACTGAGCCAAACTGGCTAGGGCTGCTTTTAATTTTTATTTGTAAAATTACTAAATACCAAATACACCTTTATGTTTGTTTTGGAATTAGTATTACAATATTAGTATATGTATAAGCATTTGATGCGGGAGTTTTGGAGGAACAGAAGGAACACTCAGGTGGTTGATGTTTCCCTTAGGTCACGCTGACAGCCCTCCTCCTGTGAATGGAATCAACGGCCACAGTGACGACACAGACCGCGATTCTGTTCCGAGAGCCTCCTTAAGGCTGGGCTTCTCCGAATACTGCCGAATCTCTAACCTTATTGTGCTTCACCTCAGAAAGATGGAAGAAGGTGAGGCACCCAGGCTCAGTCATTTACATAAGCTGTGTGCACATAAACCACTTCTGATTGCTAAAGATTGTGTTTTGTCAGGAGAGATGATAAATAGTTAGACATGCTTACCTTGGCAGGGTGTCAGCCTGTACTTTTCCCTACAAGTTCATTGTCAGACAAGATTTATGGTTTATTCTTATTAAATTGCCAATTTTAATAGTTTTGAAGCAGAATTTGGGATTCTATAATACATAAAGAAGTCCTTTATAATGTTTTTACAGATGCAAAATCACTATTCCTTACTATAGCTTTATTTTAAATGTATGAACTCCTAAGTCAGTGGTAGGCAAACTCATCAGTCAACAGAGCGGCAAACTGCGGCTCATGAGCTGCAGTTTGCCGACCACTCTCCTAGGTTATTTATATTTCATAGGCAAGTAATTGAACTCAAAAGACTGTATCAGCACAAATACTTCCAGACTAGGAATGAACTCATTTCTCCATAGATAAAGTGTGATATCTGGACAGTAGTACATTTCTTACCCGTAACTGCTTTCTCACAAGGTAGAAGGAAAAATAATGAAATCAAGGAGTGAAGCCTAAAACTTTAATTTGGTGATTGACCATTAGACATTTCTTATGTAAAAGTTCCAATATTCCGGCTTTTGGACAGATGCTGTCATCACAGTATCCTATCTGAGATGGAGTAAAGGAAGACCAGAGACTGCCTTGGCTTACTAAAGGTGTGAGCCCTGTAACCTCTGCTCTCTTTTCCCTGATAACTGGCCAATGGGCGGGAGGAGAGAAGATAGTAAAGAAGCCACTAGGACAGACAGGTGCTCCCTTTTCATTTAAAAAGAATTTAAAAAGATTTGGGAGCTTACATGTTCTTGTGTTCACATTATACTTTATTATTCTAGTTCTCTCTTGCACAACAAGTTTTAAACACGGCAGACCATTGATGGGGCAAAGATATGATTAGCACCCAGATAGTCTGCATTCCATAGATAAATTCTACTAGGTCTTCCTTTCTTAAAAAAAAGAAAAAAAGTCACTGTTCACCTGGCCAATTAGATGCTGTTTTAATTAAAATTGCAGAACCTATTGACGGTGTTAAGCGAGTACTTATTGTACAGCCATAATAAACTTTACAAAGGCAGTTGTCAGTAAAGCTAGAATTTTCCAATTTTTATTTTGCATTTTATTAGCAATTGATAGAATCAAGACTAAGTAGACTTTTTTTAGGTTATATATACTATATGTAATATATTTTTTTTTTTATATTTTACTGATTTCTTACAGAGAGGAAGGGAGAGGGATAGAGAGTTTGAAACATCGATCAGCTGCCTCCTGCACACCCCCTACTGGGGATGTGCCCGCAACCAAGTACATATCCTTGACTGGAATCGAACCTGGGACCCTTCACTCCACAGGCCGACGCTCTATCCACTGAGACAACCTGGTTAGGGCTAGGTTGTATTTTATTTCTGTGTTATAATATTATGCAGGTTCCAACTTTTCTTGTGAATTTAGAGTTCTGCTTTGGACTCTTTAGAACCACACAGTTCAGTCAGTATGAATAGACCTTGCTGGAATAAATTGTTAATTTTTTATTTTGAGTAAATTCCTGTGGTTTTGTGTGTGTGTGTTTTTTTTGAATATTGATTTCAGAGAGAAGGAGAGAGAGAGAGAGAGAGAGAGAGAGAGAGAGAGAGAGAGAGAAACATCAGTGATGAGAGAAAATCATCAGTCGGCTGCCTCCTGCACACCCGCTACTGGAGATCGAGTCTGCAACCTGGGCATGTGCCCTGATCAAGATTCAAACCTGTGACCTCCTGGTTCATGGGTTGACGCTCAACCACTGAGCCACAACGGCTGGGCAATTCCCATGGTTTTTGCTTCTCAGTTGACCTCAATTCCAGTCTTTCTTTTTCCAAAGAAGAAAAGTTATATTTAAGAAGTTTTGCTTGCTGCCCTGGCTGGTTTGGCTCAGTGGATAGAGCGTCGACCTGCGGACTGAAAGGTCCCAGGTTCGATTCCAGTCAAGGGCATATACCTTGGTGGCAGTCACATCCCCAGTAGGAGGTGTGCAGGAGGCAGCTGATCGATGTTTCTCTCTCATCGATGTTTCTAACTCTCTATCCCTCTCCCTTCCTCTCTGTAAAAAATCAATAAAATATATATTTTTAAAAATTTTTGCTTGCTGTTGTTTCATTCCTAATTTATGCCTTCAGTTGCGGTTGGCAGACATTCTCTTAGATGATGAAGCATAAAAAGGTGAAGGAAACACCTTATACTCTGAAATATTAGTAGCTTTAAGACTTGTTTCTTATCTCTATTTAATTTGATTTTTCTCTTCAGGATAAAGTCAAGCATACAAGTAATATGACAGGTTATTTCAGGCTTATGCTGGAACATTGCAATCTTGTGTGTACAAACCCCCAGGATTAACTGTACAATTTGCTAGAAAGATAATCCTTTTTAAATGTATTTTTTGTTGCAGAAGAGGATGAGTCTGCATTAAAGAGGAGTGAGCTTGTTAACTGGTACTTGAAGGAAATTGAATCAGAAATAGATTCTGAAGAGGAACTTATAAATAAAAAGAGGATCATAGAGAAAGTAATTTATCGACTCACCCACTATGTACGTACAGAACTTTGCTTGCTTGGGTTTTAATGAGGGAGGGAGCTCATGCCTCTTGTGTAGGTTTGTTAGTTCATTTATTTTGAATCATTGGATCTGGTCAGAATTATGAATTGTAACAGAATTAACAGCATTTGATTGACTTATTTACTCTCTAAAAACAGAATGTAAGTCGAATCTGGGAAGGTGGATTTAGGGTCTTATTTGAGTGTTTTTAACCTTTGTTTTCTCTCATTACTACAAACTTTCAAGCATCAACCACTATTACCTAATTTTTATATTTTACCTTCATTATCCAGTTTACATTCTAATAATCACTCTTTTCTTTTACCTTCAACTTCGTTCTCTGTATTACTTGTTTGGCCAGACCCCGGTCTTGGTTAAATCTAATTCTTCCTTTATACCCATATCTAGGCATTTAAAAATATCTAGAGAAAAGCATGCAGCCATGTGCCCATTTTTATTTAAATGCATGACCACAAGTCTCCAGTGGACAATTCTGTATCTTATAGACTTTACAGTAGCCCTGCCCGTGCTGTTACTTTTCCCTAGTCAGTTCACTTTCCCACTCTGTTAAAGGACCATTATATACATTCTCTCCTCAAATTAATTGACCCTTCTCAGTATTCAACTTGGAAGCAGCATTTGTCACAGTTGTCTTTCCTCCTGGAAATACTTGTTCCCTTGGCTTCTGAGTCACCATATTCTCCTGGGTCTTCTGTCTCACTGGTTATTTCTCTTTAGTCTCTTTTTCTGAATCTTTTTCTTTGTCACTTTTTAAATGGAGT
Source organism: Plecotus auritus (assembly GCF_963455305.1). NCBI lineage: Eukaryota > Metazoa > Chordata > Mammalia > Chiroptera > Vespertilionidae > Plecotus > Plecotus auritus. The sequence goes on from NC_137776.1 coordinate 80,694,714, forward strand.
ACTGTGCTCATTCCTCAGACCTCTTTTCTATTTACATTCGCTACCTAAGTGATCTCATTTAGTTCTGTGAATTTAAACTCAGCTGTCGATGATTCCCAGATATAAATTTCCAGCTCTCACCTTTCCTCTATACTCCAGATGTATGTGCCAGCTGTCTATTTGCAAAATAATAGGCATCTCCCACCTAATGTGTTCAAAACAGTACCCCTCCCCCTAATTGATCCCATTTACTTGGTTAGTTTAGGCCAGACACCTTAGAATCATTCTTGATTCCACTTTTCCCTCAAAACTTTTAGCAGCAAATTAATTCTCTGAGCCTTGCCTTCAGTATGTGTATTTTCTGTTCTTTTCTCACCACCTTATGTCTGTCCCCCTTTGTATTGGCTTTCTGCCCAGTAGCTAGGCATCTTTTAACAAGTCAAATTATTTTAGTGCCCTCCCTTCCAGTTCTTCCCTTCCATTTAGAATAAAATCCAGTTGCCAATACCATGGCCTGCAGAAACCTACACAGACAAGCGTCTGTGTGTCTTGTTCACTTCATTTTATTGCCCCCTTTCTCTTCCCAATCTACTCAGTGACACTGGCCTTGTCACGGTTCCTTTGACACACCAAACATGAAGGCCTTTGCACTCGCCCTTTGCACTCGCCCAGATCCCCTCCTCCATCCTGAAAGAGGCTTTTATTGCCCAGCCTGTTGAAATAGCTTCCTTGCTGTCACCCCCTTGCCCTGCTTTGTGGTTCTTCATAGTGCTTATTGCCTGGTAGTATATTCCTTATGTGTTTCGTTTGTCTCTCTCGTTAGAAGGCAGGCACCATGAGGGCAGGGACTTTGTCTTGTTAACCACAGTATCCTCAGGTTCTACAGTGTTGCCTGGTGCATAGAGGGTTCAAATATTTCCTGAATAATTGAAATTTTCTGTTCAATTAGCAGAGATTCATTTGTCCTGCATTTCACTTCAGTGCTCACTGTATAAATATTGTAGGTATCACGTCTGAGGGTTGTCTTATCTGAAAAGCTGTTTACCTGTGAGAGCAGATGCAAATGAGTGTATAATTTCAGGGGTTGGGGGGATGATGAGAACAGCTATTCATATCACAACTTAATAAATAATATATATGAAAATAAAGCTAATAATCACTCTATAACCGGGGTAGTGCATGCTCAGAAATGTCTTTCAAATAGTGGGCAGTGTTTTTGCACCAGGCCAGCCCTTCCCTCCCTAGAGCCCCCTGGGATCAGTGTAAGATAAAATGATCCATGCGGAAATCCACATTGGGACACATTGCAAAATTAGCTGACCGACACTGATTAATTTGACTCACTGCCTGAGCTAATTCACTGCAAAGACTAGAGAACTTGTACGGTGCTGATCAAGTGTTCTTCCTCTAAGGGTGCGTTAATACATAGAGTGCTTGAAAGTGTCCAGTCCCTCTTAATGGTATTAGTGCTCATTCTGTGGGACTTTGCCACCTTCTTAGGATCAAATCACTATTCCCTGAGTTCCTCCATACAGGCTTGGCTAGGAGTCCTTCTCATTTGTGGATATTTTAGGTTGATGTATAGGTACATCATAGGCTTGAAATCTGTCATCAATATTTTTAAGCCACATGGCATGTTCTTTTTTTTTTTTATTAGCTCATAGATCAGAGTGAAATTTATCTTCAGATTCTACCTCTGATTTATGCATGGGTAGTAAAGAAAGAATTCAATGATCAGTAATTAAAATTATCAAAATATTAAGTGAAACTAAATACTTTTATCAGAGTGATAAACAAATCAGTATTTTACACAATTGCAAATCTTAAAATTCATACATCTTGCCTTTTGAAGTTATATTTACAAGTACTTGATGTAGTATGACAGGAAACCTTATTAAAATCACAATGACGGTTGAGCTTACTTACATATTCCTTAATTTTTTTTAAAAAAAAAATACATTTTTACTGGTTTTTGAGAGAAGGGACAGAGGGAGGGGAGGGGAGAGACAGAGACAGAGATACATCAATTGGCTGCCTCCTGCACAACCCCCTATTGGGATTGAGCCCAAAACTGGGCATGTGCCCTGATTGGAGGTCGAACCGGCCACCTCTTGGTATGACGCTCAACCACCCGAGCCACATCAACTAGGTTCATATTTCTTAATTTTTCAAAGAAGGTTTAGGGTGTGAAAAGGTCTATATCCTAATGGGGACAGGTTTAGCAGATCCTTAATAAAGATTTTAAAGTATGGTCCTTTTTCTAAGAGTGTCTGGAGGGGAAATGAAAGAAAATGCTAGTAGCAAATACTCAGGAGAAGGGTCAGGTGCTGTGTATCTGGCATGTCTATAATACTGTGGAGACCTGAGGACGGAATGTTTGTGCTTCACAGGATCATGTTCTCATTGAGCTCACCCAAGCTGGATTGAAAGGTTCCACGGAAGGGAGTGAGAGCTATGAAGAGGATCCCTACTTAGTAGTGAACCCTAATTACTTGCTTGAAGATTGAGATATTGAAAGCAACTAACCAAAGAAACTGCGGCCCTCTACTTCCTGGCCTGGAGCCTGGGGTCTGAATGGAGCTCTGCTAGGGAGAGAATGTTTCTGGGAGCAATGCTTCGGGAAGATTCATTGCTGAGTAACGAACCAAGTTGAAGATCCTGTGTGTCGCATTCCTGTCATACACTTCCGTGCCAACGTGGGCTTTAGCATTTGTTTAGTGTACTTCTTATCTAAGTGAAGTTGGAACCCAATAATGTGTGGTTTCGGTAACTAAGACCTTTGCTTTCATTTGTAGGAAAATGGTCCATTACTTTTATGGTATGTAGTATTTTATTGGGGAAATAACTTTCAATTGCTAACTATTGCAGTTTTTCATCAAAATAAAATAACTTGTTTTGCATTTGTCTTGAATTTATTTATACTCTTACTAGAGGCCCGGTGCACAAATTCATGCACAGGTGGGGTCCCTCAGCCGGCTGGCGATTGGGGCCTGCTGGCCAGAGGGAGGGACTGTGGGAGGTTGGCCGGGGGGTGGGGGCGGGGGGAGAGGGACTGCAGGAGATTGGCTTGGCCATGGGAGGTTGGCTGTGGAGGTTGGCCAGCCACGGGTTGGTCGTGCACTAATGGGGTCCCTTGGCGTGTCCTCCAGGGATTGGGCCGAAACCAGCAGTCCAATGCCGCCTGCTGCTCCTGATCGTAGCCCTGCTGCGCCTGCCACGGGCTCGTGCCCAGTCCCGATCAGGAGAGGCTTGTGCCACAGCAGCGCTCACCAGCCGTGAGCCCTGCATCTGGCTCCCATTGGTCAGCTGAGCAGTGTTCCTGCTGTGGGAGCACACTGACCACCAGGGGCCAGCTCCTGCATTGAGCATCTGCCCCCTGGTGGTCAGTGCACATCATAGCGACTGGTCAACGAGTCGTTCGGTTATTCAGTTGCTTAGGCTTTTATATATATAGATTGTTTCCATCTACTTGTAACTATGAGTCTTATTATTTTTAAAATATATTTTTATTGATTTCAGAGAAGACGAGAGAGAAACATTGATGATGAGAGTGAATCATTGATCAGCTGCCCCCTGCACACCCCCTACTGGGGATCAAGCCCCCAACCTGGGCATGTGCCTTTGACTAGAATCAGTCTGCAGGCTGAAGCTCTATCCACTGAGCCAAACCAGCTAGGGCAGTGGTCGGCAAACTCATTAGTCAACAGAGCGGCAAATCGCAGCTCGCGAGTCGCATGTGGCTCGCAAGCCGCAGTTTGCCAACCACTGAGCTAGGGCATAAACTTTGTAATAGTTTAACTTCTGTGCCCTAGGAGTTATTTTCTAACTTTTTTTAAGGGAAATGTGTGATTTTATATATTATAAAACCATTTCCAAATTTTATGGCTTTCTTCCAGGTAAAAGTTATTGCTGTTTATGATACTTCCTGAAACTTAGTTATGATCAGTATACTGATGATGCAGTTTCTATTGTTGCAGCTTTTACCAGATGTCATTCTTGGCCTGTAGGGCCAGTTAGGGCATGTTCATATGTGGTATGTGAGTTCAATAATAATAATTTCACTCTCCATTGGCTTGAAAAAGATAGGGTGGGGACACTGGGAATAGAGAACCTGCACAGTTAGCAAATGCAGGGTTATAAGCTCCTTCAAAAGTATGTTCCTAATTAATGAGGGTATTAGAGGCTGTTGGGATGAAGATACCTGGGGGTCTCAGATTTGCTAGTGAGGCAGCTATGAGATACTGGTGTAAAAAATGGACAAATGTCAGGCAGGACATTCAGTAACAGGTGTTAGGAAGAACATTCTAGAGAAAAGCTAGAAGACAGCAAGAAAGAGCCCTCTGTACTGACTCCCACTCGATAAAGAAAATGGTGTTAAGAGGTCCTGAAAGAAGAGAAACAGCCTGACAGGAATTTGAACTTTAATTTGATCAAATATCTGCCCAAAGGAAAATTTGAAGCTTAGGAAACGTGAGTTCTGTTTTGATGAATCTCATCCCCTTCCCAATTCTACCATTAGTGGGAATGCAGGCTCCAGAGAAAGGCGAGGTAATTACTACAAATGCAGTCAGAGTTCTTTTTTTTTTTTTTAATATATTTTATTGATTTTTTACAGAGAGGAAGGGAGAGGGATAGAGAGATGGAAACATCGATGAGAGAAAAGCATCGATCAGCTGCCTCCTGCACGCCCCCTACTGGGGATGTGCCCGCAACCAAGGTACATGCCCTTGACCAGAATCGAACCTGGGACCCTTCAGTCCGCAGGCCAACGCTCTATCCACTGAGCCAAACCGGCTAGGGCAGAGTTCTTTCTTATATATATTTTTTTATTGATTTCAGAGAGAAAGAAACATCAATGATGAGAGAGAATCATTGATCAGCTACCTCCTGCGTGCCTCCTATTGGGGATTGAGCCCACAACCTGGGCATGTGCCCTTGACCGGAATCGAACCTGAACCCTTCAGTCCACAGGCTGATGCTCTATCCACTGAGCAAAACCAGCTGGGGCTACAGTCACTTTTTTGTCCATCTGAATGAGTGCTTTCATTTCCACATAACCCCCGTCCTCCACGTTACTTGTCAGGAAGGTGAAATGGATAATGGCATACAAGATCTTTATGAAGAAAATTAGACAAGTGTTTAGTAAGTGGGTAGATACAACATATTACTGAATGGGACTACTTGAATGTTGAAATTGTCAACTAATCTATAAATTTAATGTATTTTTAAATCCCAGCAGATATCCATCAACAAGAGGGGAGTTCATAAATTTTTAGAAACATACAACTTCCCAAGACTTAATCATGAAGGAACAGAAAATATGACCAGACCAATTACTAGTAAGGAGATTGAATCAATAATCAAAAACCTCTCATCAGCCCTGCTGGTGTGGCTCAGTAGTTGAGTGTCGATCCATGGACCAAGAGGTCACCAGTTTGATTCCCGGTTAGGGCACATGCCTGGGTTGCTGGCTCGATCTCCAGTAGGGGGCAGGCAGGAGGCAGCCAATCAATGATGATTCTCTCATCATTGATGTTTCTATCTCTCCCTATCCCTTCTCTCTAAAATCAATAAAAACATTTAAAAAAAAAAACACAAAACAAAACCTCTCAAAAAAAGTCCAGGACCAGATGGCTTAAATGGTGAATTCTACCAAACATTTAAAGAATTGATACCAATCTTTCTCAAACTCTTTAAAAATAAAAAAGGAGGGAACATTTCCAAACTCAGTTTAGTAGGCCATTATTACCCTGACAACAAAACTAAAGGAGGTCGCCAAAAGAAAAGAAAATTACAGGCCAATATCCCTGATAATAGATGCAAAACCCTCAACAAATTATTAGCAAACTGAATTCAATAATACATTAAAATGGTCATACACCATGATCAAGTGGGATTTATTCCAGGGATTCAAAGATGTTCAATGTCCACAAATCAACCAATGTGATTGATACTCCACATTAACAAAATGAAGGCTATCCTATGACTCAGAGATTTCACTTCTGGGTATATGTATATCCGAGGAAACCCAAACTAATTTGAAAGAATATGTTCATTGCAGTGTTATTTACAATAGCCAAGATTTGGAAGCAACTCAAGTGCCCATGAATAGACAAATGGGTAAGAAGGCTGTGGTACATATATGCAATGTAATGTTAGCCATAAAAAAAAGTGAAATTTTACCATTTGTGACAACACAGATGGACCTAGAGGGTATTATGCTAAGTGAAATAAGTCACACAGAGAAAGAAAAATACCATATGATTTCACTTATATGTGGAATCTAAAGAGCAAAATTAATGAACAAATAAAATAGAAACTGAATTATAGATACAGAGGTCAAACTGATGGTTATGCTCTAGCTGGTTTGGCTCAGTGGATAGAGCATCGGCCTGTGGACTAAAGGGTCCTGGTTTTGATTGCGGTCAAGGGCACATGCCCAGATTGCAGCCTTGATCCCCAGTGGGGGGCATACAGGAGGCAGCCGTTCAGTGATTCTCATCATTGATGTTTCTATCTCTCCCTCTCCCTTCCTCTCTGAAATCAGTAAAAAAATATATTTCTTAAAAAATCAGCTTCATTTAAGCAAAATCTAGATTCTAATTGTTCTTTGAAGGAGTTGGGCATGGCCAGATCTTGATGTGAAAACACTTATCTGTAAAGATACTAGTATATGTACCCCTATGTTCATTTCAGCTTTATTCACAGCTGCTGAGACATGGAAACAGTGTCCTTTGATGGACAATTGGATACAGATATGCTACATATATTCAATGGAATATTGCTCAGCCATTAAAAAATTGAAATATTGCCAGTTGTGACCACATGGATGGATCTTGAGAGTATTATGCCAAGTGAAAAAAGTCAGATGGAAAAGGATAAGAACCACATGATTTCACTCATATGTGGGATAATACACAAAAAACAACAACAAACTCATTGATAGAGACAACAGAATGATGGTTACCCAGATTTGAAGCTTGACGTCAAGGCCATCTTCAAAATTCCAGTAAATGAAATAAAATAGTTTCTATTAAAAAAATGGGGAAAGACTGAAAGTGTGTGTGCACACCAAGAAAACTCCAGGGAAAAGAATGAAAGGAGAGGCTATGTCCTATCATAAAGTGGAAAGTACTACACAACTATAGAAATTTAAATTGTGTGGTATTGTCACAGGAATGGATAATCAAGCAGTAGAAAGTCCCAAAATATCTATGTCTTTATAGATATTTTGTTCCTGATAAGGTAGCATTTCAAATAGTGGAAGAAGATGGCCTATTCAATAACATGTTAGAAATTGATAAGCCATGCCACACAATATACATACAGTTAAAATTCAAGAGGAGCTAAAGATGTAAAGATTTAAAACAGGATAAAGAAATACAGGTTTCAGCCCTAACTTGTTTGGCTCAGTGGATAGAGCGTCGGCCTGCGGACTGAAAGGTCCCAGGTTCGATTCCGGTCAAGGGCATGTACCTTGGTTGCGGGCACATCCCCAGTAGGAGGTGTGCAGGAGGCAGCTGATCGATGTTTCTCTCTCATCGATGTTTCTAACTCTCTATCCACCTCCCTTCCTCTCTGTAAAAGATCAATAAAATATATTTAAAAAAAAAAAAAAAGAAAAGAAATACAGGTTTGACATGAGACTTAAACTATGGTACGAAGAATGTACTTTAAAAGACAGCATAAACCATATTAAAGGACCGGGGAAAATGGTTTCCTATCGTGTTTTTTTGTTTGTTTGTTTTTAATCCTCACCTGAGGATACAGGAGAGAGAAACGTGATGGGCTGCAGGATTGGCACATGTCCTGACCCGGGAACTCAACCCACACCCTGTGGGTGTACAGGGGGATGCTCCAACCAGCTGAGCCACCTGGCCGGGGCTCTATCATGTTTTCATATATGATATCCAAACTCTATTAAGAGTTTTTATTTCAGTAATAATTTAAAATAATAAAAATGTACAAAGGATATAAACATAAATCTCAGAAGAAAAACAAGCAGCCAATTAACATGAAGAGCTACATTTTAAGCAGAAAAGTAAGAAACCAATAAAGATAATATTTTCATTTTTCCAAGTGTCAAAAATGTCAAGTTTTATAACAAGTGTTAGCAAAGCAGAGAGATTTAAGCACACTTCTGTCTGTAGAATTTAAATTTGAAGAAGTCTGTTTTGGAAGACTATTTGTATTTCAATCAGAATTCTAAACAGGTATGCCATTGGGTCAACTTAATTCCTAAGAATCTATGTTAAAGAAATAGTCACACATGTGGACAAAGATATGTAATGTATAGGTAGGTATAAATGTATATCTATATACATTTGCAACCAATTAAAATTAAGATAGAACCAGTGTTCAATATGCAAGAGGTTAACTTATGTTACCTCCTTTCTACGGAACGAATGCTAAAAAGAGGTGGGTCTATACATTCTGATGTAGGCAGAGCTCCAGCAGCTATTAAGTGAAGAGAAGAAAGAAAGCTGAGGAACAATCATAATCCTGTGTTATGTATAATATGTTAAGTTATATTATACATTTAAAATGTTACACACCTACATACGTTTGCATTGAATATATGCAGTAACAGCTACCACTGAGTTGCATTGTTCTAAACATGCTAAAGAATGACCCCATTTCATTCTCACTACCATCTACTTCCATTCTACAGGCGAAGAGGCAGGCACAGAGAAATTAAGTGGCTTTCTCCAGGTGAGATTTAAACCAGCTTTCAAACTCCTGAATTACCATTCGGCTACACAGAGAAGGAAAACGGGAAGGAAGCAATGTTGAACTGCTTACACCAGAAAGAGGCGGGCGGGAGGGAGAGAATTTACAGGGATATTTCATACGTTTCTATATTATTTGAATCTTTTACAAAATGTTTCATCATTTACTTACATATTTTAAAGGGGGGAAAGTTTGGCAAGGGACTAGTTTTTGTTTTGTTATGTAAACAAATTTTAAAATGCTTTGTAAGACAAAAAAAAAGAACGTGTTTTCCTTCAGACATTTTCCAGGTTCCTCGGCTGGACATCTGAAGTTTTGCTACCTCTTATGGCCTTTACATTTTTCCATATTACATTGGTGAGCCATGCACTGATTGCATTATCATAGATCATCAGTTAAATATTAAGTGTTAATAATCACGTAGTATTTTACAACCTCTGCTGTGGTTATAAAGTAAGGATTCCACAACCTCCCAACACGTCCTCGAAAATGGAGCTGACTTGGAATTTAGCCTTTTTGGTTTTCCTAAGGTTTTCGTGCTGCGGGTTAGGCTGGGAGCCGGATGGAAGTTTCATGTCAGCGGCTGGTCCTCTAACTAAGGACTCGCTGCACCGCCCGAGCGGCCCTGCGGCGGGGGACACAGCCCGGGACGCGTGTCCCCGGCCGCTGCCCGCGCTCCTGCCGCAGCACCTGGGCAGCCTCCGCGCCGGCGGGGTCACCCACTACAAAGTGTTTCTGTCCTGGGCCCGGCTGCTCCCCGCGGGGAGCTCCGAGTCGCCCGACGCCGAGTCGGTGCGCTGCTACCGGCGCCTCCTGGGGGCCGTCCGAGCGGCGGGGCTGCGGCCCCTGGGCGTGCTGCACCGCGGGCGCCTCCCGGGCCCCGGGCCCCGGGGCGAAGCCGCCGCCGACCTCTTCGCCCGCTACGCCACGTTCGCCTTCCGCTCCTTCGGGGACTTGGTGGACATCTGGTTCACTTTCAGTGACTTGGAGGAGGTGATCACGGGGCTTCCCCACCAGAAATCAAGACCCGCACGTCTGCAGACCCTCGCCGACGCCCACAGAAAAGCCTATGCGATTTACCACGAAAAATACGCCCCTCCAGGTGAGTCCACGCCACCCCCACGGCTGGCTCCGCAGCCTGTGTCACCCCTGCACCCCTCCTCCACGCGGGACTCGGCGCTTCCTCCCACTCCTCAGTCGTCACGTCATTTCATTCATAGCGAGACATGCATACTGTGTTGAAGGTTCCCCGCGGAGACAGGCAGGGGGCTTCCCTGCACCGCGCCCCGCATTCCCTCGGAAGCACGCCTGGCCCGGCCTGGAGTCTGTGCCGCCGCCGTAGTCTTTCCTTGTCTTTCCGTCCTCCCTCCTCCAGTCCCGCCTTCCTGGCCATTCCGAGGCCGCCCGGCCGCCCCCTTCCTTACGCAGAGCGTCTTGCACGGTCTGGTTGAAGCCTGCGTTCCAGGAGGAGACGGACAAACACAAAGACAAACCATGACGTGCTGACAGGTGGTGAGGAGAGCATGATTCAGTTGTCCATATTCTTGCTCCGTAACTACCTGGAGGTTCTGATTCAGCGGGTCTGGGCGGGACCAGGGCATTCGTGACTTTGATAAGTTCTCTAGATGAATCTGAGGAACACCAATTTTGAGAACCAGTTTTGGGTTATGTATGCTTTCTTGTTTTTATTATATACCTGTAGTATATAATATATGCATACCTGTATATTCTACTTTATGAGTATCTTCTCATTTTATAAAAAGCATGATTTTCAGTGGTCTTATAGGTTCCCACAATATGAATGGATCATAAAGTTTAAAATATTGCGCTCACTTTAATATATGTTTAATTTTTACTATTGCAAATTATAAACATGCCTCTATATAAATGCTTGCCTACCTTCTGACGAATTCTTTCTGATCGATTCCTAGAATTGATATGACTAGATCAAGAGATGTACATTCTTTAAGACTTTAAAGCATGTGGCTAAACTATTTTCCAGGAAAGATGTAATAGTTTATACAACAGTTATAAAATTGTTTTTCTGACCCCGCTCAGTCGGTTTTCAATGATGCGATTATTTTTATCATTGATAATTTGACAGCTAAAAACTGTTTTCTCCTTATAGTCTCCGTTTGCATGTATTTGATTATAGAGAGGTTAAACTTTTTTTTTCTATGTGAAAAATGAAAGGAGTGTGAATGTGGAAGGGGCTGTTTTCTATAGGATTGCGAGGAAGGCAGACCTCAGGCCACCTCGGAGCAGCCGGGAGGGAAGGCGGGAGCGGGGGTGGGGGGTTGCGGGGAGACCTGGACCTGGGGAACGGAACTCGGGGCGGAGGAGTGTGAGGCCCCTGCCGTGGGAGCAGCGCCGCGAAGGCCCGCCGTCTGTTGAGTGAACTGGAACCCAGGGTGGGACGTGAGGCTATGCTAGATTTGAAACTGATCCTTCGGAAAGCACACTTTGAGGTGGGTGAGCCAGTAAGTGTTTGTTGGCTGTCATACTTCCTGCTGAAGAAACTCTGAGTAAAATGAACTTTGAAAGAAGGCAGCACTGAACTTGGATCGTCTCAAATAAAGACACATCTGTCGTACTCTGAGGTCAGATTCCATAGAATTACTTATATTATGTAATTATATATACATATTTCTTTAAATGTTTTACAGATTTCGTTTTTAATTTCCATCAGGTTCCTAAAGACTGTTTCTTTTTTTAAAGATGGTTTCCTTTTTACACTCACATTTTCCTTCTTTTCCTCTTGTGCTCATTTTCCCCATTCTTTACTTTCTGTTTCATCACTATCACTAGATTATCTGCCCCCAATATAATATGGGAAACAAAATTAATTCTCTTTTCAATTTCTTTACTATTTTAAAAGGTGGTCTGCTCTCTCTCTCTCACTCTCTCTCCTTCTTCCCCTCCCTCCCTCCCTCCTTCTCATTCTCCACTTCCTCTTAAGTCCAATCCATAGCCTGTTGTTCTTTTTAAAATATATTATTTAATATACACAAAAAGTTATATAACTTATGTTGGTTAAAAGCAAAATACAATAACAAATGCACATGGAGTGACCACTCAATCCAACAATTAAAAAAGAACACAATACCACTTCACGTCAACTAGGATGGCTGTAATAAAATAGACAGTAACAAGGGTTGGCGATGATGTGGAGAAATTAGAACCCTTATGCATTGCTGGTGGGAATGACTGATGGTGCAGCCATTCTGAAAAACAGTCTGACAGTTCAAGTTAAACTTTAGAGTTACCATGACCCAACACTGCCTCTCCTGGGTATATATCGGAGAGTAATGAAAACAAATGTCCAGGCAAAAATTGTTCCCAACCTTTATAGCAGCATTATTTATAATAACCCTAATGTCCATCACCGATGGATAAACGAAATGAGACATAAACATACACTGGAATATTATTCATCCTTAAAAGGAGTGAAGTACTGATACATGCTACAACATGATGAACCTTCAGTCGCAAAAGACTGCATATTATATGATTTCCTTTATACTATATGTCCAGAATAGACAGCTCTACAGAGACACTAAAGTAGATTAGCAATATCTAGGGATCAAAGAAAATGGTAAGTGACTGCTACTGGATACGCGGCATTTCTCTTTAGGTGACTAAAATATTTTGTAATAGTGCAGATGGTTGCACAGTTTTCTGAATATATTAAAAACCACTGAATTGTATACTTTAAAGGGGTGAATTTTTTCAGTTAAAGTTGACATTAAATATTATTTTATATTATTTTCAGGAGGGGTAAATTTTTTGCTATATGAATACATATTTTAATTTTAAAAATGTAAAAAAAATAAATGGGAAGGTTGAGGGTTTATAAAGCAAGGCAAAACAAACCACAACTTACATCTACTTGAATATTTCCCCATCCCATCTTTTATTTTATTTTTTGAATCTTCACCCGAGGATATATTTTTATTGATTTTTTTAGAGAGAGAGAGAAACATCAGCTGGTTGCCTCCCATACGTGGTCTGACCAGGGATTGAATCTGAAACCTAGATATGTGCCCTGACTGGGGGAATCGAACCTGCAAACTTCCCGTGCACAGGACAGTGCTCCAGGCAGCTGAGCCACCTGACCGGGACCCTATCCCATCTTTTATTCATCCCCTCCCCACCCAGCTTACCACTATGCAGCTGTTCTGTTTACCTTTTATTATTTGATAGCAACCCCCTCCGCCCCCTGCCATTTGGTATCCACAATGACTTAATAGTGCAAGGCCAAACATTTTAAATTAAAAAAATTTTTAGTTACAGAACAGGTAGCAGTTAGCAAATAAAGCACATTCCCAGTGTTTTTAAAAAATATGTTAAAGAAGTCAATTTCCATTTACTACTGATTAGAACAGGGGTGGGCAAACTTTTTGACTCGAGGGCCACAATGGGTTCTTAAACTGGACCGGAGGGCCGGAACAAAAGCATGGATGGAGTGTTTGTGTGAACTAATATAAATTCAAAGTAAACATCATTACATAAAAGGGTACGGTCTTTTTTTTATTTTATTTCAATAGTTTTATTCATTTCAAACATTTTAACAAGAAGAATGTAAACACTAATTATTATAATTTGAAACTTCAAAAAATGGAGGAATCAGGGGGTGAGGGCATGTATGGGACTGGGGTTGGGGGGCAATGGTAAGATATGTACACATATAATACCTTAATAAAAATTTGAAAAAATAAAAAATAAAATTAGGATGAAAAAAAAAATGGAGGAATCATAGCACAATAACATACCTTATATTGAAGATGGCAAAGGCAAAATAAAATTGCCTAACAAAGGAAAAGTACAAAAGCCTTTCAAATTAAACTTAAATATAATAAAATAATTTAAAACTAAAACAAATAGAAAAGAACAAAATGTGTAAACAGTAAATTAAACATTTTCTTTAGTGCAACTTCCAAATTATGCCCGGGACGTAGATGTAGATGGCAATGTAGACTGGGTTGAAAGGTTTTTGGTCTTTAAAACATCAACTTCAGTGGGAACAGTGTTGTTGGTTTCCTTTTTAGCTAATGCTCTGATACTGTGCTCTCCAGGGGCGTGTCTCCCTACATCACCACCATAACGGGTCTCCGCATTCCCAGGGTGATGTCGGGGGACACATCCGAGGGCATTACAAGGAGCCTCTGGAAGATTGAGAGGTTGTTCCTTCTACTGAATGGGCGGATATAAATCCGCCCACTCAGAAGAAGGAGCTGCGGCCGTGTTTCCCCCACGTTGCCATGTTAACACTGCTGCTGGTGAAGGAGCGGAGGGGAGAGCAAGAGAACCCTCTGCTCTTTCGGCTCCGCAGGCCGGATAGAACAGCCAAACGGGCCGGATCCGGCCCGCGGGCAATAGTTTGCCCACGGCTGGATTAGAAAATACAATATTAAATGCAGTTCTAATACTTTTCTAAGAATTATTTTTATCAGAGTATGATTTACATATAGTGAAATGCGTGATCTTAATTTTACAGTTTGGTTAGTTTTGGCAAACACATCCATGTAATCCATATCCTTACCAAGATAAGACTTAATTGCCCGGCCGGAGTGGCTCAGTGGTTGAGTGTCAACCTATGAACCAGGAAGTCATGGTCAGGAGGCAGCCAATCAATGATTCTCTCTCATCATTGATGTTTCTCTCTCTCTCCCTCTCCCTTCCTCTCTGAAATCAATAAAAAAATATATATATATATTTTAAAAAGATAAGACTTAACTAACACCTCAGAAAATTCCTGATGAATTGTGACCTTGGCAATCCTTACCCCAGGAGCAGCCACTGACCTGATTTCTATCAGCTTCGATAGGAATGGAATCACACCGTGTTTGTGTCTGTCTTCTGTCTTTCTTCTTGCATTCAGCATGATGTTTGTGAGATTTATTAGTTTTTGTTGCTGCGTTAGTTATTTGCTCCTGTTTTTCCTCTAAGTCGTACTCTGTTATGAATGTATCATGGTTGAGGTGAATTTGAGCTATGACCAGTTGTCATCTATTATGAATAAAGTTGCTATCAGCATTTATTCTTGTGTAAGTTTTTATGTGGACATATATTTTCATTTATCTTAGGTAAATACCCAGGGGTGGAATTGCTGGGTCATAGGTGTATTTGATTTCTTAAGAAACTGCCAGTTTTCTGAAGCAATTGTTCCATCTTACACTCCCAGCAGCAGTGTAAATGAGAGTTTCAGTGGCCCCACCAGCGTCCTCGCCAACATTGGCATTCTCATGTTTTCTTTTTTTTTGTAATATTTTAAAAACTGACTTCAGGGAGGAAGAGAGACGGAGAGAGATAGAAACATAAATGATGAGAAAGAATCATCGAGCGGCTGCCCCCTGCACGCTCTCCACTGGGGATCGAGCCCACAACCCAGGCATGTGTCCTGACCAAGAATTGAGCCATGACCTCCTGGTTCATAGGTAGATACTCGACCACTGAGCCACACTGGCTGTGCTCATAGTTTATATTTTAGCCATTTTGATGATATCTCATTGTGATTCCATTGCTTTTTAAAACCATAGTTTCTATCCCAAGTACTTTTATGCCTAAATAATATATATTATTTAATTTTGCTTGGTTTGGTTTTGAACACCATAAAAGAGCTTTTTTTTTTTTTTTAAGTCCTCCAGGACTTCCTTTTTATAAAACAAAGTTATGTTTCCAAGGCTTATCCATGTTGAATATAGCTATAGCATATTCTTTTTCACTGCCATATAATATTCCATTGTATGGCTATGCCACATTTTATTAACTTATTCTCCTGGTTATGGACATTCAAATTATTTTTAAGCTATGCTACTATTAGCATTCTTGTACATATTTCTTTCTGTACATGTGCAAGGGTTTCTCTTGTGTGAGGGATACAAATGTCTTTAGCTTTGAGAGAGAATGTAAATTGTTTTCCAGCGTGGTTGTACCAATGTACATTTCTATGAACAATGTATACGAGTTCTTGTTTATTAGCCATGTTTGTTTCCTATTCTGTAAAATTTCTATTATGTCTCTTATTCATTTATGTATTGAGTTGTCTTTTTCTTATTGATTTGTCAGAATTCTTTACATAATCTTAAATCTAATCTGACTGGTTATATGTAATGGTATTTTTCAAGTTCATGTATTTTCTTTTCACTCTTTCTATGAAGGCTTCGATGAACAGAAGTTATTACTGTTAACAAAAACATTAATCATTTCCTTTGGTTGATTTTTAAAAATGTATTTTTAATGGCACTGTTTACAATTATTTAAGTTCATTTCCTCATTCTTTGGAATTTGTAGTTCGCAAATGTTTTCATCCCTTTCCCCTCCGGCTGCTTGCATCTTTTCCATGCCATTCTTTGGGGGGTTCTTTTTGTCACTACTATGATATTTCTTAATGTTGAGGGGCATTAAGAAGTCAGAGATAGCCCTAGCTGGTTTGGCTCAGTGGATAGAGCATCGGCCTGTGGACTGGAGGGTCCCAGGTTCAGTTCCAGTCAAGGGCACATGCCTGGGTTGGGGGCTCAATCCCCAGTGGGGGGCATGCAGGAGGAAGCCAATCAATGATTCTCTCTCATCACTGATGTTTCTATCTCCCTCTCTCTTCCTCTCTGAAATCAATAAAAAATATATTTTTAAAAAGTCAGAGATAATCTGCAAAATTGAAAAACACTCTGCTGTGTAAGAATTTTTTTCTTTTTAATCAACACTTCAACAAATTAACAGGTTTTATTTTACAGAACACTTTTAGAGTTACAAAAAATTGAGCAGATAATACAGTCTCCAGATGCCCCTCTCACTGAACCCAGTTTTCCCCAATATTAACATCTTACATCAGTATGGTATATTTATTACAATTGATTACATTATTATTAACTAAAGTCCATATTTTATTTAGAGTGCCTTAGTTTTTTCTTAATGTCCTTTTTCTATTCCAGGATCTCATCACATTCCATTTAGTTGTCATCTTGCTTTAGGCTACTCTGAACTGTGACAATTTCTCAGACTTTTCTTTTAAATTTTTATTTATTGGTTGAGAGAGAGAGAGAGAGAGAAATATTAATTTGTTGTTTCACTTATTTATGCATTCATTGGTTGATTCTAGTATGTGACCTGACTGGGGTTGAACCTTGGTATGGCAGGACAATGCTCCAACCAACTGAGCTACTTGGCCAGGGCTCTGAGACTTTTCTTGTTTTTATAAACTGATGACAGCTCTGGGAGTCCTGGCCAGGTATTGTGTAGGATGCCTGTTTTTAAAAACGGCTTTCTTGAGATAAAATTAATGTACCATGCAATCCACCCATTCAAAGCTTTTATTTATTTTTATTTTTTTAAAATAAATCTTTATTGTTCAGATTATTAGTTGTTCCTCTTTTTCCCCCCTTATCTCCCCTTCACCCAGTTCCCACCCCACCCTCTGCCCTTACCCCCTCCCCCACTGTCCTCATCCATAGGTGTACGCTTTTTTTTTTTTTTTTTTAAATATATTTTATTGATATTTCACAGAGAGGAAGGGAGAAGGATAGAGAGCCAGAAACATCGATGAGAGAGAAACATCGATCAGCTGCCTCCTGCACACCCCCCCCTGGGGATGCGCCCACAACCAAGGCACATGCCCTTGACCGGAATCGAACCCGGGACCCTTGAGTCCGCAGGCCGACGCTCTATCCACGGAGCCAAACCGGTCTCGGCTTTAGGTGTACGCTTTTTGTCCAGTCTCCTCCCGCACCCCCCACACCCCACACCCCTTTCCTCCCAAGAATTGTCAGTCCACTCCCTTTCTATGCCCCTGATTCTATTATATTCACCAGTTTATTCTGTTCATCAGATTTTTTATTCACTTGATTTTTAGATTCACTTGTTGATAGATATGTATTTGTTGTTCATAGTTTTTATCTTTACCTTTTTCTTCTTCTTCCTCTTCTTAAAGAATACCTTTCAGCATTTCATATAATACTGGTTTGGCAGTGATGAACTCCTTTAACTTGTTCTTATCTGTGAAGCTCTTATCTGACCTTCAATTCTGAATGATAGCTTCGCTGGGTAGAGTAATCTTGGTTGTAGGTTCTTGCTATTCATCACTTTGAATATTTCTTGCCACTCCCTTCTGGCCTGCATAGTTTCTGTTGAGAAATCAGCTGACAATCGTATGGGTGCTTCCTTGTAGGTAACTAACTATTTTTCTCTTGCTGCTTTTAAGATTCTCTCTTAGTCTTTTGCTCTTGGCATTTTAATTATGATGTGTCTTGGTGTGGTCCTCTTTGGATTCCTTCTGTTTGGGGTTCTGTGCGCTTCATGGACTTGTAAGTCTTTTTCTTTCACCAGGTAGGGGAAGTTTCCTGTCATTATTTCTTCAACTAGGTTTTCAGTATCTTGCTCTCTCTCTTCCTCTGGCACCCCCATAATTCGGATGTTGGTATGCTTGAAGTTGTCCCAGAGGCTTCTTACACTATCTTCATATTTTTGGATTCTTTTTTCTTTTTGCTTTTCTGGTTGGGTGTTTTTTGCTTCTTTGTATTTCAAATCTTTGACTTGATTCTTGCAATCCTCTAGTCTGCTGTTAGGTCTCTGTATATTATTCTTTTTTTTTTTAATTTTTTTATTGATTTCAGAGAGGAAGGGAGAGGGAGAGATATAGAAACATCCATGATGAGAGAATCATGGATCGGCTGCCTCCTGCACGCTCCCTACTGGGGATTGAGCCCACAACACAGGCATGTGCCCTTGACCGGAATCGAACCTGGGACCCTTCAGTCCACAGGCCGACGCTCTATCCAGTGAGCCAAACCAGCTAGAGCTGTATATTATTCTTTATGTCAGTCAGTGTATGTTTAATTTCTAGTTGGTCCTTTTTCATATCCTCGAGGGTCTCACTAAATTTATCTAGAAGATTCTAGAAGATTCTTGAAAAACCTTATAACCGTGGTTTTGAACTCTATATCCAGTAGTTTGCTTTCCTCCATTTCTGTCATTTGTGACCTGTTTCTTTGTCTCTGCATTTTGGCTGCTTCCCCATGTTGATAGAGTGGCTTTGTATGCTAGGTGTCCTATAGGGCCCAGTGGCTCAGCCTCCCCAGTTACCTGAGGTGGACACTCTTGGTGCACCCCTTTGTGGGCTGTGTGCACAGTCTTGTTGTAGTTAAGCCTTGGTTGTAGTTGGTGTCACTGGGAGGAATTGACCTCCAGGCCAATTGGCTGTGAGGATCAGCTGTGTCTACAATGGGAGAACTTCTGTGCTGGAGACACACTTATGGGGCAAGACTTGCTTCAGTGGGGCTTTGGTGCTCACTGAGTCTGTCCCCTGAGTGTGTCCCTTATGGATCTGAGGAGTTGTAATCTGGATGGTCCCACTCTGACCCCTGGGTACACTGGCTCTTGGATCTCCAAGGAGGTGCTAATTTAGCCTCTGCCTGAGGCCACCCAGCAGGAGCTACGGAGAGATCTGCAGATTCCTCTTCTTTGTTTGGGGTTTGGAGGTGCCCAGATGAGGCCCAGCTGTGAAGCAATGCAAGCTGCTGCGGGGCCTTGGGCCTTCTTTTGGATGTTCTGGGTCTCTCTGACCCAGCTGCAGTTTGTTATGTAATTTTAGATTGCAAAGGGTCAGGCCATTCATATGCAAAAGCCTCTGTGTACAGCTTGGGTGGGGCGGGGTCTCAGGGAATCGACAGGGCGGAGCAAACAGCAATGGCTGATCTTCAGCCCTGCCCTAAGAGGCCCCGGGTCTCAGTGTCCCTTGGTAATCGCTGCAAGCATCTGAGAAAAAGCCGCCCTCGAGTTCTGCCTGATGCCAGACAGTCCAGTTTCTCCCCGTATGAGTCTGGGTCCCAGAGTCTTGCCCAGAACTGGAGTTCAGAGCAGTCGGGAGCTTGTGTATCCCTGCAGATTGAAAAAGACAACCACGTCCTCAGTTGCCAGCCCTCTCTGCACGTACCTCTGTACCTCCACACTTTACTTCTGCACCTCTTCTGAGTCTCAGTGTGCTTTTCTCTTTCCTTCTAGTTGTAGAATTTCCACTCAGCCAGCCTTCCTGTGGTTCTGGGTGATGTCCGTTTTGTCTTTTAGTTGTAGTTTTGAAGTGGTTGTGCGAGGCAGCAAGTTCAGGTGTTTACCTATGCCGCGCCATCTTGGTTTCTCCCCCATTCAAAGTTTTTAGTATGGTTTTTATTCTATTCACGTATGTGCAATCATCAACATGGTCAATTTTAGAACATTTTTATCACCTCAAAAAGAAAACTTATAACCTTTAGCTATAACATTCCTACCCCCACATTGCCCTCCCTCATCCCAACCACTAATTAACTGTCTCTGTAGAGTTCCCTGTTCTGGACATTTCATGTGAATGGAATAATATAATATGTGGTCTTTGTGGTTGTGTCTATTGGAATTTGTCTGATGATTTCCTCAAGGATAGACTGGGATTATAGGTTTGGGGGAGGAGAATCACAAAATAAAGTGTCATTTTCATCACATCATATCAAAGGTACATACTATCATCATGATATATGACTATCGATGTTAATCTTGAACACCTGACTGAGTTAGTGTTCGTCAGGTATATCCCCTGTAAAGTCTCTTTTTCCATCCGTTCTATACTGTCCTCTTTGGA
This sequence comes from Plecotus auritus, assembly GCF_963455305.1. Classification (NCBI taxonomy): domain Eukaryota; kingdom Metazoa; phylum Chordata; class Mammalia; order Chiroptera; family Vespertilionidae; genus Plecotus; species Plecotus auritus. The sequence continues at coordinate 80,715,025 of NC_137776.1, forward strand.
AGGAAGGCACTACACACGGCACGTACTTAAAAAGTGGAGAGTTATGCTCCCTTTATAAATACTTTTATTTTGAAACTGGTTACAAGTAGAAAACCTGACTTCTTTATTTTTTTTTAAATATATTTTTTATTGATTTCAGAGAGGAAGGAGAGGGAAAGAGACAGAAACATCAATAATGAGAGAGAGCCGAAACCGGTTTGGCTCAGCGGATAGAGCGTCGGCCTGCGGACTGAAGGGTCCCGGGTTCGATTCCGGTCAAGGGCATGTACCTTGGTTGCGGGCACATCTCCAGTGGGAGGTGTGCAGGAGGCAGCTGATCGATGTTTCTCTCTCATCGATGTTTCTAACTTTCTATCCCTCTCCCTTCCTCTCTGTAGAAAATCAATAAAATATATTAAAAAAAAAAATAATGAGAGAGAATCTTTGATCAGTTGCCTCTTGCACGCCCCCTACTGGGGATCGAGTCCACAACCTGGGTATGTGCCCTTGACCAGAATTGAACCCAGGCCCCTTTAGTGCACAGGCTGATGCTATATCCACTGAGCCAAACCAGCTAGGGCTTGCATACTTTTTAAAAGTTCTTTTCTAAACTTAACCAAGGAGGTAAAAGACTTGTACACTGAAAAATATAATACATCGCTGAAAGAAATTAAAGGAAAAAAAATAAATGGAAACACATTCTTTGTTCCTGGACTGGAAGACATAATATTGTTAAAATGTCAATACTACTCAAAGTGATCTAAAGATGCAATGAAATTCCTATCAAAATCCCAACAATAGAAAAATTCATCCTTAAATACATATGGAATCTCAAGAGACCTCAAATAGCCAAAACAATCTTGAAAAAGAACAAAGTTGTAGGACTTACACTTCCTGATTCCAAAACTTACTACAAAGTTACAGTAATCAAAATAGTATAGTACTGGCATAAGTTTGGATGGACATATTAAAAAATGGAATAGCCCTGAAAAAAAACAAAAAACACCTCACCTATATGTTCAAATGATTTTTGACAAGGGTGTCAAGACCAGTTAGTGGAAGGAGGGAAGGAGGGGAGACAGTCTTCAACAAATACTGGGAAAACTGAATATCCACATTCAAAAGAATGAAGTTGGACCCTTACCTTACCCCATATACAAAAATTAACTCAAAATAGATCAAAGACCCAAACATAAGAACTAAAACTATAAAACTCTTAGAAGAAAACGTTGGGATAACACTGTGTGCTGTTTTTTAGCTATGACACTAAAAGTGCAGATAACACAAAATAAAATAGATAAATTAGACTTCATCAAAATTAAGAAGTTTTGTGCATCCAAGAATGCTATCAACAGAGGGAAAAAGCAAACCAAAGAATGGGAAAAATATTTGCAAATCATATATTTGCTAAGAGATTAATGTCCAGAATATATTTTAAAAACTTCTAATTCAACAACAACAAAACAAACAACTGTATTAAAAATGGGCAAAGGCCCTACCTGGTTTGGCTCAGTGGATAGAGTGTTGGCCTGAGGACTGGAGAGTCCTGGGTTCGATTCCGGTCAAGGGCACATTCCAGGGTTGCGAGCTCAATACCCAGTATGGGGTGTGCAGGAGGCAGCCAATCAATGATTCTCTCTCATCATTGATATTTCTACCTCTCTCTCCCTCTTCCTTCCTCTCTGAAATCAATAAAAATATATATTTAAAATAAAAATGGGCAAAGGACTTGAATTGATATTTTTTTCCAAAGAAGGTATGGCAAGATGATATAGAGCATGAAAAGATGCTCTATATCAACATTCATTAGTAAATACAAATCAAAACCTCAAGATTTAAAAACACACAAGATTCCACTTCATGCCCATTATGCACATGGCTACTATTAAGAACAAAGAAAGTCACAAGTGTTGGTGAGGTTACAGAGAAATTGTAATCCTTGTGCATCATTGGCAGGAGTGTAAAATGATGTGGCCACTGTGGAAGACAGTGTGGCAGTTCCTCAAGAGAGTACGTATAGGAATTACCATATGATCTAGCACTGTGGGTATATACCCCAAAAATTGAAAGCAGGGACTTGAACAGATATTCGTACACTCATTTCCTAGCAGCATTATTCACAACAGCCAAAAGGTGAGAAAAACCCAAATGCCCGTGGATCGATGAATAAATACACAAAATGTGGGATATACAAACAATGGAATATTATTCAACCTTGAAAAAAATGATATTCTGGCACATGCTATACCATGGATGAACCCCGAAGACATTATACTACATGAAATAAGCCAGACACAAAACATAAATATTATATGATTCCACCAAGATGAGGGACCTAGAATGAGCAAGTCCACAAAGGCAGGGGGGAGGGTAGTGGTTCCTAGGAGCTGGGAGGAGGGGCGATGGGAAGCTACTGTTCAATGGACACAGTGTTCCAGTTTGGGATGATGGGAAAGTTCTGGAGATAGATGGTGGTGATGGTTGCACAACAATGTAAATGTACATAACGCCACTGAACTGTACACTTAAAAATGTTTCATGGTGAATTTGTTGTTGATATTTTGCCACAATATTTGAAAAGTTCTTTTCCAATCTTTCTCTATGTCTTATAAACCTGGCATTGATGTGTTCAGTGTGCCCGCACAGAGGAGCATGCCGAGAGGATTCGGCAGAGTTGGAGGGAGGGGAGGAGAGTAACCATCCCTCTCGCGGGAAGCGTGGAGTTGCACACAGCATCCTCCACCTGCACAATCTGGGGCACAATCCAGGGTGACACCAGTTCCCCACCCGTTCCTGGCAGTCGCGGCTGGAAGCACTGGTAGCTCAATACTGCCAGGTCCCTGTTATGGAAGCATTCGGCCCAAAGGGAAAGGGCTGTTTTATGTGGAGAACTGCAGTGGGTTTTGGAGGAACAACTTCTCTTTACGGCGGAGACAGAAATGAGCTGACCCTTCAGTGACGTCTAGTGATGCCTCGAGGGGACAGGAATTACACAGAGCTATGCAGTGACTTTCTACCCCGGCTTAACACAGTTAATTCTCAACCCACGGCAAATACTGATTCTGAGTCCCGTGGGCATAAATACCTATCTGTAACCACATTCAGCACAAACTACAGGATAAATCCTCTTACACCAGAGAAATTGCTCCCCTTTCAGTCCTATAGAAAACATGAGCTGCCAGCTTAGAGTGAGAATCTCGTCATGAGGAACCTGCATCTTCCATTGTTTTAAGAAGCGTGGTGTGTGCTAGCACTGGAAGCAGGTGCAAGCATACGCTATGTTGGGGAAGTTTAATCATTTGTGCATGAGAATTTCTGGGACTTCAGGTACATTTGTTCAGTCTAAATTCTAAAAACAGTTTGCAAAGTCAAACAGAAATGATTTGTGGGTTAATTGTGCTTAGGGATTAACTGTACCCTGGTTTCGTTTCATTGGTCAAGAGATAGTACGAAACTGTACATTTTATTTATTTTTTTAAATATATTTTATTGATTTTTTACAGAGAAGAAGGGATTTTTTACAGAGAGGAAGGGAGAGGGATAGAGAGTTAGAAACATCGATAAGAGAGAAACATCGATCAGCTGCTTCCTGCACACCCCCTACTGGGGATGTGTCCGCAACCAAGGTACATGCCCTTGACCGGAATCGAACCTGGGACCCTTCAGTCCGCAGGCCGACGCTCTATCTATCCACTGAGCCAAACAGGTTTGGGCTAAACTGTACATTTAAAGTGTGGAGCACAAGCTGAGAGCATATGTTCTGTGTGTGCTGACGTGACGATAGACTGCAGCATAAAGGCGAAGTGGAGCCATCGGCACAGTCAGTAAATTCCTGGAAACAGCGTTATCTTATCAGAAGGAGCACTAACTGTGTCTGGGTGATAGTCCCTGCGCAGAGGATTTCAAAGTCCCATTGTGCTTATCGAAAGAAGCACTTGGGAGCTGGCAGCGGCTGCCAGTGGTGGTTTCGTTGGCTGGAAGCACTTTCTCCTGTGCAGCACTCGGTCGGATGAAAGAGAGAAGGCAAGGCATGTAGTCTCGAACTGTGGCTCTGTTCCTTGTTTATTTGGCGTTTTCACATCACAGGCCTGAGCACCTGTCATGCACCAGTCCCCAGCTTGATATTTGCAGGGACTGAAGACGTGTTTAAGGAGCCTACACTCCAGTGAGAGATAAAGATGTGTGCGCACCTGAGCGTTAGAGAGCAATACAAACAGCGAGGGCCCCAGCCCACAGCTTTCGGAATGCCCGGTTCCTGCCGGCAGGTGGTCCTGATGCACACAGGTTCGAGCCCCACTGTTAGGTGATCCAATGTCAAAGCAAGTGGGTACAAGCCGCATGTTTGTTTATATCTCCTTGTCCCCCCTCGGGACACAGGAGGGGTTGAGCTGGTGTTTGTACAGGGAACAGGGCCAGGCGACAGCAGCTCCCTGAGAGCGCCTGCCTGGGGAAGAAGCTGAGGAAGCAGCAGAGGCCTGCATTCCTTTGAAAGGATTTTTTTTTTTTAACTACCAATAGAAATTTTATTTTATTTATTTATTTTTTTATTGTTTGAAGTATTACAAATAGTAGTACATATGTCTCCTTTTTTTTCCCCATTGACCTTCCCCCGGCTTCCCCAACCCCCCAGTACATGCCTTTACCTGCCCCCACCCCAGTGTCTTGTATCCATTGGTTATGCTTATATTCGTGCGTACAAATCCTTCAGCAACCTCCTCTGCCTTCCCACTGTAGTTTGACTGTCTGTTCAATGCTTCTTTGCCTCTGTATCTATTTTTTCCCCATTTCTTTCCTTTAAAAAATCTTGCCTCTGTAGACTAGAAATAAACATATAATAACAAAAAATGTTTGAGTCCCAATTTCCATGTCCAACAGTTCTGAGTCCCCGTTTCAATGTCAAACAGTTCCTTATGTGTACATGTCAGCAATGATATCTGGATGGTGGGCACATGGTGGCAATGCAGGTCCGACCATCTCTGGTTTGGTCCTAGGCAACCTGCTGCGATGCACAGCTGCTGACTGCTAGCGTGGCAAGGTGTCATCAGCGTCTTCCATCTCTGGACTGTTTCTCCTCTTGTCTTGATGGTTGGAGCAGACCTGTCAATTCCTCTCTGTTGCAGGAATCCACATGGTCTTGGAGTTGTTTTCTGAAAATATACAAACATATTCTCGACCAAAAGTTAATAAAGGAATCTTTTCTATATAATTGATTTGGGATCCTTTTTATTTTTGCCCAAACGATTCTCCTTTGTCTTATTTAGACACCATGTGTGTTTTTCATGGGTGTCTTGCTGTTAGCATTACAAATGAAAATTAATTTTGTAAAGTAAAAATTTTCTAGATGTAATTTACTTATAGGATATTTTTCCTTACATGATATTACCCTACTGTCCCCCCTTTCTTTGAATAATGGAGGCTTTTGTAAATTTTATAATGCAGTCTTGATAACTTTAAATTTTAATTTTTTGACAAAAATATGACTGCTTTAGTTTCATTGCATGTTCAGGAATTTTACCATGAGATGAACTACCAATAGAAATTTTAGTTACCACTTTAGGAACAGCTTTTTGTCCAGTACAATTAAATTTTCTTGAATATTCACTTATTTCAATTAGCCTATTTAAATTAATCTGAAAACTTGATTATTATTTTACTGTCAAATTTTTTACAGAAGCCCAGTGTACACGGAGCATTCTCTAACGGGGCATTTGTAAGCCACCTTATTTTCTAAAACCTTCCAGCTGGGGTTGAGCCGTGCGAGTGAAATTCTTTTTAAATGGGTGGACATGGAATAGAAAGTTGATAGGAAGCGAGTCCCCACGCGGCCTCCGTGGCACGGGCTCCCGCCTCGCTCACCTGCTCTCCTCCCCGTCGGTTTCAGGAGGAAAGCTCTCGGTGGTCCTGCCAGCGGAAACTGCCTCGGAGCTCCTGCGAGAACCCGCCACAGCCTCCCTGGCCAAGGTGAGGACAGACCTGCCCCTGCAACATCCCAGGAAAGTGCCATTTCATCCCAGACAACGAGCTGGGGCGTCTGTTGGCTTGACTTTTGTATCGTGCCCTGTGGAGTCTGCTCTCGCACTCACAGTGACTTTCGGTGAAATCCCCTTGTTGGAGCCTCCGCTCCTGCTGGTCAGGTGTCAGCTTGTGCCGCTGCTCACTCAGAATCAAAATAGCGTATTAGGAGGGAGGTCAGTTTATAGCAAAACAGGTACCAGGGCAGAGGGTTCCTTCTTATAAGTATGTGCTCCCTCGAGTCCCCATCCAGGTTTCTACCTCCTCTAATATAACTTCTATTTTTTAAACCTTATTTATTTATTTATTTTTAAGAGGGAGAGAGAGAAACATGAGTTTGTGGTTGACTCCTGTGTGTGCCCTGACTGGGGATGGAACCTGAAGCCTTGGTGTATCGGGATGATGCTCTAACCACCTGAACCGCCGGCCAGGGTAAATATAACTTTTAAACCGTGGTTTTAATAAGAACAGTGAAACACCTGAGAATGAAGCCGCGTGGGCCCTCATAAGGCTGGCCGCGGGCAGCGTGGAAAGCCAGCAGGAAAAAGCCGAGTCGGCAGTTCTTTGGCCCACAGGGTGCTGCCCGTGACAGACACCGGCTGGTATCTGTGATATGGGGAGGCCCCGCACTCAGCGTCTGGCCTCTGGGTTTACGAGCTCGGAAACTTACAGTTCAGACAGATAAGCTAGAAGTACCTGTTCCAAGGCTGAGTGTGCGTCTGAATGGATTTACAAGGGGTAATAAGGGCTATCAGCCATGAACTTGGAGACCAAAGTGCTCATCAGGGAAGTGCTGGTGGAGCAGCAGCCTTTGCCCTGGGCTCCCTGCCCTAATCCGTGCAGGTCGTGCTTCTAATTACCGTCCAAAGCCCGGTGTTGCCCGGTCCCCTGCTGGGAAGTTGCACTCTCCTGAACTGGAGCAAACCCCGCAGGGCCTGCCAGTGGCCGCTCCCTCAGGCTCTCGGCTGCCCTCTGACCTCACCTCATTTTCTCAGCCTGTGCCCCACTTACTTCCTGCTCTCCCGCACCTCTTCTAATCCTCCAGCCTTCCTCAAAAATCCCTCCCAACAAAACTCTCCCCATTGTTAACGTCCGTGGGAGGGTGCTCTTCATCAGGAGGCCGGCTCGGCCTGCTGTGGCCTCTCCCACCTGAAACCCTTAGCGGGTTGTTTAGCCAGCAGCTCCCAGGTTCTGGTGCTTATCCGAATCACATATGTGAGGTCTGAAAGGTTGGCGACCCTGACCTGGAGGCTAGTAACAGAGGCTGAGGACAGTCCTGGGCCTTCCGAGGCCTCCCCCGGTCCCAGGTGAATGTAACCGCCCAGGTCTGAGGACCCGGTGTGGACTTTCCTTATGACCCTGCAACGTGTCTGCCTTTCCTTGTGTAATCGGTGCATTTACTAACACTCTGCATTAAGTTGACTGCTTCTGTGAATGTGACTCCCCACCCATCGTACCCAACACAGTGACTTTCAAGAGTAGAAAGTCAATGACGGACGAGTTGTGAGGACTGGACAAAAGCAGGAGCTGAGCAGATGGGGAGCAGGAGGTTGGGTGGTCCCACCAGGCGTGTGGGACGTTTAGTAAACACCGATGAGAACGTGATGGGGAAGCGGAAGGGCTCCCGTGGGAGGCAGCCGTCCGAGCCCACCGCTCACACGGTGGTCACCAGGGGCCAGTACCCTGTCTTTGTTCTTAGGGACAGATGATCCATGGCGGGGAGGAGGGTCAGGAAATGGCGTGCTGAGAAGGGCGGGGGAGGGAATCACAGTGTCTGTGTGTGTGTGTTTAGACTGTGAATCTGAAGTTCTTAGAATGCATGCAGGCCAGAGGCAGGGCGGAGGGCATGTCCTTCCCTGGGCGAGGGGGGGATGGGGATGACCAGGCCATGAGAGCGGTGCTCTCAGGTAATAGCATGGCCAGGCAAGGGCCACCTGGGACGGACTTTAAACTGTGACTGGAAGTAGCCAGTAGCTACAGCCTCCAATGAAAATAAAGCTCAGTACTGCAGGGGGGTCTGCAGAGATCCCGGCGGGAGGGGCTGTGGGTGGCAGAGGGTTCCCCTGCCTCCGTCCTGGCAAAGTGGGGCCACGCGGAGGAAGTGCGGCCCAGGGCAGCCCTGGCCTCCGACTCCCTCCTGGGGCTTACCTGGTTGGTGGGAGCCCGCCATGTCTGGCATACAGTACTCCACGCACTCATTTGTTTACTCATATGCAATTATTGAGCGCTTACTGGGTGCCAAGCACTTTGCTGAGTACATAGGTGATATATCCCAGCAGCACCCAGCTCCTCCCACCAGAAACACACATACTCCTTCCCCAGCTTCTCCTCCGCCTGCTTTTCCCTTGGAAAATCCCACTTGGGAGTATTCAGCTCAGTGATAGGGGGCGAAACTAAAGAACATTTCTGAGCAGTTCTTCATCTTGAAATCGCTTGTCTCTGATGACCCTGTTTCCTTCTTTCTAGGACGCAGTCGATTTCCTTTCTCTCGATTGGTCTTATGATTGCCAAGGAGGGCGGAGTTTGCTGCAGGAGCTGAGGGAGCTGCAGGTGAGTCAGACATCTCCCCTCCGATGATGAGTGGCAGCGGCTCCTGGCATTTACCGCTTGGGCTGATGTGTGCACTGAACTGCCGCTCACACTCGGCAGACCTGCTGCACTGTATCGGGGAGCTTCCCCCGAGAGCATCGCTAGAGGACAAGTGGAGGCCAGGTCTTCCCTGGGAAGGATGGTGAGGGTTGGCTGTTAAGGTAAATATTTACATGCAAGTCCTGCTTTCTTGTGTAGAAATCCACTGAGAATCCAAATTCTAGATTAAAAAGGTAGTTCCTGGGTTTGGCTCCTGGTTGCACAACAATGTGAATGTGCTTAATGCCTCTGAACTGTACACTTAAAAATGGTTAAGATGGTTTTATGTTATGTGTATTTCACCACAATTTTTTTAAAAAAATGACATTTGACATCCAGGTCTGCAAAATCAGATACCAGCTTTCAGGACTTTCTTATAACCTCTGACCCCTTCTTCCTGTACCTGGTGTTGTTTTTCTCAAATCTAACGATTCTGACTCCATAGAGAGAGTATGTCAAACTCGTGGCGGGCAGGCCACATGCCTTGTTTATTTAAATACTAGTGGCCCTGCGCACGAATCCGTGCACGAGGAGCTCTCTGCCACTTGCCTCAGCTGGCCGCCCCGCCCACTGCCACTCGTAGCTCTCAACCGCACGTAGTTCGATGCCCCGCCCTCCTGTAGCTCTCCACCACGTGTAGCTTGCTGCCCTGTTCTCCTGCAGATCAGTCGTTATGTGTCACGGCGTAATGACCATTTGCATATTACCTTTTTATTATATAGGATAGGATACTTGCCTTAGAGAGAATATGTCAAGTGTCTCCTACCCAACTATAAGCTCCTCTCCTGTGCTTGGTCACTGCTGTGCAACTTCCTTGCTTAATTCCTGGAATCCCGACTATTCCCCGTCCTGGCAGAGTATAATGGACTATATGTCCAGCAGTTTCTCTCTGGACCTGCCGAGTCCTGGCAGTGTTCCTGCCCTTACCCCTGAAGAGCCAGCTGCCCTCTTGCAGGCCTTATTTCAGCCTCTGCAGGTTCGGGCACAAAGCCACTCGCCTTGCCCTGTGCCTCCTGGTTTTGATCCCACCACCTCCATCACCACGGAGATGGATTGTCAGAGGAATTATCCATTTAAAGGCCACACTCGTTAATGTTAAGGCTCAGTGCTTCAGCTAGGCAGGCCTCCATTTTTCCTGAGGCAGGAGGCTCGACATGGACAAATCAGCATTGATCCCATCCCCATATCTGTGTTTCCAGCTGGCCGTGTAGATGCTTCTGCTTTTGTTACCTACACACAAGATGATCTCCTCAGAATAGCAGGTGCCTTCACAAGATGTTTGAGTGCTAGCTGCTCGGGTTTCAGGGCCTGCTCTACCCTGGGCACTGGGCAGGCACTTTTCCTTACATGACCTCCCCCTCTCAGCACACCTGAGACCAAGTCGCCGAACCAACGTCAGACATTGGGTCGGGAGCCTGAGCTGAGATTGGACCTGGGCTTTCCCAGGACACCACAGCGCCTCTCAAAAACCAAAATAAGCCCAAGGTGTTGGGACACGCTCATTGGGGTGGCCCTTTTGAAAATCACATGTGATCTTAGTTGTTTTTGTAAGAACCTCATAGGAGCCCGGAGCCTGCGCTGTGGGCCTGCTGCCAGGTTTCTGGGCTGCAGGTAGCTCTGTGGGGTCTTCGAGGCCTGCAGACCCCTGTGATGACTGAATCCGTGTCTCGTCTTCCTCAAGGAATTCAACCAGGCTTGTTGCTCAGCTCGGGGCTGAGGTGCGGGGAGGTTTGGAAACCCTGGGGTTAGCGGGTGCAGCACTTGGACACGCGCAGAGCCCTGGCTCCACTGCTGCTGGAGGATATGGGGTACAGTTTCCCTTTTCACATGAAAACATTCTCAAGGGGCCCTGCTCCCAGGTGACTAGACAGAGCTGTGAAGCGTCAGTTCGTAGCCCACCAGCCAAATAGTAAACCTCCCTGGACAAACAGCTACCCTCACTGCACCTGCAGCGGCTCTTATTCCTCTTGTCCCCTCGGGCAGGAATGACATCCAGTTGTGGCCTGGCAGCTCAGAAGCTGCCCTGACGGTGCAGGATGGATGACCACTCTGGCCACGCAGTGGTGGGGAGAGAACCGAGCTGGAGAGGGGTCCCCTCTGGGGCCGTTAGTTGCATGCCTGGTAGCACTTCCCAGTCACCACACCAGGACAGGAAGGCAGTCGGGTTCTCCCCACGAGAGGGGCTGACTTGTGTCCACAGGAACCGGAATCAGCTGCCTCCTGCATGTGACCCACTGGGGATCGGGCCCACAACCCAGGCATGTGCCCTGACTGGGAATGGAACTGGTGTTCTCTTAGTTCATGGGTCAATGCTCAACTACTGAGCCACACCGACTGGACTTCTTTTATCTTTTTTTTTTTTTTAATTGTTTGAAGTATTACAAATAGTAGTAAATATGTCTCCTTTTTTTTTTTTTTCCCATTGACCTTCCCCCGGCCTCCCCTGCCCCCCAGTACATGCCTTTACCTGCCCCCACCCCCAGTGTTTTTTATCCATTGGTTATGCTTATATGCATGCGTACAAGTCCTTCAGTTGATCTCTTACAGCCCCGCCCCCCACCAGCCTCCCCTGCCTTCCCACTGTAGTTTGACAGTCTGTTCAATGCTTCGTTGCCTCTGTATCTATTTTTTTCCCATTTCATTCCTTTAAAAAATCTTGCCTCTGCAGACTAGAAATAAACATATAATAAAAAATGTTTGAGTCCCAATTTCCATGTCCAACAGTTCTGAGTCCCCGTTTCAATGTCAAACAGTTCCTTAAGTGTACATGTCAGCAATGATATCTGGATGGTGGGCACATGGTGGCAATGCAGGTCCGACCCTCTCTGGTTTGGTCCTAGGCAACCTGCTGCGTCGCACAGCTGCTGACTGCTAGTGTGGCAAGGCGTCGTCAGCGTCTTCCATCTCTGGACTGTTTCTCCTCTTGTCTTTGTGGTTGGAGCAGACCTGTCAATTCCTCTCTGTTGCAGGAATCCACATGGTCTTGGAGTTGTTTTCTGAAAATATACAAACATATTCCAGACCAAAAGTTAATAAAGGAATCTTGTCTATAGAATTGACTTGGGATCCTTTTTATTTTTGCCCAAACTATTTTCCTTTGTCTTATTTAGACACCATGTGTGTTTTTCATGGGTGTCTTGCTGTTAGCATTACAAATGAAAACTAATTTTGTAAAGTAAAAGTTTTCTAGATGTAATTTACTTATAGGATACTTTTCCTTACATAATATTACCCTACTATCCCCCCTTTTTTGATTAATGGAGGCTTTTGTAACTTTATAATGCAGTCTTGATGACTTTAAATTTTAATTTTTTGACAAAAATATGACTGCTTTAGTTTCATTGCATGTTCAGGAATTTTACCATGAGATGAACTACCAATAGAAATTTTAGTTACCACTTTAGGAACAGCTTTTTGTCCAGTACAATTAAATTTTCTTGAATATTCACTTATTTCAATTAGTCTATTTAAATTAATGTGAAAACTTGATTATTATTTTACTGTCATATTTAATATGCTACCAACAATCTTAATTTACCCTGTAAATATTAGTGGAAAGGATTATTTGCATTCTTGAGTAGGCCCTGAGCATTCCTGGTGCTAGGCTGGATTTAGATATAGGGAAGCTGCTGTCAGCCAAGTCTCTGTCTGTTACCTGGATCCCAATCTGAGCTGGGCCAAGTCACTGTCTGTCACCTGTGTCCCGATCTGAGCTGGGCGTGGGAAGCAAAGCAGCCATGGGGGTAGGAGACCTCCCTCAGACGGGGTGAGGGTTCAGGCCCCTGCAAGGTTGGGGGGGTGAGGGTCTGTGCCCCACCTCTGTTCATCCCCAAGTTCTCTCCTGATGGCCCCTCTGCGACTGTGCCTGTCTTAGGTTGTTCCTTCCCTGAGGAATCTTACCCGTCTCTGGCTAACCAGTCATCCTCCGGGGCCAAGCAGGGTGATGTGAGGTTCAGTTCTGTCTCCTTGGTAGCCTATGCCCCCATGGCCTCCACGCCCAGCACCTGCCTTGGGATCCCCTGGCCTGCTGGCGGGGCCCCAGCACTGATCACATATCTTGGGGAACCCAGGTTTCTTTTCCAGGGAGGGCCCAGCTCACACGATTGGGCGAGAGACAGATCCATGGTACCAGCCACCACGAGGCTTCAAGCTCAGCATGAACAGAAAGCTCAGGCAACAGCTGAGGGCAATTGGATTGTGAGAAGAGGGTCCCTCTTGGCACAAAAGGCAAGAGGGGCCAATATAGAATGCTCAAGTGCCTTCCCAGCGCCTTAATTCCTTCTGAAAGGGATTATATCCTTTCATGTCATTTTTTTTTTTAAATTGCTGCCAAACATGCAAAGAATTAGTTTGTAAGTTTGTTTGGGGTAATTGTACAATATGCTGTTGTAAAATATCTAAAATTTTAATGACATTGTAGAATAATATCATGTAAGGATATTCTTTGCTCTAGGCCATGGCTATTAAATTTCAAACTGGCTGTCAATTTCTTTTTGTAACTTTATATAAACTTAGTCAGGGAGGCAAAAACACAAATTATTCCCCCATAACCCCCACCCTCTACTTATGTCCCACCCCCTTGTTGTCTGTGTCCATTGATTAGGCTCATATGCATGCACACAAGTCCCTTGGTTGATCTTCTTTTATCTTTTTATTATGGAAGATGTCAAACATATCCAAAAGTAGAAAGAAACATATAATGGCGGAAAACCAAGATGGCGGCATAGGTAAACACCTAAACTGCTGCCTTGCACAGCAATTTCAAAACTACAACTAAAAGACAAAACGTCTATCACCCAGAACCATGGGAAAGCTGGCTGACTGGAAGTTCTACAACTAGAAGGAAAGAGAAAAGAGCATTGAGATGTGCACAAGCGCTGAAAAGCTGAGATACGGAGGCGCATGAATCCGGCTGGCGACAGGCGACTGGGTGCACTGCTTTTTTCAACCCGAAGGGAGACAAGCTCCTGATTACTCCGAACTCCAGTTTCTGGGGAGATGCTGGGGACCCAAACTCCTACGGGGAGAAGCTGGACTGTCTGCCTTCGGGTCAAAAAATGAGGGTGACTTACTTGCAGCGGTGTGCCCAGCAATCATTGTTTACTGCGCTGGAGCACGAGACGTGGGGACTTGGAAAAGCAGAAACGCAGAGACGGCTGACTGGCAGCCATCGCTGTTTGCCATGCCCTAGCCTAATGACTCCCTGAGACCCCACCCCACACAATCTACAAACCCACCCAAGCTCCACACAGTGGCTTTTGCATATAAATGGCCTGCCCTATCGCAGCTTAACCTAACAAACTGCAGCTCTGGTCAGACAGCTCCAAAACCTCCAAACCCCAGGCAAAGAGGAGAAAACTGTAGTTCTCACTGTAGCTCCTACTGGGTGGCCTCAGACAGTAGCTGACCTGCACCCCATTGGAGATCCAGAAGCTAGTGTATCTACTGGTCAGTGTGAGATGACACCAGATTTCAACTACTCACATCCATAAGTGACACATTCAAGAGGCAGACTCAGTAAGCACCAAAGCCCCACTGAAACAAGTCCTGCCCCATAAGCGTGTCTCCAGCACAGCAGTTCTTCCATTATAGACATAGCAGGTCCTCACAGCCAATTGGCCTGGAGGTCAATTCCTCCCAGCGACACCAACAACAATCAAGACTTAACTATAACAAGACTGTACACACAGTCCACAAAGGGGTGCACCAAGAGTGTCCACCTCAGATAACTGGGAGGCCGACCCACTGGGCCATATAGGACACCTAGCACACAAAGCCACCCTACCAACTCAGGGAAGCAACGAAAATGCAGAGACAAAGAAACAGATCACAAACGAAAGAAATGGAGGAAAACAAACGACTGGATATAGAGTTCAAGACCACGGTTATAAGCTTTTTCAAGAATTTCCTAGAAAAGGCCGATAAATTTAACGAGACCCTCGAGGATATGAAAAAGGACCAACTAGAAATTAAACATACACTGACTGAAATAAAAAATATATACAGAGACCCAACAGCAGACTAGAGGATTGCAAGAATCAAGTCAAAGATTTGAAATACAAAGAAGCAAAAAACACCCAACTGAAAAAGCAAAAAGAAAAAAGAATCAAAAAATTTAAAGATAGTGTAAGAAGCCTCTGGGACAACTTCAAGCGTACCAACATCAGAATTATGGGGGTGCCAGAAGAAGAGAGAGAGCAAGATATTGAAAACCTATTTGAAGAAACAATGACTCAAAACTTCCCCCACCTGGTGAAAGAAATAGACTTACAAGTCCAGGAAGCGCACAGAACCCCAAACAAAAGGAATCCAAAGAGGACCACACCAAGACACATCATAATTAAAATGCCAAGAGCAAAAGACAAAGAGAGAATATTAAAAGCAGCAAGAGAAAAACAGTTAATTACCTACAAGGGAGCACCCATACAATTGTCAGCTGATTTCTCAACAGAAACTATGCAGGCCAGACGAGAGTGGCAAGAAATATTCAAAGTGATGAATAGCAAGAACCTACAACCAAGATTACTCTACCCAGCAAAGTTATCATTCAGAATTGAAGGTCAGATAAAGAGCTTCACAGATAAGAACAAGTTAAAGGAGTTCATCACCACCAAACCAGTATTATATGAAATGCTGAAAGGTATTCTTTAAGAAGAGGAAGAAGAAGAAAAAAGTAAAGATAAAAATTATGAACAACAAATACATATCTATCAACAAGTGAATCTAAAAATCAAGTGAATAAAAAATCTGATGAACAGAATAAACTGGTGAATATAATAGAATCAGGGGTATAGAATGGGAGTGGATTGATAATTCTCAGGGGGAAATAGTATGGGGGTATGGGAAGAGACTGGACAAAAATCGTACACCTATGGATGAGGACAGTGGGGGGGGGTAAGGGCAGAGGGTGGGGTGGGAACCAGGTGGAGGGGAGCTGTGGGGGGAAAAAGGAGAAACAATTGTAATAATCTGAACAATAAAGATTTATTAAATTTAAAAAAGAAACATATAATGAAGCCACCCCCATTTCAAAACCTAGCAACTTGTGGTTGATCTGTTTTCTTCTGTACCTTACCTTCCCCCAAACCAGATTGTCTTAAAGCAAAGCCCAGACATCCATAAATACGGTGATGGTGGCACCTGACTAAGCTTCTTATAGGAACACAGCCCCTGGCCAGGGAGCACTGCCTCGTTCCTGGTCCTGACACAGTGCCTGGTTCCAGGCGGTGCCTCGGAAGCCTGAGATGAAGTCAGATGAGCCTGTCTGCTTGGTGGGGGTCAGTGGGGAGGGTGGCCTATGGTATTGAAAAGTTAGCTCTTTCTCCTGCAGAGCCTGGAGTCAGCTCCCTGTATTAACTGGGGTGGCTAGAGATAATTTCCAAAACCAGATTGAGTATTCGTAGCTTCCCATCTTGAAATATTGGTCCCTGTTATCAAAAGACACACCGTTTCGGCTCACTTGCTGGCCTTTATCTTTTCAGAGTGTTGAGCCAAAAGTGAAAGTTTTCATCTTCAATCTAGAACTCCAGGACTGCCCCTCCACCAGGAAGAACCGGGCTGAGCTGCTCTTCAGCCTCTTCGAAGGTGAGTGGACCATCTCTGGAGAGGCTTTGAGTGACATTTGGTGCACTGATTCGGGGGAGGGGGATAGCAGTCTTGAAAGTCTGGGGTTCCAATAGGAGGAGGACCCAAGGAGAGTTGGTGTGAGAGCCCATCCCCGATGGCTTTAGTGTCCCTTGCCTTCCTGTTGTTGGTCCTTAGCTCCCATTGGCCTGAGAAAGGTGACAGGTTCTGTTGAGGATGCCAAGGATACCTTGGTCTTATGGAATAAAGACCATCGGGCACCAGGTGTCTGGTGTAAGCATGGGAACTGCTCTGTGTCTCTCTGTCCACTTCCATTACCTCTCTCTCCAAGGTTTCTCACCTCTGCACCCCTTGGCAGGGCTGCCTCTCTGCCCCCAGCCAGCCCCCTCTGCTTATCCTTGTTCATTTCCCCACTACCTCAACTTGCACTTGTTCCTGGTGAGTACCTGAGCTGTAGGTCTAGGACCACCTCCTCAATAGCTCTGGTTCTTAACAGTGAATCTGATTGGTTGGCATGGTTCAGGAGGTTGCTCCTGGTCCAATCAGGTCAAGGGAAAGGTGGGATCTATTAAGGCATTAGGGGCTGAAAGCCACTAGACCAGCCGTGGGCAAACTACGGCCCACGGGCCGGATCTGGCTGTTCTATCCAGTTCTCTTGCTCTCCCCTCCGCTCCTTTACTTTGAATTTATATTAGTTCACACAAACACTCCATCCATGCTTTTGTTCCGGCCCTCCGGTCCAGTTTAAGAACCCATTGTGGCCCTCGAGTCAAAAAGTTTGCCCACCCCTGCACTAGACACTATAGGAGGGGCAAAGGGGCATGTTCCTAGTACCCTGATATTCAGTCCAATCACCCTAAAGGTCAGAGTATGGGACAAGTCAGTCGTGTCCTTCCCACCACTTGTAACCAGTGCTGAGCTGGCTTCACAGACCTCATGAAACTTGCCCGCAGATACCACTTACTAACCCTCACCTAACTTACCTTTTATGGCATAGAGTGTTCTTAAATTCCATCCCTTTCTAAATGGTTAAAATGGTCAGTTTTATGTTTAACATATAGTTTACTACATTTTTTTAAACCACCCCTTTCTGATATTTGACTTCTAAATCAATTGTTCTCCATGTGTGGTCGCCAGACCAGCAGCATCAGCATCACCTGGGAACCTGTTGGACATTCCTAGGCCCAAGCCCACCTCAGAGCAGAACTGACCAGAAACTTTGGAGGGGGCCCGGCCATGTGTGTTTCATAAGCTCTGCAGGTGATGCTGGTGCACACAGAGTTTGAGAGCCACCGTCCTAAGTCCTAAGTAGGTAGAAACCACTTCTGACCTCCTTCGATCCTTAGCCCATGGAATTCTCCAGAGGGGCTTGGAGCCACTGCTTAGAGGCTGGGTGTGTTGTATATGTAAGGAAAACTATTGATTGCATCATGTGCATTGTTGGTCTTCAGGTAGAGTTAATTAAACTTCTTCTCTTACAGCCCTCAGTGAAGTCCAAGGGCTCACCATTGGGTCTGACATTAATATATTCTTGAACTGTTCATCAAGTCTCGAGAAAAGGTAATGTAGATTTCCTGTCAAACTATCCATAACTGGTATTTGCAGACTACTCTGCTATTCTTTCACATGTGTAATCTCATGGGACTGTTGTCATCTGCCTCTCAGGCCAGTGAGTTAATGGTGGACATTTTAGAGGAGGAAGATGAAGGCTCAGAGGGGAAAACAGGGAGAACCCATCTCTCACTGAGTCTTACTCTGGGCCCAACATGGTTCTGGCATTCTCACCCGTCATTGGGCCACCTTGTAGTTCACACACAAGTGCACGCAGCTGGGATTTGCACCCCTGCCTTCTATTTTAAGATCCTGTGAGTTCGTGGCAGAGCAGGCTGGGAAGATAGATCTGAACATCCCACTGAAGCTACGTGGTCTGAGCTGAGTCCTCTGCATCTGTTCCCTCATGGAAACTGTGAGATGCTTCCCCGTGAGGAGACCGCGTAGGTAGGGAAGCCCGCTGTTGCGGTGGGCAGAAGCCTAACTCGGGGGTGTTCTCAGGACAGACTTTAATTTATCCTGGGGTTGCAAATAATTTCTTAACAAATGATCAAAATTTGTAAAAGACATCTTAAAAAATAGAGCAGATTTGAGGTTCTCCCCATGATTATAGGACTTCACCCACTCACATCCCAATGTGCTTCTCGGGTGAGCGAGAAAAGGACTGTGTGGAAACCAGCACTGGGAGTTCCCCAGAACCCTCAACTCCACGGGGGTGTCACCAGGGGAGCTCCATGCACCGTGCGTTAGAGAAGGGCAGAGGCCATCACTTGGCTGCCCAGACCATCAGCGAGAGCACTCCTTGTGTTCACCGCAGATGTTTCTAGCACGGGTCAGTCCAAGGTTGTAAGCTTCAGTCACCACCACCTCTTCGTTCTTTTCCTCTCACAGCTCTTGGCTGTCCTGTGCTGATTCTCCTTCTATTGTTTAATCCTGTTAACTCAGTTCCAATCAGCAATTCACATCAACACCCTGAGCAGCGGCCACATGCCAGGTTCTGTGCTGGGAGTCTGCGCAGTGCAGTGGGCAAATAGGTTGGACCTGCTCCCTGACCACACTTGAAGTCAGCTGGGCTATATCTTCTCAGAAAGCAAAACTCAACCCCGCTGGTGTGGCTCAGTAGTTGAGCATCGACCTATGAACCAGGAGGCACATGCCTGGGTTGCAGCCTCAATCCCCAGTGTAGGGTGTGCGGGAGGTGACGGATCAATGATTCTCTCATCACTGATGTTTCTGTCTCTCTCTCCCTCTCCCTTCCTTTCTGAAATAAAAAAAAAATATATTAAATTTTTAAAAAAGAAAGCAAAACTCAAGAGGTCATAATAAAAGGGGTACCTTGAGAGCTTAATGATTATAAAACTATGAGATGATACATGACACCAGCTCCAGGGTTCCCTTGATCGTTGCCTGAAGTGAAGGTTACACTGGCTGATGTTAAACTGACAGTGGGGGTCCTCACCCAGATGATGTTGATGGAGAACCTCTGGGTGCAGGGGCAGGTGGAGGGGGGTTCTAAGAGGACTAACATTGTTTTATCATATGAGAGTTTTAGAGCTTGGGGGTGTGACAAAGAGGCCCATCAACGACTCTATCACAAGAGTGTGGCATGAAACACTCACTGCCCCCCAGAGTGGGGAGAGAGTCTTATCTGGGATGTTCTGAGATGGCTTGGAGCAGCGGGAGGGTCGGCTGAAGGAGGGACAGCTGGAGGGGCTGGGCAGAGATAGAGGCTTTGTGTACTAAATATCTTCCCACGTTAGGCAATCCCAGGACTCCCAGCTTCAAGGTTTACGTGGTAAGTTCTGTTTTATCCAGGGACGCTTTATTTATTTCTTCAAGACCTCTTCCCACCCAAGCTAGGACAGTCAGGGTCAGAGCAACCGAGGCTGTGCACTGAGTGGGTGTCATCTGTGTCCCTGTTGTGTTCCAGAGTCGTGCATATGTTTTGGATAATTCACAACTATAGCTCATCATTTCCCCTCACCACTCTCACAGCAAATGTGGACGAGTTGATGCTTCATAAAACAGGAGGTGCTTAGTTAGGTTGGTAAGGCCCAGGCTTCCCTGAATGGAGGGAGGCCCCCCTACAGCACCCCTGTCACTTCTACCAGTTCTTCATTCTGGGCCAACCCAGTAGAAGGGTCATCCCCTCTCCACATGATGGCCCTCTGACAGGGAGAGGCTCTGTACTCCACCCCATTTTCCCCAGTGTGTTCTCTTCTCCAGACCAAAATCTATAGCCATCCTTCCTCAAGGTCGCCCTCTGCTGGTGGAACTGTGCAGGCTCCGGCATGGTGCTTTCTAGCCTGCCGGACATGACTCATAGATTGGGAAATCAATTTAGAGGTTTGATTTGAAACATTAAAAAACAAACATTTTCCCCAAAAAATGGAAGGGAGGGAAGAATCAGACTTCATTGCTTATAACGAGAGCATTTTTATGTTTTATTTCAGATATATTTATTATTATTTTTTAATCCTCACCCGAGGATATTTTCCTATTGATTTTTAGGGAGAGTAGAAGAGAGAGGGAAAAACAGAAACATCAATGTGAGAAAAATACATTGATTGGTTGCTTCCTGCATGAGCCCCAACCAGGGCCCAGGTCTGGGGAGGAGCCTGCAACCGAGGTACGTGCCCTTGACCAGAATTGAACCCAGGATCCTTCGGTCCGCAGGCCTACGCTTTACCCACTGAGCCAAACTGGCTAGGGCCAAATATACTTATTTCTGAAATAAAACAAAACACAAAAGATATATGGACATAAATGTCTATATATCTATACACATACATAGTGATATCTGTTTAAAAATACAAACACTACCATTTGCAAGCTATGTGATCAAGGAGAAGTTTTCATTAAAAAAACAACAACAACACACACACACACACACCAAGATATGAGTTCATTTACATAAAGTCTGGAGATGGGCAGTCTAGAGTGGCTATAATCGCCAGGAATCCAGGCTCCTCTCTTGTTGCTTTGTCAGCCTGAACAAGGCTCCTTCCTCCTGGTGCAACATGGATACCTGAGGTCCAGGCAGCAGGAAGGGGCGAGAAGGCTGCAGCTGCGCTGGTCTCTGACGGCTACATGTCAGCAGAGGCATACAGTAGTGTGATCATTGAAACTTCTGTGCCAGCTGCCAAATAGCTGGTGCCAGTTACTCATTTCTCTAAGTCTCAGCGTCCTCCTCTGTAGGGTGGAGATAAATAATTATAGTACCTGGCTCATAAATGTATTGTGGAACTCAAATGATATAACATGCATACGTTTTTATCACAGGGGCCAGCACAGAATCAAGGCTCAGTACACTGAAGTCAGCATTAGTATTACGTATGTTTTACAAACAATAAATTATAAGAAAAAAAAGTGTGGCATGAAAACTGAAGACAGTCCTCAGGGTGAGCTAGTACAGAGAACAGTCACATTGCTACAGTATTTGTGTTCACACAGGAGCAATGACAACCCCACTAAGAAGGGGTCATAATAATAATTTCCCCTGACCAGCCACTTCCTGCCTGTGACTTTGTGGACATGGCTTTCCACTCAGTGTCTCTGTGCCTTTACTGATTACAGACATTGTCACTGTTCGTCAGTCTGGGGGCATGTGTACTCAGTCATTACTTACTATGTCCTTTCCTGTCACTTCATCGTAGCAGGTCTTGTCCCCTGACTGACAGCCTGACTCTGCAGGGCGCCCAGCAGTGGGGCTCGGAGACTGCCATGGGCTCCTCGCCACCCAGCTCTGCCTATCAGAGGGCCTGGGAAGCGTTCGCTCACCAGCCCAGGGCGGAAAGGGATGCTTTTCTGCGGGATGTTTTCCCTGAAGGCTTCCTCTGGGGCGTCTCCACGGGAGCCTTCAACGTGGAAGGAGGCTGGGCTGAGGATGGAAGAGGGGCAAGCGTGTGGGACCAACTTGGACCCCAGCAGGCCGCCACGGGCCAGGCCACTCCGGGCATGGCCAGCAACAGTTACTACAAGGTGGACTCTGATGTCGCCCTGCTTCGCGGCCTCCGGGCTCAGGTCTACAAGTTCTCCATCTCCTGGTCCCGCATCTTCCCCACGGGGCATGGGCGCAGCCCCAACCTCCGGGGTGTCGCCTACTACAACAAACTGATCGATAGCCTGCTGGACTCGCACATCCAGCCCATGGCCACGCTGTTCCACTGGGACCTGCCGCAGGCCCTGCAGGACCGAGGCGGGTGGCAGAATGACAGTGTAGTGGATGCTTTCCTGGACTATGCAGCCTTCTGCTTCTCCACCTTTGGGGACCGTGTGAAGCTGTGGGTGACCTTCCACGAGCCATGGGTGATGAGCTATGCGGGCTACGGCACCGGCCAACACCCGCCGGGCATCTCCGACCCAGGAGTGGCCTCCTATAAGGTACTTCTCATCTTTGCAGCTCCTACTGGTTATAAGAAATAGGACATTTGGTAGGAGAAAGTCATTTTATCTTCCTATCAGCAAGTGTTTACTTTTTGTTTTTTAAAGGAAATCGGAGGGAGGGAAGGAACCATAAAGTGTTAATCACCTTATTTTGTCCAAGCACGGTGCTGGCTCTTTACAAATAGTCATGACATCCTCAGGACAGCACTGATGGGTGTGACTACATCCTCAGGATGGCACTGATGGGTGTGACTACATCCTCAGGATGGCACTGATGGGTGTGACTACATCCTCAGGACAACTGATGGGTATGACTACATCCTCAGGATGGCACTGATGGGTGTGACTACATCCTCAGGACAACTGATGGGTGTGACTACATCCTCAGAACACCTGATGGGTGACGAAGGTGGAGCTCAGGAGGAGAATCCATTTGGTCATGATGACATTACTAGTGGGTTAGCTAGAAGCCAGAAATTGAGCTCAAGTCTGCCTGACTCCAAAGCAAGTTTTGTGAGTCACCCAGGACTCTCAATTGATGGAAAACCCAACTTCAATCAAGCAGATAGGGGATGTATGAGCTCAGGAAACTGGAAAGTCTTGGTTTAGGTCAGTGGTCGGCAAACTGCGACTCGCGAGCCACATGCGGTTCTTTGGCCCCTTGAGTGTGGCTCTTCCACAAAATACCACGGCCTGGGCGAGTCTGTTTTGAAGAAGTGGCGTTAGAAGAAGTTTAAGTTTAAAAAATTGGGTTCTCAAAAGAAATTTCAGTCGTTGTACTGCTGATATTTGGCTCTGTTGACTAATGAGTTTGCCGACCGCTGGTTTAGGTGATCAGTCCACAAACGACGCTGCCAGGACCCAGTTTTGCTTCTGCTCTCGCTCCCTTGTTGGCTTTATTCCTGGGCTGCCTGGTGGCCAGGTGGCAGCAGCCCTCTCTCATTTGTCAGGACCAGTAGGAAGCAAGCGTGCCTCTGTCTGTCGTTCGCAGCAAGTCTCCCTGTGCCTCTGGTGTCTGTGTGAGTCACATGGGGCACTGACAGGTTGGGTCCAGGTCCCAGCTCTTCCCCTCAGCACAGTGGTTGAGAGGCAGGGAGCTGGGGAGCGGCACGGGTTGGCTTTCCAGAAAGCAATCAGGGAATCAGTTCAATAAGGAGATATATATAATGGAGACAAAATATAAAATGGCTTCCTTCCATCTTTTCCTTTTTCTTCACAATCTCCCAGAAAACCCACCAGCTTTCCCTGGCAGCATTCTCCAGGAGAGACATGTTAGCCTGGCTCTCCCCTGCCACATTCGGGGTTTTGTTCTGAAGGGGGTATTTATTGTGTCCCATGCTAGGTCTTAAGGAGGACACACAGCCTATGTCCGTGAGGTCTTAAAACTTTTGGGGGGAAATGATGCTAACACACATAAGAAAATTGGAAAACCATTCAAAATGTCTGCAATTAGCATGAGCTGGAAATGAATAAATGACTCAATAAAATGCCACAATCACAGCACTTCATCAAGGTTTCCATCCAGCTCTTGTTCAGCAAGTACACCAGGAAGAGAAAGTACACTTCTGAAGATGGAAGGTTTGGACCTTTCTGCGTGTCTCCATGTGAAACTCACCCAAACCTTTCTCCTTAGGCTTCTTCTTTTTTTTTTTCTAAGCATACTTTAAAATATATATATGTTTTTATTGATTTTAGAGAGAGGAAGGGAAAAGAAATAGAGAAACATTGATCAGTTGCCTCGCGCACACACCCCGATCAAGGACTGAACCCGCACCTGAGTCATGTGTCCTGACTGCAAATCAAACTGGCAGGCCAGGCCAAGGGACCCCACTGGTGCATGAATCCGTGCAACAGGCCTCTAGTTTTGATATGAAATTCTTCAAAAGTAAGTGTAGTCATCTTCAGATGAAAAAAAGGAAGGGGAGCTGAGCGGGAGCAAGCTCTCCTCTGCACTCCTAAGTTTCTGCTTGTGTTTTACGTATATGTACAGTCTCACTTAATTCTCCTCTGTGGATCAGTAAGTACCTGCTTCTTATGGACTAGGGACCTGAAGTTAGAAGATTGTTTGAGCTTAATGAGCAAGTTAGTGACAGAGTCAGGACTTAAATCTAGGCATTTTATACTCCAGATATCCTGCTTTTGCCCGTCTTCTCGTAGTGCTCCACCAAGGAGAGCTGTTGATCTTTGTAAGGCTATCAGTTAAGTCTGCAGAGAGATTCCTGGTGATGATGTTTCCTTCCTAGATTTTATTAAGTGGAAAGGAGAACAAGTAATCTAGGAAGAATTGTCCCCGCCTTTGTGTAGTAACCAAAATGATCTCCACTCCCCATTAGTTGTTGACTAATAAGTCAATAAGTACTTATTGAGAATGGAGGCAGACTAACATTGTGGGTGACAATACAGGCCTGGAGTCGGAATGCCTGCATTTTACCCTCTCTGGATCTTGTTTTTCTCACCTGTATAGCGGTAATAATAGTTTGCCACGTAGGTTATTGTGAGGATTACATGAGTAAATTCATTAACAATCGTTATTGTTAATATGGTTGTCGATGCTGTTGCTATTAACCTCTCAGGGGTGGTGTTGACTTGTTGACAATGTTGTCCACATTGTTGATATTGGGGGCACTGGTGTTGATGTTGTTGACATCAGCACTGTCCGTATTGTTGACTTGTTGATATTGTGAGCATCAGTCTTAACTTCTTGTTGACATTGTTGATGTTTTAATGACAGTGTTGGCATTAGTGTTGATATTATTGATGTTGACATTTTCAGTGTTGCTATTGTTATTAACTTGGTGATATTACTGACATTGGTGTTAATTTGTTATTATTGTTGACTTGCTATTGGCTTGTTGGTGCTGTTGTTGACACTGTACCTCCTTTCCTCTTCACAAGGTGGCTCACTTGGTCCTCAAGGCTCATGCCAGAGCTTGGCACCTCTACAACAGCCAGCATCGCCTGCAGCAGCAGGGCCGTGTGGGCATCGTGCTGAACTCAGACTGGGCAGAACCCCTCTCCCCAGAGAGGCCCGAGGACCTGAGAGCCTCTGAGCGCTTCTTGCACTTCATGCTGGGCTGGTTTGCACACCCTATCTTTGTGGATGGAGACTACCCAGCTGCCCAGAGGGCCCAGATTCAACAGATAAACAAGCATTGCCCCAGTCCCGTGGCCCAGCTCCCTGAATTCACCGAAGCAGAGAAGCAGCTCCTGAAAGGCTCAGCTGATTTCCTAGGTCTGTCCCATTACACTTCCCGCCTCATCAGCAAGGCCCAACAAGACACCTGCATCCCCAGCTATGATACCATTGGAGGCTTCTCACAGCACGTGGACCCTGCCTGGCCCCAGACCTCATCCCCATGGATTCGTGTGGTGCCCTGGGGTATAAGGAGGCTGTTGCGGTTTATATCCTTGGAATACACAAGAGGGAAAGTTCCAATCTACCTGGCTGGGAATGGCATGCCCATCGGGGAAAGTGAAAATCTCCTTGATGATTCCTTGAGAGTAGACTACTTCAATCAATATATCAACGAGGTGCTCAAGGGTAAGCACAGTGGATATGCTGGTGATTGGAAGGTGGGTGGACCTTCTTCAAGTCTTCACAGTTTTGTGTTATGGGACCAAGACAGTCTCCCAAGTAAATTAAGCCAAAAAGTAGTATTGGTAGTAAGAGCATGAATCCTTCACATCAGCCTCCTAACTCTCTCTCTCAAGTCTTCAACTCTTTGCTCCCATATTCTTGTTCCCTTCTAAATTCTGCCCATCTGGCTTTAGTCAGTTTGGCTCAGTGGATAGAGCGTTGGCCTGCAGTCTGAAGGGTCCCAGGTTCGATTCTAGCCAAGGGCACATGCCCGGGTGGAGGGCATGCAGGAGGCAGCCAATCAATGATTCTCTCTCATCACTGATGTTTCTATCTTTCTCTCCCTCTCCCTTCCTCTTTGAAATCAATAAAAGAAATATATTTTAAAAATAAATAAATAAGTAAATTCTGCCCATTTGAGTCCTGTCCACATCAAGCCTCGTCGTTTTTTAATGCACTTATTTAACAAATATTTATTAGCTGACTATTATGTTCCAGACATTGTGCAAGACAGTAGAGGTAAAATATTAAACAAAAATTGTCTTTTCACATAGGATATTCATGGTCTACAGAGGGACACAGACAGAAAATTGCAACAAAGGGTGATAATGACATTACAGGATGGTATGAGGACACTTAAGATGGGACTCCAACCCATTAATTCTTCCTTCATTGCTCCAGCCACATTGATCTTCATCTCCTTTAACTGGCTATAAAAATATACAGCTCATTATTTACTTTGATCCAATTAATCCACATCTACAGTCTCACTCTTACATAACATACTGTTTCACATGTCTTTTTATTCCAAGTAAAAAGGAATGACAAATAGGTTTCACCTCACAGGCCAGTTCTATTCAGTTGAGAGTGGCTAGCTGTCTGCCTAGAGCAGTGGTCGGCAAACCGCTAATGAGTGGTCTCATTAGTTAACAGAGCCAAATATCAACAGTACAACAATTGAAATTTCTTTTGAGAGCCAAATTTTTTAAACTTAAACTTCTTCTAACACCACTTCTTCAAAATAGACTCACCCAGGCCGTGGTATTTTGTGGAAGAGCCACACTCAAGGGGCCAAAGAGCCGCATGTGGCTCGTGAGCTGTGGTTTGCCGACCACTGGCCTAGAGGGCTGTGATGAGAAGATTTCAAGGCCTTGTCTAGATTCAAAGAGAAAGAATTGGTAAGTGATACTTGCCCTGGGCACTGCAGTGAGGAATGGAGACACATCCCACCAAGGGAGGTCAGACCCCCTCTCTGTTCTTCACTTGTACTCCTCTCAGCATCAAGGTTACAATTCTGTAATCTGCGTAACCTTGGAACCCATTTATGACATTGCCTCAAGTGATCGTTGACACAGCTGTATGCAGTCAATCGACAGAACTGTGAAAAGGGATGCACACCCTGAGATATTAAATGGTGTGCCCAAACATGCCGTGAGTGGAACCAGAGGCCTTCTATTTCTGGCTCAGCTCTTCACTCTACCCACTACCCTATGAGGCTTTTATTCATCTTTATGTTCCCAGAGCCTGGCACAGCCTGGAGACAAAGCAGGTGCTTACTGAATTACTTACAGAATGAGTGAGCAACCTTTCCTGCCACGTATACAATCAGTGTTTGTAGAGAGGCTGTGCGATCTGATAGAAACAAGGCTTAATACTTCGCTGACTCCCAGTTGGAGCCCACAGCCATTGCCTTACTTTTGCTTTGGTTCTTGGTTGCCCTGCTAGACTGTCTTTATTTTCTCACAGTCCTGGAGTCCAGAAGTCTGAAATCAAGATGCCAGTAGAAATGCTCTGCCTCCAAAGGTTCCAGAGGTTCCCGGGAGCACTCCTCCTTGCTCTTCCATCTTCCAGTGGCTCCAGACATTCCTTGGCATGTGGCTATATTGCCCCAATCTCTGCCTCCATCTCCACATGGCTTCTCTAGGTCTCTATAAGGAAGCCAGTCACACTTCTAAAGATTAAATGACTTATGTGTTCTATATAAAACCAAGGAGTCCTGATACTAGCAGATGGGGCACATTCTCTCCATTATTCATTTTAAGACAAGGATGCTCCTTTGGACTCAGTGATGGCCATGGATGTGGCCTGATGTTTTGTGGGGTCTTGTGAATTTTCCTTATCCATTCTGAAGGAGCAAAGAGGTTAATGTTTTTGGAGTAACCCAAATCACCTCTAAAACTTTCATGTCAAAAGGAAAACCTTTAAAAAGCAAACTAACAGGGGTGTTAAAATAACACTACTATATTTTTGTATTTCCCCACAGCTGTCAAGGAGGACTCAGTGGATGTTCGATCTTACATTGCTCGTTCCCTAATCGATGGCTTCGAAGGGCCCTCTGGTTACAGCCAGAGGTATGGGCTGCACCACGTCAACTTTGACGACAGCAGGAGGCCAAGGACTCCCAGGAAGTCTGCATATTTTTTCACCAGCATCATTGAAAAGAATGGTTTCCTCACCAAAGAAGTGAAAAGACTGCCACCACCCAGTACAGCAACTTTCCCCCCTAAAATCAGAGCCTTCACTTTTCCATCTGAGGTGCCCTCCAAGGCTAAAGTCGTTTGGGAAAAGTTCTCCAACCAACCCAAGTTTGAACGAGATTTGTTTTACCATGGCACGTTCAGGGATGACTTTCTGTGGGGCGTGTCCTCATCAGCCTATCAGATAGAAGGAGCTTGGAATGCTGACGGCAAAGGCCCCAGCATCTGGGATAACTTTACCCACACACCAGGCAGCAATGTGAAAGGCAATGCCACTGGAGACATAGCCTGTGACAGCTATAACCAACTGAATGCCGATCTGAATATGCTTCGAGCTTTGAAGGTGAAGGCCTATCGCTTCTCTATCTCCTGGTCTCGGATTTTCCCAACTGGGAGAAACAGTTCTATCAATAGTCGTGGTGTTGATTATTACAACAGGCTGATTGATGGCTTGGTGGAAAGCAACATCTTTCCAATGGTGACACTGTTCCACTGGGACCTTCCCCAGGCCCTGCAAGACATCGGAGGCTGGGAGAATGCTTCCTTGATTGAGTTGTTTAACAGCTACGCAGACTTTTGTTTCCAGACCTTTGGTGACAGAGTCAAGTTCTGGATGACCTTTAATGAGCCCACCTACCAGGCGTGGTTGGGTTATGGCTCAGGGGAGTTTCCCCCAAATGTGAAGGACCCAGGCTGGGCACCTTACAGGATTGGCCATGCACTCATCAAAGCTCATGCCAGCGTCTATCACACTTACGATGAGAAATACCGGCAAAAGCAGAAGGGGGTCATCTCCTTGAGCCTCAGTGCACACTGGGCAGAGCCCAAGTCACCCGAGCTTCCAAGGGATGTGGAGGCAGCTGACCGAATGCTGCAGTTCTCACTGGGCTGGTTTGCCCACCCCATTTTCCGAAATGGGGACTATCCCGAGGCCATGAAGTGGAAAGTGGGGAACAGGAGTGAACTACAACACTTGGCCACGTCCCGCCTGCCAAGTTTCACTGAGGAAGAAAAGAGGTACGTCAGGGCTACGGCCGACGTGTTCTGCCTCAACACCTACTCCTCCAGAATTGTGCGGTACACAACACCAAGGTTAAACCCACCCTCCTACCAAGATGACCAGGAGACGACTGAGGAGGAGGACCCTTCATGGCCGTCCACAGCATTGAACAGAGCTGCACCCTGGGGGATGCGGAGACTGCTCAACTGGGTCAAAGAAGAGTATGGTGACATCCCCATTTACATCACCGAAAATGGGGTGGGGCTGGCAAATCCGAAGGTGGAAGATACCGATCGGATATTCTACCACAAAACCTACATCAATGAAGCTTTGAAAGGTATGTGAGGGTTCATTCCCCCCTTACAAAATCTTCCAACATCCACATGTCATGTGCCTGAAATGATTTGGCAGAGTAGATTACAAACCATCAGCAAGTCTCTGTCTTATGTGCTAACTCCATTATTCTTTCCCTGTCTGGAGTTACATTTCCCTTTGGGAATCTGAAAAAAGCTATGGTTGTCTCCCCAAATGTACACACACACAACCCCATGAAAACATTTTTATGGGTCCATTCATCTATTATTGAACAACTATTGTTGGACAAGTTTTACTCTAAATAATAGGGAAACAGTAGTGAACAAAACAGATAACTTTCTGCTGACATGGAGCTTATATTCTGACTAGTGGCCGGTGCACGGATTTGTGCACATTGAAAGGAAATTAATTAGAAGGTGGCCAGCGGGGCGGGACTGGGAGAGATGGGCCATACTTGGGGCAGCAAAGCGACTTGAAGGGTGTCTGTGGAGTGAGTGGGGTGCCTCAGGCAGGTGGGGTCCCTCGGCCCGGCCTACGGGGATCGGGCTGAAACCGGCTCTCTGACATCCCCTGAGGGGTCCTGGATTGCAAGAGGGCGGTTCTCGGGTGAGGTACCCCAGAATCAGGCTCCCTCCTCTTTTGGTACTGGGGTGCGTCACCCGAGAACCACCGCTGCCAAGTCACCGCAGCTCGGCAGCTCCTGTGCTGAGCGTCTGCCCCCTGGTGGTCAGTGCGAGTCATAGCTACCGGTCAGATGGTCACTTAGCCTTATATATATATATAGACTAGAGGCCCGGTGCACAAAATTAGTGCACGGGAGGGAGGTGTCCCTCAGCCCAGCCTGCACCCTCTCCAATCTGGGACCCCTTGAGGGATGTCCGACTGCCCGTTTAGGCCCGATCCAGGTAGGATCGGGCCTAAACGGGCAGTCGGACATCCCTCTCACAATCCAGGACTGCTGGCTCCCAACTGCTCGCCTGCCTGCCTTCCTGATTGCCCCTAACCGCTTCTGCCTGCCAGCCTGATCACCCCCTAACCACTCCCCTGCCAGCCTATTTGCCCCTAACTGCCCTCCCCTGCAGGCCTGGTCACCCCTAACTGCCCTCCCCTGCAGGCCTGGTCACCCCCAGCTGCTCTCCTCTGAAGTCCTAGGTCCCTCCCAACTGCCTTTCCCTGCAGGCCTGGTTGCCCCAAACTTCCCTCCTCTGCCAACTTGGTCACTCCTAACTGCCCTCCCCTGCAGGCTTGATCGCCCACAACTGCCCTCCCTTGCAGGCCTGGTTGCTCCCAACTGTACTCCCCTGTTGGCCATCTTGTGGTGGCCATCTTGTGTCCACATGGGGGTAGGATCTTTGACCACATGGGGGCAGCCATCTTGTGTGTTGGAGTGGTGGTCAATCTGCATATTACTCTTTTATTAGATAGGATAGAGGCCTACTGCATGGGTGGGGGCCAGCTGGTTTGCCCTGAAGGGTGTCCTGGATCAGGGTGGGGGTTCCCTTGGTGCATGGAGCAGCCTGGGTCAGGGGCCTGTGGTGGTTTGCAGGCCGGCCACACCCCGCCGGTGACCCAAGCGGAGGCCCTGGTATCTGGGGTTTATTTATCTTCTACAATTGAAACTTAGTAACCTGGAGCAGAGCCAAGCCTTCTGATTTCTCTGTGGTGGCAGCCATTTCTTTTGGGATTTATGTATCTTCTATAATTGAAACTTTGTAGCCTTGAGTGGAGGCCTAGGCCAGCAAGGGCAGGCGGAAAGCTTGGCTTCCTCCATTGCTGGGGAAACGCAAGCCTCCCTCCTGCTCTCTCTGGCCATAGCCATCTTGGTTGGATTTATTTGCATATCCACTCCTGATTGGCTTGTGGGCGTGGCTTGTGGGCGTGGCTTGTGGGTGTAGCGGAGCAGTGGTGAATTTGCATGTTACTCTTTTATTAGATAGGATGGGTTCTATGCAACCCCAAAGCAAGAAACTGTTCTCAAATTCACATTTGTGTTTCATGTCTAAAGTGCGCTGAGACTCTTGAATTTGAAGCATATTCCTTTACCCTAACAAAAGAATTTTACAAAGATCAGTCATTAATACTTGTTTGGGGGCATGAGTGTGGGCAAAAGAACAAAGACACACAAGATGATCTGTCCATCAGGGACATGTTACCTGTGTGTACAAGTTGATGGTTTAGGACAGTGGTCGGCAAACTGCGGCTCGCGAGCCACATGTGGCTCATGAGCCACGGTTTGCCACTCTGTTGACTAATTCATTTGCTGACCACTGCCTTAGGGAAAAACACTTAAAAAACATTTTAATAATGTACTAATGTCTTTAACCTGAAGTGAAAACTTCTGAGTAAGGGTAATGCCTTACACAGTGGTCGGCAAACTCATTAGTCAACACAGCGGCAAACCGCAGCTCACAAACTGCATGTGGCTCGCGAGCCGCAGTTTGCTGACCACTGGTTTAGGACGACTGTCTTGAGTTGAGAGGCCAGTACTTGGCTGGGCTTCTTGGGGCCCCTGCACAACTGGGGTAAAGCTCTTCTCTTTCCCTTGCAATGTTCCCAGCCTACAGGCTCGATGGCGTAGACCTTCGAGGGTATGCCGCGTGGTCTCTGATGGACAACTTTGAGTGGCTGAATGGTTACACAGTCAAGTTTGGACTGTACCATGTTGATTTCAACAATGCAAGCAGGCCTCGCACAGCAAGAGCCTCCGCCAGGTACTATACAGAGGTCATCACCAACAACGGCATGCCACTGCCCCAGGAGGACGAGTTTCTCTACGGTCAGTTTCCCGAGGGCTTCACCTGGAGTGCAGCTTCTGCTGCGTATCAGGTGAGGAGCGCAGGGCAGTTCAGCAACATCTGTTGCACCCTACTATGTGCCAGGCTCGGGGCTCAGTGCTGGGAAGGGCAGGGTGAGCAGGGGATTTTCATAGACTGTGGGAGGGAAGTGAGGGATGCCATCGGGGGAATCTTGGAGGACCTCTTCCCAGATATCCCGGGCTCTTCACCCCTCTGTCCACCCCACCCCCAAATCCAGGCAGACCAGCACAGTTACAAGGGCTGTGCTGAGATGGGTGTCCGCAGGTGAGAAGGAGCAGGTGGAGCCTGGGCAGACACACTTAGGCAAAGGCGTGAATATGAAGATTCTCTGCTGGGTGCTTTTTTCACCTAGTCTCCTCCAAGCAGGAAACATGGCTGTCACGGGTTTTTTTTCTAGAGTAATCAAAGAATGGGTCATTGGAGGGGGGGTGGGAAGGGGCATGTGATTGGCCTGAGGTTATCTAGAGATGGTTGTGTTTTTTTCTGATGTCCTAACATCCTATCATCACCTTATACATGCCAGATGAAGCTTACACATACAGAAAATATGAGAGTTTTGCCCTTTTCCCAGAGAAATAAAAGATAACAAGAAAAGAGTGACTTGCTCAGGCCTTTATTTTATTTTATTTTATTTTATTTTATTTTATTTTTTCTGTTCATCAGATTTTTTATTCACTTGATTTTTAGATCCACTTGTTGATAGATATGTATTTGTTGTTCATAATTTTTATCTTTACCTTTTTCTTCTTCTTCCTCTTCTTAAAGAATACCTTTCAGCATTTCATATAATACTGGTTTGGCGGTAATGAACTCCTTTAGCTTTTTCTTATCTGTGAAGCTCTTTATCTGACCTTCAATTCTGAATGATAGCTTTTCTGGGTAGAGTAATCTTGGTTGTAGGTTCTTGCTATTCATCACTTTGAATATTTCTTGCCACTCCCTTCTGGCCTGCATAGTTTCTGTTGAGAAATCAGCTGACAATCGTATGGGTGCTCCCTTGTAGGTAACTAACTGTTTTTCTCTTGCTGCTTTTAAGATTCTCTCTTTGTCTTTTGCTCTTGGCATTTTAATTATGATGTGTCTTGGTGTGGTCCTCTTTGGATTCCTTTTGTTTGGGGTTCTGTGCGCTTCATGGACTTGTAAGTCTATTTCTTTCACCATGTGGGGGAAGTTTTCAGTCATTATTTCTTCAAATAGGTTTTCAGTATCTTGCTCTCTCTCTTCTTCTGGCACCCCCATAATTCGGATGTTGGTACACTTGAAGTTGTCCCAGAGGCTCCTTACACTATCTTCATATTTTTGGATTCTTTTTTCTTTTTGCTTTTTCAGTTGGGTGTTTTTTGCTTCTTTGTATTTCAAATCTTTGACTTGATTCTTGGGATCCTCTAGTCTGCTGTTGGATCTCTGTATATTATTCTTTTTTTTAGTCAGTGTATGCTTAATTTCTAGTTGGTCCTTTTTCATATCCTCGAGGATCTCACTAAATTTATCGGCCTTTTCTAGAAAATTCTTGAAAAACCTTATAACCATGGTTTTGAACTCTATATCCAGTCCTTTGCTTTCCTCCATTTCTTTCATTTGTGACCTGTTTCTTTGTCTCCGCATTTTGGCTGCTTCCCTGTGTTGATAGAGTGGCTTTGTGTCCTAGGTGTCCAGTGGCTCAGCCTCCCCAGTTACCTGAGCTGGACACTCTTGGTGCACCCTGCGGGAACCCCTTTCATGTCCTGCGTGGTTCAGGGTTCAGGTTCAGGGTTCGGGTTCTGAAGGATGCTGCACACAAATGAAAGAGACTAGAAAAGTATTAATTTGGGAATATTGGGGGCCAGGCGGGAGCCCACCTCTAGGGGGAGGACTACTTCCCGCTCTGGCCTAGCTATCCCTTTTTTTTTTTTTTTTTTTTTTTTTTTTTTTTTTAAATATATTTTATTGATTTTTTTTTACAGAGAGGAAGGGAGAGGGATAGATAGTCAGAAACATCGATGAGAGAGAAACATCGATCAGCTGCCTCTTGCACACCTCCTACTGGGGATGTGCCCGCAACCAAGGTACATGCCCTTGACCGGAATCGAACCTGGGACCTTTCAGTCCGCAGGCTGACGCTCTTCCACTGAGCCAAACCGGTTTTGGCCTAGCTATCCCTTTTATTAAGGTTTGGGATCCACCCATAGAGGCAGGCAATTCCAATAATAGCCAATCAGCAAGGATTTACATAAGATTGACAAGTGGAAGTTGCTTCAGCTACCAATGTCTCAATCAGAGGACAATGGGCGGCTTCCGACATCTCTCCTATTTCTTTTCTTTAAAAAATCTTGCATCTGCAGACTAGAAATAAACATATAAGAACAAAAATGAGACAAGAAATAGTGGTTATGCTGAGAGGCAAATGAATCAGTCTGTAGTAAGTTTCTTTCTTGGCCAACAGTTTTTTGAGTCCCAATTTCAAGGTCCAACAGTTCTGAGTCCCAATTTCAATGTCAAACAGTTTTGAGTCCTAATTTCAATGTCAAACAGTTCCTTATGTGTACATGTCAGGAATGATATTTCAGTTCTGGATGGTGGACAAATGGTGGTAATGTAGGTCCGACACTCTCTGCTTTGGTCCTGGGCAACCTGCAGTGACGCACAGCTGCTGACTGCTAGCATGGCAAGGTGTCTTCACCATCTTCCATCTCTGGACTGTTTCTCCTCTTGTCTTTGTGGCTGGAGCAGTCCTGTCAATTCCTCTCTGTTGCAGGAATCTACATGGTCTCAGAGTTGTTTTCTGAAAATATACAAACATATTCTCGACCAAAAGTTAATAAATGAGTCTTTTCTATAAATTTGACTTGGGATCCTTTTTATTTTTTGCCCAAACGATTTTCCTTTGGCTTATTTTGACACCATGTGTGTTTTTCATGGGTGTCTTGCTGTTAGCATTACAAATGAAAATTAATTTTCCAAAGTAAAAATTTTCAAGATGTACTTTATTTACAGGATATTTTTCCTTACATGATATTACTCTACTATGCCCCCCCCTCTTTTTAAATATATTTTATTGATTTTTTACAGAGAGGAAGGGAGAGGGATAGAGAGTTAGAAACATCAATGAGAGAGAAACATCGATCAGCTGCCTCCTGCACACCCTCTCACTGGGGATGTGCCCGCAACCAAGGCACATGCCCCTGACCGGAATCGAACCTGGAACCCTTGAGTCCGCAGGCCAACGCTCTATCCACTAAGCCAAACCGGTCAGGCCCCCCTTTTTTTGATTAATGGAAGCTTTTGGAAATTTTATAATGCAGTCTTGATGACTTTAAATTTTAATTTTTTGCACAAAAACATGACTGCTTTAGGCTCATTGCATGTTAAGCAATTTTACCATGAGATGAACTAATACAAATTTTAGTTAATACTTTAGGAACAGCTTTTTGTCCAGTACAATTAAATTTTCTTGAATATTCACTTATATCAATTAGCCAATTTAAATTAATCTGAAAACTTGACTACTATTTTACTGTCAAATTTAATACTCTACCAAAAATCTTAGTTTACCTTGTAAATATTAGTGAAAAGGATTATTTGCATTCTTGAGTAGGCTCTGAGCATTCCTGGTGCTATGGATTTAGATATAGGGCAGCTGCTGTTGGCCAAGTCTCTGTCTGTTACCTGGGTCCGATCTGAGCTGGGCATGGGAAGCGAAGCAGCCATGGGGGCAGGAGACCTCCCTCAGAAGGGGTGAGGGTTCAGGCCCCTGCAATGTTGGGGTGTTGAGGGTCTATGCCCCACCTCTGTTGACCCCCAGGTTCTCTCCTGATGGCCCCTCTGCGACTGTGCCTGTCTTAGGTTGTTCCTTCCCTGAGGAATCTTACCCATCTTTGGCTAACCAGCCATCCTCTTGGGCCAAGCAGGGTGATGTGAGGTTCAGTTCTGTCTCCTTGGTAGCCTATGCCCCCGTGGCCTCCATGCCCAGCACCTACCTTGGGATCCCCTCGCCTGCTGGCGGGGCCCCGGCACTGATTACATATCTTGGGGAACCCAGGTTTCTTCTCCAGGGAGGGCCCAGCTCACACCATTGGGTGAGAGACAGATCCATGGTACCAGCCACCACAAGGCTTCAAGCTCAGCATGAACAGAAAGCTCAGGCAACAGCTGAGGGCAATTGGATTGTGAGAAGAGGGTCCCTCTTGGCAAAAAGGGTGCCTTCCTATGGGGCCCTCTACACAGTGGAAGGGATTAAATCCTTTCATGTCCTTTTTAAATTGCTTCCAGACATTCAAAGAATTAGTTTGTAGTTTGTAAGTTTGTTTGGGATAATTGTACAATATGCTGTTGTAAAAATATCAAAAATTATAATGACATTGTAGAATAATATCATGTAAGCATATTCTTTGCTCTAGGCCAGTGGTCAGCAAACTCATTAGTCAACAAAGCCAAATATCAACAATACAACGATTGAAATTTCTTTTGAGAGCCACATTTTTTAAACTTAAACTTCTAACGCCACTTCTTCAAAATAGACTCACCCAGGCCGTGGTATTTTGTGGAAGAACCACACTCAAGGGGCCAAAGAGCCGCATGTGGCTTGCGAGCCGCAGTTTGCCGACCGCGGCTCTAGGCCATGGCAATTCAATTTCAAACTGGCTGTCAATTTCTTTTTGTATAGACAAGGTCTTAGTTACATTTTCTGCACCTCTCCCAGGAGCAAGTAGTGATAGTCCCTTCCTTTGGTGTCCACGCAAGCCAGAAGCCTCTCTTTAATTTTACACACAAAGGAGCAGTGGTTTGATTTTGTGTCATACAAAAGGGAAGCTGGGTGGCGACACTTGTGTAATTATACTTCCTTGCTCCACCCATGGTCCTCCTGGATGACCAAGGTGTTTGGTATTATTGGTGACTACATTAGGTGGGGGATCAGCCCACGTAAGGGCTCTTACCCATGAAGGGTCAGGAACATAAGTCCAAAATACTTACCCATTTGCCCCAGGTAATATTACCGTACAGCTGATGACTGCTAGCAAGGCAAGAAAGACATTCTCAGGCGTTCTTGGGGTTCTGGTTACCTCACAATTTCTTTTTTATCTTTTTATTTATTTTTTATTATTTTTATTATTATTTTTTTACGTATGTGTCCTTATTCCCCCATTACCCCCCACCCCCCACTCATGCCCCACCTCCCTGTTGTCTGTGTCCATTGATTAGGCTCATGTGCATGCACATAAGTCCATTGGTTGATCTCTCCCCCTTACTCCCACTGAACCGCTCCTTCCCTGAAGTTTGAGGTTCTGATCGATGTTTCCAGTCTCTGAATCTGTTCTTGTTCATCAGTCTATGCCGTTCATTATATTCCACAAATGAGTGAGATAATGTGATATTTATCTTTCTCTGCCTGGCTTATTTCACTTAGCATAATGCTCTCCATCTCCATCCATGTTGTTGCAAATGGTAGGAACTCCTTTTTTACCGCAGTGTGTATTCCATTGTGTAGATGTACTACAGTTTTTTAATCCACTCATCTGCTGATGGGCATTTAGGCTGTTTCCAAATCTTAACTATGGTGAATTGTGCTGCTATGAACATAGGGGTGCATATATCCTTTCTGATTCGTGTTTCTCATTTCTTGGGATATATTCCTAGAAGTGGGATCACTGGGTCAAATGGGAGTTCCATTTTTAGTTTTTTGAGGAAACTCCATACTGTTCTCCACAGTGGCTGCACTAGTCTGCATTCCCACCAGCAGTGCAAAAGAGTTCCTTTTTCTCCGCATCCTCGCCAACACTTGTCGTTTGTTGATTTGTTGGTAGCCATTCTGACAGGTGTGAGATGGTACCGCATTGTTGTTTTGATTTGTATCTCAATGATGATTAGTGACTTTGAGCAGATTTTCATATGTCTCTTGGCCTTCCTTCTGTCTTCTTTTGAAATGTGTCTATTTAGATCAGTTGCCCATTTTTTGATTGGGTTGTTTATCTTCTTTTTGTTAAGTTGTATGAGTTCTCTGTAAATGTTGGAGATTAAACCCTTATTGTTGATATCATTGGCAAATATGTTCTCCCATGCAGTGGGCTTTCTTGTTGTTTTATTGATGGTTTCCTTTGCTGTGCAAAAGCTTTTTATTTTGATGTAGTCCCATTTGTTTATTTTCTCTTTAGTTTCCATTGCCCTAGGGGCAGTCTCAGTGAAGAAGTTCCTTCGGCATATGTCAGAGATTTTTCTGCCTGTGGATTCCTCTAGTATTTTTATGGTTTCCCGTCTTATGTTTAAGTCCTTTATCCATTTTGAGTTTATTTTTGTGTATGCTGAAAGTTGGTGATCTAGTTTCATTTTTTTGCATGTGTCTGTCCAATTTTCCCAACACCATTTGTTGAAGAGACTGTCTTGACTCCATTGTATGTTCATGCCTCCTTTGTCAAATATTAATTGGGCATAGTGGTTTGGGTCGATTTCTGGGTTCTCAATTCTATTCCATTGATCTATATGTCTGTTCTTGTGCCAGTACCAGGCTGTTTTAAGAACAGTGGCTTTGTAATACAGCTTGATATCTGGTATTGAGATCCCCCCTACTTTGTTCTTCTTTCTCAGGATGGCTGCAGCTATTCGGGGTCTTTTTTTATTCCAGATGAATTTTTTGAAGGTTTGTTCTAGGTCTGTGAAATATGCCGTTGGTATTTTAATGGGAAGTGCATTGAATTTATAGATGCTTTGGGTAGTATGGACATTTTGATAATGTTGATTCTCCCAATCCATGAACATGGTATGCTCGTCCATCTATTTATGTCTTCCTCTATCTCTTTTTTCAGTGTCCTGTAGTTTTCTGCATATAGGTCTTTTACCTCCTTAGTTAACTTTATTCCTAGGTATCTTAATTTTTTTGGCGCGATGGTAAATGGGATTGCTTTTTTAGTCTCTCTTTCTGTAAGTTCATTATTGGTGTATAGAAATGCCATAGATTTCTTGGCATTAATTTTGTATCCTGCTACATTGCCGAATTCATTTATTAAGTCTATTAGTTTCTTGATGGAGTCTTTCAGGTTTTTTATGTACAGTATCATGTCATCTGCGAATAAGGACAGTTTTACTTCTTCTTTTCCAATTTGGATGCCTTTTATTTCTTCTTGTTGTCTGATCGCAATGGCTAGTACTTCCAGCACTATGTTGAACAGGAGTGGTGAGAGTGGGCACCCCTGTCTTGTTCCTGTTCTTAGGGGAAATGGTTTTACTTTTTGCCCATTGAGTATGATGTTGGCTGTAGGTTTGTCATCTATGGCTTTTATTATGTTGAGGTATGATCCTTCTATTCCCACCTTGCTGAGAGTTTTTATCAAGAAAGGGTGTTGGATTTTGTCAAATGCTTTTTCTGCATCAATTGGTATGACTATATGATTTTTATCTCTCAATTTGTTTATGTGATGTATCACGTTTAGTGATTTGCGAATATTGTACCATCCTTGCATCCCCAGGATAAATCCTACTTGGTCATGGTGTATGATGTTTCTGATGTACTGCTGGATTCGATTTGCTAGAATTTTGTTGAGGATTTTGGCATCTATGTTCATGAGGGATATTGGCCTGTAATTCTCTTTCATTGTGTTATCTTTATCTTGTTTTGGTATTAGGGTGATGCTGGCTTCATAGAAGGAGCTTGGAAGTGTTCCTTCCTCTTGAATTTTCTGGAATAGTCTGAGGAGGATAGGTTTTAGTTCTTCCTTGAATGTTTGGTAAAACTCCCCTGTGAAGCCGTCTGGCCCCGGGCTTTTGTTTGCTGGAAGCTTTTTGATGACTGCTTCAATTTCTTCCATAGTTATCAGCCTATTGAGATTTTTAGAATCTTCCTGAGTGAGTTTTGGAAGGTTGTATTTTTCTAGGAATGTGTCCATTTCCTCCAGGTTGTGTAGTTTGTTAGAATAGAGTTGTTCATAGTATTTTTTAACAATCCTTTGTATTTCTGTGGGGTCTGTTATTTCACCTCTTTCATTTCTGATTTTGTTTATTTGGGTTCTCTCTCTTTGCTTCTTGGTGAGCCTGGCTAGAGGTTCATCAATCTTGTTTATCCTTTCAAAGAACCAGCTCTTGGATTTGTTGATCTTTTGTATTGTTCTTTTGGTCTCTAAGTCATTCATTTCTGCTCTGATCTTTATTATTTCCTTCCTTCTGCTTACCATGGGCTTTTCTTGTTGCTCTCTTTCTAATTCTTTGAGTTGTTGAGTTAGATGATTTATTACCATTTTTTCTTGTTTTTTGAGGTAGGCCTGTAGAGCTATAAACTTCCCTCTCAGGACTGCTTTCATTTTGTCCCATAGATTTTGGATTGTTGTGTTTTTATTGTCATTAGTCTCCAGGATGTTTTTAATTTCTTCTTTGATCTCATTGATAACCCAATCATTGTTTAGTAGCATGCTATTCAGCTTCCAAATGTTTGAATTTTTGGGAATGTTTTTATTGTAGTTTATTTCTAATATTATGCCATTGTGGTCTGAGAAAATGCTTGATATGATTTCAATCTTTTTGAATTTGGGGAGACTTCGCTTGTGACCCAATAAGTGGTCTATTTTTTAAAATGTCCCATGTGCACTTGAGAAGAACGAATATTCCGTGGCTTTGGGGTGAAATGCTCTGAAGATGTCAATTAGGTCCATCTTATCTAGTGTGTCATTTAGAATTGCTGTTTCTTTGCTGATTTTTTGTGTAGAGGATTTATCCAGTGATGTCAGTGGTGTATTAAAGTCTCCTACTATGATTGTATTGTTGTGGATCTCTCCCTTGATATCTTCCAGGAGATTTTTTATGTATTTGGGTGCTCCTGCATTGGGTGCATATATGTTTACCAGAGTTATATCTTCTTGTTGAATTGCTCCCTTTAGTATTATGTAGTGGCCTTCCTTATCTCTTATTATGGCCTTTACTTTGAGGTCTATTTGATCAGATATAAGTATCGCAACCCCAGCTTTTTTCTCATTTCCATTTGCCTGAAAAATGTTTTTCCATCCCTTTGCTCTCAGTCTGTGTGAATCCTTTGCTCTGAGGTGGGTCTCTTGTAGACAGCAAATGTATGGGTCATGTTTTCTTTTCCATTCAGCTACCCTATGTCTTTTGATTGGTGCATTTAATCCATTTACGTTTAATGTTATCATTGACAAGTACATGTTTGTTGTCATATTTTTCCTTAGTGTTTGTGTTTCTTCTTGCCTTTCTCTTTCTTCTTTTTACAGCAGTTCCTTTAGCATCTCTTGCATTGCTGGCTTGGTAGTGATAAACTCTCTTAGACTTTTTTTTGTCTGTGAAGCTCCTGATTCCACCTTAAATTTTGAATGATAACCTTGCCAGGTATAGTATTCTTGGATTCAGTCCCTAGCTTTGCATTACTTTGTATATTTCATTCCATTCCCTTCTGGCCTGGTGTGTTTCTCTTGAGAAATCAGTTGATATTCTGATAGGAGATCCCTTGTAAGTAACTTTCTGTGTCTCTCTGGCAACCTTTAAGATTCTTACTTTGTCGTTGGTGTTCACCAATCTTATTATGATGTGTCTTGGTGTCGGTCTTTTGGGGTTCAACTTGTTTGGGACTCTATGTACTTCTTGGACTTGCATAGTTTTTTTCTTGCCAATATCAGGGAAGTTTTCTGTCATTATTTCTTCAAACAGGTTTTATATTCCTTGCTTCTCTTCCTCTCCTTCTGGTATCCCTGTTAAGCGAATGTTGTTTCATTTTGTGTTGTCCCAAAGCTCCCTTAGGCTCTCCTCTTGCTTTTTAAGTCTTCTTTCCAGTTGCTGCTGTGTTTGTGTGTTTTTTCGTACCTTGTCTTCTAATTCGCTGATGCGGCCCTCAGCCTCTTCTAGTCTACTGTTTAGGCCTTCCATTGTGTTCTTTATTGCAGTTATTTTGTTCTTCATCTCCTCTTGGTTTCATTTCATGTTGGTGACATTCTCATTCAGCTCCTTATAGTTCTCATTGAGTTGTGTGTATTTGTCATTGAGTTGTGCATATTTGTCATCCATCCGTTTAAAAATCCTTATAACCATTAGTCTGAATTCTATCTCTGATAAGCTGCTAACCTCAAATTCATTTAACTCCCTTTCTGGTGGTTCCTCTTTTTCTTTCCTTTGGAGATTGCTTTTTTGTCTTCCCATGTTTTCCTGTAATTTTATTTAAGTAAATCTTTATTGTTCAGATTATTACAGGTGTTCCTCTTTTTTTCCCCCATAGCTCCCCTCCACCTGATTCCCCACCCCACCCCATGCCCTTACCCCCCGCCACTGTCTTCATCCATAGGTGTAAGATTTTTGTCCAGTCTCCGCACCCCTCACACCGCCTTCCCCCTGAGAATTGTCAATCCACTCCCTTTCTATGTCCCTGATTCTATTATATCCACCAGTCCATTCTGTTCTTCAGATTTTTTATTCACTTGATTTTTAGATTCACTTGTTGGTAGGTATGTATTTGATGTCATTTTGTTGTTCATAATTTTTATCTTTACCTTTTTCTTCTTCTTCCTCTTCTTAAAGAATATCCTTCAGCATTTCATGTAATCCTGGTTTGGTGGTAATGAACTCCTTTAGCTTTTTCTTGTCTGTGAAGCTCTTTATCTGACCTTCAAATCTGAATGATAGCTTTGCTGGGTAGAGTAATCTTGGTTGTAGGTTCTTGCTGTTCATCACTTTGAATATTTCTTGCCACTCCCTTCTGGCCTGCATAGTTTCTGCCGAGAAATCAGCTGACAGTCATATGGGTACTCCCTTTTAGGTAACTAACTGTTTTTCTCTTGCTGCTTTCAAGATTCTCTCTGTCATTTGCCCTTGGCATTTTAATTATGATGTGTCTTGGTGTGGTCCTCTTTGGATTCCTCTTGTATGGGGTTCTGTGTGTTTCCTGAGCTTGTAAGTCTATTTCTTTCACCAGGTAGGGAAAGTTTTCAGTCATTATTTCTTCTAATAGGTTTTCAATATTTTGCTCTCTCTCTTTTTCTGGCACCCCAAAAATTTGGATGTTGGTACGCTTAAAGTTGTCCCAGAGGCTCCTTACACTATCTTCATATTTTTGGATTCTTCTTTCTTTTTGTATTTCTGGTTGGGTGTTTTTTGTTTCCTCATATTTCAGATCTTTGGTTTGATTCTTGGGGTACATTGATCTACAGTTGAGTTTCTGTATATTCTTTATTTTAGACAGTGTATGCTTAATTTCTGACTGGTCCTTTTCCATTTTTTTTGGCATTCTCATTAAGATCCTTAAAAGTCTCACTAAGTTCCTCAGAGGTTTTTAGAAGATTCTTGAGTAACCTTATAAATGTGGTTCGGAACTCTATGTCATCCAGTAGTTTGCTTTCCTCCATTTCTTTCATTAGTGACATGTTTCTTTGTCTCCGCATTTTGGCTGCTTCCCTGTGTTGATGGAGTGGCTTTGTGTGGTAGGTGACCTATAGGGGCCAGTAGCTCAGCCTCCCCAGTCACCTGAGGTGGACCCTCTTGGTAAACCCCTTTGTGGGCTGAGTGCAAAGTCTTGGTATAGTTAAGCCTTGATTGTTGTTGGTACACTGGGAGGAATTGACCTCCAGGCCAATTGGCTCTGAGTACCCGCTGTGTCTATAATGGAAGAACTGCTGCGCTGGAGACACGCTTATGGTGCAGGACTTGTTTCAGTGGGGCTTTGGTGCTCACTGAGTCTGCCTCTTGAATGTGTCACTTATGGATGTGAGGAGTTGAAATCTGGTGTCTCACACTGACCACTAGGTACACCGGCTTCTGGATCTCCAATGGGGTGCAGGTCAGCTACTGTCTGAGGCCACCCAGCAGGAGCTACAGCGAGAACTACAGTTTTCTCCTCTTTGCTTGGGGTTTGGAGGTTTTGGAGCTGTCTGACCTGGGCTGCAAGTTTGCTAGGTTAAGCTGTGATAGGGCTGGCCATTCATATGCTAAAGCCG
This sequence comes from Plecotus auritus, assembly GCF_963455305.1. Taxonomy (NCBI): domain Eukaryota; kingdom Metazoa; phylum Chordata; class Mammalia; order Chiroptera; family Vespertilionidae; genus Plecotus; species Plecotus auritus. The sequence continues at coordinate 80,759,241 of NC_137776.1, forward strand.
CTGCTTGGCTTGGGTGGGTTTGTAGGTTGTGCGGGGCAGGGTCTCAGGGAGTCACTAGGCTAGGGCGTTGCAAACAGTGATGGCTGTCAGTTAGCTGGCTCTGCGTCTCCAACCACGTCCCCATGTCCCGTGCCCCAGCGCAGTAAACAATTATTCCTGCGCACAGCTCTGCATGCAAGCCACCCTCACTTTCCGACCCGATGGCAGACAGTCCAGCTTCTCCCCGTAGGAGTTTCGGTCCCCCGCGTCTCCCCAGAAACTGGATATCAGAGTAATCGGGGGCTTGTCTCCCTTTGGGTTGAAAAATGCAACGCCTGCCACCAGCCCAGATCGCGCGCCTCCGTACCTCGGCTTTTCAGCACTTATGCACGTCTCAATGCTCTTTTCTCTTTCCTTCTACTTGTAGAACTTCCACTCAGCCAGCTTTCCCGTGGTTCTGGGTGATAGATGTTTTGTCTTTTAGTTGTAGTTTTGAAATTGTTGTGCAAGGCAGCAGTTTAGGTGTTTACCTACGCTGCCATCTTGGATCCTCCTCCTGTAATGTTTAATTGTAGATCCAATTGCTTTGCTACCCAGGTTCTTTTGGGGATGGTGCTACTGGCGTAATCTCTCAGTTCTCCTGGGCTTGTTAATCTAGTGTAACTCCCTACTTGAGCTATTTGCGTTCTCTTGATGTAGGCCTGCAAGCTTGAGTGGCACAACTGCGGTGTCTAGAAGTCAGCCACTGTGTAGGGAAGTGTCCAAATTTTTGGTGTCTTGCACCCTTAATTGAAATCACGCGTGCCCAGCAGGGACTCACAGTGGCACCCACGAACCGTCTGTTGGGGTGATGGGACTCAGGGGGCCTGCTCTCTGGAAAGGTGTGACTGTGGTGTCCAGAGTTCTGCAGTCTTGGGGTGGGCAGACCCAGCTTTTGCTGTTGTACCTGTGATGGATAGGCACTTTCTCGCAGTGGCGGCTCACAGGAGCACCCGCGGTATGTCCCCAGCGAGGCACACTGAAGCACTCTGAAGGGCCCTGGCAGTGTAGCCACACAATTGAGGTGCCTGTGGGCTGGTATCCAGGATGAGTGAATTCAAAACTTCTGCTGGGGGGAAGTGCGCCCCCGCTTGTTCAAGATTGCACCCAGGGAGAGCTCACAGTGGCTACCACTAGCGCCCTGTGGGTAGATGGGCTCAGGGTGCCTGCCTGTTGGAACTTCACATCTGTGGAGGTGCGCTTGCTGTGTGCAGAGTTCTGATGCACTCTGAGGGGACCTGGCACCACGGTTGAGCCACTGGGGTGAATGTGGGCAGTTATCCAGGAAGAGGGAATTCAGAATTTCTGCTGCGGTGCCACATGCCCTTGTCTGTGCAGAATCACACCCTCGGGGGCTCTCAGAGGCTCCCAAGCGCTGCCTAAGGAGTGGAGTGCCCTGGCTGCCTGAGGGTCTGGAAATGTGCGAATCCGGAGTTCTGCCGCTGGGGAGGGGCAGGTTGCACTTACTGCTGCCGAGCGGTGCACCTTTGGAGGTGGAGGTCCCAGGGTCCTCAGGTCTGCAGCTGGGGTAGCAGGATTTTGGCTGGAGTGGCTGCTGGGTCACAGGGCAGTTCCAAGGCCTGTCTGGTTGGTGGTGGTGATGAGTTCCTAAAAAAGGCCGTTCTCCCCTTCAAGATGGCGTGGGCTCCGTGCTGGAGTCCTGCCAACCGGGGAGTGCCTGCAGCGGTGATAGTCTCTCCTTGTCAAGGAGAGCCTGTCTGCCAGCCCCTGCTGCTCCTGCGAGATTTAACTTTCCCTCACTCACTCACACACACACCACGCACATCCACACACTCTCCTTTCATACCCTCACTCACTCACTTCCTCTCCCTCACCTCCGTCCTGCCAGCCGCCATCTTTTTCTCCCCTCATTCGAACTGTTAGCACCCACCATATACCAGATGCTGTTACAGTAACTACTGGTACACAAGGATGACAGAATCAATGCCAGGCCATACAGTCTGTGGGGATGTAGGTGACAATGACAGAAAGTATGTACGGGAAGCTGCAGGAGTTTAGAAATCAGAGGGAGGCCACTGAAGGCCCCCAGAGGACTCACCTCCTTCTTGGGACCTTCCTACTGACAGAAAGGAACCTGTGAGGGCCCAGCTGGCATGACTCAGTGGTTTAGTGCCAACCTATGAACCAGGAGGTCAGGGTTCGATTCCCAGTCAGGGTACATGCCTGGGTTGTAGGCTCACTCCTAGTAGGAGATGTGCAGGAGGCAGCCGATCAATGATTCTATCTCATTATTGATGTTTCCATCTCTCACTCCCTCTCCCTTCCTCTCTGAAGTCAAAAATAAATAAATAAATAAATAAATAAATAAATAAATAAATCCTAATATATAAAGAGCCAGGGTCCGTAACGTCCAAAATGACTGAACGCCAGGGTGCATGTGCACCAGGCTCGGGTGGGTGGGGACTGGTGAGAAGGCTGAACTGCTGACCTCTCGGTCCCTCCTGGGTCACAGGCACCGTGCCAACCCAGCACTGACTGCCACCGCCAAGGCAGGTGCCATGCAATTGGTTGGGGGGTCCCGCCATCACCCCACGATTTCCCCACAGAGGGAGGTCCAGACCACTGGCTAGGGGGCTCTGTGATTGCCCCAAATGAAGGCCCAGGTTACCCAGGCGATGGCAGTGGGGGGGGGCTCCCTCTGCGGGGTGATCAATCACGGGACTCCCAGATTGTGAGAGGGCACAGACCGGGCTGAAGGACCCCCCTCCCAGTGCACGAATTTCATGCACCAGGCCTCTAGTAAATAAATGAAAGAAGGAAGGAAGGAAGGAAGGAAGGAAGGAAGGAAGGAAGGAAGGAAGGAAGGAAGGAAGATGTGAGGGCATGACTGCAGGACTTAATTAGGTTATGTCTTGTCATCTTGAGATCGAAGGTGCGTGGAGAGCAGATGGCAAAGGACTCAGTATTTGGGACACGTTTTCCCACACACCACTGAAGGTTGGGAACGATGACACGGGAGACGTGGCCTGTGACAGTTACCACAAGATCGCCGAGGACGTGGCTGCCCTGCGGAACCTGGGGGTGTCCCACTACCGCTTCTCCATCTCTTGGCCTCGCGTCCTCCCGGATGGAACCACCAAGTACATCAATGAAGCGGGCCTGAGCTACTACGTGCAGCTCATTGACGCGCTGCTGGCTGCCAACATCAAACCCCAGGTGAGGTTGGGCCTGGGAGGCCTGCCCACGTGGGGGAGCCAGCTGGGCCAGAGAGCTTGTTCATCATTCATCATGTAAACAAAAACTGTTTTCAAATTTAATTTTTGAATTGTTAACTAAGTAATGTGAGAAGAGGTCAAAAAGCATAAAGGAGTCTGCAGTGTAGATTTTCCTTCCGTTCAGTTCCTCTTTCTGTGGGCCCAAGTTTGCTAGGTTCTCATGTCCTTTTGTGGGTAGAAGCCAGTAGATGTGTCTGTGTGTGTATATTTCTTTTCCCCTCTTTTCTCATAATGGTAAGATACTTGCTTTTTTTAAAAAAAAAATGTTTTTATTTCAGAGAGAGGAAGGGAAAGGGAGAGAGACAAAAACATGAAAACATCAATGAGAGAGAAACATCAATTGGCTGCCTCCTGCATGTCCCCTACTGGGGATTGAGCCCACAACCCAGGCATGTGCCCTGACTGGGAATTGAACCTGGTGCATGGGACGACGTTCAACCACTGAGCCACACCAGCCGGGCAAGATACTTGCTTTTATTTAACAACTAGAGGCCCAGTGCACGAAATTTGTACACAGGTAGGGTCCCTAGGCCTGGCCAGCGATCAGGGCAGACTGGGGCCTTCCTTTGTTCTGCACCGCCCCCTGGTGGTCAGTGCACGTCATAGCGACCAATTGAACTCCCAGTCTCCTGGTTGAACTCCCATATATATATATATATATATATATTTCTTACAGATATTTTCATATCCACACATAGTTTCCTCTTTTATTTTTGTTATGTGGAATTGCTTGCACCTTACCTCTCTAATTACTTCCCTAATGGGCACTCTCCCTTGTGGCATTTCCCCTCTTTTGCCACTATAACCAATGCTATGATGACTAACCTTAGACATACAGCCCCCATATGGGTAGTTTATCTGTAGGATCTGGTCCCAGGGGCAGAACTGGGGCAAAAATGTCTGTATTCGTAAGCCATGAGTTATTATGAATAACGCAGAAGCTCATGTGCGGGCTGACTTTGCCATCACCAAAATTTTCAAACTTGAGGCCTAAGAACATTTTCCTTTCCCGGCCATTTATGGTAACACGCGGGAGAGCGCCCATTCTGTGAAGCCCGGCGCCTCCTCCGCTGCATGGTTGGGGATTATGCGTGGCGGCCAGAGCACAGCCCCACACGACAGCCCCTGTCCCCACCCCACTGGCATCTGGACTCTCCCCTCCCTGATAACACTGCAGGGACAAACCAGCCTGCAGCGTTGGTTATGGTGCGTGCAGGGCGGGGCGGGGAGACAGTGGCCGAGTGGCTCTCCTGCAGGACTCCTGATCTGGGTGGACGAGATTCATCACATACAACTATTCGGAACAAGATCAGAGAGCACACACCTCAGAGCCACGTGATTCTGTCCCTCTCGAGGGCACCGAGACCCTGCAGGGAGGGGCAGCGTGGCCCGGAGCTCCAGGGAGGCACGGATGTCAAATAAAGACAAGCGGGTGGCCAGGTGGGTGTGCAGGGAAAGGCATTTCAGGCAGAGGGAAGGGTCTGGGCTGACGATGGGTCGTGGCCCAGTGCAGACTGAGGGCAGTGGAGACCACAGCTTGGCCAAGATGGGGCATGTCGGGGACTTCGAGGGGAAGGCCGAGAGAAAGGCCACCCCCTAAACACAGCCAGGCTGCTCTTCCCCAGCCAAGGGTTCCCCGCCCCACGGGAAGACGCTCCGGACACAGTGGATGATGTCCCTTTACAGTAAAATGCTCCATCCTCCTGGGACCCTCAGGGCCTCAGACCCTCAGCAGTGGGTCCAGGCAGGTTCTGATCCGAGAACAACCATGGCTCACACTGAAGAAATGTCGGCCTCATGCCCTGGGCCTCACAATAGTGTCATGAAGTGGAGGCCTTAGCTCCTGAGCCCAGAACAGTAGATGTACAGCTGAGACTCAAACCCAGGCTTCTCCAATCCACTTGAGCACTGTGCCCGCCCCCTGCCAGCAAAGAACCATTGAGCCTCCTTGGTCTGATATTCGTTCTCAGTGTCAGCAGCACACGTGTGCTGGTGCATGTCTAGCACCAGTGGCTGCCTGTGCAAAGCAGGTTGTGATGGTCTGGCTGGTCTCGCTCGCTCACAGGTGACCATTTACCACTGGGACCTGCCCCAGGCCCTCCAGGATGTCGGTGGCTGGGAGAATGAGACCATCGTGCAGCGCTTCAAAGACTATGCCGACGTGCTCTTCCAGAGGCTGGGCGGCAAGGTGAAGTTTTGGATCACGCTGAACGAGCCCTTCGTCATTGCTCTGCAGGGCTATGGCTATGGGACAGCAGCTCCAGGTAGGGGCCCTGGCCTAGCTGTCAGCTGGATGTGGCTTTCTTAGCCCCTGTGAGACTGAAATCAGGGAGCTTTGGAGGAGGGGCCAGGAGAGCCCAGGGCAGGGCCTCAGAATCCCCGCCGCTCGCTCAGGCTCCTGCCGCAGCAGTTTCCCCTCTGACACCACTTTGGTTCAACCTGAGTTTCACGTCAGCGCCTCCCAGGGCTTCTTTATTTGCTCTGAGACTGACGTTCCTCAGACCTCAGACGGGAAGCTCCCCAGTTGGGACGTGGACTAATTGCTGTAGGAAGGGGCGACCCCTCTGGCTGTACAGTTCCACAGTTTGTTTCCTGCGACCCTCAGGTCCCCCAGTTTGGGTAACTGATTTGGCTGCCCTGCTCAGCCTGCCCTGACCCAACATGAGGCTGCTGGAGGCCTTCCTGCCTGAGTTCTAATGCTTGGCAGGCCGGGTCCCCGCGGAGAGCTGCTCCGGGCCCTGGGGGGCCATATGTAAATCCCATGTAGGTGATTCGTTACTTTTCTGAGATAGAAAACCTTTTTGTTCCAAAACGCATTTGACCCCAAAAGCTCTGAAAGGGATTGTGGGCCTGTCCTGCCCCTGCAGAGCCATCCGCTCTCCTTTCCTCGAGTTCTTAGCTTCGGAGTAAATCTGTGCTCATCTCTGTGACTGTCGTCACGTATAAAAGCTGGGAAGTCACAGGGAGACCTTGGAGTCATTACCAGATGCAGCTCCCATGGGTTCTTGGTTGGCACTTTGGTTTTCCATTCCTTCAGCCCGAGAGGTGGCCTCAGGCCATTGGCTCTCAAGGACTCTGTCAGCTGCTTCCATCAGCTGTATTCTCCAACCTCTGCTTCCACAGTGGGCTCCCCAGAGTGCCCGGGTGTCAGCGCCCACCCGTGGCAGCTCCTCTGGGCACTTTGCCTGAGGCACGTGAGCACTCTATGGGGGAGGGGCACAGAACCCAACATTCATCCAGCGCCTTGTCTGTGCAGACACGGGCTGCCGGGGCTCCACACGCACTATTCCACTTCCTTCTCCCAGCAACAACCAGGGAAGAAGCTGCAAGGCTGAAATACTCACCCAAAGCTACACGGCCGCTAGTAGGAAGTGGAGCCAGGATTTAAGTTCCATTCTTCCCCCCAAACAAGTAGCGGAAGTCTCTAGGCAGAGAGTGACACTCTTGGTCGCATTCCCTCTTTACTGACATCCATGTGTGTTTCCAGGCATCTCCTTCAGGCCTGGCACTGCCCCCTACATTGCCGGCCACAACCTAATCAAGGCCCATGCTGAGGCCTGGCACCTGTACAACGACGTGTACCGCGCCAGGCAAGGCGGCCTCATCTCCATCACCATCAACAGCGACTGGGCTGAGCCCAGAGACCCCTCCAACCAGGAGGACGTGGAGGCAGCCAGGAGATACGTCCAGGTCTGTTTTCCCTCCGGGCATTGTTTTTACTCTTCTCTGTTTCCTCTCCTGTCATGATCTCATGGGAATAGAATCAGATCGCAAAACAAAGCGTTAGGGTGCAGGCCTTATTCTGCTATTATCTGACTTTGTGAACTTGGTAATATCACCTAACCTTGTTGGACCTTCGTTTTCTCATCTGTGCAGTGGAGAGGAACTACCTACCTCATAGTTCTGATCAAAGTTCCTTGGGGTTATCTTTTAAGTCTTAAAGATGATCTGTACATGTAGTCCTTGCTGGGTATAACATTGGCTTGAAGCTAACACACAGAAAGAAATTCTCTCTTCAGTGTCTGGTTTGACTACAATAAACAGAACTAGGCTGCTATGCCACATACCACCTCTAGGTGTCACCATATGACCTTACTTCCTCAGCCTAAGGATTCCATAAATTGGGAACTTCAGACTCCGTGCAACTCATGAGTGCCCCCAATGTCAGGAGTTTAACATAAGGACATGCATCTCTTGGTCATGGAATTTTGCTCCTAGGAAGTAGAGAGACTACTAGGCAGATGCCAACAACATGACTCACCCCTATTCAGCCTGGGCCCTGACAAGAGGAGATAGATAAGAATGGCCCAAATCGCCCAGTTTTTCTCTGGCTCCTGTTAATGTCTCTGAAGGGGTTAGAGGGCACCCTCTCCCAGGTTCGCCTCAGGAAGCATTTTGGCTCTGAGGAGGAGCCTCCAACTGCAGCTCTTGGAGGGGACACCAAGGGCCTGGGTTTGTCAAACTCTTCACAAGAAAATTTGACAAAGGCAGTCACATTAGTAAATGAAAACACAAGCTTAATTTTCTTGTTTGCTAGCCAGCTTGGGGGAAAGTATTAGAACAGAATTAATGCATCCCTCATTCCAGATATATTGAATTATAGCAATCGTTTGTTTTCTGAAACCCTAAACCCAAACCTCAGGAAATGTTAGTCTCATTCAGGGATCCTCAAACTATGGCCCGCAGGCCACATGCGGCCCGCCGAGGACATTTATCCAGCCCGCTGGGTGCCGCTGCCTATTCTGCTTAGCAGCCGACTCGTCCCTGGCCTGCAGTGCGCATAGGAATTTGTTCATAGTTTTTTTTTTTAAACTATAGTCCGGCCCTCCAATGGTCTGAGGGACAGTGAACTGGCCCCCTGTTTAAAAAGTTTGAGGACCCCTGGTCTCATTAGATTGAGACACCTTCTGGCGGACTGTGGAACTGCAGCCTAGAACTGGGACACACCCTCTGGTAAAATCAGCTTTTAAGAAGGGCCTCAGGCTTTGACTGGTTTGGCTCAGTGAATAGGCAGCTGTGGGCAAACTACGGCCCGCGGGCCGGATCCGGCCCATTCGGCTGTTCTATCCGGCCCGCGGAGCCGAAAGAGCAGAGGGTTCTCTTGCTCTCCCCTCCGCTCCTTTACTTTGAATTTATATTAGTTCACATAAACACTCCATCCATGCTTTTGTTCCGGCCCTCCGGTCCAGTTTAAGAACCCATTGTGGCCCTCGAGTCAAAAAGTTTGCCCACCCCTGGGATAGAGCGTCGGCCTGCAGACTGAAGGGTCCCAGGTTTGATTCTGGTCAAGGGCATGTACCTTGGTTGCGGGCACATCCCCAGTAGGAGGTGTGCAGGAGGCAGCTGATCGATGTTTCTCTCCCATCGATGTTTCTAACTCTCTATCCCTCTCCCTTCCTCTCTGTAAAAAGTCAATAAAATATGTTAAAAAAAAAAAAAAAGAAGGGCCCCAGGTTAGCTGAGAACATGTGGAAGCCTCTTTTACCAGAGTGTGTTCCAAGCTGCATCTCAGAAGGGAAGGCCCCCCGCTCCCCACCGTGAGGGGAGGATGTGGGAGACAAGAAGCCTCTCAGGACCCCAGCCTCTAGGCCTCATTCAAGAAAACAGATAGGAAGGCTCCCACTCTAGGACTGTGGATCCAGTGCCCATGAGACTCCATCCTCTGCCTGGGCACCGGGACAGCCTTGCAGCTCAGCCCCCGCCCAGGAAATTCTGTGTGAGCCTTAGGTGTGATGATGGGGAAGGAGCCGCTCTGTGGTGTGAAGGACCACAGCCTGGAGACAGTAGTCTCCCCCTTCTCCCATGGACATTCTAAGGGATCCCAGCTCAGTGCATCTCCCTTCTAGCTGCCCTAAGTGGGATGGCAGCTGACAAACCAGAGGAGGAGAAGAGGGCTTTGGGCACTTGAACTGCAACATGCAAACAGCCACAGAGATGAGGGTTTAAGAATGGGATTTGGAACAAGCAAGCAGAACAGAAGCAGACTCACAGATATAGAGAATATTTTGGTGCTTGCCAGATGGGAGGGGGCTTGGGGAACGGGTAGAAAATGTGAAGGGATTTAGAAGTTCAAATTGGTAATTACAGAATAGTCATGGGATGTAAAGTACAGCTTAGGAAATATAGCCAATAATATTCTAATAACGAAGAATGGTGTCAGATGGGTACTAGATTTATCAAAGTGATTATTCATAAGTTATACTAGAGGCCCGGTGCACGAAATCCATGCATGGGGCGGGGGAGGGTTCCCTCAGCCCAGCCTGCACCCTCTCCAATCCAGGACCCCTTGGGGGATGTCTGACTGCCAGTTTAGGTCTGATCCCCAGGATTGGGCCTAAACTGGCAGTCAGACATCCCTCACAATCCTGGACCACTGGCTCCTAACCGCTCACCTGCCTGCCTGCCTGATCACCCCTAACTGCCCCTCCCTGCCAGCCTGATCACCCCCTGCCTCTGCCTGCCGGCCTGATCACCCCTAACTGCCCCCCCTGCCAGCCTGATCACCCCCTAACCGCCTCTGCCTGCCAGCCTGATCATCCCTAACTGCCACCCCCTTCCCCCACCAGCCTGGTCGCCCCTAACTGCCCCCCTGCCGGCCTGATCACCCCTAACTGCCTCTGCCTGCCGGCCTGATCACCACCAACTGTCCCCCCCGCCTCCCTGCCAGCCTGGTTGCCCCCAACTGCCCCCCATGCTGGCCTGGTCGCCCCACGCAGCCTGCTGCTCGGTCATTTGGTCATCCCTCACTGCCCCCCCCCCCCTGCTGGCCTGGTTGCCCCACGCAGCCTGCTGCTTGGTCATTTGGTCATCCCTCACTGCTCCCCCCTGCCAGCCTGGTTGCCCCACACAGCCTGCTGCTCGGTCATTTGGTCATCCCTCACTAAACCCCCTGCCAGCCAGGTCACCCCATGCAGCCTGCTGCTCAGTTGTTTGGTCGCCCCTCACTAATCCCCCTGCCAGCCTGGTCGCCCACACAGCCTGTTTGGTCATCCATTCGGTTGCGACAGTTGCTTAGGCTTTTATATAGATAGATAAATGTCTAATCATGGAGTTGTACACCTGAAACATTGTACATCAACTGTAACTGAAAAATAAAAAGTTTTAATTTTTTTCTCTTGAAATTGATTTCAGAGAGAGTAAGGGAGAGGGAGGGTGGGTAAAAACATCAATGAAAGAGAATCATTGATGGGCTGCCTCCTGCATGTCCCCTATTGGGGACTGAGCCCCCAACACAGGCATGTGCCCTGACTGGGAATTGAACTGTGACCTCCTAGTTCATAGGTTGACACTCAACCACTGAGCCACACCAGCCAGGCTAAAATGGTTTTTTTTCTAATAAAATAAAATGGCAACTACTAAATACCTAAAAAGAAAAGAAAAAGGATGGCCCAACTGGTGTTACTCAGTGGTTCAGTGTCAACCCATGAACCAGGTCATGGTTTGATTCCCGGTCAGAGAACAAGCCTGGATTGCGGCCTGATCCCCAGTGCGGGGCATGCAGGAGGCAGCCAGTCAATGATTCTCTCTCATCATTGATGTTTCTTTCTCTCTCTTCTTCATCTCTGAATTCAATAAAAACATTTATTTTTTAAAAGGAATGGGATATGGAAAGAATGTGGGGGTGGGGGGAGTGTCCAGGGGCATACCTGCTAATGCTGAGGCTGACTGTCCCCCACCCCCACCTGCAGTTCATGGGAGGCTGGTTTGCACATCCGATTTTCAAGAATGGCGATTACAATGAAGTGATGAAGACTCGGATCCGTGACAGGAGCTTGGCTGCAGGCCTCAGCAAGTCTCGGTAGGTCCTGGTGCCCCCACACTCAGCCAGGAGAGGGTCGGGAGGGAGTCTGGTCTGTGGGACCAAACTGAAGCTCCTGGGTGGAAGCATAGTGGTGAGAGCATGGCTGTTGGGGTCAGAGAGGCGTGTCTGAGGCAAGTTCCTGTATCTCTGAGCTTCCTGCTTGCTGGGAAGATTAAACATGATTGTGTATGTGCTCTCAGCCAAGGTCCTGGCACTGCTATGTGCTTGACGAAAGGCAGTTGCTATTATTATTATTATGATGATGATGATGATGATGATGATGATGATCATCATCATCATCATCATCCTCCTTTAGAACAGCCATCATCATCCTTTAGAACAGCCAGGAAATCTATCTTCAAGGGCACCCACTTCTTATCAACCCACCACCTCCCTCTAAGGACAAATTCCCCAGCTCATCCTACCCCATTCCATCACCTATGAGTGAATGTGGATAGCAATGAGTGATGGCCAGCGTGTTTGTTGTTTGGCCAGTAGGTGGCAATGGTGTGCACAAAGCAGTCCTATTTCCTATCAAAAAAGCAATGGCAACATCAACAGCTAACATGTATTCATCTTCTGTTGGTACTTCTATTCCTATTTAAAGATAAGGCACAAATATTGAAGCAAGATTGTCCAGCTATTAAATGATGGAGCTGGGATATGAAACCGGGCTGTCTGATTCCAGGGCCCACACTGGGTTTGAATCAACCAGCTGGGATTAGAGGTATGGGACATGGATGAGGACGGAATGGCCTGGCCTTATGGAAACATATCCACAAGCTCCAAGGTAGTGCATGTTGTTACCATAGGTCAAAAGGCCCTTGAGTCTTTCCCACAAACTACCCCATAGAGCCCAGCTGTAAGGATTAAGTAATCCAGTCCCCACCCTTACAACACATCCTGGCCTGGTTAGGGCAAGTCCTGCTAAGCAGGCTGTGCCTACTGGTCTGATCAGCCAATCTGGTCTCAAACAAGCAAGTGAGCACTCCTGTTCATCAGCATAGCTTTGCTGAGTGCCAGGTCAGAGTCTGTGTAAAGAGGAACCTCCAAGTCAAGCTCCTCACATGGCCAACACACCAGCTGGGAAGTCAGTCACCCTCATCACTCCAGGGAATTCTATTTCCCAATTTGTTGATTCATCAAAAGCTCAGAAGATGAGATCATGACAAGGCAGGGCACCAGCTGAGGTGGGCCTTGGCAGTGAATAGCATTTGGGAGAACAGAGGGCAGTCATTCCATCCAAGAGTTATGGTGTGAGCACCAGCCCAACGGTAGGAATGAGTGGGCCATGTGCAGTTGATGGGGAAGGGGTACTGGCCTGGCAACCGTGGAGGGGCCGAGGCCACATGGTGAAGGGCCTGGAGGCCAGGTAGAGGGGCTCAGCTTTGATGCCATGGGCCCTGAGGAGCCACTGCTGGCTCCTGGGCATGGCTCCAGTGTTCTCCCAGCAGTCTCAGAAACCTCAGGGACAGAGGGTTTTGCTCCCCCAGGTTAATGACAGCAGGAAGGTCAAGATGAAGATGTCAGCCGCCTAGCAGGGCAATCCCTAGGCAACCCTAAACCAGCAGCACCGAGTCTGCCTGTCAGGGGCACCTATAGGCAGTTGGGCTGAAAGGAACCTGTATGTGTTGTATGCAAGCACATGCTAATCCAATTTTATAGGAAAGTCTCAGAGAACATGAAAAATGCTCCAGCAAATGCTTATTTTACAAAAGCGTAGTGAGATCATGTGAGCAGAAATATTCAAATCTCCAAAGTTCAAAAAATTTAATCTGTAAAAGTATTTCCCCTACTAATAAGAATAGACTTTGGAGAAAAGAGGCAAACCTAAGGAAACCACAACAAAAGCAGTACTTAGAAAGGGCAGATTGTAGAAATACAAATTATAAAAGATAAAACAGTAAGGGTTAGTCTTAAGGTATATGCCTTAGACATGTCCTTGACTTCAAAATCTACCAGAGATGGTAAATGTCAAAAGTTGCATGTTAATTTTTGAAGGAAATAAAAAAGTAGGTGTATCTGTGTCTGTGTGTCCCTGACCGGGAGGTTTATAAAAGAATAGCTTTTACTTTCATTTGCCAACAGGAAGAGAGGGTCCTGTAACGGGAGGTGGGGGGTGCAGTGGGTTACAGGGTGGTAGGAGGAGCCTCGGTACCTCCGGCAGCAGTGGCAGGGCCTCTCCTTGCCCCTGCACCTGTCACCTGTAGTTTACAGCGCCCCCGACCCTGCCCCAGAACATTCTCCTCCCAAAGCATGGCTGCTCCTGAAGCCCCGCCCCCTCACAGCTCCTTCCCCGCAGGCTCCCGGAGTTCACGGAGAGTGAGAAGAGGAGGATCAATGGCACCTACGACTACTTTGGGTTCAATCACTACACCACTGTCCTGGCCTACAATCTTGACTATGACTCTTGGATCTCTTCCTTTGATGCAGACAGGTAAGACATCCAGCAGGGCCTCCAAGAACAGACTTTGGAAAAGACAGTGGCCCTTCTGCCCACCTCTTGCTTGAAGGCCTGTGTGGCCCTGGAGAACCGCCTCCCGATGCCGAAGGTCCTGGGGTTTCTGATTAGTCCTGTCTCCTGAGACTCCTAATCAAACCCCATCAGCCTGACAGTAATACACTGGCTTTCCAAGACGCCTCCCATTGAGATAGTCATGCCTGGAGTTCTTAAATAACTTTTTTGAGAAAAACCTTTTTCTTCCCTTTTCCTTTTTTGTCAAATTTGTTTTACTTATTAGATGATGTATTTCAGTTAAAATAACAAGGTCTTTTTTTTTCCTTTTCGGAGTAATGGTCAAAGTATTATTTTTGTATTACACAAATAATATATGTTCACAGTGGAAACATTAGAAAGCAAATAGGCAATTCTTTAGTTTTAATCCTCACCCAAAGACATATTCCCATTGATTTTTAGAGTGAAAGGGAGAGGGAGAGACAGAGAGAGAAACATCAATGTGAGAGAGAGAGATACATCAATTAGGTGCCTCTGCATTCGCCCCACCCAGGGTCGGGGATCAAGCCTGCAACTGAAGTACGTACCCTTGATGGGAACCGAACCCAGTACAGGCCAAAGCTCTATCCATTGAGCCAAACCTGCTAGGGCGGATAGGAAATTCTTGTGTGTCATTTCAGAAGTGTATGTGTATATATGTATATTCACATTACATAGTTTATATAGTATATATTTGTACATGTATTTACTTGTTACAAAAAAACAACAGGATTAGCCCAGCCAGTGTGGCTCAGTGGTTGAGCATCGACCTATGAACTAGGAGGTCACAGTTCGATTCCTGGTCAGGGCAAATGCCTAGCTTGCAGGCTTAATCCCCAGCCTGCAAGGGGGGCATACAGGAGGCAGCTGATTGATGATTTTCTCTCATCATTGATATTTCTATTTCTCTCTCCCTTTCCCTTCCTCTCTAAAATAAAAAAATATGTATATATTTTAAAACCAGGATTATAAGTATATACACTATTTTGTTTCATTTCAATTTATTTTATTTTTTAAAATATATTTTATTGATTTTTTACAGAGAGGGAGAGGGATAGTTAGAAACATCGATGAGAGAGAAACATCGATCAGCTGCCTCCTGCACACCCGCTACTGGGGATAAGCCCGCAACCAAGGTACATGCCCTTGACCGGAATTGAACCTGGGACCCTTCAGTCTGCAGGCCGATGCTCTATCCACTGAGCCAAACCAGTTAGGGCCATTTCAATTTTTTTAAAACTGTTTTTATTGATTTTAGAGAGAGTAAGGGAGAGAAACATCGATCAACTGCCTCTTGCATGCTCCCTACTAGGGATCAAGCCTGCAATCAGGGCATGTGCCCTGACCAGGAATTGAACCAGTGACCTCTGGGTGTATGGGACAATGCCCAACCAACTGAGCCACACCGGCCAAGGCTGTTCCTTTTCTTTTGTTTTTTTAAGTTCTTTTTTTATTATTATTACTAGAGGCCGAATGCATGAAATTCGTGCAAGGGGCTCAGCCCTCGCAGCCCCAGCTGCCTCAGCTGGCCCTGGCAGCTCCTCCAGCCCTGGCTTCATCCAGCAGGTTGTCTGGATGGTCGTTTGGCTGTTCGGTCTAATTAGCATAATAGCTCTTTATTATATAGAAATTAAACTTAGAGAGAGGAAGGGGGAGGGAAGGGAGAGAGAGAGAGAGAAACATCAATGATGAGAGACAATCATCTGTTGGCTGCCTTCTGCATGCCCCAAACTGGGGATCGAGCTGCAACCTGGGCATGTGCCCTGACTGGGAACTGAATCGTGACCTCCTGGTTCATAGGTTGACGCTCAACCACTGGGCCACGCTGGCTGGGCTCCACTTATTTATACATTCACTGGCTGATTCTTGTATGTGCCGACTGGGGATCAAACTGGCAACCTTGGTGTATTCAGACGGCGCTCTAAGCAACTGACTACCACGCAGAGCTAATCTGTTCCTTTTCTATCAAGCATCCTTCCATCCCAGTAGTGTGAATCTTGTCTAGGTTTTTTCTTTGAAAACAAATGTGTACACCCCACTGTGTCCTGAATCCACCATTCAGGCTTGGCAAGGGGGGACTGAGAAGACCCCTGCTGGTCCCCAGTCAGGCACCCACTGGACTCTCGCTGCCTCACTGGTCCCTGGACGCCTTCACAGGGACCCGTGCTCAGCTATGGAATGCCCCCCCCACCCCCACATTGACTTTCAGCTGAGCAAGATAAATCCAGTTGTTGGTAAAACTAAATGGTAGGGTTTTGTTTTTTTCAAAAATTTGGATGTAAGTTAAATAACTGTATTTGAAATGTTTGACTCTCAAGACAGTTGAGTTTCCATGCCTCCCACAGCAGGCGCTCCTTTGGCACAACCTGTTGCCCTCTCTTATCTGTCACTGGAGAGAGGGGCAGTGTCTTGGGCACTTGAAGCAGGTCCCAGCCTACTAGCCCCTGTCCTCATACAAAGGGGTTGGTGCCTGTGGAAGACTCAGGGAAGCCTGTTCTCTGAAGACCTGACACCTGCACCTACTGGAGACTGGGAAACCCAGAGCCCTTTCACATCCAGTGTGAGGTGTTGAGCCTGTGGAGGGTTACCATCCCCCATGAGTGAGACCATCCCCCTGCACACGTGGAGAGCTGGAACAGAGAGCTAGAATGGCTTGTCCAGTTATACCAGCACTAAGCAGTGAACCTAGAACTTATGGAGAGAGAATTGGGGTGATTTGACTATTCTGGGTTCACTTATGACTCACGACTAGACAAAAACCTAAGGTTTCTCCTAGTATAAATCCTGCTTTGTCTTTTGTGCAAAGGGCCTCTGGGAATTTACAAGTCAGACCTAATCTTGTGTTTGAACTGGCAGGGGAGTTGCCTCCATCACAGATCGCTCTTGGCCAGACTCTGGCTCCTCCTGGCTGAAGATGACACCCTTTGGCTTCAGGAGGATCCTGAACTGGTTAAAGGAGGAGTACAACAACCCTCCGATCTACGTCACAGAGAATGGAGTGTCCCAACGGGGAGAAACAAGCCTCAATGACACTGCAAGGATCTACTACCTCCGCAGTTACATCAACGAGGCACTCAAAGGTATGGCAGGCCCACCCTTCCTCACGTGCACCTCGCACTGTGGAAACATCTGCTCACATCTGCATTCAGGGTGGTTTTGCACCCAGGAACCCCATAATGAGAAAGATGAGGCTTCTTACTCCTGTTGGGTTAGCTGCACTGCTTTTTTTCCTTCCTAGACTTAAGCTCAGCAGGCAGACGAGTTGCCTGAGTCAGCTAGACCTGAGCTCTCCGTATCCTCATTGATGTCTGAGGCCCCTGAACAGCAGTGCCCTCCTGAGGACGGTTTGGGCAGGGCTAGGAGGAATGGGCTTAGGGGACTGTCTGAAGGGTCTTTTGTTCCTGAAGCAAAAGTTTGAGATCACCAGCTCAGCAGAACTTGGGAAGAGACTATGACAAGGAAACAGTAACACTGGTGAAAGAGAACGAGCAATGCAGCTGTGAAAACAAAAGATCAGGAAATCCAATTCCAGCTAAAATCTTTCCCAAGGGCCACTTACTAGTATTTTCATAGAGAGGAGCACTGGTCTACCCATGTTCCTGACGTCCTTCAGGGCTGAGCCTTTCTAGAAAAATGCTGATGGCTCTGCAGCTCCGTCCACAGAGGACCAGATAACAAACACTGCAAGCAGTGCCTGGGCAACTTTCTCAAAGAGCTAAAGAAAAGCTGTCCTGGACTGCACACGGGGACTGTGGGAGAGCTCTGGGCAGCAGGGCTTCGGCAGGCCTGGGGGGAGGGTGTCTTATGAGCAGGAAGCTCATGCCGGGCCTCTCTTTGGACAGCTGTACGGGATAAGGTGGACCTTCGAGGATACACTGTTTGGAGTGTGATGGACAACTTTGAGTGGGCCACGGGCTTCGCAGAGAGGTTTGGTCTACATTTTGTGAACTATACTGACCCTTCTCTGCCAAGGATTCCCAAAGCGTCAGCCAAGCTCTACGCCTCTATAACCCGGTGCAATGGCTTCCCTGACCCAGCCGCAGGCCCACACCCTTGTCTCCAGTCAGAAGGTGAGATGCAGCTCTGGGAGAGACTAAAGCCAGAGGGAGGGGGTGAGAGGGGCCTTTTCCAGTCTATTTTCTTCTAGTTTATTACCCTCCTCTCAGCCTTTCCATTCCCTTCATTCATCAACCAGTATTTCTTTGAATGTTCTTAGGATGGAACAAAGCAATTTACATCTAGAAACTAGGTCCTGCTCTGGGAATAAATAGGTCTAGAGCAGGGGTGGGCAAACTTTTTGACTCGAGGGCCACAATGGGTTCTTAAACTTAAGGACCAGAAGGCCGGAACAAAAGCATGGATGGAGTGTTTGTGTGAACTAATATAAATTCAACGTAAAGGAGTGGAGGGGAGAGCAAGAGAACCAGATAGAACAGCCGGATCCGGCCCGCGGGCCGTAGTTTGCCCAGAGCTGGTCTAGAGTCTCATCTCAGCCCTGCTATTAACCTGCTGTGCGACCTTAGGCAGGAAACGAGGAAAATGTCTGGGCTGATGCAGGATCAAACACAGTGCCTGACATAATGTAAGATGACAGGATTTGTGAATGACTGAAAAAATATGGATTACTATACAAATATGAGACAATTACCTAATTTAGATTATACTCTAAATTGCTGATAGAGATGATTAAAAATAAATCTACTTCATTCAGAGGCTCATCTGTCAGTGACAGGGATATGCCGTCAGCAAGGTGCTCACTTGGGGCACCTGTGCCAGGGATCTAGCATGTGCTTAAAACAGGTTAACACAGTCCAGTAACCACATCGGTGCCAGTGTGAACTGCCCTCTGTTGTCCTCTCCTAGATGCTGGACCCACCATCAGTCCCAAGAGAGAAGAGGAGGTACAGTTCCTGGGCCTAGCACTGGGTGTGACAGAAGCCCAGACCGCGTTGTACACGCTCTTTTCTCTCATGCTTCTTGGAGCCTGCGCTGTGGCGTTTCTGTCCTACAAGTATTGCAAGCGCTCCAAGCAGCGGAACACACAATCAGGCCAGCAGGAGCTGAGCCCTGTTTCTTCGTTCTGACCACAGGTACCACCTCATCCAGTTCTGAGAAACAAGCCCAGTTTCTTTGTGCACCTTTACCACCCACAAAACTCCCGAGGATCTCCCATTACGCCCATACCCGAGTGCTTCACAAAGGCCTCCTGTGTGGTCAGAGACGCACCTGCAAGGATTTCAGTCCCTGATTAAAATGGGAATGTCTGCATCTTGCCCCAGGATCAGAAATTCATTTGGGCATTAGAAGACCCTGCAGCTGGCTCTTGTGCAAATGTGCAGATACTGAACTCATCCAGTGGTTCTGTGAGCCACTTAACTGGGCAGTTCCAAGTTGGAGAGATTTTAAAGATAGAAGCAGGAGTGAAAACCAATCCTTTTTCTAAGAAATCAACTCCATTGCATAGATGGACTAGTATAATCTCCTGCCCTCTCTTCAAGCTCCCTTCCAGCCTCATATCTTGTGTTCCTGAGAAAATAAAAATGGTACCGTGACCTGTGTCCTATCCCCTATGAGAGATTCTACTTGAGAAAGTAGGTTCCAGAGAACTTACGAGGTCACACAGGCCATTTGGGATATCTATGCTTTCCCACCAGACGAAGGCTTCCTGCTTACATTATATACTCCCTGGCAGAGAAACCCTAACATACAAAGAGATGGCCTGCGAATGATCCTTTACTCCTACTACTGCCACCTTCTATGTCCTCCTTCCCTGTGTAGAGGCAAGCGTGTAAGGACCCAAGCATGGCCTTAAAGGCCTATGTGATCTCACCTGGGTTCGCTTAGCCTGTTTCCCTTTTCCTCACTCAATCTGTGGTAGTTCTAAACTGCATGGAAGTCCTTGACTATTCCATACTCCTTTGTGTCCTTGCAAATACTATTCCTTCTGCCTAGGACGCCCTTTCTTCTAAAAATGCCTTCAAGCCTCAGCTCAAATATGTACCTTTTCCTCTTTATAGCTGCCCTCAATTTCCCAAGCAGACACTCCTCTTACTTTGCTGTAAATACCCCATGACCACATTTTACTGGAATTGCAAATTTCCCTGCTAGCAACTTCTTGAGGCCCAAGGACCACGTCTGTCTCTAGCAAGCACATTTGGAGACAGGACACAGAAAGCACACCTGCTCCTTTGGTGTGTTTATTCACAGAACATATCCAGAGTAGTGGTGGGAGCACAGGAAGATGTGCTCTTATTAATTCCCCTGTGCTCACCTCTTCCCATGACCACATCAAAATTATAACTAAGTTACAGAACCACCAGCATCGAGAACTATCTGAAGACTAGTTGAACAGAAGTCCTATAACTAAGGATATTAAGAAGCCATGTTGAGACTAGTAGGAGGGGTGGAAAGGGCAGGTCCCACACCCATTCTGTGGTGATTAAGAATCGGGAGGGAGCACTGGCAAGTGCTGCTCAGTGGTTAGAGTGTCAGCCCTTACACCAAAGGGTCATGGGTTCAATTCCCGGTCAAGGGCATGTACCTGCATTGCAGGTTTGATCCCAATCCCCTCCCTCTTTCCCTTCCACTCTCTCTAAAAATCAATGGAAAAAATATCCTCGAGTGAGGATTAACAACAAAAAACAAACAAAAAATAATTGTGAGGGATAGCTTGGCTGTGGAGATACCCCTGAGGAGTGAGGGGTCCCAGCCCCACACAGGTATCCCCAGCCCCAGGCACCAGTACCAGAAAGGGGAATGCCTAGAACAGTGGTTCTCAACCTCTCTAATACCGCCACCCTTTAATACAGTTCCTCATGTTGTGTTTTAGAGCCAATGGTCTTAGGCTCTACAGCAGGTTGAGAACCGCTAGCAGGGTCGCCTAAGACCATCGGAAAACACAGATATTTACATTACGATTCATAACAGTAGCAAAATTATAGTTATGAAGTAGCAACAAAAATAATTTTATGGTTGGGGGTCACCACAACATGAGGAACTGTATTAAAGGGTCATGGCATTAGAAAGGTTGAGAACCACTGCCCTAGTGGCTGTAAAAACCAGTGAGGATTTCATCCAATTGAGACAGAGGGCTGCTGGAGACTTAGGCGCGCCTCTTAAAGGGGTGGGGGACACACACACACAAACTTAATATGGGGCCGCAGCACAGGGGCAGCAGCTCAAAAAGTGCCAGGTACATATAAGAACTAAGTTGACTTACTTCAGAGAAAGGGCTGAAGGGGCAGGTGGTCAGGAGAGAGCCTTCATTGTCCCTTTGCCAAATGCTCCTCTCCTGCAGCCAAGTAGGCTCAGACAAGTGCCAACTCTGTGCTCTCCATTAACCAGGCTCACACGGGTCGCCCCACCCAACTCACGCACCCTGACAAGTCTCTTCTGGCGGCTTTTCCGCACAAGTGGCCTGCTTCCATCAGCACTGAGGACTTTCCCAAAATCTCTCTAAGGACCACAAACCCCAAACAAGCAGTGGCTGGCCTCAGTGTGCCTTGTGGCTCTTGCTAAGTAGCTCCAAGTCCAGCACAAGCAACGAGTGGTCTCCACTTGCACTGCTACTCCTATCGGGTGGTCCCAAGCACATGCAGCAGCCAGTTTTGGCACAGACCGTAGCTTCAACTAGGTGGCCCCAAGCCTGGTACAAGTGGCAGCTCACCTTGGCCTACCCTGGAGTCCCTCCCAAGAGGCTTCAGAACCAACACATGTGGTGGCCAGCATCACACCACACCAGAGCACCACCACCGAGCTCCACAAACAACACTCCTGAAAGGCCTGGCACCACAGCCCTGCTAAAGCGACTCCTGCTCTGTGGTGTCGGCCCACACACGTCTGTTGTAGTCACAGCCTGAAGGTCAACCCCACCCACTAATGTGCCAACATTAATCAAGGCTCAACTACAAGATAAGGGCACATATAACCCACACAAGGGGCACCCAAGGAGCAATTGGCTCAGGTAAATAGGGAGACTGCACCATCGGGCCCCACAGACCACCTACTACATAAGGCCACTCTTCTAAGACGAGGAGACGTAGCAGCTCTACCTAATACACAGAAACAAATACAGGGAGGCTGCCAAAATGAGGAGATAAACATGTTTCAAATGAAAAAACAAGACGAAACTCCAAAAAAAAAAATAACTAAATTAAATGGGGGCAAGTAATCTACCAGATGGAGAGTTCAAAACACTGGTTATACCCTGGCCGGTTTGGCTCAGTGGATAGAGCATCGGCCCGTGAACAGAAGGGTCTCGGGTTTGATTCTGGTCAAGATCATGAACCTTGGTTGCAGGCTAGATCCCTGGCCCTGGCTGGGGTTTGGGTGCACATGCCAGAGGCCACTAATCGATGTTTTTCTCTGTGTCTCTCTGCCTCCCTTCCACTCTCGCTAAAAATCAGTGGGAGCCCAGCTGGCATGAGTCAATGGTTGAGCATTGACCTATGAACCAGGAGGTCACAGTGCGATTCCAGTCAGGGCACATACTGGGATGTGCAGGAGGCAGCCAATCAACGATAGGCTCTCAGCATTGATGTTTCTATCTTTCCCCCTCTCCTTTCCTCTCTGAAATAAATGAAAATGTATATTAAAAAATAAATCAATGGGAAAAATACCCTTGGGTGAGGATTAACAAAAAAAAGAAAAAAGAAATGAGGATAGGTTAAGAGACCTCTGGGACAACATCAGCATACGAACACTTGCATTATAGGCATACACCACAGGGAGAATAAGAGCAAGGGTCTGAAAATTTATTTGAAGGAATAATGACTAGCCCGGCCAGTGTGGTTGAGCGTCAACCTATGAACCAGGACGTCATGGTCTATTCCCAATCAGGGCACATGCCCAGGTTGCAGGCACGTTCCTCAGTGTGGGGCATGCAGGAAGCAAATGATCAATGATTCTCTCTCATCACTGATGTTTTTATCTCTCTCTCTTTCTCTCTGAAATCAATAAAAATATATTTAAAAAAAATAAAATGACTGAAAATGTCCCTAACCTGGCAAAGGAAATAGACATATAAGTCCAGGAAGCACAGAATACAAAACAAGATGAACCCAGAGGCCCACACCAAGCTGCATCATAATTAAATTGCCAAAGTTTAAAGACAAAGAGAAAATCTTAAGAACAGCAAGAGAATAGTAGTTATGTACAAGGAAGCTCCCATAAGACTGTCAGCTGATTTCTCTCTCAACAGAAACTTTGCAGGCCAGAGGAATTGGCATGAAATTTTCAAAGTGATAAAAATCAAAGACCTACAACCAAGATTACCCAGCAAAGCTATTATTTAGAATCAAAGAGAAAGAGAAAGATAAGAAAAAGCTAGAGTTCATCATCACTAAACCAGTATTATGAAAAAAGTTAAAGGGGCTTCTTTAAGAAGAAAAGATAGCCCTAGCTGGTCTGGCTCAATGGATAGAGCATCGGCCTGCGGACTGAAGGGTCCAGGGTTCGATTCTGGTCAAAGGCACGTGCCGGGGTTGTGGGCTCGATCCCCAGTAGGGGGAGTGCAGGAGGCAGCCAATCGATGATTTTCTATCATCATTGATGTTTCCCTCCCTCTCTCCCTCTCCTTTCCTCTCTGAAATCAATAAAAATAAAAAGTTTTCTAGAAAAAAAGATAAAAAAATATGAATAAGACAATATAAGAAAGAAAAAAATTCTCACTGACAAAGGCAAACACTTTATAAAAGCAGTGGACCAATTATAAATTTAGTATAAAGATTAAAAGACAAAAGTAGGAAGATAATGTGTAATAATAAATTAAGGGATACATACAAACACACATGAAGTAAAAAATGACAAAAACATAAATGGGAAGGGGTGAGTGATTTTAGGATATGTTGGAACTTATGTGACTATCAACTTAAAATAGATTATTACAGCCCTGGCCAGTGTGGCTCAGTTGGTTGGGCGTCATCCCATGCACCAAAAGGTTGCCGGTTCAATTCCTGGTCATGCCCCTGCCCCGGTTGCAGGCTCGATTCCTGGTAGGGGGTGTGCAGAAGGCAGTCAATTGATGTTTCATTCTCACATGAATATTTCTTTAAATTCTCCCTCTCTCTTCCTCTCTATCTAAAAATCAAATTTTTAAAAAGTCTTTAAAAAATACTGTTACAAACATAGCTTGGTATATATATGAAGCACATGGTAGCCACAAACCGAAAGTGTACAAGAGAAAACATAAAGGAACAGGAATCTGAACACAAAATTGTAGAAAGTTATTAATATACAAGAGAAGAGAGTAAGAGAATAAGAAACAGAGGGAAAAAAATCATAAAAATAAAATGGCAATCTATATCTATAAAAGGCTAATATGCAAATTGTCCCCTTGGGAGTTTGACCAGGAGACCCAGAGTTCGATTGCTCACTATGACGTGTGCTGACCACCAGGGGGCGGCGTGGAACTAAGGAAGACCCTGACCGGCAGCCAGAAGGCCCTGACCGCCGGCCAGGCCTAGGGACCCTACCCGTGCATGAATTTCGTGCACCAGGCCTCTAGTAACTACATAGTCAGCAATTACTTTAAATGTAACTGGATTAAATGCTCCAATCAAAAGACATAATGTGGCTCTTTACAGCAGGGCTGAGCCACGGGCTTTCTCAGGACAACTGGCACAAGCACAAGACCAGGGGCAAGAGAAAGCCACACCACAAGAAGTGACAATATGAGCTGGGATGCCCTGCTGCCGACACTGAGACTGGCTCACCCCCCATACACAGTTCACATGCAGGGAGGCAACAAGAAGTACCGTACCTTCAGGCTGAACATGGGCAACTTCTCCTGGGCTCAGAGTGTTGTACACACGAAACAGGGATTATTGATGTCGTTTACAATGCATCCAACCACGAACTGGTCCACACCACAACCCTAGTAAAGAACTGCATCGTGCTCACTGACAGCTCACTGTGAGGACAGTGGTATGAGTCCTACTATGTACTGCCCCTGGTCCACAAGAAGGGGGCCAAAAGCTGACTCCTGAGGAGGAAGGTATTTTAAACAAAAAACTATCAAAGAAAATTTAGAAGAAATATGATGAAAGGAAAAAGTATGCCACAATCAGCAGTGTTCTAGAGGAGTAGCTCTAGCATGTAGCACTTGAGACCAGGCCAACGTGGTCATGTGCTTGAGGGCAAGGAGCTGGAGTTATACCCAAGGAAAATCAAGGCCCCAAAAGGCAAATAATCTTCCCCCCCTCCTCTCTTAGCTCAGGCAATAAAGGTGAAAAAAATAAAAAAAGACATAATGTGGCTGAATGGATGAAAAAACAAAACCTGTACATATGCTGTCTACAAGAGACCCATCTCAGATGGAAAGACACACACAGAATGTAAGAGATGGAAAAAATATTTCATGCAAAGCAGGTGTAGCAGCAATACTTATATCAAACAAAATGGACTTTAAAACAAAGGCTGTAACGAGAGACAAAGGGCCTTTTATAATGATAAAGGGATCAATCCAGTAAGAGGATATTAACTCTTGTATGCACCCAATGTAAGAGCACCTAAATATATAAAGCAAATACTATCAGACATAAAGGGAGAGATCAACAGTAGGGGACTTTAACATCCTATTGACATCAATGGATAGATCATCCACGCAGAAAATCAACAAGGAAACAGTGGCCTTAAATGACACATTAGACCAGATGGAATAAAATAAAAATATTTTTAGAACATTTCACCTGAAAGCAACAGAATTTACATTCTTTTCAAGTGCACGGGGAACATTTTGTAAGACAGACCACCTGTTAGGCCACAAAACAAGGCTCAATAAATTTAAGATTAAAATCATATCAAGCATCTTCTTTGGTAACAATGGTATTAAACTAGAAGTTAATATTAGAAAAAATCTCACAGGTAAAGCCAAATGTCCATACTACACAAAGCAATCTACACATTCAATGCAATCTATATCAAAATACTAATGTCAATGTTCGCAGAACTAGAATAATCCTAAAATTTATACGGAACCACAATAAAACCCAAACAGCCAAAGCAATCTTGAGAAAGAAGAACAAAGTTAGAGGAATCACACTACTCAATATCAAACTATACTATAATACAAGGCTATTGTAATAAAATAAATAAAACCTGGTACTGGCATAAAAACAGACACATAGATCAATAGAACACAACAGCCCAGAAATAAACTCATACCTACATGGTCAATTAACCTATGACAAAGAAGGCAAGCATATACAATGGGTGACAGTCTCTTCTATAAATAGTATTGGGAACACTAGACACAAGCAAAAATTATGAAACTAGACCACTTTCTTACACCATAACCAAGAAAACTCTAAATGGATTAAAGACTTAAATGTAGGACCTGAAACCATAAAACTCTTAGAAGAAAACATAGCAGTAAATTCTCTGACATTGCTCTTGGCATTTTTTTTTTTTTTTTTTTGGATATGTCTACTCTGGCAACGGAAACAAAATAAAAAATAAACAAATGGGACTACCTCAAACTAAAAAGTTTTTGCAAAGTAAAGGAAACCATCAACAAAACAGACAACATACTGAATGGAGTAAGGTATTTGCCAATGATACATCTGACAAAGAGTTAATATCCAAAATATGTAACCTGGATGGTGTGGCTCAGTGATTGAGCATCAACCTATGAACCAGGAGGTCACGGTTCGATTTCCAGTCAGGGCACATGCCCAGGTTGCAGGCTCGATTCCCAGTGTGGGGGCAGGAGGCAGCCAATCAATGATTTCCTCTCATCATTGATGTTTCTCTCTCTCTCCCTCTCCCTTCTTCTCTGAAATCAATAAAAATATAACAAAAAGCTCTAAAACAACAATGAAAACCCCCAAAATAATATATAAAGAGCTCAGACAACTCAACACCAATTAGACAAACAATCCAATTAAGAAATAGACAGAGGACCTGAATAGACACTTCTCCAAAGAGGACATACAGAGACCAACAGAAATATGAAAAGATGCTCTGTTGTAAAATTGTGCACCTGAAGCCTGTATAATTTTGTTAACCAGTGTCACCCAAATAAATTCAATAAAGCAGGAAAAAAAAGCTCAACATCACTAACCATCAGAAAAATGCAAATGAAAACCAAATAAGTTATCACTTTACACCTGTCAGAATGGCTATGATCAATAAATCAACAGAAAACAAGTGTTGACGAGGAAGTTGAGAAAAGGAAACCCTTATGCAGTGTTGGTGGGATTGTAAATTGTTTTCTAGCTCTAGCCGGCTTGCTCAGTGGATAGAGTGTTGGCCTGCGAACCAAAGGGTTCTGGATTTGATTCCAGTCAAGGGCACCTACCTTGGTTGCAGGTTCCTCCCCTAGCCCAGGCTTTGGTCAGGGCACGTGCAGGAGGCAACCAATGGATGTGTTTCTCTCACATTGGTGTTTCTGTCTTTCCCTCTCTCTTCCTCTCTCCCTAAAAATCAATGGAAAAATATCCTCAGGTAAAGCTTAACAACAACAACAAAACAAATAAATAAGTAAATTGTTTTCCAGCCACTATAGAAAACAATGGAGGCTCCTCAAAAAATTAAAATAGAACTACCATATGACCCAGCAATTCCACTCCTGGATATTTATCTGAAAAAATCCAAAACACTAATTAGACAAGATATATGTTCACTGCAGTATTACTTACAAAGCCAAGATACAGAAGCAACCTAAGTATCCTCTGATAGACAAATAAAGAGGTGAGCCCTAGCTGGTTTGGCTCAGTGGATAGAGCGTCGGCCTGTGGATTGAAAGGTCCCAGGTTCGATTCCAGTCAAGGGCACATGCCTGGGTTGCAGGCTCCATCCCCAGTAAGGGGTGTGCAGGAGGCAGCCGATCAATAATTCTCATCATTGATGTTTCTATCTCTCTCTCCCTCTTCCTTCCTCTCTGAAATCAATAAAAATATACGTATATTAATAAAAAAAGAAGAGGTGGTACATATTATATAATGGAATATGATTCAGAATAAAAAAACAATGAAATCTTACCATCTATATAACAACATGGATGAACTTCGAATGGTATTATGCTAAGCAAAATAAGTCAGAGTAAAACAAATACCATATAATTTTACTTATATGTGCAACCTAAAAAACAATAAACAAAACAGAAACAAACTCAGATAGAGAACAAATGATGGTCACCTGATGGGAGGGAGGTTTGGGGGATGGGTAAATACGGTCAAGGGAGTAAGAAGGACAAACTGGCACATACCTCAGTTGCAGCTCGATCCCCGGCCTTGGTCAGGGAGTGTGCAGGAGGTAACCAGTCAATGTGTCTCTCACATTGTTTCTCTCTCTCTGTCTCTCTCCTTCCCTTCCACTCTCTCTAAAAAAACCCCAAAAAAAACAAAAACCAATGGCCTGGCCGGCGTGACTCAGTGGTTGAGCGTCAACATATGAGCCAGGAGGTCATGGTTTGATTCCCAGGTCGAGACACATGCCCGGGTTGTGGCTCAATTCCCAGTATGGGGTGTGTGGGAGGTGGCTGATCAGTGATTCTCTCTCATCATTGATGTTTCTTTATATATATATCTGTCTCTCCCTTCTTGTCTGAAATCAATAAAAAAAAATTTATTTTAAAAAACCAATGGAAAAATACCTTGGGTGAGGGTTAACAACAAAAAAAATAATAAAGTACAGCATAGGAGATATACTAGTAGTTAATACTGTAATAACTATGCATGGTGCCAGTTGGATACTAGAAGTATTAGGAAGAACATTTTGTGAAGTATATGATTGTCTTATCACTATGCTATACACCCAAAACTAATACAAAATAATACTGAATATAAACTGTAATTGAAAAAAAGTTTTATTAGAAAAAAATTAAAGAGCATGAAAAAATTCGGCAGTTATAAAAATAGTCACACAGGAAGGCCCTAGCAATCCCTGGTCTGGGCACATACAAGAATCAACCAATGAATGCATAAATAAGTAGAACAACAAATAAATGTTTTCTTTTCCTCTCTCTAAAAATCAATAATTAAAAAAATAATAAAAATCAATAAATTAAAAAATATAGTCATGGGTATGTAAAGTATTTCAAAGGAAATATAGTCAATCTATATATATAAGCCAACAACCAGAACGCTGTAACAACCAGAATGACCAGTTGCTATGACACCCACTGCGGCCAGCAAACCGGCCTGATCAGGAGTGGGGCCAGCCGGCCAACCTCTGGTGGCCCATCCCCCAGCCAGCCCCACCCCCGATCAGCCTCCCCTTCCTCCATCAGGGGTGGGACCGGATGGCCAACCACCAGCAGCCCATCCCCCTGACCAGCCCCGCCCCCGATGGGCCCTCTAACCTGATCTGCCCACAGCCCCTCTCCCCACCTGGCCCTGCTCCAGATTGGCCCCCCCCATTCTGATCAGGGGCGGGGCCAGCTGGCCAACCGCCTGTGGCCCCTACCCCTGGCCAGCCCCGCCCCTGATCAGCCCCCCCCCACTCCGATCAGGGGCAGGGCCAGCTGGCCAAATGCCCACAGCCCCTCCCCCCAGCTGGCGCCGCCCCCAATCGGCCCCCCCACCAATTGGGGGCAGAGCTGGCCAGCCAACCTCCCATGGCCCCTCTCCCCAGCTGGCCCACCGCTCACAGCCCCTCCCCAAGGCCAATCACCTACAGCCCCTCCCCCTGGCCAGCCTGGCCCTGATCAGGCCCAATCAGGGCGGGCCAGCTGGTCAACCTCCTGCCATCTCCTCCTCCCTACAGGCCTGGCCCAGATCTGACCCTATCAGGGGCCAGGCCGGCCGGACCCCACCCATGCATGAATTCGTACACTGGGCCTCTAGTAATATTATAACAATGTATGATGTCAGGTGGGTACTAGCCTCTTGGGGGGATCGATTCAGTATATAAATGTCTAATAACTATGTTGTACACCTGAAACGAATAATATTGTATATCACTGTAATTGAAAAAATAAACTAACCTGGCAGGCATGGCTCAGTGGTTGAGCATCAACCTATGCACCAGGAGGTCATGGTTCGATTCCTAGTCAGGGCACATGCCCAGGTTGTGAGCTCTATCCCCAGTGTGGGGCATGCAGGAGGCAACCGATCAATGATTCTGTTTCATCACTGATGTTTCTATCTCTCTCCCTCTCCCTTCCTCTCTGAAGTCAATAAAAAAAATATTTTTAAAAAAAGAAAAGAAAAAATAAACTAAAAAGCAACAACAACAAAATGAAAACACTTGGGAAAAAAGTTTTCAACTGTTTTAAAAGAGTTATCCATCCTTAAAATTTTGTTTCTCATAAGAATTCCTTAGCTGAATTGTTGTAACCTGAATTGTTGTATCTAAAGAAATTCCTATGCTCCCCTGCCATGGGCCCCAACTTGGGAGTCAAGAACTATCGTACACAAACAATTTTCTCCATTAATAGATAGGAAAGGCTTATTAGATGGGGTGAAGGTGGTTCTAAAATTGATATTAAAGATGTTTCTTAGATAGAAAGACTCAGTATTATAAGCTGTCAATTACACCTAAATTAATTTCAAAACTTAGTAACCTTTTACTTGGGGGATGAGGACATGGGCAAAATATAAAGTTTCAGATTAAATAAACTTGTAAGAGAAGCCAGGACAAATTGGGGAAAGGGAGGAAAGAATGTTAAAACATCATATAACCAGTTATAAAAAGTAGTTTGGTAGCAGAGAGAGAATAGAAAGATTATCAAAGGAAAAGGAAGCCTATGACAATAAAGTACGTGACAAAGGTGGCATGCCAAATCAGTGGAAGAGATGGATTATTCCATAAATGATGGTAGGTCAACAGATTAGATCATGAGGATATCAGCCACAGGCATGGGGACAGGAGCCAAAGCCCTTCCTGGGATATCAAATTTAAATGTAAAAAAAACAAAGCCATGAGAATACAAGAATAGAAGAGTGAATTTTTAAGAATTATTTCTTGCCCAAACCAGTTTGGCTCAGTGGATAGAGCGTCAGCCTGCGGACTCAAGGGTCCCAGGTTCGATTCCGGTCAAAGGCATGTAACTTGGTTGCAGGCACATACCCAGTAGGGAGTGTGCAGGAGGCAGCTGATCGATGTTTCTCACTGATGTTTCTAACTCTCTATCCTTCTCCCTTCCTCTCTGTAAAAAATCAATAAAATATATTTAAAAAAAAAGAATTATTTCTTGAAGTGGGAAAGATATTTATAAGCAAGACTTAAGACCCAACAGCCATAAAGAAAAACACTAATAAATACTAGTATGAACACATAAATATTGTTGCAAAAATTACCAATAATATATTCATGGAAAGATAAACAGAAGATATTTATATCATATGCTAGACAAAGGGCTGATTTTCTTAATATACATGGAATTCTTATAAATCAGTAAGAAAAAGATGGAAAAAACAAAGTAAAAACTGGCCAAGAACAAACAGGTAGTTCTCAGAAAAGAAATCAAAATGACCAATATTAAAAGATGCTAAACTTTGTGTCCCACACAATGCATAAAAAATGCTGACAGTTTTTCATCTATCATGTTGAAAAAGATGAAAAGGTATAATACAATGTTGGCAAGGATATGCGGGGGCATAAATTCATAGAGCCATAAGAGGAGGCAATTTGGTAGGATTTTTTAATAATCCAAACTGCAAACATCCTTTGACTCAGTAAGTTATACAAACCTACAGGTACATTTTCATACCTAAGAAGATACCTTCACAAAGCTATTCGTACCAATGTTTGTAATAGGAAAACAAAAAGAAGCAAAAAAATAACCAATGGCACTAGAGCAGTGGTTGCCAACCTTTCGGACCTCACAGACCACCAGTCGTCTGAGGACCACCAGTTGGTGACCGCTGCACTAGAGCATGAATAATAAGTTGGGGTACATTTATCAAGTAAAATGCTATATAGCCATTAATAAGATGACATAACTATGTACTTATAGGGGAAGATCTTCAAGACTAAAGTAAAAAACAAGCTGCAGAGTAATATATATAATATGATCCCATTTATTTACAATATAAAGATTACATATTTTCTTATTACGCATAAAAATTTTCTGAGGATTACAAAAGAAACTGTTAATAGATTAAGGTTACTTCTGGAGAATAAAACTGGGGGTGAAATGCAAAGAGGGACATTTTATTTTCATTTTATAGCCTCTTATACTACTCTGAGGTTTTCTTTACCATGTGTACCTTTTAAAATACAAAGTTGAGGAGGGATCCTCTTATTCAAGGATTGTGAATCATTATTTTATGTATATTTCTCTAAGATCTATATTTGATTTTTTTCAAGGCAAACTGACGAGGTTCTCCCAAGTTTTTACAAATATTTATCTAACTAGAGGCCTGGTGCACAAATTCATGCACAGGTAGGGTCTGGCCAGGCCACCCTGATCAGGGTGGAGGTGGGGGGCCGATCGGGGCTGGCGGGGGGGCGAGGGGGAGGCGAAGGGCTGCGGGCAGTTGGCCAGCCAGCCCCATCCCTAGTCGAACTCCCAGTCAAGGGGACAATTTGCATATTAGCCTTTTATTATATAAGGATGGGCTCACACCCAGGTGTTTTTTATTTTTAAATCACATATTGCTGTATTTTTTAAGATGACAAACCTTTACTAAAATGAGATGCTTGAACTTTTCTTTTTCAAGCTCACTTTTTAAATTATAGAAGTAATATGATCATTGCAGAAAATCGAGAAAACATATAAGCAGGGGTCCTCAAACTTTTTAAACAGGGGGCCAGTTCACGGTCCCTCAGACCATTGGAGGGCCGGACTATAGTTTAAAAAAAAAACTATGAACAAATTCCTATGCGCACTGCGGGCTCAGGACGAGTCGGCTGCTAAGCAGGACAGGCAGCGGCATCCCGTGGGCCGGATAAATGTCCTCAGCGGGCCGCATGTGGCCCGCAGGCTGTAGTTTGAGGACGCCTGCATATAAGGGTGCAAAAAAAAGAACTAAAATCACATTTAACCACTCTTACCACAGTTAATATTTGGTGTGTTTTCTTTTTTCTTTGCATTATGTTAATGCATAGTAGTGTCTATATTTAAAATATGTGTACAATAAGATCATACTGTACCTACAGGTGTATATCCTGCCCCCTCCAATATATAACAGGTACTCAATAAATATATTAAAAATTGAATTGCTAAATTAGTATTGTACCATTTCTCCTTATTGAAAGTTCGTTCTACACAAGGCATTCAGTTGATTTCTAGTTCTTAGGTAAAATAAATAATACTTAATGAATATATTTATATCTAAACTTTTTCTGCATTTATGATCATTCCTCAGGAAAAATTATGGGATCAAAGAGTATGAAATATTTGTTACTGATGTTTTTCAAAAAGGTTATACCAGCTTTTACTTAGACCTCTAGCACAGCCTGTCTTACTATTTCCTTGCCTAAAATATTACTATTACCATTTTAAAAAGTCATTGTTATTTCATGGTGAAAAACAGAAAGTTTGCTGAGAAAATTTCTCCCTCCCATTACAAAATAAAGTCCTTCTACATGTTCACTCAAGAGTGGTATCTTGTAACCTAAAAGCAGGTTAAAAGGAACTGTTGAGCTTACTCCCTTTTTCAAGCATTATTCGTTTAGTAGGATTCTGCTACCAAAAACATATGGATAAAGTAGCATGTAAGTCAGGTAAGAATCTCTTTCACATTATGCAAAGTGATGCCTCACTGCTGTAGGAGAGACAGTATCATAGCATCAATGTGTGTCAGAAAATTTCTTCCTGCAGTGATATTTAAGGTAAGGTGGTCAGTTAACTTTCCTGAGATAGCTCCAGAGCAATACTGGTGGGAAATCAGACACATGACCTCAACAGAGCCCTGTGCAACAAAAAGATGCTAGGATAATAAAACTTAAAGCAAAAATAAGATCATTCTGATTTTTGGAAAAGATTTTTTTATTCAGAGTTTAAGATTAAAAACTACAAGAATTTACTTGCAGCTGATGAGCAGACAGAAAAAAAAACATAAATCATCTGATTGGCTAGTTAAAATGCTCTGACTCAGAGTCAAATTACTCAGTGACATGTAGTTACTGTGTGTGGGCTTAGGAGTTCTGGAGCAAAATAGTTCTAAACAAAATGTATCATCTGAGAGCACAGGGCTAACGGGTATCTGAAATACTGAGTAAGAAAGCTGATAAAGGGAGGTTGTGGCAGACCTTTTGATTCTTTTAGGCTTCTAGCAGTTGGTTACCATATGCAAGGACCTAGCAGCGAGTTATTTTATCTCTTGACTTGTCTGAGTTAAACAACTTTAACCCACTAAGCAGGAATAAAGAGACACTTTATAGATCAGTTAAAAAACATAAAGTAGTCCCACCTCTCCAGTAGAATTTTAGTTGAATTAAATCATAAGAGAAACAATGATTATTGCACATAATGTACTTGTCACACTACATCTGTTGAGTAGAATTTCCATTCCAAGTGTTGTTTTCATCTTCACCATCATCTTGAGTCCTCAATCTATATATCTTCCCCTCTTTTTTAAAGTCTTCTCCCCGTTTCTCCAGCACTCTTTTTCTGACGGGTTCCCTGATATAACAAAAGAGGGAGAAAAGAGAAGATGTCATAAATGAAAACAGCAGTAACAATTCTATTAGTATAGGCAACTATATTTTAAGGAAAGTTCATGGGAGATAATTGTATCTACTATTGCAGTACTAGATTTTATATGTTCTTGTCAGTTTAACTTCATCTGTTCTCCAAGACAAACCAGCTCAATTGTATTTTCCATTTCCATGTATTTCTTGATGACTTACTAAGCTTTCAAAGAGTGTGACTACCTGCCAACTAATCTTTCCTTTTATTTATGCAAGCTGACATATTTACTAAAACATTTATAACTTACACAGCACCCTAGAAGTTATCCCAAGTTCCAACCACAGCCTAATTTCCAGAAATGGTAATTAGCAATTTTAATCCTTTTATAATGTTTAATAATTTATTTATGCAATTAAGAACAAGCAGGATTTCATCTGAAAATGGGAAGGAAACAGGTGAAATTTAAGGTAATTCATTCTCCAACACTAGAGGGGAACAGAGAGAGCAAAAAGAAAACAGGAAAACCAACAATGGAACACAAAATTTTGCCTCTCAGATATACACTCATCCCATCCTTTTCCCCAATACAAGTCCTGTTCCCTTATTTGAAAAATGTTTTTAAAAACCCACATAGCTCAACCAAAGGACTTATATGCATGCATATAAGCCTAATCAATGGACACAGACAACAGGGGGGTGGGGGCATGAATGGGTGGGGGGTAATGGGGGAATAAGGACACATACGTAATACCTTAATCAATAAAGGAATTAAAAAAAAACACCCACATAGCAAGCTATCAGATACTATAGTACCTCAGGATTAAATGCTCCCATCCATTGTTCAGTAAGAGTTCTAAAGTTCAGCACTAACAAGGCCTAGTTTGAATGCTATTTTAAGACAGAGAATTTTCCTTTGTCCCCTTTTGAGTAATGTACTAAAGCTATAATTGGTCTTCCTGCCTAACAGTTAAAAAAGAAATAAAAGTTAAATCAGCCCAATCACAATATTTCCACAAATCTTCATCTAGAGAGTCAATAAGACTAAGGATCTCCTAACTGATAGCAGACAAGCAAGAATTTTCATTACTTATCATATAGGATTGGAGTGACAATTTGCTATAATGGCTATTAACAGCCTAATAGAACGTTTAACAATAGTAGATATATATTAAAATAAATTGTGGTATTATGAGAAGAGGGTATAATCTCACCTAGAAAAACTTTCTGTTAAATCTTAATATGTAAAACCTTAATCATTAGTGTTATTTATTAGTATTACCATTCTGACCATGACCATCTATAATAAAAGGTAGGTCCCTTGGTTAAGGGACTAGTCCAATTAACTCTCTGAAGGAGGCACCATTTTAAGTGAATATACAGTTTCCTCGGTTTGGTCCTTCTCTAAATGACCCAGAGAAGATAGCCAGCAGATCAAAGAACCACTAGGCTTAAAATTCTCTAGAGCACAATCTCTCTCTAAAGAAATTATGCAAGATGACTGTGAGAAATTAATGGAATGAAGTATCTTGTCAGATTAAACATGGATAGCAAGAAAAAAATATTACTATTTAGACCTGGCGGTGGGGGGTGGGGGAGGTCGGCTTTTACAGTTATGGGATTAAGAGAATCAATAAATGAATTAACAAAACCAGCAGAGGTGAAGTAGCTTTCCACGGACTAGGTTTTAAAAAGATGGCTGAGGAAACTCATGTAAGTTAGCTTCCCAGGAGAGATGATACAATAAAATCTTCAGAACATTTAGTTTTTTCCCCATATACAGAAAGAAGGCAAAGTACCTTTAACAAATTTTTTCATTTTGAATAAGGTACTGGGCATTACTAACATTTTGCAAATGGGAAAGACAAAAAAATAAAAAGATAAAACATTTTGCACATGGGGAAAACACAGATACCTTTTCTCTGAATTGCTAGACGATGCAAGGTTTGCGGATTCCGAAGATGCTCTCACTGAGGTCTGTGCAGGAGGAGGATTACTAAATAAGAAGTTGCTAATCAATCTCCAGATGGCAAGGAATGGGTAAAGTACTGTCCCCAACAATGTCCAAAAGTCTCCACTGGAAGAATGTACCATAGATGTAGTTGGTCTTCCTGCCTAAAAATTAAGAAAAAAACCTAGATGAAGACTACATAAGCCCAATCACATCACAAAGTTCTAGGTGAATCTTTTATCTGAAAAAGAAAGTCCTATTAATTTTAGTTTATTGCAAGAAGGAAAATTACCAACTTTGCTGTGTTGGGTATTTTTAAGTGTATATAAATCTCTGGGAACTCTTTTTTTTTTTTTTTTTTTTTTTTTTTTTTTTTTTTTTTTTTTTTTAAATATATTTTATTGATTTTTTACAGAGAGGAAGGGAGAGAGATAGAGAGTTAGAAACATCGATGAGAGAGAAACATCGATCAGCTGCCTCCTGCACACCTCCCACTGGGGATGTGCCCGCAACCAAGGTACATGCCCTTGACCGGAATCGAACCTGGGACCCTTCAGTCTGCAGGCCGACGCTCCATCCACTGAGCCAAACCGGTTACGGCTCTGGGAACTCTTGAAGCTCTACTTTTTGTTGTTGTTGTTGTTAATCCTCACCCAAAGATATTTTTTTCCATTGACTTTTAGAGAAAGTGGAAGAGAGGAGGAGAGAGAAACATCGATGTGAGAGAGTCATTGATTGGCTGCCTCCCACACATATCAAGCCTGCAACCCAGGTACGTGCCAGTGCCCTTGACCAGAATCGAACCTCTGACCTTTCAGTCAACAAGCCAGGACTCTATTCACTGAGCCAAACCGGCTAGGGCTGGAGCTGTACTTTTTATTTTATTTAGGCACATGAAAATTTATTAATAATCACTACTGTGATTTCACCATCAAAACTTATGATCTTGGTCTTTCCTTCTTGCCTTTATATAAGGCCAAAAGAGACACACTGGCTACTTTGACAACCTGAAAGCGAACTCCAGGAATATCACCAACAGCATGACCTTTGCGACCAAATCCAGCAACCAGAACTTCGTCATTTTCCTCAATAAAATTCAAACAACCATCACTGGGTACAAAGTCTGTGATTATTTTGCATTCTTGATCAGCTAGACCCTAACACACTTCCTGATAGCAGAATTTGGCTGTTTGGCTTCAACCCCTACTTTTTCCAGCACAATTCCCTTTGCACGGGAAGCGCCTCCACAAGGGTTGGCCTTCAGGGCCGCACCCAAATGGACTTTCTTGTACTGTTTTATCATGCCACTTCTGATCTCCTCAGTGGTTCCAGAGCTTCCGGTCAGTACAAAGACCACAACACTTGCCCATCCTGCTGGTGTAATGGGCCTTGTGCTTTTTATTTTTAAAAAATATGTTTTTATTGATTTTTAGAAGAGGAAGGGAGAAGGATAGAGAGATAGAAACATTGATGAGAGAGAGAGAATCATTGATCGGCTGCCTCCTGCACACCCCACTCTGGGGATCGAGCCCGCAACCTGGGCATGTACCCTGACTGGAAATCGAACCAGTGACCTCATGGTTCCTTGGCCGCTGAGCCACACTGGCCGGTTTGGAGCTCTACTTTTTAAAGGAGTAATCACTACATAGAAACCAGAAGGTAGTTTTTGGTAAAATGAACCAATTATTTTTAAGAGAATGAAACTTTTGTATTGAAATTATAACTCTGATAAGAAATGTCTTCTTGATTATTAAAAAGAAGGTGGGAAGGTTTTAAATCTCAGTGAATACAACTAATCCTGATTATTGGAGGGCTGTTTCAGGGGTGGGACTCTAGTTCAGAGCAGGAAAAACTATATTAACCATGACACAAAAGACCCAGTTCTCATCCCAGTTTTGGCATGGCAAAGTCATTTAAGCCTTCTGAGCCCCTTTTCCTCTATAAGAGATTAAAATATTGTTGTAAGGATCAAATGGAATTAATGTCAAAATTTAACGTTATTTTTTATGTTAAAATGTTTTTTTAAAAACTTGGTGAACAATATAGTAGTACACAAATAAAACCCACTAAGTCTGTAAATTAGATACTCTGCATTTATTTACTTCTCTCACTGGTCATTTTCTGTCCATGAAAATAGGCGAGGAGCCCTGGCTTATTTGGCTCAGTGGATAGAGCGTCAGCCTGTGTACTGAAGGTTCCCGGGTTCGATTCTGGTCAAGGGCACATGCCCAGGTTGTGGGCTTGATCCCCAGTAGGGGGCGTGCATGAGGTAGCTGATCAATGATTCTCTCTCATCATTGATGTTTCTATCCCTCTCCCTTCCTCTCTTAAA
Source organism: Plecotus auritus (assembly GCF_963455305.1). Classification (NCBI taxonomy): domain Eukaryota; kingdom Metazoa; phylum Chordata; class Mammalia; order Chiroptera; family Vespertilionidae; genus Plecotus; species Plecotus auritus. The sequence continues at coordinate 80,797,591 of NC_137776.1, forward strand.
TCAATAAAAATATATTTTTTAAAAAAGAAAATATGTGAGGAAAAAAGCTGAAAATTAAACTGGTGCCTCACCAGCAATAAAAATACATAAAGCACAGGATAATGGAGCCATAAACTGATCTAACTAACATATTTGGATAATGTGGATTTTAATTATCCATAATACACCATTCACCTTCCCTTTCTGTAATTATAAGAAACAATGAAGAGTAGAACAAACAGGTCTGTAAGAATAGAATAAATATATATGTATATACATACTGGCAACAGTACCACTGAAGCACTTGGGGCAAGTTCCAAATCCAATAATTTCTTCTTATAATCTTCTTTGGTAAATTCTCTCCTGGGAAACATGGTTGCTAATGAAAAATTACCATATGTGTTGCCAACAGTCTGTAACATAACAATAAGTTTTAAAACATTACATCAGTGCTTTTAAAAAGATATTACATACTCATATGCATCTAAAATGACTGCTTTAACCAAAATTGCCTTGACTTTAAAAGTTCTTTTAAATATAAACTCAAAAAATATTTCTAAAACCTTGGCATAGCTGAAAGCTGTAAAATCCAAAAAGTATTTAAAAGCTTTCATAACTCAAAAATGACCATAAAATAGCAAGAATATAGTTCCTAAAACCATATGAACAAACTGAATAAAAATGAACCATTAGGCATCTCTTAAAGATAGCTACAGTTTGTGATGAGAGTTTTCACTCTCCTTTACAAACTTATATTAACATCTCATAAATACATTTGGATTATAGGTATTCCCCATTAAAAATTTGGAATAAGCCAAGACCGGTTTGGCTCAGTGGATAGAGCGTCAGCCTGCGGACTGGGGGGTCCCAGGTTCGATTCCGGTCAAGGGCACGTGACTTGGTTGCGGGCACATCCCCAGTGGGAGGTGTGCAGGAGGCAGCTGGTCGATGTTTCTCTCTCATCGATGTTTCTAGCTCTCTATCCCTCTTCCTTCCTCTCTGTAAAAAATCAATAAAACATATTTAAAAAAAAAAAAATTTGGAATAGATCACAATTTCCCCCATATATCACATCAGAAGTTTTTGTCTTTTCTCAAAGAATATAAATGGTCCATAATCAACCCACACCATACATATAATCCTAGATCCAGGAAATTACAATGAGCAGCATCATAGCCACCCTCACAATTTTAGATCACCCATACTTGTAAAATGTTAACCAACTGTTTATCTAGAAGATTCCAAAGAAAAAGACTAACACTTTTGTGGGTTTGTTTTTTTTTTTGTAATTTTTCACTGTAGGTCTTATACATACCTCTCATTGTTTTCACTTTAACATAAGGACATACACAAATACAAAATCAGGTCATTCTGCTGGGGAGAAGTTCTAACAGGACTGATATTATCAAAGATCTTTTTTTCCCCCCTCTCATGGTGCTCCCCCTTTTCACTTACTTGTGGCAGAAGCAGTAAGACTCTGGGGCCAGGGCACCCCCTCTTAGTAGGCCCCAGGTGTGGATTCAAGGCAAAAGAAGAATGAAAGTGGCTATTTGGGTTGGTTCTGCTATAAAACTTAGGGAAAAGAGTTCTTAAAAATAAGTTTTTGTATTGTCCAACCCAGCTCACCAGTACAGGAAGGCAGCTAGCAGGTAAGCTTCCCTTGGGACACATAAGTGAGGCACCAGGCTAAATGCAGAGAGATCTAGTGGAAAGATCTGAACTCTAATTTTAACAATGAAGTGATATATATGACAAATACTGGTATATATAATGAGCCTAGATTCTACAGGACATCTGATGCCTATAATCCACTAAGATATCAGAAAATAAAAATGAATGGAAGCTACTCATCTTATTTTATAAGATACAAAATTTCACACCCATGCCAATTTTAGAGTAAGGCCATATTTTGGAAGTAAATTCCTAAAGAAGATACTTATTGCCAAATAAAAATTAATGGTCTTTAGGCTTGGACAACTGGTGGGATGGTAGGAAAATGGCCAGCTCAAAAGCATTCTAAGCAACCTAAAGGAAATGGGGAGAGGACCAAGAAATACTACATTCTTTCTACTAGGGACAACTCCCTAAGACTAGACCTCTGGAAAATCATTTGATTTTCACTCCTCCAGTTGATTGTACTAAGCAGTGAAAAAATTTCCCAGAGCTTCTTGTACAATATCAGCAAATTCCTATTTCTGCACAACAAGTAGATACACTATTCCCATGTGGCACTAATCCACAATGGAAGCTCCACAACACTCCAGAGTTGTCCTATGCCTCCCTCCCGGGGATAAGTCATGACTTGTTCACATTCTTCAAATCCTGCTTGAAAATGTTCCCCTCCTACATTTAAATAACATATTCATCTATTTTTACTACAACTCAGGACAAATTTACCTGTGCAGCAAACTGCCTTGCCTCTTCTAGAGGAGCATCAGAAGGGAACTGATTTGTAAAGGAAGAACCATCAGGAAGACGAAATTGAATTCTTGCAACAGTGCTGTGAAGAAAGAAAATTTAAGTCAGCATTTTTACCTCTACATATTCTCAAACAATACCAAAAGTTAGAGAAAAACTGAAGTGAAAATGTACAATGAAAATAGGTGTTTTTTTTTTTCACAATGTCAGGTCTTTTAGTTTATATTTTTTAAAGCTTTACTGAAATATAATTCACATAATGTAAAATTCACCTTCTTAATGCATACGATTCAGTCATTTTTAATAGTCAGAATTGTACAATCATCATCTTTTACTAATTCCAGAATATTATTATCACCCCAAAAAGAAACCCCAAACCCACTAGTATTCCTCTCTCACCTAACTGGCAATCACTAATCTACTTTCTGAATCTATAGATTTGCCTACTTTCGGCATTTTATATGATGGAATCATACAACATGTGACTTTTTGGTGACTGGCTTCTTTCATGTACCATTGTTTTCAAGGTTCATCCATGTTGTAGCATGTATACTTCATTCCTTTTTATTGCTGAATAATGTTCCATTGTATGTCTTGTTTATCCATTCTTCAGTTGATGAACATTTGGATTATTACCACATTTTGGCTATGATGAAGAATGCTGCTATAAATATTCAAGTACAGATTTTTGTGTGGACATTTATTTTCAATTCTTTTTTTAAAAAATATATTTTTATTGATTTCAGAGAAGAAGGGGGAGAGAGAGAGAGAAACATCAATGATGAAAATCATTGATCAGCTGCCTCCTGTATGCCCCACACTGGGGATCGAGCCCATAACCCAGGCATGTGCCCTGACAGGAACTGAACCATGACTTCCTGGTTCATAGGTCGATGCTCAACCACTGAGCCACACAGGCTGGGCTATTTTCAATTTTCTTGAATATATATTTAAAAGTAGAACTGCTGCCAAAACCGGTTTGGCTCAGTGGATAGAGCGTCGGCCTGCGGACTGAAGGGTCCCGGGTTCGATTCCGGTCAAGGGCATGTGCCTTGGTTGCGGGCACATCCCCAGTAGGGGGTGTGCAAGAGGCAGCTGATCGATGTTTCTCTCTCATCGATGTTTCTAACTCTCTATCCCTCTTCCTTCCTCTCTGTAAAAAATCAATAAAATATATTAAAAAATAAATAAATAAATAAAAGTAGAACTGCTGGATTATATGGTAATTCTATGTTTAACATCTTGAGGAACTGCCAAATTGTTTTTTCCAAAATGCCTTCATCATTTTATTTTATTTTTTTTAATATATTTTTATTGATATTTTACACAGAGGAAGGGAGAGGGATAGAGAGCCAGAAACATCGATGAGAGAGAAACATTGATCAGCTGCCTCCTGCACACCTCCCACTGGGGATGTGCCCGCAACCAAGGCACATGCCCTTGACCGGAATCGAACCCGGGACCCTTCAGTCTGCAGGCCGACGCTCTATCCACTGAGCCAAACCGGTTTCGGCTGCCTTCATCATTTTATAATCCCTTCAGCAATGTAGGAAGGTTCCAATTCTCTACATCCATGCCAATACTTGTTGCTGTCTCTTTAAATGTAGAAACCCTAGCAGGGGTCCTCAAACTTTTTAAAACAGGGGGCCAGTTCACGGTCCCTCAGACCGTTGGAGGGCCGGACTATAGTTTAAAAAAAAAACTATGAACAAATTCCTATGCGCACTGCGGGCCCGGGACGAGTCGGCTGCTAAGCAGGACAAGCAGCGGCACCCGGCGGGCCAGTAAATGTCCTCGGTGGGCCGCATGTGGCCCGTGGGCCGTAGTCTGGGACACCTGCGAGGGAATGAAATAATATCTCACTGTGGTCTTGATTTGTATTCCCTTCTGACTAGTGATGATGAGTATCCTTTCATGTGCTTATTGACCATCTGTCTATCTTCTCTGGAGAAATGTCTATTCAAATCCATTCCCCATATTTAAAGTGGATTGTTTGCTTTTTATTGTTGAGTTATAGGAATTCTTTCTATATTCTAGATACAAGTCCTTTATCAGATATATATGATGCAAAACATCATTATTGATGTTTCTATCTCTCTCCCCCTTCCTCTCTGAAATCAATAAAAATATATTTTTAAAAGTTTTTTTTTAAATTTTGGTGAAGTCCAACTTATCTATTGCTTTCTTTTGTTGCTTGTACTTTTGATGTCATGTCTAAGAATCCATTGTCTATTCCAAGATCACAAGATTTCCTTCTTTTCCCTAAGATTTTATACTTTTTTTTTTTGCTTTGCTTAAAGAAAAAAAACTTTAATACAGCGCAGGACAGCCATCCTTGGGCAATAGCCCTCAGGGTTAAAGCAAGGGTGGGAAGGAACAAGTATGAACAACAGGAAGTGCAAAAAAGCAGCTTCGGGTGGTGCTGACTCAGTAGAAACAGGCAGTGTGCAGGAAGGTGCAGCCACTGAAAAATCCTAAGTCGAACCATCATAAATCAGGGACTGTCTGTATTTAGTACTATCACATTGAACATTCACATTCAATAACAAATACCATTGGCAGCTGCCAAACTCGTCAATACGTCCTTCTGGAACTACTTATTATTGCCACAGCACACACATCCATGTTAAAAAGCAGCCCACAACCACTGTTCTTCTCGGCTGCTACATATACAAAGATGTTTAAGCAAAAAATAAAGTACCTTCTTTCTCTTGCAGAAGCATCCCTCTTAACTTCCATTTCTGTTTGCTTAACCAGCAAGGCAGCAGCTTTAGCAGCTTCTACTTCTTCCTTTGTCTTTGCGAAACGAGCAGCTCTCTCTGCACGATCCTTTAAAACAGTTGTTAGATGCTAAGTATTTTTCACTGCCAGAATTCTACTCACATATTTCCAAACACATGCATGCATGAAATTCCTTAAAGCCATACATGTTAACTTTATCAGTCTGGATCTGGTATTCTTTAGTTTTATCAACTGCCAGGAACCAGAGCTGTTATTGAACAAACACGGACTTGATTTTGGTTACTACTGTATCACCAGAGCCTGGAATAAGGTCTAGCATATAGTACATAAGTATTAGTTGAATAAAGAAATAAGCAATATAAAGGTAGACTTAGTTTTCACTTTTATGTGTTACAACTGCTCAATTCTAAAAGCAATTGTTGCTAAACCACCCTAAGCTTCTACTTGATGTTCTAAAGTCTTTGAATGTCCCAAAAAAGAATGCTCGTGACTAGAGGAAACTGCTAGGTAACCAATTCTTAGCTTCTTTTCTAGAGAATCTTTGAAAATTACCTTCTGACTACTGATAAAATTCATATCATTAAGAAAAATTAGTTTAAAAAAAATAATCTCAAATTTAATATTAACTGTATTTTAACTCACTGTACAATTTCTATAAAAGGAAGCTGAGAATTGGTACTTTTCAGTTTTTTTTTAATTTCAAGAAAAACGATTTTAAATATGTTACATACAATAAACCTTAAATAATGTTACATGCAATAAACACCAATTATTCAAGAAAAATGGTCTTACATATATTACATGCAATAAACATTAATATTTCAAGAATAAAAGGATTTTAAGTATAATATTATCAAAACTATACTAACATAGTATATCACAAAAGTTGTAGGAAATATTAAAAATCTGCAAATAACAGGATTAGTTCTACTATATTCTAGAATATTTTTGTTCCCTGTGGCTCTATTTTTGTTCATCAGTTTATGTTGTTCATTATATTCCACAAATGAGTGAGATGATATGATATTTATCTTTCTCCGACTGGCTTATTTCACTTAGCATGATGCTTTTAAAGTCTATTTTGTCAGATATGAGTATTGCTACTCCAGCTTTTTTTTTTTTTCTTTTCCATTTGCATGGAAAAATTTTTTCCATCTCTTCACTTTCATCCTGTGTGTGTCTTTTGTTTTAAGGAGGGTCTCTTGTAGTCAGCATATAGTTGGGTCATGTTTTTGTATCCATTCAGCTACCCTACACCTTTTGATTGGAGCATTTAATCCATTTACATTTAGGGTTATTATTGAGAGGTACTTGTTTATAGCCATTTTAATTCTATATGGCTAGATTTCTGTTTCTTCTTCTCAGCAATCCCTTACAGCAATCCCTCTAGCATTTCTTGTAATGCTGGCTTGGTGGTGAACTCCTTTAGACTTTTTTTGTCTGAAAAGCTCTTTATCTGTTTGTCTATTTTGAATGATAGCCTTGCTGGATATAGTAATCTTGGTCTCAGATCCTTGCTTTCCATTACCTTGAGTACTTCATGCCATTCCCTTCTGGCCTGTAGAGTTTCTAATGAGAAATCAGGCGTCAGCATTATGGCAACTCCTTTGTAGTTAACAGTTTTCTTTTCTCTTGCTGCCTTTAAGATTCTTTGTCTTTAATTTTTGGCATTTTAATTATGTGTCTGGGCATAGATCTGTTTGGGCTCTTCTTGTTTGGGGTTCTCTGTGCCTCCTGAACTTGTGTGACTTTTTCCTTTACCAGTTTAGGGAAGTTTTCTACCATTATTTCTTCAAACACTTTCTCTATTCCTTTCTCCCTTTCTGCCTCTTCTGGTAGAATTAGTACTTTTTGAGCCACTAAAATCTACTATTTTTGTGTACACTGTCTGGTAATAAACCAAAACCATTATGCATGGAAAAACAATTTCACAAATGTTCTACAGTCAAGCAGTAAAAATAAACTTAATACTCACCAATGCAATCTGCTGTTTTATACGCTCTCGAGCTGCCCTATCTTCTGCCTTTTCTCTGTTTCTTTCCTCTAACATTCTTTTTGTTAATTCCTCTTCTTGCTTTCTTTTATAGTCCAACATTTCTTTTCCAGTTTTTCTCCTCTCAATTTCTTTCTTAATCTCTCTCTGAATTAAAGAGAAAGTTTTATGAGCTCAAAACATTATTTAATAATCTGCCCTAGATATTATTCTGTATACAGGGAAAGCAGGTTGTAGGTACATTTACTTCATAAAATGTAAGAGGTCAGTAGAATCTATTAACAGCATGGGATAAAGGTCAAATTTATACAACTTTGCCAATGGTTCTATTAAGAGTATGATGTGGTCAATGTAATTTGAAAACAAAGAGAATTGCAGGTCACTGGTTTCTGAGATGAATATGTTACTATTCAAGGACAACAAGGCAGTCATTTATTTGAGTTTCCTATATTAAATAACTTTCTTATATTAAAACCCTAAACAGATGATGCAGATTAGGAGAGCATGGTGAGAAAAATAGAATGCAGCAACATGACAGGAAAAATTCGGCAAAATGTCTATAATTTTTTTTTTTACAGAAAGGAACTAAATTTTCGATCTGTATCAAAGCAAAAATATTTTAGTTCAAGTCCCTTTATTCTTAATGTAAAAAGACTCATAGCAGAGAGAGAAATAATGAGCCAATTTACTTGTAGCAATTTACAAAAAGAATACTAAAAAAGTGTATACTATGACCCTACTACAGAAGACAGATAATTCCCTTCTCTATGCTCTAACACTGAACTATAACCAGGAAGCCATCTTAGGTCTGCCAACTGAAAAGGGAGTCAAATGTTCCCTCACTTAATGGAAGAATAAAACAATGCGAAGTGTACAAACTTTACCTGTTCTTCCTCTTTCCTTTTCTCTTCTCTCCTTTCTTCAAGTTTTTTGGTTAGTCTGTATTATAAAAGTTTTTTTAAAAATACATTAACTGAGACACATCATATTAATATAAAATGTATTTAGAAGATTTCTTTACCTACTAACAACTGGGGAAATATAGAAACAAACAAACAAAAAAAGCTCCTGAAGACAAAGCAACAAATTATTTGCCTTGCCCCTGGCCGCTAGAGAAATCCATGGTGAGTCCGTGGAAGCTGGCTCTAGTTCTAAGCGCCTTACCTCCTACTTACCACTAGTTCCCTTTTTATCCCCCCTGATTTATTTAATATTGATTTAAAATATATACATCTAGGCCTGGCCGGCGTGGCTCAGTGGTTGAGCGACAACCTATGAACCAGGAGGTTACGGTTCAATTCCCGGTCAGGGCACAGTGTGGGGAGTGCAGGAAGCAGCCTATCAATGATTCTCTCTCATCACTGATGTTTCTCTCTCTCTCTTGCTATCCCTTCCTCTCTGAAATCAATAAAAATATATTAAAAAATATATTATAACATAATAAACACACATCTTCATCTTCAAACAAATATATAAATCAATGACTTACAAATGCTTTACCCCTTACACAGAAGTAAACAGCAATATGGCACAAAATTGTTAAAAAATAAAAGCAAAAAACTAAAGGCCAGTATTTATAAAAACTAATAACAAGATTAATTCTCAACTGTAATAAATTCACCAATTAAGAAACCAATGATTCTGAAAGTAGACAGTGGTAATGGTTTGCAGAATGTGAATATATTAAAACTCACTGAATTGTAAATTTTGAATTTTACAGTATGTGAATTGTATTTCAATTTTAAAAAGTGGAATTTTCTCTGAGAGGGATTTAGGTTACACAGGTATATGTAGTTGCTAAAACTCAGCTGAACAACTTATGCCAGAAATCAAGGGAGTGCTCAAAGAATGATGAGACATTTGTCCAAAGCACAGAAGACTCAGCATGAAGGGGTTCTACTAGCCAAATCTGGGGCAATCTGTGCATCAAAAAGAATAAGAGAAATGAACTGTAATACATTAGAGGGGAAAAAAGGGATTTATGAAACATCTTACTGCTGAGGGGAGTTATAAATTGGTATAACCACTTTGGAAAACTGGCCAGTACCTATGACCAAGAAATTCCCATTCCCTACAAATTCAGTCAAAAGGTATGTTCATCAAGGCATGTACAAGAATGTTCGTAATTCATAATAGCCCCAAACTGAAAACAATTCAAATATCCATCAACAATAGAATGGATAAATTATACAATAGTCAAATAATAGAATACTATACAGCAATGAGAGTGCACCAACTACTGCCACATGCAACAGCACAAAAGAGCCTCACAAATACAATGCTGAGCAAAGGAGTACATGTGGTTGGTTCCATCAGATTCAGGTTAGCGGGCTCAATCCCCAGTAGGGGCGTGCAGAAGGCAGCCAATCAATGACTCTCTCTCATAACTGATGTTTCTATCTCTCTCTTCCTCTCCCTTCCTCTCTGAAATCAATAAAAATATATTTTAAAAAAAATCAAACAAAATTCAATGAATGATCCTTGAATGGATCTTGAATCGAGAAAAAAAGTTATAAATGACATTATTAGGATAACTGCAGAAATATAGATATGATCGAATTATTAGATAATATAATTTACAATTTCTTTAGTATGGTAACAGTATTGTACCAAAATCTGAAAATGTCTTTCTTTCATTATATTACCACTTGCAGATGCAATTTTGTTCTAATTTGGCTGAAAAGCCTACTGCATCTTACTCAATGACAAATCAACTATTTTATCACTTTTGCATCCAGGAATTGACTACTCAAATGGTGTTTTTTAAAAATATTTTTCTATTGATTTCAGAGAGAAAGGGAGATGGGGAGAGAGAGAGACAGAAACATCAATGATGAGAGCTATGCAACCTCCTCGCACGACTCCCTACTGGGGATCGAGCCCATAAACCGGGCATGTGCCCTGACCAGGAAATCGAACTATGACTGACCTCCTTATTCATAGGTTGATGCTCAACCACTGAACCACACTCACTGGGCTCAATTGTTTCTCTGTGTTTTTTTTTATTGACCTGAGGGATGGGGCAGAGCATACATTGGTGGGTGTAGACCCCCGTCTCCAAACTAGGCTGGGGCCCTGCTCAGAGCCAACAGAAACTCAGCCAATTTTTTTATTATTAGAAGATACACACTCAAGCATTGAGAGTGAAATGAAATATCTGAAACATTCAAATGAATCAGCAAAAAAGGTGGTCATTATACTATCCTTTAAACTCTTTGAGGCTGAAACCTTCCCAAATAAAAGGTTAGAACTGATGGTACTATATATATTATCTTTCCCAGAATGATAAAAATAACAGGAGTGGATTGAGGGGATGGATGAAAAGGTGAAAGGGATTAAGTAGTACAAACTGCCAATTATAAAAATAGTCATGGGGATGTAAAGTACAACACAGAGGATATAGTCAATAATATTATAATAACTATGTATGGTGCCAGATGGGTACTAAATTTATTGGAGTAATCATTTTGTAAGGTACCTAATGTCTAATCACTGTTGCACACCTGAAACTATTATTGTATGTCAACTATAATTAAAAATAAATTAAAAAAAACAAAACTTCACTTTCCCACTTAATTAAATAGCACTTGACCCGACCCCACAATAAAGGGCCTTCTGTCCTATTTCTTCTCATTCCCACCAAGTCTCCAAATCCTTTTCTTAAGTTTTGATTTTCTACTTCACCCCAAGGTGGTCCAAGTAAGAGTGCCCAGTGGTGGGTTTGGTGTTAGCCAAAGAGAAGGAAACAAAAGAGGATGATTCCTTGGGAACTTCAGTTTCCTGCTGCTGCTCCTCCAGCCTTCCACCATTTCTTACCACTGTGAGAGGATCTATCCTGCTTTTCACATCAATATCCTGACCATGCCCAACTCCTTCAAGAACAATCAGGCCCTAACCGGTTTGGCTCAGTGGATAGAGCATTGGCCTGCAGACTGAAGGGTCCCAGGTTTGATTCCGGTCAAGGGCATGTACCTTGGTTGCGGGCACATCCCCAGTAGGCAGTATGCAGGAGGCAGCTGATTGATGTTTCTCTCTCATCGATGTTTCTAACTCTCTATCCGTCTCCCTTCTTCTCTGTAAAAAAATCCTATCTAATGAAAGAGTAATATGCAAATTGACCATCACTCCAACACACAAGATGGCCACCCCCATGTGGTCAAAGATGGCTGCCCTCATGTGGACACAAGATGGCCACCACAAGATGGCCAGCAGGGGAGGGCAGTTGTGGGCGATCAGGCCAGCAGGGGAGGGTAGTTGGGAGGGACCAGGCCTGCAAGGGAAGGCAGTTGGGGGCAACCAGGCCTGTAGGGGAGGACAGTTAGGGGCGACCAGGCCTGCAGAGGAGGACAGTTAGGGGAGAACTGGTCGGCAGGGGAGGGCAGTTAGGGATGACCAGGCGGGCAGGGGAGGGCAGTTAGGGGCAATCAGGCCAGCAGGGGAGCAGTTAGGCATCCATCAGGCTGGCAGGTGAGTGGTTAGGGGGTGATCAGCCAGGCAGGCAAGCGAGCGGTTGGGAGCCAGCAGTCCTGGATTGTGAGAGTGATGTCCCAGATTGGAGAGGGTGCAGGCTGGGGTGAGGGACACATACCACCCCCCCCCCCCGCCCCGTGCATGAATTTCGTGCACTGGGCCTCTAGTCAATAAAAAAATAAATAAAAAAAGAATAATCAGAATCTAGGTTTTTCTTAAATGAAGCTGATTTTTTAAATAATATATTTATTCATGTATTTATTTATTTAATTTTAAATATATTTTATTGATTTCAGAGAGGGAGAGATAGACCCATCAATGATGAGAGAGAATCATTGATCAGCTGCCTCCTGCATGCCCCCCACTGGGGATTGAGCCCACAACCCAGGCATGTGCCCTTGACCGGAATAAAATCTGGGACCCTTCAGTCCACAGGCTGATGCTCTATCCACTGAGCAAAACTGGCTAGGGAAGTAGTCAGCAAACTGCAGCTCTGTTGACTAATGAGTTTGCTGACCACTGGGACAGGGGCTTAATCACAAGGAATAACAACAGCCTGTGATTACTGGAACTGAGAGTCTAGGTCAGTGGTCGGCAAACTCATTAGTCAACAGAGCGGCAAACCGCGGCTCACGAGCCGCAGTTTGCTGACCACTGGGCTACAGCATGAAGCTGATTTTTATAGAGTCCTGAACGAACCCAAATACCCAATGTCAGCAATCATGTGAAACCTTGTTTATCCATAGGATCTATGTGAAACAAGAAAATGTCAAGTCTCTCTAAGGAATTTTTCTTTTTTTTTTTTTTTTAATTTTTCATTGTATGAGTATTTTTATTTTTTTTTTTTAAATATATTTTTTATTGCTTTCAGAGAGGAAGGGGGAGAGAGAGAGAAACATCAATGATGAGAGAGAATCACTGATTGGCTGCCTCCTGCACACCCCCTACTGGGGATCGAGTCCCCAACCCAGGCATGTACCCTTGACTGGCGAAGGCCGATGCTCTATCCACTGAGCCAAACCGGCTAGGGCTAAGGAATTTTTCTTAATGTTCATATAACACTAAGTGGTATTAAGTCAAGATTAAAAAATAAAATTCTGCTTATCTGTTTACCGTTAACTCATATAACTTTTAAGAATCCTAGTAAAAAAGACTATGATTTACTATTTACTAAATCATTGAAGTATTAAACTAGAAACCAAAAGCCAGACATTTGTATCTGATTATCAGACCAACCAATAACATATGACATTTAGTAGACACCCACTTATGCAGGACCCAGGCTCAATATATAGTCATAAAATTAGCAGAAATTCTTGCCCATCTGGAACTTATTATCCTATGACATAGAGAAAGAAAGGCAGAAGTGACAGATGGAAACACTTCTGTTACAAAATGCCAGTGAAGCTCTAGCTGGTTTTGCTCAGTGGTTAGAGTGTCAGCCCATGGACTGAAGGGTCCCAGGTTCAATTCCAGTCAAGGGCACATACCTCAGTTGCAGGCTGGATCCCAGCCCCGGGTGGGGCATGTGCGGGAGGCAACCAATTGATCTCTCTCTCTCTCTCTCTCTCTCTCTCTCTGTCTCTGTCTCTGTCTCTCCCTATCCCTTCCACTCTGTCAAAAAAAATCAATGGAAAAATATCCTCAGGTGAGGATGAATAAAAAATAAAACAAACAAAAAACCCCACAAAATGCAAATAAAATAAGATTCTTTAGGTCAGACCTAAAGCTGACTGATGACTTCAGAGATACAGAAGAACTTTACTTCCAGAATTGATCTTTCCGGATACAAACAAGTAGGTCAGGTAATAAAAAGTTTTCAACCCAGAATTCTTAAACTTCATTTGTACAATTTTAGCTTTTACTCAAATTAAGGAAATAACTGAAAAGCACGGTCTTTTAAATAAACTACTATTTGCAAAAATAAAAGCAAACCTTTCCACTTTGACAGTGAGGTCCTCCGAGAGTCTTGGATTTGAAGATCCTCTAGTCTCCTGAGATGAAGTGGCATGGCCTGACTTTTCTCCTCCTTATTTATTAAATACAAAGAAGTAAGAAAAATATTTCATTTAATGCCAATTTTTAAATGGTACACATTTTTTTTGGTTACAACATTTCTTAATCTGGTTTCTTAAACATTACATATTTTCGCTAAGAATGGAGGAGATAAAAAATGAGCTATTACTAATTCTGAAGTAGGGATCTGAATACAATCCTATATAATAAAAGGCTAATATACAAATCGATCGAACGGCGGAACGACTGGTCACTGTGACGCGCACTGACCACAAGGGGGCAGATACTCAATACAGGAGCTGCCCCCTGGTGGTCAGTGCACTCCCACAGAGGGAGCGCCTCTCAGCCAGAAGCTGGGCTCATGGCTGGCAAGCACAGCGGCGGCAGTTGGACATCCCCCAAGGGCTCCCAGACTGCAAGAAGGCATAAGCCAGGCTGAGGGACGCCCCCCACACCGAGTGCATGAATTTCATGCACCGGGCCTCTAGTTCTATCTAATAAAAGAGTAATATGCAAATTGACAGTACCTCTGCCACGTCCACAAGCCATGCCCACAAGCCAATCAGGAGTATGCAAATTAACCCAACCAAGATGGCTGCAGCCACGGAGCGAGCAGGAGGCTTGGGTTTCCCCAGCAATGGAGGAAGCCAAGCTTTCCACACACCCAGGATGGCCCAGGCCTCCACTCAAGGCTACAAATTTTCAATTATAGAAGATAAATAAATCCCAACAAAAAAGGTGGCAGCCACAGAGCTGGAGAGAGCAGAAGGCTTCGGTTGCCCCCGACGATGGAGGAAGCCAAGCTTCCTGGCCTGCCTTGGCCTCCACTCAAGGCTACAAAGTTTCAATTATAGAAGATAAATAATAAATCCCAGATACCAGGGCCTCCGCTTGGGTCGCCGGCGTGTGTGGCCAGCCTTCAAACCACCACAGGCCCCTCGCCCAGGCCACCCCACGCCCCAAGAGAATCCCCACCCTGATCCGGGACACCCTTCAGGGCAAACCAGCTGGCCCCCACCCGTGCACCAGGCCTCTATCATATCTAATAAAAGAGTAATATGCAAATTGACCGTCACTCCAACATACAAGATAGCCAGCAGGGGAGGGCAGTTGTGGGCGATCAGGCCAGCAGGGGAGGGCAGTTGGGAGGGATCAGGCCTGCAAGGGAGGGCAGTTGGGGGCGATCAAGTCTGCAGGGGAGGGCAGTTAGGGGTGACCAGGCCGGCAGAGGAGGGAAGCTGGAGCGACCAGGCCTGCAAGGAAGGGCAGTTGGGGGGCACCCAGGCCTGCAGGGGAGAGCAGTTGGGGGGACCAGGCCTGCAGGGGAGGGCAGTTAGGGGTGACCAGGCCTGCAGGAGAGAGCAGTCAGGCATCAATCAGGCTGGCAGGGGAGTGGTTAGGGAGTGATCAGGTGGGCAGGCAGAAGCGGTTAGGGGCAATCAGGAAGACAGGCAGGCGAGCAGTTGGGAGCCAGCAGTCCTGAATTGTGAGAGGGATGTCCAACTGCCCGTTTAGACCCGATCCTACCGGGATCGGGCCTAAACGGGCAGTCGGACATCCCTCGAGGGGTCCCAGATTGGAGAGGGTGCAGGCTGGGCTGAGGAACACATACCCCCGTAAACGAATTTCATGCACCAGGCCTCTAGTAGTATATAAATAGGAAATAAGGCAGTTACCCAGTTGACGTTACCAAGGTAAAAGTTAGAGGTAAAACATGAAGAAATATTAATCTGGCATGAGGGGATATAATAAAAATAAAGCATGCATGCCTGGACATGGGTAGGCTTCACTCTAGAGCAGGTGTCCTCAAACTGCGGCCCGCGGGCCACATGCGGCCGCCGAGGACATTTATCTGGCCCGCCGGGTGCCGCTGCCTGTCCTGCTTAGCAGCCGACTCGTCCCAGGCCTGCAGTGCGCATAGGAATTTGTTCATAGTTTTTTTTTTTTAAACTATAGTCTGGCCCTCCAACAGTCTGAGGGACAGTGAACTGGCCCCCTGTTTAAAAAGTTTGAGGACCTCTGTTCTACAGTGTACTGTGTTGCCAGTGTTTTTTGATACTGTGTTCTGAGCACATTCAAAGTAGGCTGTGCTATGCTATGTTGCTTGGTAGGTTATGCATATTAAATGCATTTTTAACTTAGATTTTCAACTTCTGGGTTTATTTGGACATAACCCCTTTTGGTTATGTCCAAAAGAGAATGAAAAATTTTGGAAATGATATTCAGGTAAATGTGAAAGATAACTATTCTGCTGTACACCTAAACGTACACCATAATAGAGTCCCTCAGTCCTATCTGCATCCAGAATTTGAGTTATCTGTGCATGTAAAACCTTAAAATTAGACTACTAAGAAGGGACTTGATAATTTTCCCTTAAATATTCAAAAACCTGTTATGTGTAACTCCATTAGTAGCACTAAAGATAATGGAAAATTATATGGCATCAAATTTCAGCTCAACATAAGAATTTTTCTAAAATCTAGGGCTATGCCCTGGCTAGTGTGGCTAAATGGGTTGGGGTGAAGTCCCATACACCAAAAGTTTGTGGGTTCGATTCCTGGTCAAGGCACATACCCAGGTTATGGATTCCATCCCTGGTCTGGGTGCATGTGGGAGGCAACTGATCGATGTTTCTCTCTCACATCAATATTTCTCTCTTCCCCTCTCTCTCTTCCTTCCTCTCTCTAAAATCAATTAACATATCCTTGGGTGAGAAATTTTTATTTTATTTTAAAAATTAAAATAAGCCCTAGCTAGTTTGATTCAGTTGGCCCTCGGACTGAAGGGTCCTGGGTTTGATTCCAGTCAAAGGCATGTACTCGGTTGCAGGCTCGATCCCAGGCCCTGGTTGGGGCACATGTGGGAGGCAACCAATCAATGTTTCTCTCTCTCTCTCCCCCTTCCTTCCACCCTCTCTAAAAATCAATGGAAAAGTATTCTCAGGTGAAGATTAACAAAAAATAAAGAAAATTAAAATTAATAAAAACTAGGGTTTCAACAATAGAATAGGCTTCCCAGGTGAGAGAATGAGCTTCCTGTCATTAAATGTATTCAAATAGAGGCTAGATGATTATCCAGGATCATCTTTTGGGGTACTAATGTTCTAACTTCTTGGTTTATCTAACCCTATTACACCGAACAACTCTGACCACAACCCTAATGCACAGTATAAAATTTATTTTGCCTTGCCCAGCCGGTGTGGTTCGGTGGTTCAGCATAGACTTATGAACCAGGAGGTCACGGTTTAATTCCCGTCAGGGCATATGACCAGGTTGTGAGCTTGATCCCCAGTGTGGGGCACTCAGGAGGCAGCTGCTGAGTGATTCTCTCTCATCATTGATGTTTTCTATCTCTCTCTCCCTCTCGCTTACTTGCTGAAATCAATAAACAATTTTTTTCTTTGCTTTTTCTATCAACCCCTCTTCAACTGTTCTTATTTCTGCAAGCTCTATTTTACAGTTATCTTTCATTCTAATTTTAAAAATACAAATATTATTCTTTTAAATATGTATTGTATTTTATTGGTTATAAAAACAATTCCAAATACATTAGCTCATTTGGAACTTTCAAAATCCTCTGGCTGGAAAGAAATTTATAAAATAGCTGAGAGTCGCCTGCTGGTGTAGCTCAATGGTTTAGTGTCAACCTATGAACCAGGTCATGGTTCGATTCCTGGTCAGGACACATACCCGAGTTGTGGGCTCGATCCCCAGTAGGGGGCTTGCAGGAGGCAGCCGATCAATGATGCTCTCTCTTCACTGATGTT
The DNA here is from genome assembly GCF_963455305.1 of Plecotus auritus. NCBI lineage: Eukaryota > Metazoa > Chordata > Mammalia > Chiroptera > Vespertilionidae > Plecotus > Plecotus auritus. The sequence continues at coordinate 80,814,975 of NC_137776.1, forward strand.
TCTATTTCTCTCTCCCATTCTCTTCCTCTCTTTGAAATCAATAAAAATATCCTATATAATAATGAGGTAATATGCAAATTGGCCATCACTCCAACATATAATATGGCCACCCCCATGTGGACACAAGATGGCCACCACAAGATGGCCAGCAGGGGAGGGCAGTTGTGGGCGATCAGGCCAGCAGGGGAGGGCAGTTGGGGGGGACCAGGCCTGCAAGGGAGGGCAGTTGGAGGTGACCAGGCCTGCAGGGGAGGACAGTTAGGGGCAACTACGCCTGCAGGGGAGGATAGTTAGGGGCAACCAGGCCTGCAGGGGAGGGCAGAGTTGAGGGCGACCAGGCCTGCAGGGGAGGACAGTTAGGGGTGACCAGGCCTGCAGGGGAGGGCAGTTGGGGGCAACTATGCCTGCAGGGGAGGATAGTTAGGGGCAACCAGGTCTGCAGGGGAGGGCAGTTAGGGGTGACCAGGCTGGCAAGGGAGGGCAGTTAGGGGCAATCGGGCCAGCAGGGGAGCAGTTAGGCATCGATCAGGCTGGCAGAGGAGTGGTTAGGACAGGGGTCCTCAAACTTTTTAAACAGGGGGCCAGTTCATTGTCCCTCAGACCGTTGGAGGGCCGGACTATAGTTTATAAAAAAAACTATGAACAAATTCCTATGTGCACTGTAGGCCTGGGACCAGTCAGCTGCTAAGCAGGACAGGCAGCGGCACCCGGCGGGCCGGATAAATGTCCTTGGTGGGCTGCATGTGGTCCGCGGGCCGTAGTTTGAGGACCCCTGAGTTAGGAGGTGATCAGGCTGGCAGGCAGAAGTGGTTAAGGGCAATCAGGTAGGCAGGCAAGCGGTTGGGAGCCAGCAGTCCTGGATTGTGAGAGGGCAGTCGGACATCCCTCGAGGGGTCCCACATTGGAGAGGGTGCAGGCTGGGCTGAGGGGCACTCCCCTCCACCCCGTGCATGAATTTCGTGCACCAGGCCTCTAGTATATTTAAAACTAACAAACAAAAACAGCTGAGTGTCATAATGACAGTCCCTGAACCACAGCACAGTAGCAGAAATTACAAATCAACTATTCTGGACTGTGGTCTATTTGGGTTTGACTTTATCCTCTTCTGCCACTAAATGACAAACGTATGTATTTAAGACAATCCGTAAATTTTAAGTTAGATGAATGTGAGGGGGGAAAAGGCAATGTTTTTATTTTTAAGGCTATTAATCTAAGGCCTTTAAAATGAAATGAAGGAGCCCTAACTGGTTTGGCTCAGTGGATAGAGTGTCAGCCTGCAGACTGAAGGGTCCCAGGTTCGATTCCCATCAAGGGCACATGCCCAGGTTGCAGGCTCGATCCCCACTGGGGGGCGTGCAGGAGGCAGCAGATCAATGATTCTCAGGTGAGGATTAACAAAAATTAATGTTTCTTTCTCTCTCTCCCTTCCTTTCTGAAATCAATTAAAAAGATTAAAATGAAGTGAAGGAGTACTTCTACTGTATCAAAAAGTACATTGAAAATTACCTGTTGCGGAATCTGACTTTGTATCAGAAGTGGGTGGTGTCTCAGAAAGTTCTACATTTCTCGACTGAGAGTTTTCAGAAGTACTGTTAGGATCAAATGAGGTGGATGGAGTAGAGAGTGAACTTTCTGACTGGCTGCCATTTGCCTCTGATGTTTCACCTTTTAATGAGTGCATCTAGAGAGAAAACACATTGAAATTTAATTTAACAGATAAGAATCTAAATTTACCATGGCAGATGAGACCAAAATAAGAGTGAGTCAAAGTATATACTTTCTAAGTAGATAAATCTAAAATATATAATCCTAAACATGACATAACCATGTTATAAAATTCTACTATAAACTGACAATAGCATAAAACGATTTTAAAAGTAAAATGTTGCTTTTCCTTCAAATTACAATTCAAGGGAAGAAGTTACAAGCTATCTTAGTCATTTGCTCAAAGTGGATACAAATGAGATACAGAGTAAGGTCCTTAAAACATGTCAAGCAATATACTGCTAGATATCTTAATGTGACAGGAACTCTCTTGCAACTAAGAGTACTATGCATTATGGGACTGGGTGAGGGGAAAAAAGAGAAGGGGAAACAAGAAGTCACTTAAGTATTAGGTACAGGCACCTCTAACTTCATAATGCTATTTTCAAAACCAGTCCAGGAAGAGAGTATTTACTACCTTTCCAATTTAATGGCATGGCAAGTCCCTGAATATACAGAACACTTGCAAAAATACTCCCATGTCAAGTTCCTGGCTAATCATTTTCATATGTTTATACAAAGAGCAATTATGTTCCTTCTCACCTGCCGGACTTTGTGAATTCTGGTAACAAGTTCATCTGCAGAAACACTTCCTGCTATTACTTCCAAGGGAATTCCACTGTCTCCAATAAAGAAACTGGATGGAACACACACTACAGGATCTGCACAGTTTAATTAAGTCTAACAATTCATGGAAAACAAGGGAATAATTTCATGCAACACTACTGATAACAAAGCAAAACAAATCATCTTTGTGAATTCCACAAAATAACATGTTTACAAAATAATTTCAATTATTACATGTGACATGGGAATTGATTTATGACTTATTTGTATTACATATCTGAGTGGAGAACATCTACTACATTCCCCTCTATCATAACTTTTACATCTATATTGCCTCTTGCCAACTACTTCTAACATGGCATCCGTACTGCTCCATACTACTTTCTAGATCAGCCTTGGGCAAACTACGGCCCGCGGGCCGGATCCGGCTATTCTATCCGGTTCTCTTGCTCTCCCCTCCGCTCCTTTACTTTGAATTTATATTAGTTCACACAAACACTCCATCCATGCTTTTGTTCCGGCCCTCCGGTCCAGTTTAAGAACCCATTGTGGCCCTTGAGTCAAAAAGTTTGCCCACCCCTGTTCTAGATGCTTGCAATAAACTCCCTATGATTCCATTTGCTACAATGTACTGTCTCAAAGGACACTTAGTAATATAAAGTTCCCATCCTATATAATAAAAGGCTAATATGCAAATTGTCCCCTTGACTGGGAGTTTGACCGAGAGTTCGACCAGGGGGCGGGGCCAGCTGGCAAACTGCCCACGGCCTCTCCCCCAGGCCAGCCCCACCCCTGATCGGGGCAGACCAGACCCCACCTGTGCACAAATGCATGCACCAGGCCTCTAGTTAACAAGAAGGCATAAGTTTGTAAATAAAAATGAGTAACTTATAAATTTCATGAAATAAAGAAAAAAAAGGTAAATCCTCAAGCAAATATGTATAACTGATTCTTCGTTGAAAGGATACAGATTTGTGAAAATTGTAGGCAGGCTTCACTGTAAAAAAAAACAAAAACAGAAAAATTACTAGATGAATACTTGTTTCCCAAATACTCAGTTGCTTTTATAAAAATTTACTATACCAATTACAAGCATTTTTCTAAAACTACTAGTTCCTTTCACAGCCAATAGCTGGAAGAGAAAAATATAATTCTTATTTCTTTTTTGTTTTATAATTTTCAGATCAAAGAACTTACTCTTGCTACCCACAAACTGGTGGCTGGGGGGGTGGCTAAAACTCAAGTTAGTATCTGCCATATTGCTTCCTCAGCAGCAAGTATATCCAAATACAGTATCTTGTAACAAGATATTAATGCCTATGACTTACTTGTGCAAGCGACAATACAATACCTGTAATAACAAAGGATTAAAAACAACCTAAATATCAACCAATAAAAACTAATTAATTATGCAATCATAAAAACAAAAATGGTGCCCAGTGGCATGGCTCAGTGGTTGAGCGTCAACCTATGAACCATGAGATCACGGTTTGATTCTGGTCAGGGTTGCAGGCTGGATCCCCAGTAGGGGGCATGCAGGAAAAAGCCGATCAATGATTCTCTCTCATCATTGATGTTTCTCTCTCCCCCTCTTCCTTCCTCTCTGAAATCAATAAAGATATATATATTTTTAAATGCTAGATAAATAAGCCTGTATATATCCTCAAGAATTCTGAAATTCCTCCTCCATCCACATTCCCAATAAAGCCCTACATTCTTCCTGCCATTACTGACACTAAAAGGTGCTTCTGGAAGGTAATGGACAATATAAATGATACAATATACATTAAAATGATAGATCCTTTTAAAAAAACTATTACAGCTCAATATATAGTTCAGTAATATTTTGAAACAGACTACACTATAATTTGCTTTATGCAGTTTGTTAATACTGAAAATTTTAAATAAAAAGTTTCTAAACTTAAGAGTTAGCCAAAACCGGTTTGGCTCAGTGGATAGAGTGTCAGCCTGCAGACTGAAGGGTCCCGGGTCCAATTCCGGTCAAGGGCATGTACCTTGGTTTGCGGGCACATTCCCAGTGGGAGGTGTGCAGGAGGCAGCTGATCGATGTTTCTCTCTCATCGATGTTTCTAGCTCTCTATCCCTCTCCCTTCCTCTCTGTAAAATATCAATAAAATATATTTTAAAAAAATAAAATAAACTTAGGTTAATTTCTGAATTTTTTAATTTTGACAGTAACTGTCAAACATTATTCATTCTGATATTATTAATATCAAAACCACGTTGCAATTGCTAATGAGTTAATGTTTCCAGTAACTGATGGCTACTGCTATCATCATAAAAGAGAAATAACAGGGCACTATGCTCTTTTGTAAGCTGCTTCTAATGGAAGACATACTACCATCTATGAAGTAATCTTGAAGGGGAAAAAAAATCCAACCTGAATCCAACTGTCAGAGGAAAAGAAGACAGAGGAACAAACCAAATGACACAATAGAGCTGCAATCAACAAAATCCATACTGGAGGAAACTATGGTATTTTCAAAAAACAAATTGCAAAGAAAAAGACAGAAAGATATATAGAGGGGAAGCTGCTACACTAAAAGAGACTTAACACATATCAATACATGACAATGTGTGAAACGTGATGGATCCTAAACAAAACTGCAACAAATTAAATTAATAATAAAACTGTGACTCTGATGAGATAATTGAAAATTTGAGTGCTGGGTGGATATCTGATATTAAGGAATTATTATTTTCTTTTTGAAGTATTCTAATTATATAAAAAAATTAAGAATCCTTATCTTTCAGAGACATACTAAAATATTTATAGATGAAGTGATATGACTGAGATCTGTTTCAAAATTATATAGGATAAGTGAAAATGGATAGGGGTATACATGAAACAAGACTGATCAAGAATTGATAATTATTGAAGTGGTTGATAGTATATGGGGATTTATTACACTCTTCAGCCACTTACATGTTTGAAATTTTCTGTAATTAAAAAAATTTTTTTTAAGGGGGGAGAAGGGATGTATTAAATAAAAGACTTGTGGATAGCAGGTATTATGAGGGACCTATAAATGTCCTTATTCCTATTAAACATCTCCTGCCTGGTCCTACCCAGCCGTTGTGGCTCAGTGGTTGAGCATTGACATATGAACCAGGAGGTCAGTTTAATTCCTGGGTTGCAGGGTCAATCCCCAGGAAAGGCCATGCATGAGGCAGCCATCAATGATTCCTCTCATCATTTGTTTCTCTCTCTCTCTCCCTCTTCCTCTCTGAAATCAATAAAAATATATTTTTTAAAAATTAAACAACTCCATTCCCAAAAATAGAATTCAAGGGAGTAGTAAGCCTTTAAGAGATATTCAATATATGATTCACAGTTACTTCCAAGTTCTTAGAAGCTGAGGCTGACAGTATTTTTGTACTGCTGCTTAGTAGACTAAGAGAACTTAAGTTTTCAGCAAGATATAATGATGAATTTGGAAAACCGCAATCAGTTTTCAGCAAGATATAATGATGAATTTGGAAAACCGCAATCCGAATTTAACACCCTAATATGCCTTAGATAAAAATCAACATTCTTATAGTCTAAAAGCATCACCATAAATCACAACCAAAGACTACAGTTGAAATGTTTTTTAAAAACAAAAAATTAGGGCATGCAGGAGGTAGCCGATTGAGGTTTCTCTCATCAATGTTTCTATCTCTCTATCCCTCTCCCTTTCTCTCTCTAAAGACTCAATAAAAGCATTTTTTTAAAAAAACCCAAAAGATTGAAAGATTAAGCAAACCTTTTGGTATCGATTTTAATAGCAACAAAACTGTTTGAAGATGCTTCTGTCACTTTCTCATCTTCCCAACTTGCAGCCATCTGTGTAGACTGCTCATCATCACCTATAAAACATTTCAAGGATTCTTATTACATAAAGCCAGTATCTGCTGATTCTTTTTTCCCGGAAATCTGGAATTGCAAATAAAATATAATACAACAAATACTGTTTTCTACCAAATTTAAAAACTTAATTTTTCCATAAAATGAAAAGTATGACTATGCATTGTTAATAAAAAGCAATAAAAAACACAATATTGCCATTTTGTATCCACAATAATTACAAACCATGGGTACAAATGTAGTGACTATTTTGGCTTTTCAACATGATTTTAGATATAAATGTACAATACTCCTTTATGTAGCACTTTCCTGTTGAGTTCAATATCCTCCACAACATTTATTCTCCAGAATTCCTCCAAGGTAGATAGAGGCAGGTGCAAGTCTGTTTGTAGTCTTGGACTTGTTTTTTCTTATAGGTATGCTAATCATAAAAGTTATGCTGACCCAAAACTAATCTATGGTGGAGGTGCTAGAAAAGAACATGAAGAAATCTTCTGGGCTGCTGAAAATGTCTGTATCTTTATCTGGATGACAGTTACCCAAGTGTACTCATATGAAAAACTTCATCAAGCTGTTTCACTTAATATATCTCACCTAATATACTGTATGTTATATCCCAATGACAAAATTTTAGAACTTATACCTATCAAGAGATTATTTCCATTTCAGTTAACATAACCACTTATGGCTAGACAGAAGGAAACTTACCTAAGTCACTGAAAAATATTTCTGACATTAGCAGAGCTAAGCACTTTCTCAAAAGGTGAGCCACTTTTGCCAATTTACAAATTTAACAAAAAAAACAAAACAAAACACATTTCCAGGCTACATTTTTCATTTTACAAAAATGAGATCATTCTACACCTGCTCTTTTGTAAGCTGCTTTCATCACCACCACCCAATTTATTAGCCTTCCCCATCTCAGTTATCTGTTCATGCTAAGTCCATCCTTTCAGGTCTCAGGCTAAAACTTTAGTTACCATTGACTTCAGTTGATTCATCTCCAAATAATTGACCCTTGAACAACACAGGGGTTAGGGGCGCAACCCCCTCCCTACCCCCCGCAGTCGAAAACCTGCATATAACTTTTAACTCCATGTATTTATTGAAAAAATACCACGTATAAAGGGACCCATGCTGTTCAAGGGTCAACTATATATCCAGAATGTAATTATCTCTTACCACACTCATTGCTACCACCCTGACTTATGCTACCACATCTCACATAGATGATTGCAATACCCTCCTAATTGGTTTCCCTGCTCAGTCTATTCTTAACACAGCAACTTTCCTTAAACTTTCAGATCACATCAACCCTCTGCTCAAAATCCTACAATATCTCCCTATTTTCCCTCCAAGTATAAGCCAAAGTCCTTATAAAAGTCCAGTTATCTCTCTGTCCTCATTTCCTTTTACTTTCTTGCTATTCCTTTCCTTTCTATTCCTCAAATTATGAAAGACACTCTCATTTTAAGGTCTTGGTACTAGATGTTTCCTCTGCCTGGAATGTTCTTCCCACAGTATCTACATAGTTAACTATCAACTACCATAAGTCCTTGCTCAAATACTATCTTCTCAATAAAGCTTTCCCTAATCACCACTTTAATAAAATCATACACCCTTCAGATATTCCCAAAGGTTCCTTATTTCATGTGTGTGTTTTTTTCTGTAACATATATCACCCTTTAATAGAGTATGTTTTTTAAACCTTATGTTTACTGTTTATTGTCTGTTTCTTCCATGAGAATGCACGCTCCAGAAGGGCAAGGATAGTTTTCATTTTTACTTAATGACATGTAATAACTCAAATGCCTACAACAAAGCCTGGCATATGATAAGTAGGTGGCATACAGCAGACTTTCAATAACTATTTTGCAGAATAGTAATAGTAAGTTTTTTGTAAAGTATCTTGGATATTTATAATACTTGACTAATGCTGCATTTATGAGTATATTAGAGGCCCAGTGCACGGATTCGTACACTGGTGGGGTCCTCATCCTGGCCCGTGGGGATCGGGCCGAAACCTGCTCTCCCACATCCCCTGAGGGGTCCCAGATTGCGAGAGGGCACAGATCAGGCTAAGGGACCTCACCAGTGCACAACTGAGGCCGAGAAGGGACCGTGGGAGGGCTCCAGGGCATGTCCGGCCCATGTCGCCCTGTCCCGATTGGCTGGAACCCATCAGCAAGCTAACCTACCAGTCAGAGCGTCTGCCCCTGGTGGTCAGTGTGTGTCATAGCGACTAGTCGAATGGTCGAACGAGTGGTAGGACACTTAGCATATTAGGCTTTTATTATAAAGGATTTTGTGTGAGAAGAAACTCAGGAATATCAGGAATAGGGGCTTGAGAAATCTGGCCATGGGAAAAAAAACAGGGACTTTAATGTATCCACAGCAGGCGTCCTCAAACTATGTCCTGCGGGCCACATGCAGTCCGCCAAGGACATTTATCTGGCCCGCCGGGTGCCGCTGCCTGTCCTGCTTAGCAGCCAACTCGTCCCGGGCCCGCAGTGCGCATAGGAATTTGTTCATAGTTTTTTTTTTTTAAACTATAGTCCGGCCCTCCAACGGTCTGAGGGACCGTGAACTGGCACCCTGTTTAAAAAGTTTGAGGACCCCTGATCCACAGAGACACACAAGACCAAAATGTTGAAGCACGACTTCTGAAGGAGCACAGATGGTGGACTGAAGCATTCTGCGGCAAGCTGGCCTTTGCACCAGGTGGGCTGGCTTCCGGCTCATCCAGTGCTTCTGCTGGTTCATGCAAGGAAGAACATTTTCCTTGACTTTTAGGTGCTTTTATATTCATCTCAAAAAGAAAAAATTCTGAACTCAGGATTTGGCAAATATTTGTGTTGTCTCCTGGAGTGGGGGGTCCTGCTTCTTTTATTCAACTGCTTTCCATAATCTTGAAATGCAGATACCCCTCCTCTACACTTTACCTCCATGATTTGGATTGCAAAGGCTGCTTTTATTTTTCCCCCCTCTAAAATTTAACACTGAGAAGCTCATAGGATGCCGTCATCCTGCCAACTTCTCCAGGAAGAAAGAAAAACTGACATGTTTTTTCCGCCAATTGCTTACTTGTAAATAAATTATTTTGCAAGCTGAAGGGTGATGTTTAATTTGAAACTGGTGCTTAGATGGTGATATTTGCGAATTCTTTACCTTTTATTCCCAACAAGAAGACTATATAAATAGCAAGTGTGGGTGTGAAAAAAATAAAAAATAAAAGATTGAAGCAGCAGATGAGGAAAAGTATCATTTGTCGTAACATCATTTTGAGCACATCTTAAGACACTGTGGGCACAAAAAAAAAAAAAAAAAAAGACACTATGGGCTGTAGAGAGATGTAAAATTCCAAATCAATGACATTCTCACTACAAACACTTCTTAGAGAAGACTGTGAGGCATGAGGGACCCTTTTCATTCATTCTTTCATACAGTCACTGTTTTATTCCACATTTATTGTGTGCTAGGTATTGGACTATAACTAAATATAAAACAAACCCAGTCAGCTTGGCTCAGCAGTTGTCGACCTATGAACCAGGAGGTCGAGGTTCAATTTCCAGTCAGGGCACATGCCCAGGTTGAGGGCTTGATCCCCAGTATGGTCGTGCAGGAGGTAGTCGATCAATGATTCTTTCTCATCATTGATGTTTCTATCTCTCTCTCCCTCTCCCTTCCTCTATGAAACCAATAAAAAATATTTAAGTAAGTAAGTAAATAAAACAAATGAAACACTGTCTGCCCTCAGTGGAGATTAAAATCTAATGGTACAGAAAAAAAGTACTTGTTTAGAATAACTACAAATCCTATCCTATATAATAAAAGGCTAATATGCAAATTGTCCCCTTGACCAGGACTTCGACCAGGGGGCGGGGCTGGCCAGCCAACTGCCCTCGGAACCTCCCCCAATTACCCCCCCCCCCCGGTCCAGGGCAAGGCCAGCCAGCCAACCGCCTGCGGCCCCTCCCCCCAGCCAGCCTGGCCCAATCAGCCTGGGCTGGCCAGACCCCACCCATGCACAAATTCGTGCACCAAGCCTCTAGTAATCTATATCATAAAAGGCCTGTGGTCATGACGCCGTAATGACCAAACGAGCAGCAGCTCTCATGGCGGGTGGGGCGCTGGCAGTGTCCGTGGAGCATGCGAGGCATCACGGGCGGCAGACATGACCCTGATGGCAGGCTAGGCCTAGGGGACCCTACACATGCATGATTTAATCGTGCACTGGGCCTCTAGTTATATAATAAATGCTGTGGGAAAAGAATCCAACTGTGAGAGAAGATAATGAGACCTCCTTAGACTGGTCAGGGAAACCCTCTCTGTGGTGACATTTAAGGTAAGACTTGCCCTGGTTGGTGTTCTCAGTGGTTAGAGTCTCAGCCCACACTTCAAAGGGTCTAGTTTGATTCCCAGTCAAGGGCACATACCTGGGTTGTAGGTTCAAGCCCCAGCCCCAGTCGAGCTGTGTGGAGGATGTAACCAATCGATGCGTCTCTCTCACATTGATGTTTCTCTCTCTCTCTCTCCCTCCTCCCTCCTTCCCTTCCACTATCTCTAAAAATCAATGGAAGGCAGCTATCCTCAAGTGAGGATTAACAACAAAAAAGAAAAGACTTAAAGGATGAAAGAGCTGAGCCTTGCCAAGAGCCAGAGGAGTTCACTGAGCAGGAGGAATTTAGGAATTTAGGTGTAGGGAAAGGCCTGTGTGATAGGTAGTATCATGAATAGGGAGCACAAGACAAGGTAAGACTGAAGAGTTAAGAGTAAGGGTTTATTCAACATGATGTAAGGCAGTACCATTTACTTAGAGGTAGCAGCACAATAGGGGAGAAAACAGAGGTTCAGGCAGTAAATATACTTTTAGGCTTGAGAATCCTATGAGGCATCCAAGGGGGATGTTAAGTAGGTAGCACGGATCTGCTACTTCTGAGGTTGATGCTTTGCACTCTCTTACTTATGTTGTACCAGATGTCACCTCCCCACTAACAATATCTGTCCATGACTCAGTCTAGTAGCAGCAGCAGCTGCTACTGAATGGAATTATTAATTGCCAATGTCAAAACTTTAATTTCTTAGTTTTAATTACATTATGAACTATGCCAAGGAGTTAGATGGGTCTACGATTTTAATAAGAAAATACTGTCTCCTTGGTAGTATCAGCAGTATCCAAAGTAAAGATACTTAAAAATTTTTTTTTACTGCCAAAACCGGTTTGGCTCAGTGGATAGAGCGTCGGCCTGCGGACTGTGGGGTCCCGGGTTTGATTCCGGTCAAGGGCATGTACCTGGGTTGCGGGCACATCCCCAGTGGGGGGTGTGCAGGAGGCAGCTGATCGATGTTTCTCTCTCATCGATGTTTCTAGCTCTCTGTCCCTCTCCCTTCCTCTCTGTAAAATATCAATAAAATATGTTTAAAAAAAAAATTTTTTTTTACTGATTTAAGAGAAGGGAGGAGAGATAGAAACATCAATGATGATAGAAAATCATCAATCGGCTGCCTCCTGCATGCCCCCTACTGGGGACCAAGCACACACACCTGGGCATGTGCCCTGACCGGGAATCAAACCATGACCTGGTTCATGGGTCATGGCTCAACCACTGAACACCAGCCAGGCCAAAGTAAAGGTACTTAAAGAAAACAGTACAAACTCAGAAGCAAAGAACTGCAGACCCTAGTAGAGCCAGCAATTCCAACTTAGAAAACCTCCATCTATTTTAACCCAAAAAGGCAGTAAACAGTATCTGTCAAGGAAATTTTAGCTCACTAAAATTTGAGTGAACTGACACCTTAGCTTCAGGATCCTTGTCAAATTATTCTACCTTCCCAAGAATAGAATCAAAATCTTTTTCACTTTTTTAAAAAAACATTGACTTGAGGCCCTAGCCGTTTTGGTTCAGTTGATGAGAGCATCGGCTTGAGGACGGAACGATCCTGAGTTCGATTCCGGCCAGCGGCACATGCCCGGGTTGTGGGCTCAGTCCCCAGTAGGGGGCATGCAGGAGGCAGCCAATCAATGATTCTCTCTCATCATTGATGTTTCTATCTCTCTCTCTCCCTTCCTCTCTGAAATAAATAAAAATACATTAAAAATATATATACTTTTTAAAATTTGAGTTGAGAGAGAGAGGGGAAAGGGGGAAAGAGAGGCAGGGAAAAAGAGAGAAACATTGATTTGTTGTTCTACTTAATTATGCATTCATTGGTTGATTCTTGTATGTGCCCTGACAGGAGACTGAACCCACAACCTTGGCATATCAGGGTAGGTTATTCTAACCAAATGAGCTACCTGGCCCAGGCCCAGTTTTCCTTCTTTCAATTTACATAGCTATAATACTTTGAAAATCGTTGTTAATTTGTTGGCTGAACTAGTAGCAATCTCTCCAATCACCTAACATCAATCTTTTAATATTCTTTAATTCATCCATGAAAAATTCACTAACCAACTTGCCTAAAATGTTTCCCACTTGTGTAGTTACATGAACCAAAGTTACCCTTAAGACCATTCCTTTCAGCTATAAAGATTTTTTTTTAATTTTCTACTGAGTTAATGTATTATTGTTGAAGTCTCATATCTAAGATAATCATGAATTCTGGCTGTATGCTCCAGAGTTATGAATAAAGGTCTAGGCCAGTGGTCGGCAAACTCATTAGTCAACAGAGCGGCAAACGGCGGCTCGCGAGCCACATGTGGCTCGCGAGCCGCTGTTTGCCGACCACTGGTCTAGGCAGTTCCGTGACACTACTCCTAAAAGAACACTAATCTTACCTAAAATGCTAGAAAAGCCAACAGTATTGTGAAAGGGTCAAGGGACAGAATCTGACAGATTGCTAACCATTTTCCTGCAAATATTCCACAGTTACTGATATTAAAGCATAGAATACACGCTCGTCAGTAAAAAGTTAATGGAAAAAGGACTATATACACACAAAGCCCCCAAAACCTGTAACTTTATCTTACTATTATAATAATTAGCACTACTATTTCCAAATGGATTTTCAAATGTTTGTTAATTAAATCTAGCAATATTTCTTTCAAATTAACTGATTAGCCCAAAAGGACCTTCTAGGAACATTCAGACACTATCGTGTTTTTTGCTTAAAACCATGACTACCATTTAATCCTAGATTTCCTGATTTCTACACCAATTTCAATAATCACATCAAGTCTACAATTGTTCAGTTTTTTTCTTAAGAAACAAACAAAAACCACTTCCTTTTTAAGCTGCTAAAAAAAATTTGTCAAGACAATATGTAAATCCTTTTTGTGATGCTGGTGCATGTACTTAACCACTGTGTACATAAGTTTCCTCATCTATAAAAGAAGGTAATAAAACCCGATTCTACCTACCACAAGAATCAATAGAGATTTTATGGAAAGAACACAATTTAAAGTGTCATAAAACTATTATTGTACTCTTAATAAGCATAGTATCTTATCATTTCACTTTACTTTTTAATCTACTTTTTTCCCCTACAGGATTACAGCTGGTATTTTATGTGAAATATAAACTGTGAAACAGCGTAAGAGAATATGAACTACTCGAACTCTTCTAAATTAACAGCACTAGAAATTTACCTATAAATTAAGCATAACAAAACAATTATAAATTTCAAGTTTAATGTTAACTGCAACTCACATTTCATTAACTTGTTCTCATTGCAGTGCATAAAGCAACAGAGCTATTATGTAGTCTCCCAAGAGTCATGAGTTAATAATGAGTAAAACGTTATTAAACGCAAATAGGTGAAATAATACACTTTAAATTAACAGTAGCCACAAACACTGATTTGGTTCATGTAATGAGAATCAGCAATTCCACAGAGGCATAGGTTTACTGTAAATCTAGAAGATTTCAGTAATAAAATAGGGGAGTAATAAAATACGGAGCACATTAACCCAGAGCAACCCGGGTAAATGAGTTAATACACATTCTGGAAATTGTAGATATTAGACAAGAAAGGTAACAAAAAACAAACAAACAAAAAAAGATAACAAAAAGAACCAAGAACAGAGCGTCTACTCCTAAACACATGGTAAAAATAAATAAATAAATCGACTTGCAACAAAGCAACATTAGACCTTCCCCACTACCATTTTTAACAATCAAACCTATATATACAGCTCAACAGTTTGCGTTTGAGGAACACAGGAACGCCGATAACCCTGACCACCAAGTGGTCTCTCTTTGTTGTTATCGATGACACAGCTTTCTTCCTGACTGTCGGCAACTAATTGCCAACCCAGCAGCCTGCCTAAAGGCCTGGCCGTACCCCCACCTACACACGAGGAACTACGTTCGGGCCTTAAGGCATCCGAAGTGGGTCCTCCGGGACAGAGAGCCCTAAGGGGGCGCCGAGGGAGGGGGGTCTGTGGCGCCGGCCCCCCAAGAGGCGGGCGAGAGGCTGGGCGGGGAGCTACGGGGCTGGGCCGCTCGCGCGCCTCCTCGTCTTGGGCGGAGAGGGGTCGACGGGCTCAGCGCTTGGGGGCGAGGCTGGGACGGGGCCTCCCGCCAGGGCGGTGGGGGCCAGGCCCGCTGTGCCCCAAACGGGCGGGGGTGGCGCTGAACTCCTAGGTACGGGCAGCCCCAGAGCAGAGGCTGTGAGGGCCTGGGGTGGGAGGTAGGCCGGAGAGGTGTCCGGCCCTATTTCGGGCCCCCGCCCCCTTCACCTGCCACGAACACCACGAAGACCGCGCCGTTCCTCTTGGCCGACGCGATGGCGGCCGGAATGGCGCCCTGGAACCACAGCATCTCTCCACTCCGGCCTCGGTGCTCGCTGGAAGTGCTGTCTTCGCGGCCAGGAGCTGGCCCCGCCCTCCCCTTCGTCGGACCCCGCGGCCCCGGCAGTCCCAGCTGGCCCGCCCCCCGCCTCCGGCTCCGCAGGGACGCGCACACTCAGCGGTCCTCTGGGACGCGCGCAAACGCGCGGGCGGGGAGCGCGTGGCGTCACGTGATGCCACACGTCGCTGTTGGCATGGAGTCCCATTGCCTCGTCTGGTTGGCTAGTTGGCGCGTGCGCGCGCCCGCTAGGCCTTAGGCCCGGCAGTCCCGGAAGTGGAAGGAGCCTGCGGAAAGGGTGACTAAACTGCTACAGTTGTTGGCGGCGCCTACATGAGCCATGATGGGAATTGTAGTCTTCCTAGGCTTGTTCTCCTTCCGTGATTTCCCAGCACGGCTAAGGGGGCAGCAGTGAGAGCCTCTTAATCTATAAAGGGGAGGAGAGAAAGGGGCGGTCACTGATGCTTTGCCCTTGTTCTTTGAGAACTTGAAGTGTGGAGGAAATAGTCCCCACTCCAAATGGAATCCTGCTTAGTAGGAGACGATGTAATTCTCTATTCCTATTAGTGGCCTTTGTGTGATGGGGTGGGTGTCTCTCGGTATAGAGCTAAATGGGCTTTGTAGGGGCTTAGTGAGAAGCTTTGATTTCTACTGAACTTTACCATCCCAACCTTGAAGAAAAGACAGGATAAAAAACCACGACAGTCACCTTCTGTAATACCATACAGCCCATGTACCTCGAATGTAAGTAAGCCTGAGCATTTTCCTAGTCATTGACTAGAGAGCATTACACAACCGAAAAACAACTAGCTATACTTTCTATGGCTGCTTTCTAAGTAATGATTTATTTTCCAGCTACTTTCCATGGTAAGACAAAAGAGAGGAATAGATAATGATTTTGTTTATAATTTTATGTAAGAATGTTTTATAATCAAGGTATGGCACTTAAGCCCTAGCCAGTTGCTCAGTGGTTAGAGTGTGGGCCCATGGACTGAAGGGTTTGATTCCTGTGAAGGGCACGTACCTTAGTTGGGGCAACCAGTCGATGTGTCTCTCTCATCTCTCACTCTCTCTCTTCTGCCCCCCCCCTTCCACTCTCACTAAAAATCTAAAAATCAATGGAAAAATATCCTTCCTTGGGTGAAGATTAAAAATAAATAAATATCAACTAAAATCCAACCTGCTTTTTAAAAAAAAGATATGGCACCCTAGCTGGTTTAGCTCAGTGGATAGAGAATTGGCCTGCGGGCTGAAGGGTCCCAAGTTCAATTCCAATTCCTGCGAGTGTGTCCCCCCTGTTACAACCCGCGTGGTTCAGGGTTCAGGTTCAGGGTTCGGGCTCTGGAGGAGGCAGCATGCAAATGAAAGAGACTAGAAAATATTAATTTGGAAATGTTGGGGGCCAGGCGGGAGCCCAACTCAAGGGGAAGGACTCCACCCCGCTCTGGCCTTGCTATCCCTTTTATTAAGACTATGGGATACACCCATAGCCTTTAGGCAGGCAATTCCAATAATAGCCAATCAGCAAGAATTTACATAAAACTAAAAGGTGGAAGTTGCTTTAGCTACCATTGTCTCAACTAAACAGTGGGTGGTTGGCTCTGACCTTTCAGAGTTTCAAGGTTGACCAGCCTTCAGGGTGCCTTGTCCACAGCTCTCTGCTAGTGAGGACAATGGGCAGCTTCCAACATCTCCCCTGTTTTTTTTTCCTTAAAAAATCTTGCATTCTGCAGACTAGAAATAAACATGTAAACAAAAATGAGACAAGCAACAGTGGTTATGTTGAGAGGCAAATGAATCAGTCTGTAGTAAGTTTCTTTCTGGGCCAACAGTTCTTTGAGTCCCAATTTCAATGTCCAACAGTTCCTTATGTGTACATGTCAGCCATGATATTTCAGTTCTGGATGGTGGACAAATGGTGGCAATGCAGGTCCAACCCTCTCTGGTTTGGTCCTGGGCAACCTTCTATGACACACAGCTGCTGACTGCTAGTATGGCAAGGCGTCTTCACCATCTTCCATCTCTGGACTGTTTCTCCTCTTGTCTTCATGGCTGGAGCAGTCCTGTCAGTTCCTCTCCAGGATCCATTGTTGCAGGAATCCACATGGTCTTGGAGTTGTTTTCTGGAAGTATACAAACATATTCTCAACCAAAGGTTAATAAAGGAATCTTTTCTATAAATTTGACTTGGGATCCTTTTTATTTTTGCCCAAACAATTTTCCTTTAGCTTATTTTGACACCATGTGTGTTCACGGGTGTCTTGCTGTTACCATTACAAATGAAAAATAATTTTCCAAAGTAAAAAATTTCTTGATGTAATTTTCCCACAATGTATTATTTTTCTTACAGGATATTATTCTACTATCCCCCCCTTTTTTATTTAAATATTAGGAGGCTTTTGGAAATTTTATAAGGCAGTCTTGATAACTTTTAATTTTAATTTTTGCACAGAAATATGACTGCTATAGATTCATTGCATGTTTGGCAATTTTACTATGAGATGAACCATCAATAAAAAATTTAGTTAATACTTCAGCAACAGTTTTTTTTTGTCCAGTACAATTAAGTTTTCTTAAATATTCACTTATTTCAATTAGCCAATTTAAATTAGTCTGAAATAAGGTATATATTTTTTATTAATTTAACTTTACTTGTCCTTGGTTATGGACAGTAAATGACATTAATTGCAAGTAGTCTTTGAGTAACTTTACATCAGCTATATTCAAGGAGGCAAAAACACAAATTACTTACTTCAGTTTATGAGGCCAAATTTATTGACTTTTAATTACAGTTCTTCAGGTATTTGAAGAAAACCTCTCTTTATTCCCTTCAAAAATAACTTTCAGGCTACAGAGAGTTTCACTTAAGAATCTTCTTAAGGTTATGGTGACTACTAGTACCGATCAGATTTAATATTTTAATAACAATCTAAGGTTTACCCTGTAAATATTAGTGAAAGAGATTTCAAAAATTTTAAATTTCTCCTTTTTATTAAGCTAGAATTTAATTTTTAAAGAGTATCCCCTTTGGCTAATTAGCATATACAGAGGGTTCATGGGGGGTCTCAGTAACTTTATTCAAAGAGAGGGGTTGGCCTTTGCTGTTTCATGATGGTGGCCCCCAGGGGAGTGGCTAGCCATGAGGCCAACATGGCAGCTACCAAGTCAGGCAGTCCAAAAATGGTGACTGTCTAAAGTTTAGACTCAACTGTTAAAGCCAAAACGAAACTGCAGACAAACAGAAATCTCACTAGCTGTTTCTGGTGGCTTTATTAGAATTTAATTGTTTATAATTTAAGTAAGTATCTTTAATTAAAAAAGCAAAGCAAACTTAGTAAATGTTTACGTCTGATTCACAAGGCGCAAAAGCGGCCCTACCTTCAGCCTAATTAAAAATGCAGGCGGCTATGGGCTTTTTGTCATTTTAACTTTCTGCTGTTGGATTTTAAGAAACATTTTGCCCTCCTTAGAGGCCAAAACTTTCATAAAATTTATAAGTAAAATATAGTTATTAATTTTTATTTGATAAAGCTTTCCATTCAACTTCAAGTATATTAGATTGGTTGAATTCAATAATATTTCCTTTAAGAAGAGAGTACAAATTTCTTGAATTACTCCGGGCGCCCTTGGAGTCTTCCAAGAATCATCTCTCAGTTAAAGCCTTGAAATATTAACTTGGAAAAAACCATCAAACAAATATCTATATATGATTTAAAGATCACAATACTTTATCTCCCAATTTAATTTGAACCTTGAACTTTTAGAGCTGGCAAGTCAAATATTTAGCATTTATTTGATTATTAACACATATTTTTAAGAATAAATTTCAAAAATACAATAATTAACTTTAAACCGAACAGGTTTTTTCTGCCTGGGGAAGTTGGGAAGCAAACTTGCAGGTATTCAGTGTCACATTCTTTAAAGATGGCTGCTGGCAGGAAACTGATTTACCTGTCTGCTGGGGGAAGGGTGACCACCCTTTCCTCCATTAACAAAGGGCGTAGCCAGTCTTTATCTGGGCTACTTGATCTTTATAATATATTTTTCAACAATTTTTGAGTTTCAAATCCAATTCCATTTATTTTAAGGCATTTACTTTGGATAAATTCTTTTGTAACACAATTCACTAATTTTCTTGAAGGCCTTAAAAGTTAGTTTTTTAACACCCTTCATTAGCATTTTATTTTATTTTTTTTAAATATATTTTATTGATTTTTTTACAGAGAGGAAGGGAGAGGGATAGAGAGTTAGAAACTTCAATGAGAGAGAAACATCAATCAGCTGCCTCTTGC
Source organism: Plecotus auritus (assembly GCF_963455305.1). Taxonomy (NCBI): domain Eukaryota; kingdom Metazoa; phylum Chordata; class Mammalia; order Chiroptera; family Vespertilionidae; genus Plecotus; species Plecotus auritus. The sequence continues at coordinate 80,834,252 of NC_137776.1, forward strand.
ACACCTCCTACTGGGGATGTGCCCGCAACCAAGGTACATGCCCTTGACCGGAATCGAACCTGGGACCCTTCAGTCTGCAGGCCAATGCTCTATCCACTGAGCCAAACCGGTTAGGGCCCTCATTAGCATTTTAAAAACTACTCTTTGTTATGGAAATGCAAATCCTTTTTCTGGAACTAGCTTGAATTTCTTTCCTTTTGGTCAAATCCGCCATTTTTCTCAGGAAAAAACCAGTCTTGGGTTTTTCATTTCTATAGCCTTTGTAGAGAGATTCCAGCTTAAAACCCTATCTAATATGTCCAAAAATTGGACAGTTGTGCACATTTGTTTCAAGCCAGGCTTCTCTCCCCATGAGTACAGAAATCCCAGACACATTTCTAAATTTTTTAAAACTTTTCATGGTGAGAAGGAGATTTTAAATTAGCATACTGAGAGAGTGGCCTTCTATATTGGATTGCCACGTGTCTCCCTTCCCTCACATTCTGGTTGCTCTGGGGGAAGTTTTCAGTAACAGATCTGGCTGTGTATCTTTTCATGCTTAATAGATAAAGACAGATCTTAAATTTTTTTCCTTTTTCGCTTTCAGAAGTAATTACTAGCACTTAAGCTTATCTTTGCCAAAGTTTGCATTTCCCAGTGAGTTCTTTTATAATTTTTTTTAAACATATTTTATTGATATTTTACAGAGAGGAAGGGAGAGGGATAGAGAGCTAGAAACATCGATGAGAGAGAAACATCGATCAGCTGCCTCCTGCACACCCCCCACTGGGGATGTGCCCGCAACCCAGGTACATGCCCTTGACCGGAATCGAACCCAGGACCCCTCAGTCCGCAGGCCGACGCTCTATCCACTGAGCCAAACCGGTTTTGGCTCTTTTATAATTTTTAAACAAAACTTTAAGTAATCTCATTGCAGGAGAGCAGATAGCTCTGCCCTCTCCTGCCACCTTTGAATTTCTCTGCACCAGAGGCAGTTTCAGCTGTGGAGTTTCATTTCTTATTACAGATTTTAGATTCCAAATACAAATTAAGATTTTAATCTGAACAAGAAACCACATTCCTTAAGCATGCAAACCAAAAGTCTATAATAAAGTTTACTTTATAACCTAATTCTTCCCCATTAGCTTGGCTGAAAAAGATGTTTCCATCCTACTTTCAGATCTCGACTTCTGCAGCTGATCGTGGGCTTTGCATGCGGTGAATTTCCCTCACCTATATGGTGATCTTTTCCCCACCTTTTCGGTGTAATCTTCCTTTCTTCACTCTAGGCGAAAATATCATCCCCTCCAGAGGTCCCATGTCGAAGGCGCCAGTTGTGAGTCCCTTTGTGGTCTGCCAGTTGCAAGTGTCCCACGTTGGGCTGCCAGTTGCAAGTGTCCCCGAACCCCCATGACCTGTGTGGTTCAGGGTTCGGGCTCTGGAGGAGGCCACATGCAAATGAAAGAGACTAGACAATATTAATTTGGAAATATTGGGGTCCAGGTGGGAGCCCAACTCAAGGGGAAGGACTCCACCCTGCTCTGACCTTGCTACCCCTTTTATTAAGACTGTGGGATACACCCATAGCCTTTAGGCAGGCAATTCCAATAATAGCCAATCAGCAAGAATTTACATAAAACTAAAAGGTGGAAGTTGCTTTAGCTACCATTGTCTCAACTAAACAGTGGGTGGTTGGCTCTGACCTTTCAGAGTTTCAAGGTTGACCAGCCTTCTGGGTTCCTTGTCCACACCTCTCTGCTAGTGAGGACAATGGGCGGCTTCTGGTCAAGGAAACATGCCCAGGTTATGGGCTCGGTCCCCAAATTCTGGTCAAGGAAACATGCCCAGGTTATGGGCTCGGTCCTCAGTAGGCAGCGTGCAGGAGGCAGCCGATCAATGATTCTCTCTCATCATTGATGTTTCTATCTCTCTCTCTCCCCCTTCCTCTCTGAAATCAATAAAAATTAAAAAAAAAATTTAAAAGATATGGCATTTTGTGGTTGGTTGCCATTAAAATGAAAACTGTTCCATATTTAATAATTTCATGAAATTGGCATGGTCTCTAATAGCTACTAAAGTCTTGTATGATTTATTTAAAGTTGCATATGTTATCACATTATACATTCTATATTAAATTTCTCCTCTAGCAGTACAACCATTTGATAATCTTTGCAGGATTGAGGAGGTGCTACATCTGAAATGATCCCTTTCCTGCAAATAAATAGCCTAAAAACAGCGAACAGATTGCATTCCAATTTTTATTTACTTTTTCCAATCAGGTCTTTCACACAGTATTATTATAAACCGATTATAGACAGCTGCTGCCTGTACAGGACACCTTTCCTCAAGAAGAATTAAAGTTGGTCTTCAACATCAACTTTTTAAGTGGATTTCTTAAAATTCGATCAACCTATAAATTCTCTCATGAGAGCAATTATTTTAATTATTCCTAATGTTTTAATTATTCCTTAACTATTTTAAGAATCATAGCCTTTCATTCATTCATCAAATGTTTATTGCTCTCCTACTATGAGGAAGGCATTGTACTTGGCACTGATAATGAAGTGAGGCAATCTAAGGCCCTGCTTTTGTGACTTCAGACTGTTCTAAAGAGGAAGGCAGACATGGAACAAGTGATTGTGAATAATGATGAAAGCCACAAGAGGGATCATTTTGAGTGCTTCAGAGGCATGATAATACGAGCATGGAGAGTGGGGTGAGGAAAGGCCTTCTGAGAAAATGACCTGCCAGGAGAAGTATAGGTAGGCGAAGGAGAAGACTGTGCCGGGTGGAAGAAACAACAATGTAAAGGCTGTGGAGCAAGTGAGAACAGTACACTTGAAAAATGGGGAAATGTCCAGTGTAGCTAGAACACAGAAAGGGGAGTGTAGTGTAAACAAGGATGGAAAGATAAGCAAGGATTAGATCATACGGGGCCTTGGAAGTCATGTTAAGAGTCGCAGACAGTTTTCTAAAATCTGTAGAAAGCCCTTGAGCTTTATACAGAGGCATTACATATGACTTGTGTCTTCAATATGCAGCTGTGCTGTAATTTAAATGGATTGGAGTGGAAGTGGAATGGGTGAATGTGAAGAGAGTGGTTAAGAGACTTGTCTATGTATAAGGGAAATGGAGAAGTGGGTACTTTTGCTATTCTGGAAGCAGACTGAACAGGTTTTGTTGATTGATTAGGCATGGAATTTGAGGAAAGAGTAGTCAAGAGTTGTGGACTCCATCCCTAGTAGGGGCATGCAGGAGGCAACCAATCAATGATTCTCTCTCATCATTGATGTTTCTATCTCTCTCTCCCTCTCCCTTCCTCTCTGAAATCAATAAAAAAATTTTTTTAAAAAGAGTAGACAGGAAGACATATTGGGTTTCTGTCTTGAGAAACTATATAGAAGTGGCAGTGAGGTAGGGAATATTAAAGGGCAGGTTGGTGGTGAGGAGTTCATGAAGATGTGAGTTCAATATTAGACATGTGTTTACAGTGCTGGAGAGACATTAAAGTGGAGATGTTAAATTAAGTAGGTAGCCTGGCCGGTGTGGCTCAGTGGTTGAGCATTGACCCATGAACCCAGAGATCACCAGTTAGATTTCTGAGTCAGGGCACATGCCTAAGTTTCAGGCTCAGATCTCCAAGTAGGGGGGTGCAGGAGGCAGCCGATTGATGCTGTTTCTCATCCATGTTTCTATCTCTCTATCCCTTTCCCTTCCTCTCTCTAAAAATCAATGAAAACATACTTAAAAAAATATGCAGAGCGATAATAGATTTGGAGCTCAGAAAACATTTCTTACCTAGAGATAAGAATTTGAGATTTGTCTCCATGCAGAGGATAATTGAGGCTCTGGAGGAGTATGCAGTGAGATAAGAGTATATGACTGAGGCTTTAAAACCTCCAACATCTACAGGGTTGTACAGACCAATATAAACCAGAAAAGGAGACTCAGGAAAGGTAGTGGGGTGGGGGGGCGTGTATGTGGAGGAAAATGGGGGAGTGTGATACTAAAGAAGCCAAGAGTAGAGAAGTGTGATTAGAAAGGATGAGAAGCAGCTATGCTGATGCTGCTGTTGGGTCAAATAAATAAGATTTTTAAATATCCATTGTTTTTATCCCTGGACAGGGTGTCTTGGTTGGGCATCATTCTGTGCACCCAAAGGTTGCAGGTTTCTTTTCAGTTCCCAGTCAGGGTTGCGTGCTGATCGATGTTTTGTTCTCACATCAATGTTTCTCTCTCTCCCTCTCCCTTCCTCTCTCTCTAAAAATCAAATTTGAAAAAATCTTAAATGTCCATTGTTTTTAGTAGCATAGAGGTGATTAACACCTCAGCAAGAGGGTTTTTGGTGGGTTCTTCTGTGTGGAACCCAAATGGCAATGGGTTGAAGGATGAGAGGAGAGAGGGTAGGGGTGTCAGTAAGTGTAAAGGGAAGGAGGAAGAAAGGGCATTTACTGGACAGGAATTTGGACTGGGAAAGACAGCCCTTTTAAAGATTGGAGAGACTTGGACACAATTAAATGCCAGTCTTGGAGAGTGAATACTCAACCAGGAGGGAGGCTTTCTATGAAGATGGGAGGGGAAATGAGATAGATGGCATATTTGCTAACAGCCCACTCAACAATCTTTTCTTTTTTACCGCACGCCTCCTCCTCCTCTCCCCCCATTATTTCCTACTGGCAGAAAAGGAGAACTTCTAGATACATGTTTTGTTTTTTGTTTTCAGCCCACCCTTGCAGCCAGTAGCACCTTGTTGACCCCTTTAGGATAAGATTTCCAAATAAAGAGAGTCACATGGAAGAAAGCATAAACCTTCTTTCCTGGATGCGGTCATGGGCATATGAGGCCTGGTACTGCTGCAGCTATCTTGTGGCCACAGGAACGACATCGCCAGCACTCTGAGGATGACAGAACAGAATGTGTAAAGCGCTGTGTCTATGATGATACAAGTCTTGTCTTGTGAGATAATAACTGTCCTCACTGGGTAGGCTACTGTAATCACCACCATTCTAAACAGGCTGGAATGGGATCAGAGCACAGGCAGACAGAAGAGACACCCTTTCCATGTTAACAGTAACAAGACATGAAGGGAGAGGGAGAGATAAGAGAGAGAGAGAAACATTGATTTGTCCCCTGACTAGGGGTCGAACCCACAACCCTGGTGTATCAGTTGGAATGCTCTAACCAACTGAGCTACCTGGCCAGGGCACTTTCGTGTTCTTTTCAATCCTTTTAGTTTCAATGTAGTAGATATGTGGTGCGCCACCCAGAGCCCTGCTTCAAAACCATGGCACTCACGAGTGCTGGTGGCTAAAGGCTCACAGCCATGTGCTTCTCAGAGAGTTGCGCTCAGCTGAGGGCACAAAGGCCTGGGTCCTCTGCCTCACTCTGGCCTCCAAAGGGCCTCCTATCTCCAGCCCACCCCCTGGGGTCACCCTAGGCCTCGGTTACAACTGCATTTTACTAATGTTGTTAGCAACGCAGTTCACTCCCTAATAAACTTCCTGCAGCAGATCTTCTCTGTCTGTTTCTGTGAACCCAAATGAGACAGAACCCTAATCACTCGAAAGATTCATATAACTTTCTTAACTATTCTTTCTGCCTTCTCTCCAGTCCATCCCACAAAATGATGTCATATCCATCTTTCCCCAAAATTATTTTTAGCATGTTAGTTCCTGCTTAAAAAACTTCACTAGCTCTGTAATGCCTTCAAAAATAAACTACAAATTCTGTAGCCCAACATTCAAGATCCTCTACAATTGGGCTCAAATGTGTTGTAGGCAGTAAGATAGACCTAAGCAGAGCAAGGATGATGGGCCAGGCACAGAAAGTTACCAAGGTAGAAAAGCCCCAGGTGCCTAGCAATAGCCAATCAATTGTAGGATGGGACCTCACCCCCAGGGTGACTTTTCCCCACTAGCATATCGCTGGGTTCAGACTAGGACCCCCTGACCTTTCCTCCCTGGAGGTAACATCTAGGCATCAATTTGTATGTCAACTCCAGGCTCAAATAAGCAACAAAACCAGCCTCAGGACCAGCTGCATTGAGTAATGACCCCCTGCTTTGGTTCCGGCCAATCAATCAGTGGAGACCACAACCATGAAAGGACACACCCAGAAAACTGCTGAATATTTCCTGGGCCTCCCCTAAAATCTCCACCCTTAAAACCCTTAGGACAGAGGACCCAGCGCGCTCTCCCCGCCTGGAGCACTCTGGTGCCTTTCCCTTTCCAAGCCCCTCTCCCCAGCCCCAGGCAGGTTACCATTAGCTTCCTCACTCCCAAGGCCCAAGGGCCCTTCCTTTACCTCTTTAACTTGTTTCCTAAGCCCATTTCTCCTAGGAATTACTTTTTCTACCTCTGTGATTTACCAAATAAATGTTCTCTTACAGTTTGGGTCTTGGCTCTGAATTCTTTCCTAACCAGAACCCAAGTACCGAGGTTGCTGAACTCAGGTTTGGTCTGACCCCATGGGTCTAACACCCAGTGCCATTCCAGCCGCCTACAACAACCCTACTTTTCGTTTCTTCTACTTCCCCACCTGAGCTCTCCAAGCTTAATTTACTCACTGTCCACGCCATATTATTTATCATCTCTATTTTTATTCACACCATGCCTCTGGCCTGGAATTCTCTCCTTTCAACAGATATTTAGTAGATCACTGTGGCAACCTGCACGGCGAGGTTCAGGATCTGAAGGAGGGGCTGACACACAAATGAAAATGCTATACAAGAAACATGAATTTTGGAAGGCATGGGGGGCCACGTGGAAACCTCTTTCCTGAAGAGGCACACCGAGTCCTGGCCCAGTCCGCTTTTATTCAGTTTTAGATACACTTCTTGCCCTCCGTAAAGCACCGCATGCACGTAGCAGACAGACAGTCTCAAAGGTCAGTAAGGTCCAGTAAACATTTACTAGGAGGCAATCAGGTCAGGAAATTGCTTCGAGCCACCACGATCTCAACACGAACAATCAGTGCCTAGCGCAGTAGTCGGCAAACTGCGGCTTGCGAGCCACATGTGGCTCGCGAGCCGCGGTTTGCCACTCTGTTGACTAATGAGTTTGCTGACCACTGGCTTAGCCTAAGCCCTGCTAACGCTCAAGATCCATCGGCCTCCCGCCTTCCTTGGTGCACGTTCATGATAGTGTTGGTAAGCGGTGGCTTCCCGCAGATCACATGCTGGGCAAAGCCTATATGTTAGTTGATTGATGATAGATACTATTTTTGTCCTCAAAAATCTTAGTCTTGTCAGTGGAAAAGACCAATACATAAATTGGCTTGGGTAATGAGGGAGACATGTACAGGCTGGCCAGCGTGGCTCAGTGGTTGAGTATACACCCATGAACGGTTTGATTCCCGGTCAGGGCACATGCCTGGGTTGCAGGCTCGATCCCCAATGTGAGGCGTGCAGGACACAGTTGATCAATGATTATCTCTCATCATGGATGTTTCTATATCTCTCTCTCCCTCTCCTTTCTTCTCTGAAATCATTATATATATGATTTTTTTTAAAAAAAAGAGCCATATACAGAGTATTGCAGAGAGAAAGAAGGGACAGGATGGCCTCCTGGAGGAAGTGGCATCAACCCTATTTTTCAAATGGACCTGAATCACCGATGAAAAGTTAAGCTCCATTTTACAGTCAGAGCCGTAAAACAGAAGTTTTTGTTTATGGTGCGGAGCAGGCAAACTACGAAATTAGTTACAGCCTCATTACTACCACTCAGTTCTAGAGAGGAAATACTTCCCATAGCTGGGCTCCAAGGCTCAATGGGCTTCTTTGATACAAGAGTGGTTTAACTGCAAGGAGCTCTTCTTTGAAGGATCTTAGTATCAGGCCTGCTCCCAGAACTAGAGGCAGTGAAGACGGTTGGGTTTCAGCTGGCTTGTCTCTGACCATCAGAAGAATCCCCACCACAACAGCCTAACCCACTTGCTTGACCCTACGGTAAATTCAGAAAGTTTGGCTTCTTGTCATTGAAGAAAGAAAAAAAAAGACTCATGGACACAGACAACAGTATGGTGATTACCAGAGGGAAAGGTGAGGGGGTGGGGAGGGAGGTAGAAGAAGGTAAAGGGGGGATAAATGGTGATGGAAGGAGACTTGACTTTGGGTGGTAAATACACAATACAATGTACAAATGAGATAGTGTAGAATTGTATACCTGAAGCATGTATAATTTCATTAACCAATGTCACCCTAATCAATTCAATGAAGAAAAACAACAGGTTATTCCCAGTGGTTCTGGGCCAAGATGCGGAACCACCTGTTTGGCTGACCATGCATCCTCTGGCCTGCCGCCTCTGGAAATCTCTCAGTTCTCTCCATCACTACATGCTGCTTCAGGTTTGACAAACAGAGATGCTGCAGCTGTTTGCACAGGACAGGACCCCTAGCTCTCCTCACGTGTGAGCGCTGTGGGACCTTCGGCTGTTTGGGCCCGGCATCTGTGCTGGAGCCGGTGGACCCTGGCTGGTCTCCCGCTCTTCTTTTTGGGCCTGCCTGAGGTTTCAGAAAAGTCACACGCACTCCTGTTTGCCACAGCCCCTCCCACTTCTAGGCTCCACTCCTTTATTTACTCTCCGGCAGTATCAAATATTTGAGTTTGCCAACCCTGTTGTACACATTTAGTTGGCATCAGACCGACATAAGTATACAAACAGCATTGGCTGGCGTTTCACCAATCTGCTCAGTCCCTGCTCTCACCTGAGGACCTGAAAGACGGTCAGGTAGTGTGGTAACTCTGGAGGAAGTGCAGTTTCTCACGGTTATTGTATCCTGTGAGCACTTTATTATTTTTTAAATAATTTTTATTTTTTCCATTGATTTTTAGAGAGAGTGGAGAGGAGAGACACACAGAGAGAAACATAGATTGGTTGTCTCAAGCCTGCAACCGAGGTACATGCCCTTGACCGGAATCGAACCCCGGACCCTTCAGTCCGTGGGCTGACGCTCTATCCACTGAGCCAAACCGGATGGGCTGAACACATTATTTTATACAGTTATTTAAATTTCTGGGTTTCTGTCTTTTTTCTTCTAAAAGATGAAAAGCAGCACCCCTACTTGGTCTTCTCTCTATTCCCCACAATGCACTGTTTCCTCTGCGAATTGAATGACTTAGTGTCTTGAGGCCAAAGCTTCCCCTCCACAAAGGTTCTACGGTATTTCAATTTGCACAGGTAAAACCCCTCACAACCCAAATTCTTAACTCTGGTCGCTCAAATAGATTGCAATGTTCCTAAGAAAGTTAACACTCACCAAACCTTCACCATTGCTTAAAAGAGAAGGAAAAGGGCATTTCTTACTGAAGCTGGATTGGTAATATCACCTTGAAATCAAGAACACCATGGTTTAAAAAAAAACACCACCAATTTTTTTGTTCCATAGAAATTTGCACCTGTTTACCACTAGAGGGAGCTGTATGACTTTAAAATGTTGCAAATATATATATACACACATACATACCTGTAAAGGAAAAATAATATTCTCTGCTCTTGTTTTTCTCTTGAGTGAAAAGTGTGAAAAAGTAAACTGATTACACAAAGTATAATAACTAACCTATTGACCAGTAAGAGAAAGGGTTAGATACTATATAAGGCTCATGGATACATATAAAACTTAAAAAAGAGAGAAGGAACATTTGAATATGTTGTAAGCTTCACTCACAACAATTGAATTTTCATCAGTAAAGACAAGATGGTACTCCTCTCCTATAGATCCAGGTGTATAAGACAAACAAAAAGCAAGGCAGTAAGTAGCTTAGAGTTAAGCCCATGAACTCTTAGAGTCAGCCTGATTCATGTATGCCGCCAAAACTAGGTCTGTGACTGTGGGTACATTTCCTCTGACAGTTCAATTGCCTCACTCCTAAATTGGGATAATAATAGAACTTACCTTTAGGACTATTATAATGATTAAATAGGGGCCTTTATAAGTGCTTGGGCACATAGTACAGATGACCCTTCAACAATTTGGAGTCAGGGACAGCAATCCCTCCCACCTCCCCACCCCTCACTTCTCTGTGCAGTAAAAAACCCTCATATAATTTTTATTTTTAGCAAAAGTAAAGTTTTATTACAGAAAATCTCCCTGCTGCAGGAGTGATGGGACTCAAGACGGTTGCCCCACATAAAACTTTTGACTCCCCCAAAACTTAACTGCAGGTGAAAGGAATTTTTAGGGGTGAAATAGGCAGGTTTAGGAATTTTAGGAATTAAGGGGTCCATGGAAAAAGCACAGGGCTACAGAGCTGCAAAGAGTACACTTTCCATAAGATAAGGGAGCTGGGAGTAACAGAAGGTATATTTCCGTAAGACAAGGAAGCTGGTAGCGACAGAATAAAGTGAAGCGGGCCCCTCATTCAGAGAGGGAGGAAGAAAGCCCAGAGAGAATAGGGAAACAATTACGGAAAAGGAGGGAACCTCACGTACTTTAATTGAGGTTTGAGCTCAGGAGTTGCTATAGTGACCAAATCAAAGGGGGATAGTGACAATCAGAGGGGATATCGGGGCACAAAAAACTGCAGTCTTTATAAGCCGTGGAAAAAAGGGATTCAGTGGAACTCTTCCCCCTCCCCACGTGGGAGTCTGTGTTTGTTTCTCAATAAATTTCCACCTTTTGCTATACCACCTTTCATCCATGGTTTCATTCTTTGACTCCGCCGGACAAAGAGCCCGGGGAAGCCATCCTGCCCAGGGGAACACCGCATGTTCCAGTCCAATTTTCCCATATCACAGGCATCCCTCGGTATCCATGGGGTTGGTTCCAGGTCCCCCATGGACACCCAAACCTACAGATGCTCAAGTCCCTTATATAAAGTGGCATAGAACAATGCATACAGTCTGAGAATGAATGATTCTCATCATTGATGTTTCTATCTCTCTCCCTCTCCCTTCTTTTCTAAAATCAATTAAAGAATATATTTTTAAAAAATACTGTCTTTGATCTGCTGTTGGTTGAATCCCTGGATGTACACAGGGAGGGCCAACTGAATATTTATTGAAAAAAATCTGCATAGAAATAGACCCGTGCAATTCAAGCCCTGGTTGTTCCAGTCAACTGTAATTATTAACTGCTTTACAAATGTTGGCTATTATTTCCACCTGCTTACTAAAATTATTATATATATATATATATATATATGCCTTTCAGAATTCAAAGCATTTAGCTCAGCCAGATCATTTCTTCATTTAATCACTGGACAAATATTTATTGAGACAGGCACTAAGGCACTGGTGAGAGCTGAGGATGTGTTAGTAAACAAAAGCAACAGGCATTTTTCCTGCTCTAAAGATTACATACTGGTGGATAAAAAACATTAACAACTAATTGGCCAATCACTCATGTAATTACCATCGTGATTAATGCTTTGAGGAGAAAGTACAGGATATTTTGTAGAGTTACTATGGCAGAAATGACTTCGTCTGGAGGACTGAGTAGGGAGCTCTGGAGGAAGAGCAGGCCACCTGAGGCAGTAACATGAGGTGAGATCTGAAGGGTGAGGATAAATTAACCAGAAGTTGAAGGGTAGGGTGGGAAGAATACAGTTCCAGGCAGAGGTAAGTTACATGTGGAAAAAAATGGTCCTCAAATCTGAGTGGCAAGAAAGGTTTATTTCTCACTCACTTCACAGTCTAATGCCAGACAGAGGAGGAAGGGGCTGTTGGTGCAAGGGGCTCGGCTCCATACAGTCACTCGGGAACTCTTGAATCTTCCCATCCAGTGGCTCTTCCTTGTCTTGACACCCCACAGATCTCCATTAGATCCTCTCTGCATGCGGCCTACAAGCCAATTTCAGTATCTACAGATCTTACTAAAAACAGAGATTCTGATTCAAACAGGTCTGGAATGGGACCTGAGATTCTGCATTTGTATCAACTCTCTTGGTGATACTGATAATTACTGGTTTCTAGCCTTCCCCCCTACTCTGATTAGCAAGGGCAGGGGGAATCTCTTAGAAGGTTTTAGGGGCCAGGCACAAAGGGGCATGCATCATTTCTTCTTGCATTTCATTGCCCAAAACTCAGACACATGGTTCATCTAGGTGCAGGAGGCTGGAAAACCTTGTCTGACAATGGGCGAGGGAAGAGATACACCCACCCCCTCCCAAAGTTTGCTTGAAAACTGACCAATCTCTGCCACAGGTGGGAAGAAACTCACCAGTTTCTGGCAGAAGATTGCCACTGTGTAGAACCTGGAGACAAGGCAGCATGACATGCTTGAGGAACTTAGGGAGTCCAGTGTGACCAGAAGCTAGGAAAGGAGAGGTGGAGTGCCGGGTAAGTAGGTAGGCAAGCATCAGAGGATGGGAGACCTGGGAGGTACTGTTAAGAATTTGGGACAGTGGTAACTCATTAAAGGACCTTAAACATGAAAGTGACATGATTCCATTTGTGTTTTAAGAAATTCTGACTGCAGAGTGGTGAGTGGATGGCCAAGGGAAATGTGTATGTAAAGAAAGCATTCAGGCCCTAACCGGTGTCGCTCAGTGGATAGAGCGTCGGCCTGCAGACTGAAGGGTCCCAGGTTTGATTCTGGTCAAGGGCATGTACCTTGGTTGCGGGCACATCCCCAGTAGGGAGTGTGCAGGAGGCAGCTGATTGATGTTTCTCTCTCATCGATGTTTCTAACTCTCTATCCCTCTCCCTTCCTCTCTGTAAAAAAATCAATAAAATATATTTTAAAAGAAAAGAAAAGAAAAGAAAGCATTCAGAACCTATAGGGAGCGGCTATAGGGTCAAGCCTTGGACTCTGCCCTCCAAGCTGGGACTTGTATGTGGCTCTGCCACTGGTACCAACAACAGTGGCAGAGGCACATACAAGTCCCAGCTTGGAGGGCAGAGCCCTCCTAGCACAATTAAGCTTGACCTTATAGTCCTCTCTTGTTCCTAGGTAGCTAATGGGCTGTGGGAGGTGCAGCAAGTACTGCCAAAACAAGGCTTGAGTAAGGAAATAGATTTGAAACTCACAAGAACATTGTAAACATGTTGACCACTGCCCTTGTTTTGCTTTGTGTGATCTGACTATAAAGTTAAGCTTCGGATTACAGGCTATGTCACTGTTTCCTCATCCAGGCAGTGATCCACCTGGTCCCAAGTGTATTCTCTTGTCTGTCTTCTTTAATCCTTCACCACCCCTCTCAGGTTCACTTCTGGCCATGCTGGACATGGTTCAAGAACCCACTGCAGTTGTCCAGATAAGAAATGACGGGGTTTTAGACACTACTGTTCTCCTTTGCTACCAAAGATAGGTAAGGTGACAAGTTGGCCATTCTAGCCCATATCTCTGCATCTTTTTGAACTTATACCTGATTTTCACTATTTGTTTTTTTTTTCTTTATTGATTAAGGTATTACATATGTGTCCTTATTCCCCCATTACCCCCCACCTCCCATTCATGCCCCACCCCCCTGTTGTCTGTGTCCATTGATTAGGCTTATATGCATGCATAAAAGTCCTTTGGTTGATCTCTCCCCTTTACCCCCACCATCCCCTACCTTCTCTGGGGTTTGACGTTCTGATTGATGTTTCTCTGTCTCTGGATCTATTTTTGTTCATCAGTTTATGTTGTTCATTATATTCCACAAATGCGTGAGATCATGTGATATTTATCTTTCTCTGCCTGGCTTATTTCACTTAGCATAATGCTCTCCATCTCCAACCATGTTGTTGCAAATGGTAAGAACTCCTTTTTTACCGCAGTGTAGTATTCCATTGTGTAGATGTACCACAGTTTTTTAATCCACTCATCTGCTGATGGGCATTTAGGCTGTTTCCAAATCTTAACTATGGTGAATTGTGCTGCTATGAACATAGGGGTGCATATATCCTTTCTGATTCGTGTTTCTAGTTTCTTGGGATATATTCCTAGAAGTGGGATCACTGGGTCAAATGGGAGTACCATTTTTCGTTTTTTGAAGAAACTCCATACTGTTCTCCACAGTGGCTGCACCAGTCTGCATTCCTACCAGCAGTGCAAAAGAGTTCCTTTTTATCCGCATCCTCACCAACACTTGTCGTTTGTTGATTTGTTGATGATAGGCCTTCTGACAGGTGTAAGATGGTACCTCATTGTTGTTTTGATTTGCATCTCTCTGATGATTAATGACTTTGAGCAGGTTTTCATATGTCTCTTGACCTTCCTTCTGTCTTCTTTCGAAAAGTGTCTATTTAGATCAGTTGCCCATTTTTTGATTGGGTTGTTTATCTTCTTTTTGTTAAGTTGTATGAGTTCTCTGTAAATGTTGGAGATTAAACCCTTATCGTTGATATCATTGGCAAATATGTTCTCCCATGCAGTGGGCTTTCTTGTTGTTTTATTGAAGGTCTCTTTTGCTGTGCAAAAGCTTTTTATTTTGATGTAGTCCCATTTGTTTATTTTCTCTTTAGTTTCCATTGCCCTAGGAGCAGTATCAGTAAAGAAATTGCTTCGGCATATGTCAGAGATTTTTCTGCCTGTGGATTCCTCTAGTATTTTTATGGTTTCCCGTCTTATGTTTAAGTCCTTGATCCATTTTGAGTTCATTTTTGTGTATGGTGTAAGTTGGTGGTCTAGTTTCATTTTTTTGCATGTATCTGTCCAATATTTGTGGTTTTTTTTTAAATTTAATAAATCTTTATTGTTCAGATTATTACAATTGTTTCTCTTTTTTCCCCCATAGCTCCCCTCCACCCAGTTCCCACCCCACCCTCGACCCTTACCCCCCAGTCCTCATCCATAGGTGTATGATTTTTGTCCAGTCTCTTCCCGCACCCTCCACAGCCCTTTCCCCCCAAGAATTGTCAGTCCACTCCCTTTCTATGCCCCTGATTCTATTATATTCACCAGTTTCTTCTGTTCATCAGATTTTTTTATTCACTTGATTTTTAGATTCACTTGTTGATAGATATGTATTTGTTGTTCATAATTTTTATCTTTACCTTTTTCTTCTCCTTCCTCTTAGAGAATACCTTTCAGCATTTCATATAATACTGGTTTGGCAGTGATGAACTCCTTTAGCTTTTTCTTATCTGTTAAGCTCTTTATCTGACCTTCAATTCTGAATGATAGCTTTGCTGGGTAGAGTAATCTTGGTTGTAGGTTCTTGCTATTCATCACTTTGAATATTTCTTGCCACTCCCTTCTGGTCTGCATAGTTTCTGTTGAGAAATCAGCTGACAGTCATATGGGTGCTCCCTTGTAGATAACTAACTGTTTTTCTCTTGCTGCTTTTAATATTCTCTCTTTGTCTTTTGCTCTTGGCATTTTAATTATGATGTGTCTTGGTGTGGTCCTTTATGGATTCCTTTTGTTTGGGGTTCTGTGTGCTTCCTGGACTTGTAAGTCTATTTCTTTCACCAGGTGAGGGAAGTTTTCAGTCATTATTTCTTCAAATAGGTTTTCAGTATCTTGCTCTCTCTCTTCTTCTGGCACCCCCATAATTCAGATGTTGGTACGCTTGAAGTTGTCCCAGAGGCTCCTTACACTATCTTCATATTTTTGGATTCTTTGTTCTTTTTGCCTTTCCAGTTGAGTGTTTTTTGCTTCTTTGTATTTCAAATCTTTGACTTGATTCTTGCAATCCTCTAGTCTGCTGTTGGGTATCTGTATAATATTTTTTATTTCAGTCAGTGTATGTTTAATTTCTAGTTGGTCCTTTTTCATATCCTTGAGGCTCTTGCTAAATTTATTGGCCTTTTCTAGAAAATTCTTGAAAAACCTTATAACCGTGGTTTTGAACTCTATATCCAGTCGTTTGCTTTCCTCCATTTCTGTCATTTGTGATCTGTTTTTCGTCTCCGCATTTTGGCTGCTTCCCTGAGTTGATAGAGTGGCTTTGTGTGCTAGGTGTTCTATAGGGCCCAGTGGCTCAGCCTCCCCAGTTACCTGAGGTGGACACTCTTGACGCACCCTTTTGTGGGCTGTGTGCGCAGTCTTGTTGTAGTTAAGCCTTGATTATTGTTGGTATCACTGGGAGGAATTGACCTCCAGGCCAATTGGCTGTGAGGATCAGCTGTGTGTACACTGGGAGAACTTCTGTGCTGGAGACACCCTTATGAGACAAGACTTACAAAAGCCTCTGTGCTCAGCTTGGATGGGGCGGAGTCTCAGGGCGGAGCAGACAGCATTGGTTTCCCATCAGCCCTGCCCTAATAGGCCCCTGTGTCTCAGTGTCCCGAGGTAATTGCTGCAAGTACCTCTGAGAGAAAGCCGCCCTCGAGTTCCGCCTGCTGCCAGACAGTCCAGTTTCTCCCCGAATGAGTCTGGGTCCCCAGAGTCTCGCCCGGAACTGGAGTTCAGTGCAGTCGGGAGCTTTTGTCTCTCTCCCGCTTGAGAAAGCCAGCCGCGTACTCAGCTGCCCGCCCTCTCCGTGCATACGCCTCAGTACCTCTGCCTTCCTCAGTTCCTTTGAGTCTCAGTGTGCTTTTAGCTTTCCTGACAGTCCAGTTTCACCCCATATGAGTCTGGGTCCCCAGAGTCTCGCCTGTAACTGGAGTTCAGCGTAGTCGGGAGCTTTTGTCTCCCTCCCACTTGAGAAAGCCAGCTGTGCACTCAGTTGCCAGTTCTCTCTGTGCGTGCGTCTCAGTGTCTCTGCCTCCTGCAGCTCCTCTGAGTCTCAGTGTGCTTTTCTCTTTCCTTCTAGTTGTAGAATTTCCACTCAGCCAGCCTTCCTGCGGTTCTGGATGATGTCCGTTTTGTCTTTTAGTTGTAGTTTTGAAATTGTTGTGCGAGGCAGCAGTTTAGGCGTTTACCTATGCCGCCATCATGGTTTCTCTCACGGCAAAAAACTTCACTATTGGTTAATCAACATTTATTCAGAGTCTATTGTACATAAGATTCTATTGTACATCCAAGATATAAGAGACTGTATCTCAGTTTTCTAGGACAGTGCTGAAAGTCTGAGAGAACTTTCAACAATAAATTATTTTTTTTAGAGTACACCCTCTGTTGCTTGTGGAGAGGATATGATAGCTCCAGCTCCTGGGGTGGCTCCAAAGACTTTCATCACCCACCAACAGTGAAGGAAGCGTTCTGTATCTGCTCTGTTCCATATGATCACCACTCACCATATGGGGCTACTGAGCATTTGAAATGTGGCTAGTGCAACCGAGGAACTGGATTTCCATGTTATTTAATTTGATTCATTTAAATTTATTTAAAAATTAAAAAAACATTTAAAAATATTTTTATTTATTTCAGAGAGGAAGGGAGAGGGAGAGACAGAAACATCAATGATGAGAGAGAATCATTGATTGGCTGCCTCCTGCATGGCCTACAATGGGGATCCAGCCTGCAACCCGGGCATGTGCCCCAATCTGGAATTGAACCATGACCTCCTGGTTCATAGGTCAATGCTCAACCACTGAGCCACACCAGTGGGGCTAAATTTATTAAAATTTAAATAATTTACTAGTTATATATGGCTAGTATTACCATTTTAATTTATTTTTTAAATAAACTTAAACATTATTCTTTTACTGTTTAAAATCTTTATTGTTGAAAGTATTACATATACCCCTACTTCCCCCCATTGACACCTTTTAGCCCACCCCAACTCCTGCCCCTGGCCTTCACTACCCCATTGTCTGTGTCCATGGGCTATGCATATATGCATACAAATTTTTTTTTTTTTTTTGAGAGAAAGAAACATTGACTTGTTGTTCTGCTTCTTTATGCATTCATTGGTTGCTTTTTGTATGTGCCCTGACCGGAGATAGAATCCACAACCTGGCATATTAGGACGACACTTTAACCAACTGAGCTACTGGGTCAGGGCCTAGTATCTACTACTTTGGATAGCACAGCTTCAGGAGTGGGCGTAAAATATTTACATGAGAGGATAACCAACAATCTCGACAGTACGTGATCAAAACCAAATATGCCACATAGTATAGTATACACTGTGTTTTATGCAATTAAGAAAGGGATACAGAGTTTCAGGCATAGTCTCTGGAGTTCTAAACTGATCAAATAACTTATTAGCTTGTTATTTAATCTCTCCAAGCTTCATTAAAATGCAGCTAGTGATACTGTTATATCGAAAATCAGCAAGCTGGACAAGACGCCTAATGAGCCAATTAGTTAGGAGTCATCTTTACTGTGCGCAGGTTCAGAGCAGATTACCTCTGTCAAATTCTGAACGAACACAGGAGGGAGTATTTCCTCTTTATATCCTTCTAGTTCTTTGTGTTAGACAGCTTGTAACCTTGATTACATATCGTATCTAACAAACACCTGTCATATCTATACAGACAACTTGTAACCTTGAGTACATACTATATCTATACAGACAACTTGTAACCTTGAGTACATACTATATCTATACAGACAACTTGTAACCTTGAGTACATACTATATCTATACAGACAACTTGTAACCTTGAGTACATATCATATCTAACAAACACCTGGCATGAGAATATTATCAGTATCAGCCCCTTACGTTAGTGGCTAGCTTGCAAGGTCAGACAGTTAAGTTTATCTTTTCTATTATTTAAACTAAAAAGCAAAGTTATTTTTACAGAATAAGAAACCGTGTAAAAATAACAGAGTTGACTTATGGAACAAGGGATTAGCAAGAAATAGCAGAGAACTTCAAAACAGCAGTTTCAAACAGCAGTTTCCGCAAAGGAGGGTCATTATTATGCTTCAATCTAACTGCCTACAATGAACTAATGAGCTTCTTGAGAATACAACCACAAGCAAAATAAGATTCCTGATCTCATGGAATTTACATTCTAGTTGTGGATAGTGAGGATACACAAAAAATGGAGATTAAGGGATGTAGAAGATTGTGTCTGGGTAGCTACGTTAGTGGTGGTTAATAAAGGCCTCCCTGTTGAAGTGACATTTGTATGAAAGATAAAGGTACTGGTCAGGTAAAGTTCAAAGGAAGAGCATTCCAGGTAGAGGAAAGAGCAAGAGCAGACGTTCTGCGGTGGTACAAGATCAGAGATGTGAGCAGGGCTAGACCACCGTGAGCTCTGTAAACCAATGTACCGCAGAACCAGCTCCACACCGTCCCATCCTGTTTAACAAGATGATGAGTCTCTTTTCAGAGACAGCAGACCAAGCCTGCATCAACCAAGAGCCCCAAGGGTTATGCCCTGCTGGGGGCTCTTGCCCCTCCCAGTGACTTTCCTGTTATTCTCATTATAGCTTTCACAAGTAACAGCCTTGTTTCCAGGAAACCAATTCACCCAGTTTCCAGTGGACCAGCCACACCTGGCTCCTCCTGCACTTGTGCTGAGCGGTTACTCTGACCCTTACAAGAGACATAAATATCCCGCTCCCCCTACTCTGCCTCATTGATGCCATTTTGATCTCAGCCTGTCTACTCACAGATGTAACAATAAATTTGTAATTCTTTACCCCTTTTGGCTTCATGGGTTCCTCCTTCAGGGACTCTAACATTTGGTGCCAAAACCGGGGAGGGTTCCACGGGGAAGGGGAATATTTCCCTGGCTTCAGTCTGCTACTCGGAGGGCAGTAGGCAGTGGCAGCTCAACCTGGGCTTACCTCCTACTTGGGTGACACGATCGCTACCAGCCTCCATTAGGCCTCCCTCCCTGACAGGCCCTCCCGAACTAGCCAAGGAGGATGCTGGATTGGGAACCTCTCCGTCCCATTGCTGACCCCGCACTCAATACCGGCTCATTTCATCTCCTGTAAGTAACAATTGGATCACTCTTCCGGATTTCTGATTTGCCGTTTTCCACCTCAAAGACCTAGTGCTAGGCCAGAAACCCTCTCCAGTCCGGCCTCGGCCTCAGAATCAGTTCCCACAGTCTTCCTCATCCCAGGGATGCAACCATGTGGATCAGACTGTCTTCCTACTTCTGGAGCCTGACTAGTGGGGTCACCCTCCCACTAGTCTAGCTTCCCGGGTATCCCTTTGTTGCTTACCTCCTCTTCCTAATTTACACTATGGGGAATTCTTTTTCTTTTTTTTTAAATATATTTTATTGACTTTTTACAGAGAGGAAGGGAGAGGGACAGAGAGCCAGAAACATCGATGAGAGAGAAACATCCATCAGCTGCCTCCTGCACACCCCTCACTGGGGATGTGCCCGCAATCAAGGCACATGTCCCTGACCGGAATCGAACCTGGGACCCCTCAGTCCGCAGGCCGATGCTCCATCCACTGAGCCAAACCAGTTAGGGCGTGGGGAATTCTTTTTCTGTCCTCCCTAAAAACACTCCTTTGGGCTGTCTCTTCCATAATCCGAACACACTCAGCCTTTCCATAGAGGTCTGGCCAAAGCGCCGTATCTTCTATTGTAGTACTGCCTGGCCACAGTATAAATTAGATAATGATTCACACTGGCTTGAGAATGGAACTTTCGGTTTTAACATTCTCTGGGACTGAGACAATTTCTGTCACTGCAATGGGAAATGGTCAGAGATCCCTTACATCCAGGCCTTCTTTACACTCCTCAATCTCGTCTCTCTGTCAAACTTGCTCAACTTATCAAATCGTAATTCTCCACTCAAAGCCCCCTTCCGCCAACCCAAGACCTTTACACCCTGAGGCTTCTATGTCCTTTCCAACCCGTCAGGTCCTTCAGACTCTCCTTTCAACCCTTCCGATCACTCGATTCTCTGATCCCATCTGGGTCCCCTGAACCCACTTCCTTATGGCCCTCCTTTGACTGTCCCCCTGTTTTTGGACTCTACCCCCTCAACCGTCTTACCAAGCCCCCTCTTACTGTTCCCTGACCCCAGCCTCCAGCCCCTGTCCTTCCCCTCCGAGAGGTGGCTGGGGCCGAGGGTATTGTCCAGGTACACATCCCATTTTCCATGTCCAACTTTGCACAGATTGAGAGATGTCTTGGGTCTTTTTCCATCGACCCAACCACCTTTACCAAGGAATTTGAGTACCTGACCCAGTCCTATGACCTGACCGGGTACAACATCTATGTCATCCTGTCCTCCTCTCTAATCCCAGAGGAGAAGGAGTGTGTCTGGTTAGCAGCTCAGGACCAAGCAGATGCCCTCCACAGACAGGATGTGGTGGCCAACCTCGTGGGTGCTGACGCGGTCCCCTGAACTGACCGGAGATGGGACTATCATGTTAATTCTCCACGGCGCCAGCTCCATAGTCATAGGATCATCGGTCTTATTGCCAGATTCAAAAAGGCTGCCCATAAGGCAGTCAACTATGGCAAACTTAATGAGATCACTCAGGCCCTGACGAAAATCCAGCTCTCTTCCTCTCCCACCTCACTGAGGCCTTACAGAAATTTACCACCTTGGACCCCATCTCCCCAGAGGGGACCTTTATTCTGAACACCTATTTTATATCTCAATCGGCGCCCGACATATGCCACAAACTTTGCTGTATAGCACCAGTGCCTTCTTTGTCTCCCAGCCAACTGGACGGAGACTGCACCCTAATATAGCTCACCCCCAAATAGACATTGCTCCTAATAATCAGTCCTTTAAGTTCCTTCTTGCACCAGGAGGGGCATTGCCCTCCTTGCAGGCCTAGGAATAGCTACAGGCCTAGGCACTGGGATAGGGTGACTGGCAACCTTCCTTTCCTACTATCAGCCTATCTAAAGACCTTGCAGATAACTGAGAGGAAATTGCCCAAAGTATTGTTACAGTACAGGACCAGAGAGATTCACTGGCAGCAGTTACTCTCCAAAATCGAAGAGGACTTGACCTCCTCACAGCTTAGAAAGGCGCCTTTGCCTATTCCTAGGGGAAGAACCAGTCTGCTATAGTAAGGGAGGGTCCAAGAAACTAGTTGATAGGGCCTCAAAAGTCTGACAACAACTTTAAGAATCCTGGGGTACCAGGCTACAGAATCTTAATTGGAACTCCTGGTGTTTACCTTTAGTTGGACCCCTCTTAATGCTCTTCTTGGCACTCATCTTTGGTCCCATGCATCCTAAGAGCCCTTTCCTCCTTCCTCAAAAAAAACTGCATTCAGGCAATTACCAATAAATCCATAGGGTAAATGATGCTTTTCAAGACCTACACTGGATATCATCCCCTCCCTCAATCTCCGACTAGTTAGGGACGTCTCTACACCCCACCTAAGCATGAAGAAGTTACAGAAGAACGAGATAAGCCTCCCTCATCATCCCAGCTTGCAGGACCCCAGCTTATAGGAGCCCCAGCTTATGAAGAAAAAAGAGAGGAAGAGAGAGAGAGAGAGAGAGAGAGAGAGAGAGAGAGAGAGAGAGAGAGAGAGAGAGGCAGGCTGGAATGTTTGGCACATTCTTGTGCCCATTATGCCCGCTTGGGGCTTTTGCCCCTCCCAGCGATTTTCCTGTTATTCGCATTATAGGTTTCACAATTAACGGCCTTTAGTTTCCAGTAAACCACCTCACCCAGTTTCCAGTGGACCACCTACCCCTGGCTCCCACTTGCAACTAATCTGACCGGTTACTCTGACTGATCTTTAGAAGAGACATAAAATCCTTCTCCCTCACTGATGCCATTTTGGTCTCAGCCCTTCTGCTCATAGATGTAACAATAAATTTATAATTCTTTACCACATTTGGCCTCGTGCATTCTTCCTTTGATGACCCTAACAATAACCACCAATCAAATCTCTGTTTCCAAAAGTTTGCTTTTTTTTTTTTAAGATTCTATATGATTGAGATCAATCAGATCATATCATCTTTGTCTTTCTTAGATTTATTTTACTTAGCAGCATAATGTCCTCAAGGTTCATTCATGTTGTCTTCAATGGCAGAATTTCCTTGTCTTTTAAAAAATATGTATTTTTATTGATTTCAGAGAGGAAGGGAGAGGGAGAGATAGAAACATCAATGATGAGAGAGAATCATTGACCAGCTGCCTCCTGCACGCCCCCCACTGGGGATTGAGCCCGAGACCCGGGTATGTGTCCTTGACGGGAATCAAACCTGGGACCCTTTAGTCCACAGGTCAACACTCTATCCACTGAGCCAAACCAGCGAGGGCTCCTTGTCTTTTTAATGGCTGAATAAGAAAAGGCCTCTTAAAACCTGATGTCGGAGTCCCAGAATGTAATTTCTGATGCATTCTATTGGTTAAAAAAAAAAAGTTATAGGGCTAACCCACAGCAGAAGAAATAAACTACCCTTCTGTTAGGTCTGATAAAATAATTGAATCAATACCCCTCCCCCTGAGAACTGACCTTCAGACAACTTCACAAACGACATTCCCTTTCTCTTAGACCACATTCCATTTGCTAAGACCATTAACCTTCCCAGGATCCGGACTCGCCCAGAGAATTAATTCCCTGCTGAAAAAGCCAGCCTAGAGTCCTTTAAAACCTCTAACTCCCCATTCCTGGCTGCTGGTGCCATTTTGGGGCTCAGCCCCTCTGGTTTCCAGATGACCTAATAAATTTGTATTCCTTACCACTTTGGCCTCGTGTGTTCCTCCTTGTGACCCTAACAGTTGCCAGGAGTGGTGTGATAGGGTAGGGAGCAGGGGAGTAGGGAGGGGGAAATGGGTGAAGGTAATCAGAGTACAAACTTCCAGTTGTAAGTTCTGGGGATCCAGTGTACAGCATGGTGAGTACAAATAAGCCCAGGCTATGCTGTTAGAGGGAAAAACCATGTTGACCTGTTAATGGCGAATGGCACTAGAGGTTAGACCTTGGTGCTTGAGTTTGGCTAAGAAAATAATTTAGAGCCAAGGAACTCAAATACAAGCGAAATTTATTTAGAAAGTCACAGGGGTAGCCTGGCCATTGTTGCTCAGTGATTGAGTGTCAACCTATGAACCAAGAAGTCACGGTTCGATTCCCGATAGGGGCACATGCCTGGGTTGCGGGCTTGATCCCGTGTGGGGCATGCAGGAGGCAGCTGATCAATGATTCTCTCTCACCATTGATGTTTCTCTCTCACTCTCTCTTCCTCTCTGAAATCAACAAAAATTAAAAAAGAAAAAGGTCACGGGTAGAAGAAGTGAGCTGTGGAAGAAGTTAGCCTGCTGGACTCAGGAAACAAGTTACAGAGGCAAAAGAAGGGCCCATGGACCTTAGGAGAAAGAAAGACAATAAACAAACAAACAACACACACACACACACACACACAAAATAAACAAAAAAATAAAACCAGGCCTGGGGGAAGGAGAGGGGAACAGGCAAGTGCATGCTCCAGAGCGAGCAAGCAAGCACTGGATCCTTCATCTTGGGATTTTTTTTTTTAATCCTCACCTGAGGATATTTTTCCATTCATTTTTAGGGAGAGTGGAAGAGAGAGGGAAAGACAGAGAGAAACACTGATGTGAGAAACATCGATTGGTTGCCTCCTGTATGTGCCCTGACCAGGGTCCAGACCTGATAGAAGCCTGCAACCAAGGTAGGTGCCCTTGACCGGAATCGAACCTGGGACCCTTTGGTTCGCAGGCTGAAGCTCTATCCACTGAGCCAAACCAGCTAGGGCACATCTTGAGGGTTTTTTGTTTTTTTAAAACTTATTTAGAGAAACATTGATTTGTTGTTTCACTTACCTATGCATTTATTGGCTGATTCTTGTGTGTGTCCTGATTAAGGATCAAACCCGCAACCTTGGTGTATTGGAATACTGCTCTGACTTACCTGGCCAGGGCTTCATCTTGAGGTTTTTTATGTTTCTCAAAAGGCAGGGATTTTAGGAGTAGTATCAGGAGAGGATCTCAATAGAATATTCAGCAGTTTCCCAGGTGTGTCCTTTCAGGTTAGTGATCTCTACTGATTTGGTCAGCACTATGTACAGGCCACAGGTCCCTACTTGGTGGGATCAGAAAAACCATTTTTTAGTCTGCAGCAGGAGAGAGGGATGGTGTGGATTAGATTCTTACTTTGTCATCAGCTCAGATGTCAAGCTAGTTATTTTTAAATATTTTTATTGATTTCAGGGAGGAAGGGAGAGGGAGAGATAGAAACATCAATGATGAGAAAGAATCATGGATTGGCTGCCTCCTGCACGCCCCACACTGGGGATTGAACCCACAACCCAGAATGTGCCCTGACTGGGAATTGAACCGTGACCTCCTGGTTCATAGGTCGATGCTCAACCGCTGAGCCATGCCGGCCAGGCTAAGCTAGTTATGTTTAATGACTATTAGCATCATGGCAAACACACTTTGTGCTCTAGATTCATACACATATACCCAATATATCCATGTTCTTCGTGGATAAAGGTTGAAGAACTAACCATAAGCCATATTTTCAGCTTTCTTATAAAGTAGCAGAAGTGGCCCAGCCAGCATGGCTCAGTGGTTGAGTGTCGACCTATGAATCAGAAGGTCGTGGGTTTGATTCCTGGTCAGGGCACATGCCCAGGTTTCGGCTCAATCCCCAGTGTGGGGCTTGCAGGAGGCAGCCGATCAATGATCTCTCTCATCATTGATGTTTCTATCTCTCTCCTTCTCCCTTCCTCTCTGAAATTAATAAAAACATATTAAAAAATAAAGTATAAGTGTAAACTTATTAAATGACTTGTTATTCCCAAAGAAGGGGCTGCTGGAGTTGCTAATATAGGGTGGGACAAAGGCAGGTTTACACTTGCTCATATGGAAAATAACAATAATAAATAATACAAGACTAAACTGTTTCACATACAACGGTAAACCTAATTTTGTCCCACCCTGTATTGGCACAGGTAACAGTAGCCTATTTTATTCATAAAAGTACTCTCTGCTCCTAAATATGGTCAGTGCTCTGGGGGAAACCAGTCAAGGCTGTGGGACATTTGAAGCTATCCTTAGGAATAAAGTCTGGGTTAAATCACATTTTAAATGCTTCCTGTGTGTGCTTTAGCATTTTTCTATAGGTAAAATCAGATTCTAGAAAAAGAACAGTGGAATAGTCAGGGAATGGGTGGGCTATTTTTATGTGTGTATGGGGGAGGGTTGGCAATTTCATAACTATTCCCATGTGATTATCAGGGAATGGGGGTAGTTGTGGTGGTGGCGGCTAAGAGCTGACTTAACAATAGCCTCACTGATTTCTTATTTCCTCTGAGCAGATGTCAACTCTTACAGGGTAAACTAAGGATCTTTTAGGTTTTAATATATAGCAGGGTGACTATAATTAATACGGTGCTGTATATTTGAGAGTTGCTAAAAGATCTTAAAAGTTCTCATCACAAGAAAAAAAATTGTAACTATATGAAGTGATGTTAACTAGACTTATTATGGTGATAATTTCACAATACTAGTATATATACAAATATCAAGTAATTATGCTGTACAACTAAAACAAATATGTCAATTAGACCTCAATTTTAAAAAGCCCCCCAAACCTACTCTTAGGTTTACTAGGATTCCTACTGCACAAGTTAAATATTCAGAAAACTGAAATTAAACCACAGGGTTGTGGGATTTTTTTGTCTCCATCTCAATTCATGGATTGAATAATTCTTGCTGCAATGCTGATCCTAATTATGTTTCCTCAAGATCTTCGACTCTAGTCAAAAATGATAAAAATTCAACAAGCCTTGAACATGGTTTTCATAATCCTTACTTTTTCCTCTATGTATAGCTCCTTAATCTGACATGGTTCAAAGGCAGCTCCAACTTCTGCCCCCAGGAACCAAGTGTGGCTTTGCAAATGCTTTGGCGTGCCTGAACATCTGTGCTGGTCTGATAACACCTGCTGCTCCTGAGCGCCGCCCACTCTGCAGGCTCCAGGCAAGTTGTATATGACAGACCCTCCCAGCTTTTGTGTTTCCCAGCACTTTGCGTGGCTAACAAATAGGGAAAGCTTTTGATACATTTCAGCTAATCTGGACAATTGGATGATCAATATATTGGCTAGGAACACAAACTCTTTAACCAAACAATATTCTATTTTTAGTTATATAAGTACTAGAGGCCAGTGCATGAATTTGTGCATGGGTAGGGTCCCTTGCCCAGTCCTGATAGGGGCCAATTGGGGCCAGCTGGCTGGGGGGAGGGACCGAGGGAGGTTGGCTGGCTGTGGGAGTGCACTGACCACCAGGGGCAGCTCCTGCATTGAACGTCTGCCCCCTCCCTGGTGGTCAGTGTGTGTCATAGTGACCGGTTGACCAGTCGACCCGTCATAACGGTCGCTTAGGCTTTTTTTTATATATATATATAGATGTTCATACTCAAATTGTCTATAGTTGATTGGCATTTTTTATATATATATATTTAATCTTCACCTGAGGATATTTTTCCCCCATTGTTTCTTAGAGAGAGTGGAAGGGAGGGCTGGAGAGGGAAGGAGAGAGAGAAACATCGATTAGTATGCACCTGGAATGGGGCCTGAAATGGGGCCGGGGATCTCAACCTGCAACTGAAGTATGTGCTCTTGACTGGGAATCAAACCTGTGACCCTTCAGTGCTCGAGCTGGTGCTCCAACCACTGAGCAACACCAGCAAGGTATTCGTATTACCTTTATGAGAGAATGAGGTGACATAAATCGTACCCACTAGAATCACTGCCACAGAGAAAGTGATGCTTTGTAAAATGTTTTGTAAGATGAGGGGTTTACTACACAATGCAATATACAGATGATGTATTATAGAATTGTACTCCTGAAACCAACCTATAATTTTATTAATCAATGTCACCCCAATAAATTCAATATAAATGGATAAATAAGGAAAAAAAACAAAAATGAGGGGTTTACTGTCTTTTCATCTTTAAGTCTGAAATTAACATCTGCAGGACAGGTTAGGTCTTTATTACTGGCACTCATTTAAAAAGGTGATTTTAACTTACAAAAGACAAAGTGGGTCTATATTTGTAAACATTTATTCTCTTGAACTGAAAAAGGCTTGCATCAGCACACATTGTACAGCCTTTCAAATTACACAGAATTGAAAAAAAAAGGTTCCTTGTAATTAGTGCAATGAATCTTTGATGTCCAGTGATCTGCTGCAAACAATGAAAACAAACTTTAAACTGCTTAAGAAGTTTCCAGCACTCATCAAATGCATTTCTGTAGGTGACAAAAAATCCACGAGGAGGGGAATGCAAATAAGTGGCATTTAGTTATTGGAAGGACTTAAAAAAAAGTATTTTCCAGCCTAGAATGATTCCTATTCCCCTTTGAGTCTAAGTGGTTTGATTGAGAGGCATTAAGAACATAATTTACTTCACACTTAATGGTCATACTACCTAAATGAATAAGGAAAGAACCCACTGAGGGAATTCTGTGTTTTCTGGAAATTGTTTCTGTGTTTAGAGATACAGGGGAAGAGTAATTTGCTTGTGGGCTCTCCTTAGGCACCCTTCAGCCCCTCAAAAAGACAGCAAATGGTTCTGACTTGGTTATTCCATTCCTGTATTCTTTTCCCCCAAATTCTATGTTGGATCACACTGTGCTGGCTGCAAAAAAGAAATACAGGTTGCAACTAATTGTAATAATTTTGAAGAATAATTTGCTGTACAATAGAGCTTTGGATCTGATACAAGAATTCAGAAATATAAAACAAAATAACTATAAAAGTCAGGAGACATTTGAACAGCATTTCCTCAGAAAAAGCTGTGACTCCGATGTGGATTCCTAGTCACTGGGGTGCAGTGTGGATCTCCCCGCTTTGCTGGAACACTGGCCTGTCTTCAAAAGCTGTTTCGCCCTGACCACACCCCCTAGGAGTCTCTATCATGTTAACAGGAGCTCTGAATACCAAGCCAATTAAAGATGGGAGAGCACAGGGGAATCAAAAAGGCCCAGGGTCCGAGGTGACTGTTACTGAGAACTCGCCCTTTCCAAAATGTGAAAGTCATAGTGCTTCTTGCTTGTTCTCAGCTTAAATTTGTTAACTGAGTTAATCTGTTTCTTCAATGCATTCTGTGCAGCTGAGATGGAGGGGAATGTGGCTAGGACGGTGTACGTGGAGGCCAAGTCAATGGGTTTAGAGCGTTCAGAATTGATAGTGCTGTCCCCGCTGCCACAGCAGAGCGGGTGACGACGCAGCTGGGACTGGGACTGGGGGTCCCGCAGCCACCGGATCTTGGCGCCAATTTTAAAGAGTTCCCCAAAGAGCTTCTCGGCTTCCATGCGAGTTATTCCATCTGGTAGTTCAGTAATTTCCAAGACTTTCCCAACAACTAGAACGGAAAAGGTGTAGGATTAACAATCCCTGTTACTGAAGAGAGGCAAAATGTACTCTAAACCCAATATGACATAGAAGATAAACAGAATTTTCTAAAACCATTCAAATCCACAAAAGTATAACTGTTACGATAATCTTTCAAATCATTCTATGTAACCCCCCCCCCCCCCCCCCCCCCCCGCCGCCCGGCAAGGAGTATAGAGCTAACGGTGCCAACTACCCATTTCAGTCTTCACTGACAGCTGCACACATACAGCACAGCATTGCACAGTGGCTCCTCCCAATGAGGTGTGTGCTTCTGGGCAGCTCCCTGCACCTCGCGTTCCCAGTGTAAAAGAAAGATAGCAACACTTGCCCTATGCACCCAAGGAAGCTGAGTAGAAAGTTAAAGTACCTATTTGACAGCACTTTGCCACAGACGGTACATATTTGTTCATTCACATTACCTCCATATGGATGTAAGTGCTACTTCCTTTCTCAAAGAAAAGAGGCAAAGAGCTCATTCTACCTGTACTTGTCACACACATCGTTTCCCTTTGGTCCCTTCACCCCTCCTAAACCCAACCTGTACCTTACTATGCTCTCAAACTTGAGATGAAATAGCTCTGAAAGAGCATATTCAAGCACCCTACATTATAGACGGCATAATTCCCTATGACCTTTGCAGGACTCTAGGGAGAGGAAAACCCATTTCTGTGCTGGGGTACAGTTTTAAAGACTGATGAAGTGGTCAACAGTTTGTAGAAGCACATCCAGCTGCCTCTGGGACACACCTGCTTCTCCTGCGCCAAGGTCAGTGGATGCAGCTTTCTTAGCTTGTTTCCTTCCTCGGTTTCCATGCCTGTTGCCAGACTGACCCTGAAAACCCACAAACAGATAAGAAGTAAGGTTAAGAATGATG
Organism: Plecotus auritus; assembly: GCF_963455305.1. NCBI lineage: Eukaryota > Metazoa > Chordata > Mammalia > Chiroptera > Vespertilionidae > Plecotus > Plecotus auritus. The sequence continues at coordinate 80,864,127 of NC_137776.1, forward strand.
ACAAATACGTTTGTAATGTTTAAACACTTAACACCTAACCATACTCAGTCTGGGTTTTGTATTTCAGCAGAAAAATTCAATCCCAGGCCTCCTGAATTCCGCCTTTGTGGCAGTGGCCCACTATGACCAGTCACTTTCTGGGCTTTCCTGAGCAAGCATGCCCTGCACCCAGCCCACCTTGGGAATACTGCCCAGCCAAGCAGCACCACTGTCCCCTGGCTCTGCTCTCGATGAGGCAGTGACAACACTGAGAAATCCACGGCTGAGGCAGGGAACTCTCCCTGTGCAGTGCCAATAGGAAGGCCCAGGGCTGCACTCAGCCACAGACGTATGATGCTCTACAAGGTCTGACGGCCGGCACTCTCACCTGTTGGGGTGGCAAGTGTCCATGCAGAACAGTAGGAGGGTTGTACTGCAGTGGTTGGCCAAGTAATGGGTACCTGGCATCTCCTAAAAGTCAACAGAAACATTTTTATATTTTTTTCTACTCAGTTATAAAATACTTCCTGGAGTTTTCTAAATTGTCTCAGTTCAGTAGGTATTGACATAGTTTTAAAAGAATTAAAAGTTCCAAATATTCTTTAAAAAGCTGGGGTAAACTTCTCAAAGGACTAAGAACTAATAAAAGTGGTTATGAAGGAGGGTAAATGGTGGGAACTGGGGTGACAGGGAATAGGATGAAGAGAAACTTCTCTTTATACCTTAATATTCCATATGAAACCCACCAAAATGACTATAAATACCCCCTCCAACCACTTGAGATGCTAAAATCCACATTTTCTCTAATGATTAACAATGAATATAACTTAAATTTCAGAAGGAAAAAAACCTGAAAAAACATTAAGCTCCCTAAATTCACTATTAACTATTATAAATATTTGCACGCATGTATTTATATATGTGCATACAAACATTGTTAGAGTCTTAACCAATAGGAGTATTTACACTGTAAGCTCTCTTTAAAGTTTGTATTTTTAACTTTCACTTGCTCAGAAAGAGTGGCACAGTTCTTTAAGTTATTCATGAGCAAGTATCCTCTTCCTGAATCAATGAGTGTGGGCTAGTCAGGATGGAGACCCTCCAATTATTTTGGCTCACTCAGGAATGCGTAAAGTATCACAAGGAAAGGGCATAATCAATGCTGACTGCAAAAACCTTGTCCTGGAGAAGAATGCTTTCATTTGCTATATTCTCTTCTTATTTTAACCACAAATCCCCACATTTAGCACACTCCATGTTTGGAAGAGGGTGATAGGCAGGTGCTGGAAAGCCTGTTCAGGAAATGATACATCCCCTTTCTCTCGACAGTTTCATAGCAGAGAGAGGCAGGGTGTGAACTTCCTACCCCTCTATGGGGCACTTTTTTGATGGTACTTGGGCAGCTCCCTGGCAGAACACACCCATGACATACTTGTTCCTTCCCAAGCACTTGCTGAAGGGCAGAAATGACATAGAGGCTTAGCACTGAAATCAGACATGCACATGTGAATTGTGAAGATGCATAAAAAACAGCTGCAAAGAAGTCAGAGTTAAGTTTAGGCCTATGGAGCAGTATTCTTTTCAAATATGGAGATGAGGTTGTAGTCGGCAGTAACCAAAGATCTATCCATATAGACCGTGCTCTGTGCTCCTCTTGGAGCATTCATACTATTCATACATACTATGCCATATAGTTTCAACCTACATGCTATTTCAATTTCTTCTTTATTTTTTATTTTAATTCTTTATTGTTTAAAGTATTACATATGTCTTCCCCCGCCCCCCCAATTGACCTCTCCGCAGCACTCCCAACCCCCAGCACATGCCCTCACCCCCCTACTGTCTGTATCCATTGGTTATGCTCATATGCATGCACACAAGTCCTTTGGTTGATCTCTTACCCCTTCACCCCCCGCCTTCCCTCTGAGGTTGGATAGTCTGTTCGATGCTTCTATGTCTCTGGTTCTATTTTTATTCATCAGTTTATGTTGTTCATTATATTCCACAAATGAGTGAGATCATGTGATATTTATCTTTCTCCAACTGGCTTATTTCTTTCTTTTATTTTTAATAAGAGAAAGCTTCTTTAGAAAGCCACAGAAGTGGAAGAAGTCAGTTGTAGAAGAAATGAGCTCGGGAAACAAGTTACAGAAGCAGAGAAGGGCCTTTGGAGCTTGGGAGAAAGGTAAGGGTAACGTGCCTGGGGGAAGAAGAGCGGGAGTGAAAAGTGTGAGTGTGCTCTTGGGAGGGAGAACAGCCTCAATTTATAACATGCTTTATTTTTCTGGATTGAAGTAATTGGCTTTGTAGAAAATTTGGAAATAGAGTATTGTTTACAAAGGAGAAAATAAAAAGCACCTTAGTAATTCCCTTATTTCTAATATTGGGATGTGTACCTTTCCAGTCTTTGTTCTACATGTGTGTGCTCACACTTTTGTATATGCTATTTTATAATTCTTTAAAAAAAATGAAGACATAATTAACATAAAACAAAATGCACATCTTTAGTGTTAGGTTTGAAGACTACTAACAACTTTAAGAGTCCATGTAACCATGCCCCAGAAAAGATAATGACCATTTCCATTTCCTAAAAAGTTCTCAGGCTCGTTTCCAGTCAATTCCATATCCTATCCATACCATGATCTGATTTCTAACGTCGGTTTAGTTCACCTTTAGTTGGAGTTCATATAATTGGAATCTTATAGGTCTTCTTTTGTGTCTGGTTTGTTTTTTTCTTAACGTAACTCTGAGCTTCTTCCATGTTGTTGCATGTCAGTAGTTTGCTGTGTTCATTTTCATCACTGAGCAGGATTCCATTGTAAGGATAGGCGACAACTTGTTTATTTAGTCTCCACTGTTGGATATTTGGGTCTGTCCAGTTTGGGCTATTATAGGTTGTTATAAATGTTCTTGTACAAATCCTCATAAACACCTTTTCAATTCTCTTAGGTAAATACCTAGTAGGGCAACTGCTACATTGTAAGACACTATTAAATCTTTTCTCAAAGTGGTTTTATCATTTTACACTCCCACACCAAAGTGAGAATCTTAGCTGCTATGTATCTTCACCAACATTCAGTGTATTTAGTTTTTTTTTATTATAGCCATTCTAGTGGGGGGAAAGTAGTATTTCACTGATTTTAATATTCTTTTCCCTAATGAATAATGATGCTGAGCATCTTTTCAAGGTCTTCTTTTTTGAAATGTCCATGGAATTTATTTTATAAAATCACCCACCTTTCAATGATTTCCCCTTTAAGTGATTCTTTAAAACATGATTTTTAGATAACTGCATAGTATTCCTTATATATGGATACTAGAGGCCCGGTGCATGAAATTCGTGCACTGGGGTGGGGGTGGGGGAAGTCCCTCAGCCCAGCCTGCACCCTCTCCAATCTGGGATCCCTCTCACAATCTGGGATTGCTGGCTCCCAACCGCTCGCCTGCCTGCCTGCCTGCCTGCCCCTAATCACTTCTGCCTGCCAGCCTGATCATCCCCTAACCACTCCCCTGCCAGCCTGATTGCTCCCCTGCAGGCCTGATTGCCTCCAACTGCCCTCCCCTGCCAGCCCGGTCGCCCACAACTGCCTTCCCCTCAGGCCTGGTTCCCCCCAACTGTCCTCCCCTGCCGGCCTGGTCACCCCTAACTGCCCTCCCCTGCCGGCCTGGTTGCCCCTAACTGCCCTCCCCTGCTGGCCTGGTTGCCCCTAACTGCCCTCCCCTGCAGGTCTGGTTGCCCTCAACTGCCCTCCCCTGCCAGACTGGTCGCCCCAAACTGCCCTGCCCTGCTGGCCTGGTCACCTCTAACTGCCCTCCCCTGCTGTCCTGATCGCCCACAACTGCCCTCCCCTGTCGGCCATCTTGTGACCACATGGGGGCGGCCATCCTGTGCGAGGGCATGATGGTCAATTTGCATATTCCCTCTTTATTATACAGGATACCATAATCTAATACTTACTAAAGGACATTTAGGTTGGTCTGAAAAGATGTTTTGTTATAGAATAAACTCTTCTGTACATAAATCATTGTTTGCATGCATTTATCCTTACAATAAATTCCAGAAAATAAAATCAATTGTTTCCATATTATTTTATAATCATTGTTTTTGAGTCTATTTCTCCGACTAGACTGAGCATTGATGAGGATGAAGACTTCATCTTATGCATTTCTGTACATCAGGGGAATAGCAAGTTCTCAATAAATGTTTGTTGAATAAATTTTTGAATAAACTCTTGAGATATATTATTCTAATATAGAAATTAGAAATATAAAACAAATATAGAACATTTTTTTATGGAGGAATGGAGTCTAAGGATAATAAGTTAAAACCATTTTAATTCTGTCATTGAAGTAATTACTAAATTAGTAATTAATTATTAATTAGTAATGAAATATTAAGGTCAGAAGAGTATATGGTAATAAACAAATATGCCTAGTGAAGGTGGAAATGTAGTCCCGTAGAAAACTGGAAGGTAGCAATACCAAGATAAAGCACAGATACTACAATTGACATTTTAAAATTCTGTAAGGCTGTGACTAGTTGCATGCACACTTACCTTGCCCAGGGATAAAAGGTCTAGAAAACGGGGGGATGATGGAAAGTGGTGGTCCAGAAGAACGAACAGTTTTCAGGGTGGATAGCTGAGCTGGTGCTGGCGATGGAGCTGGTGAAATAATGGGACTACTGAGTTGAGGGTTGTGCTGTAATTACATCAAGAAAATGGAACAGCACTTTAGTCAGGATTTTTTCAAGTTTCCTTTGAACAAAAATTTTTATTCTTTTTTATTATAAATATGTACTTCTGATACTACAATAATATATACTTGTTATTACAAAAATTAAAACATTATGTAAATTTATAATTTCCAACTCCTGAAGATAAGCACTGGTAACAGATTGTTACTATGCATATGTATCCATACATCCATGTTTTACAAAAATGAAAATAGACTGTACACCCTATTTTTGAATCTTTCTTTTGTACCTAGATGATAATATTGTAGATACTTCTTGATAAGAGAATATTTACATCAACCTCATTCTTTCTTTTCACATTAACTGTTTGTTTTAACATTTCATTTTAAAACAATTCATCCCTGAAGAACAGTTGCAAAAATAGTACAATTCTCAGATTTCCAAAATGTTAATATTCTATTATACTGGATTTATCTCTTATTTTTTTCTGAGCTATTTGAGATCAATTGCTCACAACACCTCCTATCCTGAAATAACTTGTCTATTTCCTAAAAACACAAAAGTGCCACTGATTGTCACACTAATGCACTTTATAGAAAAAAAAAAAAATTGAACTAGTCCAGAATTCAATCTAGAACTGAGTGAAGTGTTGCATTTAGTTGCCATGTCTCTTTGATCTTCTTTAATCTGGAACAGAGCCCCAGTCTTATTTCTCTTTCATGACTCTGACATTTCTGAAGGTGATTCTGAAGATCAGTTATCTTGTGAAATGTTCCTCAATTTTGGTTTGCCTGCTCTTTTCTTTTTTAAAACATTTTTAAAAAATTGATTTCAGAGAGGAAGGGAGAGGGAGAGAGATATAGAAACATCAATGATGAGAGAGAACCACTGATCAGCTGCCTCTTGCACACCCCCCACTGGGGGATCAAGCCCGCAACTCGGGCACATGCCTTGACCGGAATCGAACCCGGGACCCTTCAGTCCACAGGCTGAGGCTCTATCCACTGATGGCTGCTGTTTTCTTATCAAAATGTTCATGATAACCCTGGCTAGATAGCTCAGTTGGTTAGATTGTCCCAATGTGCTAAGGTTGGGGGCTAGATCCCTGGTCAGGACACACAAGAATTGCCCTACGGATGCATAAATATGTGGAACAAAAAAATAAGTGTTCTCTTTCTCCTTTCCTCCCCATCTCTCAAGTCAATTAAAAAAAAAAGTTCATGATATACATTTGGTGAGGGAATACCAGAGAAGTGATATTGTGTCCTTAGTGCATCATACAAGGAAGGAACATACTGTCCATCTGTCATAACAGTACTTGTGATGTTTTTATTTCAATAGCTTGGTGAAGGTGATGACTGATAGGTTTCTCCACTATCAAGTTATTATTTTTTCCTTTCTAGTTATAAATGTATCTTGTGGGGAGATCATATCTCTGAACAGAGATCATTTTACTTCTCTTTCCAATTTGAATGTCTTTTATTTCTTTTTCTTGTCTAATTGCTCTGGATAGGACTTATAGTATGATGCTTCTTGAGAAGACACTTTGTATGATACCTACCTTTTAAAATTTATTGAACCCGGCCGGCATGGCTCAGTGGTTGAGCACTGACCTATGAACCAGGAGGTCATGGTTCGATTCCTGGTCAGGGCACATGCAGGAGGCAGCCGATCAGCATTGATCTTTCTCTCTCTCTCTTCCTCTCTGAAATCAATAAAATATAAAAAAAAATATATTGAGACTTACTATGTGGCTTAACATATGGTCTATCATAGAAAATGTCCCATGTGCACCTAAGAGAATATATAGGGTGCTGCTGTCCGGTAGTGTTCTGCATATGTTTGTTAGATCTAGTTGGTTTACTGTTCTTTATTTCCTTACTTATCTTCTGTCTGGTTATTCTAACCATTATTAAGAGTGGAGTATTAGAGTCTCCAAATATTATTGTAGAATTGTCTATTTCCCCTTTAAATGTGTACATTTTTGCTTCATGAATTTTGATTGTCTATTAGATGCATGCTTATATTTGTGATATTTTATTGCTGAATTGAAACTTTTATTAGTATATAATGTCCTTTGTATCTTGCAAACACTTTTGATATATTATTATTTTTGCTACTATTTTTCTAAATGCCTTATAGTTCTTGTTTGTTCCTCATTTCCTGCACTACTGTCTTCTTTTGTGCTTACTTGACTTTTTTGTAGTAAAATGTTTAAATTCCTTTCTCATTACTTTTCACATATATTCCATAGATTTTTTTTCTTTGTGATTACCTTGGGGATCACACTTAACATCCTCTTTTGGCCCTAGCTAGTTTCAGTTCAGTGGCTAGACTGTCAGCTTGTGGACTGAAGGGTCCCGGGTTTGATTCCAGTCAAGGGCACATACCCAGGTTGAGGGCTCGATTTCCAGCAGCGGGTGTGCAGGAGGCAGCCAATCAATGATTCTCTCTCATCATTGATGTTTCTCTCTCTCTCAGTCTCTCTCTCCCTGCCTCTCTGAAATCAATAAAAGTATATTAAAACAAAACAAAAAAAATCCTCGTTTGGTTGCTGGTGTTATAAAATTACATTTTTATACACTATGTGCCCCCAAACTACCTAATAATACTTCTTTTTTTTAAACCTCACCTGAGGACATGCTTAGAGGGAGGGAGGGAGAGAAACAATGATTGGTTGTCTTCCTTCTGTACACTAATAATTCTTTTAAGTGCATTAGTCTCTTAAATAATGTAGAAAACAAAATGAGTTACAAACCAAAGTTACAAAAATACTACCTTTTAGATAATTAAAAAAAAATCGAGTCTCTTAAATCATGTACAAAGCAAAAAGTAGAGTTACAAAGCACTGGTATAATACTATTAGCTTTTATAATTGCCCATGAATTTAACTGAGAGCTCTGTTTCTTTTTTCTTTTTTTTTACTGTTTTAAACTCTATTTTTAAAAAATAAATCTTCATTGTTCAGATTACAGGTGTTCCTCTTTTTTTCCCCCCATAGCTCCCCTCCACTTGATTCCCCACCCCACCCCAGCCCATGCCCTAATCCCCCGCCACTGTCTTCATCCATAGGTGTAAGATTTTTGTCCAATCTCTTCCCGCACCCCTCACACCCCCTTCCCCCTGAGAATTGTCAGTCCACCCCCTTTCTATGTCCCTGATTCTATTATAGTCACCAGTCTGTTCTTCAGATATTTTATTCACTTGATTTTTAGATTCACTTGTTGGTAGGTATGTATTTGATGTCATTTTGTTGTCCATAATTTTTATCTTTACGTTTTTCTTCTTCTTCCTCTTCTTAAAGAATACCCTTCAGCATTTCATGTAATCCTGGTTTGGTGGTGATGAACTCCTTTAGTTTTTTCTTGTCTGTGAAGCTCTTTATCTGCCCTTCAATTCTGAATGATAGCTTTGCTGGGTAGAGTAATCTTGGTTGTAGGTTCATGCTGTTCATCACTTTGAATATTTCTTGCCATTCCCTTCTGGCCTGCATAGTTTCTGCTGAGAAATCAGCTGACAGTCGTATGGGTACTCCCTTATAGGTAACTAACCGTTTTTCTCTTGCTGCTTTCAAGATACTCTCTTTGTCTTTTGCCCTTGGCATTTTAATTATGACGTGTCTTGGTGTGGTCCTCTTTGGATTCCTCTTGTATGGGGTTCTGTGTGCTTCCTGGACTTGTAAGTCTATTTCTTTCACCAGGTAGGGAAAGTTTTCTGTCATTATTTCTTCTAATAGGTTTTCAATATTTTGCTCTCTCTCTTCTTCTGGCACCCCAAAAATTTGGATGTTGGTACACTTAAAGTTGTCCCAGAGGCTCTTTACACTATCTTCATAATTTTGGATTCTTTTTTCTTTTTGTTTTTCTGGTTGGGTGTTTTTTGTTTCCTCATATTTCAGATCTTTGGTTTGATTCTTGGGGTCCTTTGATCTACAGTTGAATTTCTGTATATTCTTTATTTCAGACAGTGTATGCTTAATTTCTGACTGGTCCTTTTACATTTTTTTGGCATTCTCATTAAGGTCCTTGAAGGTTTCACTAAGCTCCTTGGAGGTCTCATCAAGTTTCTCAGCGGTTTTTAGAAGATTCTTGAGTAACCTTATAAATGTGGTTCTGAACTCTATGTCGTCCAGTAGTTTGCTTTCTTCCATTTCTTTCATTCATGACATGTTTCTTTGTCTCTGCATTTTGCTGCTTCCCTGTGTTGATGGAGTGGCTTTGTGTGGTAGGTGACCTATAGGGGCCAGTAGCTCAGCCTCCCCAATCACCTGAGGTGGACGCTCTTGGTACACCCCTTTGTGGGCTGAGTGCAAAGTCTTGGTGTAGTTAAGCCTTGATTGCTGTTGGTACACTGTGAGGAATTAACCTCCAGGCCAATTGGCTGTGAGGACCCACTGTGTCTATAATGGAAGAACTGCTGCGCTGGAGACACGCTTATGGTGCAGGACTTGTTTCAGTGGGGCTTTGGTGCTCACTGAGTCTGCCTCTTGAATGTGTCACTTATGGATGTGAGGAATTGAAATCTGGTGTCTCACACTGACCACTAGGTACACTGGCTTCTGGATCTCCAATGGGGTGCAGGTCAGCTACTGTCTGAGGCCACCCAGTAGGCGCTACAGCGAGAACTAGTTTTTCTCCTCTTTGCTTGGGGTTTGGAGGTTTTGGAGCTGTCTGACCCGGGCTGCAAGTTTGCTATGTTAAGCTGCGATAGGGCAGGCCATGCATATGCTAAAGCCGCTGCTTGGAGCTTGGGTGGGTTTGTAGGTTGTGCAGGGTGGGGTCTCAGGGCGTCACTAGGCTAGGGTGTGGCAAACAGCGATGGCTGCCAGTAAGCCGGCTCTGTGTCTCCGACCGCGTCCCCGCGTCCCACGCCCCAGCGCAGTAAACAATTATTCCTGCGCGCAGCCCAGCAAGCAAGCCACCCTCACTTTCTCACCCGATGGCAGACAGTCCAGCTTCTCCCCGTAGGAGTTTGCGTCCCCCGCGTCTCCCCAGAAACTGGAGTTCGGAGTAATCGGGAGCTTATCTCCCTTTGAGTTGAAAAAAGCAGTGCTCCTCGTCGCCCACCACCAGCCCGATACGCGTGCCTCTGTACCTCAGCTTTTCAGCGCTTGTGCACGTCTCAATGCTCTTTTCTCTTTCCTTCTAGTTGTAGAACTTCCACTCAGCCAGCTTTCCCGTGGTTCTGGGTGATAGACATTTTGTCTTTTAGTTGTAGTTTTTAAATTGTTGTGCGAGGCAGCAGTTTAGGTGTTTACCTACGCCGCCATCTTGGATCCTCAGTCAGTTTTTTGAGAGCTCTGTTTCTTCATATGGCTTTGTGTTACTGTCTAATGTCCTTTCATTTCACTCTGCAGAACTCCTTTGAGAATTTCTTGCAGGGTAGGGCTCAGCTTTTGTTTGTTGAATTCTGAATTTTCCACTTACTTTTGAAGGACAGTTTTGCCAGATGAAGGATCTTTTTTTAAAAAAATATATTTTTTTATCAATTTCAGAGAGGAAGAAAGAGGGACAGAGAGAAACATCAATGGTGAGAGAGAATCATTGATTGGCTGCCTCCTGCACGCCCCCCCTACTGAGGATAGCGCCTGCAACCTGGGCTCAAACTGTGACCTCCTGGTTCATAGGTAGAAGCTCAACTGCTGGGCCAGATGAAGGATCTTGATTGGCAGTTTTTCTTCTTCTTTTTGCTAATCCTCATCAAGGATATTTGTTTCTACTGATTTTTTCAGAGAGAGTGAGAGGGAGGGAGAGAGAGAAATATCCATGTGAGAGAGACACATAAATTAATTGCCTTCTGCATGTGCCCTGACTGGGGCTGGGGGTTGAACCTGCAACCCAGGTATGTGTCCTTGACTGGTAATTGAAACCAAGACCCTTTGGTATGCAGGCTGACACTCTAACTGAGAAACACTGGCAAGGCCCAGTTCCTTCATTTAGCATTTTGGATATACTGACCTGCTGTTGCTAGCCTCCAAAGATTCTGATGAGAAATCTGCTGATAATCTTTTTGAGGCTCCCTTTATGTGATTAGTCATTTCTCTCTTGCTTTTAATATTCTCTGTCTTTGAAAAGATTTATTATAATGTGTCTCAGTATAAGTCTCTTTGAGTTCATCTTATAGAGTCTGTGGAGTTGCTTGACAATTATATTCATGTTTTTTTTAAAAATCAAATTTTAGAAGTTTTAAGCCATTATTACCACAAATATCCTCTCTGACCCTTTTTCTCTTCTCCTTCTGGGATGCCCACAATATGTATGTTGGTCCACTTGATGTTGTCACACAGGTCCCTTAGGCTCTGTTTACTTTTCTTCATTCTTTTTTTCCTGTCTGTTCCTCTGACTTGGTATTTTCCACCATACTATTTTCAAGTACTCTGATTCTTCCTCCTGCCTGCTCAAATCTGTCATTGCATTCTTCTAGTGAATTTTTTCATTTCAATGACAGCATTTTCAACTCCAGAATTTACTTTTGGTTTCTTTTTAGGTTTCCTATGTATTTATTGATATTTTCATTTTGTTCATACATTTTCTTTCTTCAAATCACCCTTCAGTTCTTCAAGCATCCGTCAGACAGCTGTTTTTAAGCCTCTGTCTAGGAGATCTGCCATCAGGTCTTTTTCAGGGACAATTTCTGTTGATTTATTTTTTTTCCTTTGAATGAGTCATCATTTCTTGTTTTTTTGTATGTCTTGTGGGCTTTTTTGTTTGTTTACAAGTAGATATTTGACGCTGATAATGTGGTAAGAATGGAAATCAGATTCTCCCATTTTCTCAGGGTTTGCTGGGATTTTTTTTGTTATTATTTTTGTTTATTGATTGTTGCAGGCTGTTTCAGTGCCAAGGTCAGCCTGATAGCTAACTTTAAGGTCTTCTCAGGGTTTTATGGAGCCAATGCAGAATATCAAGACTATTTCCAGTTTTTCAATGTTATAACAGGGAAGAAAAAAATATCCGTGTACACATATTTTTGTATACTTTTTCCACAATTTGTACTGGACAAAATTTTAAGAAGTGAATTTGTGGATCAAAGGCTATGTACCTTCCACAATTAGGAAAAATGTCACTAAACTGTACTCCAAAAAGAGTAATTTACAGTACCACCAAAAGTGTAGTAATTTACAGTACCACCAAAAGTGTACAAGTGATAATTACCTGTATAATTTTCCCAATCATATAGATAAAAAATAATTTTCATTTCATCTGTTTAATGGCCGTTGGCTATAGGTTGTGAGCTAGCCTCTTATAAATGATCTTTGACCTTTTTATTTTGTTATGTGCATTGTAAATATTTTTTGTATAATCTTTAAATAATACCTTTCAAAACCTTTTAATGCGGTAAACTTTCAAATATATAGAGGTGTAGATAGATGAGTATAACAAACTTCCATCTATCCATCATCCAACTTTTGTGCTTTCTCCTGCTCTTTTCTCCCTAAAGTATTTAAAGCAAGTCTCAGATATCACAGCATTGCACTTGAAAATATTTTAGTATATAAATATTTCTAAGAGATAGAACTATTTAAAAAATAACACCATTATCATACTAAAAATTAAAATATTTAAATACTCGCTTTTGGTCCAAAAACATCTTTTGACTGTATCAATATCCAAGAAAGATCCATATGTTGCATCTGATTATTATATCTCGAGTCTCTTTTAATCTATAGCAGACTCATCCTTCATTTCAAAATGCCACTTATCTGTTAAAAAAACAGGGCCGATTTGTCTAGTAAAATAAGGACATGATATCATATAAGTTGTTTCTTTTTTTTCCTTCCTGGATTTTCTGTAAATTATTAGCTCGACTTAGAGTCTTGATAAGATTCAGGTTCAAGATTTTTTTTTTAAATAAAAGCACATCATGTGATAATGTGTATTTCCTCCACACTACATCAGGAGGCAAATAAGTTTGGTTGACCCACTTTTAGTGATGCTATAATTGATCAGTTACTTCAAGTGTTGTCTGCCTCATCTATCCATTTTAAAGTTTCCCATAAGCCTTTTCTTAAAGTTTCTGGCATTTGCTGATGATTTTTTAAAAATATGTTTTTATTGATTTTAGAGAGAGATGAAGAGAGAGAAAAAGAGAGAGAGAGAGCGAGAGAGAGAGAGAGAAAGTAAGAAAGATTGGCTGCCTCCTGCATGCACCCTGACAAGGGCCCAAACCCACTACTTGGGCATGTGCCTTGACCATGAACTGAATTGGTGACCCTGTGGTGCATGGGAAGATGCTCAAACAACTGAGCCACACTGGCCAGGCTGATGGTTTTTTCTTCATCTATTATTTTAATAGGATTCCATAATGGTGATTTTAAATTCTACCATTGCTTTTACATTTATTAATTGTATTTCTTCTATGATGAAGAGCATTCATCAACTTTCTGGTTACACTAAAATACAGTTTATATGAAAAAAGTAGGATAACAGCATCATTCTTTTTCTTTATAAAATTTTAGATCTAATTTATCTCCTGATTAAAAACATTTTTTTGAATATGCAAAAGTTGGGAAATAATATTTAAATGTTGAAAAAATGTTCTGGATATAAAACGTATTCAAATTTCTTTACTAATCTGTTTGAGGTTTCAAATTCAGTATTAAAGTTTTTAGGTCAATCTTCTTTGACTAAAATATTGAAAGTATTAAAATTAAGCATCTTACCTGAACAATATTGTCTACATTGCTAAATTCCACACACTTCTGTCCTCTCTGGTGATCACAGTAATATTTGTTTTGTTTCCACTGCGGGGGTGAGTGGGCACGAGACTGTGGATTGTTTGGTACATTAAGCTGCATCATCACCATTCCTCCACTAGGTGGTGGAGGTGGCACAGCTGAAAATCAGAATTAGGATACTACATCAGCAAACAGCATCTTCAAAGACCAAGATAATGGCAATAATTTTACATATCTGAACAAAATTTTACTATATGTAACATAGATTGAAACCCTAGTGCTTCTTGCTAAAAGTGTTGTTTAAAATGGCATTAAAATAGACTCTGTAGACCTAAATATCTCACTTGTCCTAAAACCAACAAGTCTATAGTTATTCAGGAAAGTCCAATTATCTATTCCAGAAACTAGTGAAGAGTAGCACAATTGAGATATGATATATAAAAGTGCTCAATTAAAAAACTGAATTAATTGCCCGGCTGGGGTGTGGCTCAATGGTTGAGCATCGACCCAGGAACCAAGAGGTCACTGGTTCCATTCCTGGTCAGGGCACATGCCTGGGTTGTGGGCTCAATCCCCAGTGAGGGGCGTGCAGGAGGGAGCCGACCAATGATGTTTCTCTCTCATCAATGTTTCTATCTCTCTATTCCTCTTCCCTCCCCTCCCTCTAAAAATTAAAACAGGTATTTTTAGAAATACAAAGAAAAACTGGGAAAAAATATCCTACAGAAATTTTGAAATACAGTAGAAAGTAATTTTCTAGTAAATCGATTTCATGCAGTGTAAAAGTTTGGGACATGGGAATGGAATTAATTAACAAAGCACAATTTTAGTACCCTGAAAAGTCCTATAACTCCAGAAAATTTGAGTTCTTTTATTATGTTTTCCCATCTGTAAAAGGAGGCTAGAAAGACCTCCTTGGCTGACTTTAAAGAGCTGTGATGATTATATATATGTCAAAACACCTTGCTAATTGTACAGTAGAGATAAAGGGACTATTAATTATATCTATTTCTTATCAGATTTATTTCTTTTTATTATATGCCTAATACCAATACTGCAGCACTGCTGGTATTAGGCATATACTCTGCCTATCACTCACCACTTCAGTGTAAGGTAAGTGAGGATCCTGTGCCCTAAAAGGGCCATAGTTTGCACTGCAGTAACCATGGTAGTTCCAGTTCCCTGAAAATAGAACCAACCTGACCTGGCTAGGCAAACCACAGAAGAGCTGACTGCTTAGGGACACCTCAAAGTTCTCCTCAGCCACAGCAATCATGTAGATGCAGCCACTATTGGTCATTTATTTAATCATTTCTTGTTTCTCTGTTTCTCATAGACTACATGTCAATAAATCATTACAATAAAATAAGGTGTTATGATAAAGAATTGTTTAAAACACTGGGGAAGTCTTTGTAGAAGAGGTAATTTTCCAGAATAAACTATGCTTTTTTATGCCAAAGGTACTTTTGTGCCTATTCTTCCCTCTGCCTAGAGTGTCTATTCACCATTCTCTGTTTGCCAAAATCCTGCTCATCCTTAAATTTTTACTCAAAACAAAGTTGTGTAAATTGAGCATGTAAGTATAAATAGGAGGCAAACTTGCAAGAGTTTAGATAGAGAATTCATGCAAATTTTTTATTCAGAGAAATGACATGAAGAGACTTCTGTTTCAGGACAATAATTTTTGAACTGTTTGTATATGTGCTTGAGGAAGAGAAAAGCTGGGTGTAGGGGAAACATGAAATAAGCAAAAACACCTGATTACTGCAAATAAAACATGAAAAGAATTGACCAAAAGCAGCAGCAGTGGGGAAGGAAAGAAGTTAACAGATTTGCGAAAATGGTGATGGCATGAACGTGAAAAGAGAGAACAGAGAGAGTTAATTATGACTTTGAGCTTTGTTTTAGTTTATAGATAGGTAAGGAGAAATAGTAAATCTGAAGTCCCTTTGACACATCTGGGTTGGAATGTTCAGTATATAACTGGCTATATGGTCGTGTCTCAGCAGAAATACGATAAGGGAAGAGTTGGCAAAAAGCAGTAGTTGAAGCCTAGGAGGCGTTGGGTTTCTTAGGAAGACCTTGAAGAGGAACCAGAGTGCACCTAGGAGAGGATCCTAGAGAACATCAATATCTGAAAGGCAAGGAAGGAAGAGCCTGAGGAGAACAGGACAGCAGTGTGGTAATGGCAGCAGTAGGAAGTAGACTGAACCTGCCAACTCTGATTTTGCATGGTACCTTAAATATCCTAGGTATACCTCAGCACATAGCAAGCCACAGTTTACAGCTCTGTTGACTAATGAGCTTGCCGACCACTGGCCTAAGGAGAGGAGAAACCAAGATGGCGGCATAGGTAAACACCTGAACTGCTGCCTCGCACAACAATTTCAAAACTACAACTAAAAGACAAAACGGAGATCATCCAGAACCACAGGAAGGCTGGCTGAGTGGAAATTCTACAACTAGAAGGAAAGAGAAAAGCAAACTGAGACTCACTGGAGCTGCGGAAGGCAGAGGTTTGGAGGCACGCAGAGAGGGCTTTTTCAAGCGGGAGGGAGACAAAAGCTCCCGACTGCTCTGAACTCCAGTTCCAGGAGAGACTCTGGGGACCCAGACTCATACAGGGAGAAACTGGACTGTCTGGCAGCAGGCAAAACTCGAGGGCAGCTTTCTCTCAGAGGTACTTGCAGCGATTACCTCGGGACACTGAGACCCAGGGGCCTCTTAGGGCAGGGCTGACGGGAAGCCATTGCTGTATGCTCCGCCCTGAGACTCTGCCCCATCCAAGCTGAGCGCAGAGGCTTTTGCGTATGAATGCCCTGGTCCTTTGAATTCTAAACTTATCTAACAGACTGCAGCTGAGTCAGTGAGACCCAGAACATCGAAAAGAAGGTCCAAGGCCCCACAGCAGCATGCATTGCTTCACAGCTGGGCCTCATCTGGGCCCCTCCAAAACCCAAACAAAGAAGAGGAATCTGCAGATCTCTCCATAGCTCCTGCTGGGTGGCCTCAGGCAGAGGCTAAATTAGCACCTCCTTAGAGATCCAAGAGCCAGTGTACCCAGGGGTCAGAGTGGGACCATCCAGATTACAACTCCTCAGATCCATAAGGGACACACTCAGGGGGCAGACTTAGTGAGCACCAAAGTCCCACTGAAGCAAGTCTTGCCTCATAAGGGTGTCTCCAGCACAGAAGTTCTCCCAGCATACACACAGCTGATCCTCACAGCCAATTGGCCTGGAGGTCAATTCCTCCCAGTGATTACCAACAACAATCAAGGCTTAACTACAACAAGGCTGTACACACAGTCCACAAAGGGGTGCACCAAGAGTGTCCACCTCAGGTTAACTGGGGAGGCCGACCCACTGGGCCATATAGGAAACCTAGCACACAAATTTACCCTACCAACTCAGGGAAGCAATGAAAATGCAGCGTCAAAGAAACAGATCACAAACGAAAGAAATGGAGGAAAACAAACGACTGGATATAGAATTCAAAACCATGGTTATAAGGCTTTTCAAGAATATCCTAGAAAAGGCCGATAAATATAACGAGACCCTTGAAGATATGAAAAAGGACCAACTAGAAATTAAACATACACTGACTGAAATAAAAAATATTATACAGAGACCCAAAAACAGACTAGAGGAACACAAGTATCAAGTCAAAGAATTGAAATACAAAGAAGCAAAAAACACTCAACCGGAAAAGCAAAAAGCAAAAAGAATCCAAAAATATGAAGATAGTGTAAGGAGCCTCTGGGACAACTTCAAGCGTACCAACATCAGAATTATGGGGGTGCCAGAAGGAGAGAGCAAGATACTGAAAACCTATTTGAAGAAATAATGACTGAAAACTTCCCCCACCTGGTGAAAGAAATAGACTTACAAGTCCAGGAAGCGCAGAGAACCCCAAACAAAAGGAATCCAAAGAGGACCACACCAAGACACATCATAATTAAAATGCCAAGAGCAAAAGACAAAGAGAGAATATTAAAATCAGCAAGAGAAAAACAGTTAGTTACCTACAAGGGAGCACCCATACGACTGTCAGCTTATTTCTCAACAGAAACTATGCAGGCCAGACGGGAGTGGCAAGAAATATTCAGAGTCATGAATAGCAAGAACCTACAACCAAGATTACTCTACCCAGCAAAGCTATCATTCAGAATGGAAGGGCAGATAAAGAGCTTCACAGATAAGAAAAAGCTAAAGAAGTTCATCCAGTATTATATGAAATGCTGAAAGGTACTCTTTAAGAAGAGGAGGAAGAAGAAAAAGGTAAAGATAAAAATTAGGAACAACAAATACATATCTATCAACAAATGAATCTAAAAATCAAGTGAATAAAAAATGTGATGAACAGAATAAACTGGCAAATATAATAGAATCAGGGGCATAGAAAGGGAGTGGACTGACAATTCTTGGGCGGGGGAGGGGTTTGGGGGTGCAGGAAGATACTGGACAAAATTGTACACCTATGAATGAGGACAGTGCGGGGAGGGGTAAGGGCAGAGGGTGGGGTGGGAACCGGGTGGCGGGGAACTATGGGGGGAAAAAAGATGAACAACTGTAATAATCTGAACAATAAAGATTTATCAAATTGAAAAAAAAAAAGAACTGCCTAAGGAACTTAATTTAATTTTTCCTCAAATGAGAAAGCATCATTCTTTTGTTCAATTATCTGTTCATACCTGCACACTGGTGGCTTTGAAGCTGCTGGGAATTGCAGGGTGAAGTATTTCGA
Organism: Plecotus auritus; assembly: GCF_963455305.1. Lineage (NCBI taxonomy): Eukaryota > Metazoa > Chordata > Mammalia > Chiroptera > Vespertilionidae > Plecotus > Plecotus auritus. The sequence continues at coordinate 80,882,225 of NC_137776.1, forward strand.
GGAAACTGTACTTGTTCTGATCCTGGATGTTGTAAGTAACCTACTGATGAGCTAAGGGAAAAAAAAATAAAACAAACACAAAAGCACAGCACAATGAGACGGAGATGACTGTAAAGGTGCTTGGAACAAACAGTCCTACGAATTTCTTAAAAGAAATTATTGTTCAAATTGATTAGCAGTAAAAGTCAAATGCAACTCTTTTCTCTGTGAGTTATAAATAATTATCTTTTGGGGGGGGTGAGGGCAAGTGCCAGGGGGGGTAGGGCAGGCCGGGGGAAGGTCAATGGGGAAAAAAGGGAGACATATGTACTACTATTTGTAATACTTTAAACAATAAAATAAAAAATAAATTATCTTTTGGATAATTATCCTATCTAATAAAAGAGTAATATGCAAATTAACCATCACTGTGCTACACCCCAAGCCACGCCCACCAGCCAAACAGGAGCAAGTATGCAAATTAACCCAACCAAGATGGCTGCAGCCACAGAGAGAGCAGGAGGGAGACTTGGGTTTCCCCGGTGATGGAGGAAGCCAAGCTTTCCACACACCCTGGCCAGCCCAGGCCTCCACTCCAGGCTACAAAGTTTCAATTACAGAATATAAATAAATCCCAACAAAAATGGCAGAATCCACGGAGCTGGAGAGAGCAGGAGGCTAGGGTTGCCCCAGGCGATGGAGGAAGCCAAGGTTTCTGCACACCTTGGCCTGCCTTGGCCTCCGCTTCAGGCTACAAAGTTTCAATTATAGAAGATAAATAAATCCCAACAGAAATGGCTGCTGCCACTGAGCGAGCAGGAGGCTTGGCTCTGCTCCAGGCTACAAAGTTTCAATTCTAGAAGATAAATAAATCCTAGATACCAGGGCCTCGGCTTGGGTCGCTGGGGTGTGTGGCCGGCCTGCAAACCAGAACAGGCCCCTCGCCCAGGCCGCCCCACGCCCCAAGGGAACCCCCACACTGATCCAGGACACCCTTCAGGGCAAACCAGCTGGCCCCCACACGTGCACCAGACATCTATCCTATCTAATAAAAGAGTAATATGCAGATTGACCATCACTTCAACACACACGATGGCTGCCCCCATGTGGTCAAAGATCCTGCCCCCAAGTGGACACAAGATGGCCAGCAGGGGAAGGTAGTTGGGAGGGACCAGGCCTGCAAGGGAGGGCAGTTGTGGGCGATCAGGCCAGCAGGGGAGGGCATTTGGGAGGGACCAGGCCTGCAAGGGAGGGCAGTTGTGGGCGATCAAGCCTGCAGGGGAGGGCAGTTAGGGGTGACCAGACCGGCAGAGGAGGGAAGTTGGGGGTGACCAGGCCTGCAGGGAAAGGCAGTTGGGGGGGACCCAGGCCTGCAGGGGAGAGCAGTTGTGGGGGACCAGCCCTGCAGGGGAGGGCAGTTAGGGGTGACCAGGCCTGCAGGGGAGGGCAGTTAGGGGCAAACAGGCTGGCAGGGGAGCAGTTAGGCAACAATCAGGCTGGCAGGGGAGTGGTCAGGGGGTGATCAGGCTGGCAGGCAGAAGCGGTTAGGGGCAATCAGCAAGGCAGGCAGGCGAGTAGTGGGGAACCAGCAGTCCTGGATTGTGAGAGGGATGTCCGACTGCCTGTTTAGGCCCCATCCCGGTGGGATCGGGCCTAAACGGGCAGGCGGACATCCCTCAAGGGGTCCTGGATTGGAGAAGGTGCAGGCTGGGCTGAGGGACACCCCCCCCCCATGCACGAATTTCGTGCACCGGGCCTCTAGTCTTTTAGATAATTATCATGTTTATTGCAATAATACCAATTTTTGAAACCAAGAAAAACAACTAATTCCACCGCTCTTATTCCTTTACAAATTATTCTAAATATGCCTTTTGTTTTGTTCTAATAATTACTTAAAAATTACTAACTTCATAAAATAAAAAAGGTAATTTTTTGGATCTCACTAAGCTGTATTTTAGAAAACAGAATATGCAGTTTGACAATGACGAGACTCAGAAAAAATATTATATTGTTTACAAATGTACAATCTGAGAATAAAGGAAACAATAGAACATGATTCTGACATACTCTAACCTAAATACTGACAAAAACAAAAAAGGTGGTTAGCATAAAACCATTAAGTTATTGCCATATTTGTCAATAATAAGTCTTTTAGAGTCTAATATGCAATTTGTCATAGTAAGTCTTTAAAGTTTTCTTTTTTTAGCAAATTCTTTCAGGAAAACAGTTTCAAATCACAGATACTATTAATTCTTCCTGAGAATTCTTGAGTAATCAGAAACCTTAATTGTAATATAAACCCTATTACTTTCCACTCTTTTTTCATCATTTAAATAAACTTTCTTTACATAGTATTATTTCTGAACCTAGCTTTACAAGCTTTTTAAACTTACATTTCATGTAATGCATTAAAAATACCACATTAGATCCAACTACTGAATTATAGAGAATACAGGGAGACATATTAAAAAACACCAGGATGACAAAATTAGGAAAATCCTGACTTTGGGACACTCTACAAGACAAATATGTAAAAACACAAGCAATATTTATGGGTCAGTTGGAAATATCAATATCAACTGGGTATCCTATCTAATAAAGAGGGAATATGCTAATTGACCAACACTCTGTCACAAAGATGGCTGCACCCACAGCTGAGGCCAAGTTCCCATGAGCAGCCTTAAGGAGCAATCAGCAGGGACCTAAGGCTATGCCCTATCCAGCCCCCGTGGGGCTTGACAGGGGACCCCAGGCCGCATCCCCCACCAGGCAGGGCTTGACAGGGGACCTCAGCCCACACCCCCCACCCAGCAGGGCTTGACGGGGACCTCAGGCCATGCCCCCCCAGTGCTGGGTCGGGGAACTCAGGCTGTGTCCTCGCCCAGCAGGGCTTGACGGGGGACCTCAATGTGCGCTTCCTGTCCTGGTGCTGGGCTAGGGGACCTCAGGCTGCTCCCCCTGCCCCAGGCCGGATGACCTCAGGCTGCGCCCCCCACCAGGTGGGGCTTGACAGGGGACCTCAAGGTGCACCCCCAGTGCTGGGTCAGGGGAACTTAGGCTGTGCCCCCACCCAGCGAGGCTTGACCGGGGACCTGAGGCTGCACCCCCTTGCAGGTGGGGCTTTACGGGGGACCTGAGGCTGCGCCCCCCACCCCCGCATGGCGGGGCTTGACGGGGAACCTAAGGCCATGCGCCCCACCCAACGGGGCTTGACAGGAAATCTCAGGCCCTGTCCCCCACCTGGCGAGGCTTGACGGGGGACCTCAAGGCACGCCCCCCGCCCCGGTCTGGACTGGGGGGATCTCAGGCCACGCACCCCGTCCTGGTGCCGGGCCAGGGGACCTGAGGCTATGCCCCCTGCCCGGCAGGGCTTGACAAGGGTGGGACTGGGCTGGTCTGGATATAACCCAATTGGGGGGGCGGTGCTGGCCGGGTCTGGGTCTCACGTGATTTTGAGGTGCCATGTGGGTGGCAGGGACTTAACTCTGGGTCCCGTGGTGAGCCTCAGACTCTGACAGGAGGAAGGTTTTCATATACATAATACTACTTTTCTTTCATCTCTGATACTTCTATTATAGAGAAAGGGCAAGTAGCAATATTAAATTATTTACTCTAATTAATCCCCTTTTAATGTGCACAAATTTCATGCACTGGGTCACTAGTTTGACATAATTAAGAAACTAACTTAAATTTTTTATTTTTATTTTTATTTTATTTTTTATTATTTTTTTAAAATAAATCTTTATTCAGATTATTACAATTATTTCTCCTTTTTTCCCCCATAGCTCCCCTCCACCCATTTCCCACCCCACCTTCTGCCCTTACCTACCCCCCACTGTCCTCATCCATAGGTGTATGACTTTTGTCCAGTCTCTTCATGAACCCCCCATACCCCTTTCCCCCTGAGAATTATCAGTCCACTCCCTTTCTATGCCCCTGATTCTATTATATTCACCAGATTATTCTGTTCCTCAGGTTTTTAATTCACTTGATTTTTAGGTTCACTTGTTGATAGATATGTATTTGTTGTTCATAATTTTTATCTTTCCTTTTTTCTTCTTCCTCTTCTTTAAGAATACCTTTCAGCATTTCATATAGTACTGGTTTGGTGGTGATGAACTCCTTTAGCTTTTTCTTGTCTGTGAAACTCTTTATCTGCCCTTCAATTCTGAATGATAGCTTTGCTGGGTAGAGTAATCTTGGTTGTAGGTTCTTGCTATTCATCACATTGAAAATTTCTTGCCACTCCCGTCTGGCCTGCATAGTTTCTGTTGAAAAGTCAGCTGACAGTCGTATGGGTGCTCCCTTGTAGGTAACTAACTGTTTTTCTCTTGCTGCTTTTAATATTCTCTCTTTGTCTTTTGCTCTTGGCATTTTAATTATGATGTGTCTTGGTGTAGTCCTCTTTGGATTCCTTTTGTTTGGGGTTCTGTGGGCTTCCTGGACTTGTAAGTCTATTTCTTTCACCAGGTGGGGGAAATTTTCGGTCATTATTTCTTCAAATAGGTTTTCAGTATCTTGCTCTCTCTCTTCTTCTGGCACCCCCATAATTCTGATGTTGGTACGCTTGAAGTTGTCCCAGAGTTTTCTTACATTATCTTCAACTTTTTGGATTTTTTTTTTTTGCTTTTTGCTTTTTCGGTTGAGTGTTTTTTGCTTCTTTGTATTTCAATTCTTTGACTTGATTTTTGTGTTCCTCTTGTCTGTTTTTGGGTCTCTGTATAATATTTTTTATTTCAGTCAGTGTATGTTTAATTTCTAGTTGGTCCTTTTTCATCTCTTCGAGGGTCTCGTTATATTTATCGGCCTTTTCTAGGATATTCTTAAAAAGCCTTATAACCGTGGTTTTGAATTCTATATCCAGTCGTTTGCTTTCCTCCATTTCTTTCGTTTGTGATCTGATTCTTAGATGCCGCATTTTCACTGCTTCTCTGAGTTGGTAGATTTGTGTGCTAGGTTTCCAATTTGGCCCAGTGGGTCTGCCTCCCCAGTTAACCTGAGGTGGACACTCTTGGTGCACACCTTTGTGGACTGTGTGTACAGCCTTGTTGTAATTAAGTCTTTATTGTTATTGGTATCACTGGGAAGAATTGACCTCCGGGCCAGTTGGCTGTAAGGATCAGCTGTGTCTATGCTGGGAGAAGTTCGGTGCTGGAGACAGCCTTATAGGATTAGACTTGCCAAATTGCAATAGCCTCTGTGCTCAGCTTGGATGGGGTGGAGTCTCAGTCTTGGCTTCCCGTCAGCCTTGCCCTTGCGCACTTCAGACCTCTGCTTTCCCAGCTCCCGATTCTCCGCCCGAGAGTCCAGACCCCCCCCACAAGAGCGTGGGTCCCCAGGGGCTCGCCTGGAACTGGGGCTCACTTCAGTCAGAACTGGGGTTCAGTGCCTTCAGGAGCCTCTGACTCCCTTCCACTAGGGAAAGCCTGTGGCAACCTCCGCAGCCTTTGTGCGCACTGGCGCGAGCGGACTTTCAGTCCTCCGCCTTCCCGGCTCCCGAGTCTCCGCCTGTGAGTCCAGACTCCCCCCACAAGAGCGTGGGTCCCCAGGGGCTCGCCTGGAACTGGGGTTCACTGCAGTCAGAACTGGGGCTCACTTCAGTCATAACTGGGGTTCAGTGCCGTCAGGAGCCTCTGACTCCCTTCCGCTAGGGAAAGCCTGTGGCAACCTCCGCAGCCTTTGCGCGCACTGGCGCGAGCGGACTTTCAGTCCTCCGCCTTCCCCGGCTCCCGAGTCTCCGCCTGAGAGTCCAGAGTTCCCCCACAAGAGCGTGGGTCCCCAGGGGCTCGCCCGGAACTGGGGTTCAGTGCAGTCAGAACTGGGGTTCAGTGCGGTCGGGGGCTCCCTTCCCCCTTCCGCCAGAGAAAGTCAGCCAGGCTCTCAGCCGCCCTTCCTCTCTGCGCGCACAAAGACCCTTTGCCGTACCTCCAATTCTCTGTGAGCTTTTCTCTATCCTTCTAGTTGTAGAATTTTCACTCAGTCAGCTTTCCTGCGGTTCTGGATGGTGTCCGTTCTGTCTTTTAGTTGTAGTTTTGAAATTGTTGTGCGAGGCAGCAGTTTAGGTGTTTACCTATGCCGCCATCTTGGTTTCTCCCTAACTGTTAAATTTTTAAAGATGTGAAACAGTATTATAATTATGTGAGTTTTTAAAAAACCTTTCATTAGCCCTGGCCAGGTAGCTCAGTTGGTTAGAGTGTCATCCCAATACACCAAGGTTGGGGCTTCGATCTGGGTCAGGGTACATATAAAAATTAGCCAATGAATGCATGAATAAATGGAAAAACAACGTGATGCTTCTCTCTCTCTGCTCCCCCTACCTAAAAACAATAAATATTTTTTTAAAACCCACATGTTTTAGGGATACTTATACTGAAATACTCATGAATGAAATTATATGAAATCTGGATTTTTTTCAAAAGAATATGGGAGGAGGATGAAATAGAAGTTTAGATGAAAAGAGATTAATCATTAGTTAATAACTGTAGAAGCTAAGTGATAAGTAGAAGATGAGTACACTCTCATTATAAATATTTAAAAATGTCCACAATAAAATGTTATGAAATGATTCTCTAATTCAGGTGACAATTCTTCAATTAGTAAGAATTAAAGTTCTATTGTTTTTTGGTGGCAGTAACTCAGTGTGGTTCAATAAAAGGGAAAAAGAAAAAAGTGTAAAGGGAAGATTTCATAAAAAGTAAGTTTGGACCATATGACAAAATGTAAAAATAGTACTTTCTGAAATTAATGTTAATTATGATTGGACTGTGTTTATGTGAGTATTTGCTACCTGTGGAAATAATACAGCAGCTTGACAATTTGTACTAGTAAATGTGGCATTACTGGGGAGAACAGAAAATTTTGCCAAAAGCTGAAAGGATTTTTTGGTTCAAACTGGGGTAAATGTACCCTTGGGCCATGTAGTGCTTCACACCCTGATCTTGTTCACTAAACACATTCTAATAGCCTAATCAAGTTATGAGACACATGGATGATAGGAGGCCACCAAGAATAGGAATTAGAAGCCCCAAGTCACTGAGATAAGCGATATGTCCCATATCACTACATTAAAAATTGTTATTCCAGTTTACCAGACTAGTGGGTTTTGGTTTTGATTATCCCTTAGATTAGGTAAATGAATTACAAAACTGAGTTCTAAGACTACTAATCTCCCCCAATAAAGAAAAAGACACTTTAAGGCACACATACTTGACAATAAGCAGCCTTCTTAAATCTCTTAAATACCTATTTTCAATGATCTAATTTGCCTTCCACATAGGCAGAAATATAACACATTAGAGGAAAAAAAGCATAGGAGTCAGCTTTTAAATACCACTCTCACTTTAAGGCCCTGGCTGGTGTCGCTCAGTTGTTAGAGCAGCCGTGGGCAAACTACGGCCCGTGGGCCGGATCCGGCCCGTTCGGCTGTTCTATCCGGCCCGCGGAGCCGAAAGAGCAGAGGGTTCTCTTGCTCTCCCCTCCGCTCCTTTACTTTGAATTTATATTAGTTCACACTCCATCCATGCTTTTGTTCCAGCCCTCCGGTCCAGTTTAAGAACCCATTGTGGCCCTCGAGTCAAAAAGTTTGCCCACCCCTGGGTTAGAGCGTCACCCTGCACACCAAAGGGTCTCAGGTTCGATATCTGGTCAAGGACACATAACTGGGTTGCAGGTTCATCCCAGGGGCATGTGCGGGAGGCAACCAATTGATGTGTCTCTCCCACTCTCTCTCCTTCTATCCCTCTTCCCCACTTTCTACTTTCTCAAAAAAAAAAAAAAAATCAATGGGAAAAATATCCTTGGGTGAGGATTAACAAAGCCAACAAACAAAAAACCACAAATATATAATATTCACAAAAGGGAGCGACTTCAAAAATTCCTCCTTTGTAAGACAAGATAGAAATAGAAAGAAGGGGACTTCTTAAAGTAAAACACCAGGCCCAGCTGGTGTGGCTCAGTGGTTGAGCATCGACCTAAGAACCAGGAGGTCACAGTTCCATTCCTGGTCAGGGCACATACCAGGGTCATGGGCTGGGTGGGCTCGGTGGCAGATCACTGATTCTCTCTCATCACTGATGTTTCTATCTCTCTCTCCCTCTCCCTTCCTCTCTAAAATCAATAAAATATATTAAAAAAAAAATACCAGGCCTAATCCTTAAAGTTCATATTCTACCCTTGAGTAGAAAAATAAAGTATCAGTCTCATGACCTGTTTGGTCTGAAACTCCCTGAAAAGTACTGACTTAGCCCGGCCCATATGGCTCAATGGTTGAATGTTGACCTATGAACCAGGAGGTCGCTGGTTCAGTTCCCAGTCAGGGCACATGCCTGGGTTGCTGGCTCAATCCCTGGTGGGGAGTGTGCAGGGGGTAGCTGATCAAAGATTCTCTCATCATTGATGTTTCTATTTCTCTTTCCCTCTCCCTTCTTCTCTGAAATAAATTTTTTTTTTAAAAAAGTACTGACTTAAAACCTATGAATGTGTAAATTAAAACGAATTAATATAAACTTTCAAAGGTATTGAACGTCATGGCAACAAACATGAGTCTTGCCACTTACACCAATTGTTTTGCCATACTTTTTAGGAGTTTTTTCTCAGTGTATGGAACAGCCAATCAAATTGCTGCAAAATACCTCTACAGCAAGCATGTCAAACTCTCGGCTGATGGGCCGCATGTTTGACATACTTGGGAGCAATGGAGATTGACAAATGACATAAATATCCAACAAGTTTCTTCTTTTGGGTTTTCTACAATGTTCACCTATAATCATCTATGATAATTCATAGGTAGAATTCCCCTTTGCTCCAGTCATTTATTTCCTCATTTTTACTGTATTTTGGAATCAAAGCCATGATGGAAAAAATGATAATCACATTACATATTTTTAAAATCAGAAACCTAATCAGAAGCCTACTGCAGTTTACCAAAGTGTGAAGAATTAATATATATAACCCTTTATGAATGCCTAAAAATGGCCTTTTATGGGGCAGTATCGATGCCACTTTGATTAGATCATGTTAATTATCTGGCATGCCATAGTATGGGTGAAAATTAATGCTTGGTATTAGATATATTTATTAGATACTCTTGCAAATTCAAGTTATGTTGCGTTCCTATCTATTGTAATGACTTTTGATATTAAATACTTGACCTAGTGGTAAGGACCAAGGATTTGGGTGTCAGAAGGCAGCACAGGTTTGAGTTCAAAGTCCACTTATTTTGTATGACTTTAACATTTATCTGGCTGTCAGCTCTCCCATGAATATCACCTGTCTTGCCAAACTATGATAAAAAGACTTGGTCAAATAATTGAAAATACAAATAAAAAATATACAACTTCATTAACAATCAAAGAACCAAATTAAAATGAGATACGTCACCATTTATGAAAACAATAAAAATGAGTCAGTAGCCCTAGCTGGTTTGGCTCAGTGGATAGAACCTGTGGACTGAAGGGTTCTGGGTTCAATTCCGGTCAAGGGCACATGCCTGGGTTGTGGGCTCGATCCCCCAGTGGGGGGTGTGTAGGAGGCAGCCAATCAATCATTCTCTCTCATCATTGATGTTTCTGTCTCTCTCTCTCCCTTCCTCTCTCTAAAATCAATTAAAAAAATAAAAATAAAAAGCCATGAAAAAAAAGGAAAACGAGTCAGTAGCCACTGGGATTGTAAATCAAAGGAAGATTTTATCAAAAGGTACCAAGGACCTTAAAAAAGGTTATATCTTGGAAGCAACCCAAGTGTCCATCAATAGATGAGTGAATAAAAAAGCTCTGGTACCTATATACAATGGAATATTACTTGGCTATAAAATAGAATGAAATCTTACTATTTATAATAGCATGGATGGACACAGGGGTGGGCAAACTTTTTGACTCGAGGGCCACAATGGGTTCTTAAACTGGACCGGAGGGCCGGAACAAAAGCATGGATGGAGTGTTTGTGTGAACTAATATAAATTCAAAGTAAAGGAGTGGAGGGGAGAGCAAGAGAACCGGATAGAACAGCCGGATCCGGCCCGCAGGCCGTAGTTTGCCCACGGCTGAAGAGGATAGTACTATGCTCAGTGAATAAGTCACTCAACTTAGTCAGAGAAAGACAAATACCATATTTCACTTATATGGAAATCTAAAGAACAAAATAAATGAACAAAATAGAAACAGACTCAAAGACTCAGAGAGCGAACTGCTGGTTGTCAGAGGGGAGAGGGGTTTGGGACTGGGTGAAAGAGGTGAAGGGATTAAGAAGCACAATTGGTAGCTACAAAATAGTCAAGGGAATGTAAGTAAAGCATAAGGAATATAGTCGATAATATTGAGATGACTGTATGTTATCAGTTGGGGTACTGGAAATATCGAGAGAAACATTATGTAAAGTATATGACTATTTAACCACTAAGCTGTACACCTGAAAGCAATACAAAATAATATTGAGCCCTAGCTGGTTTGGCTCAGTGGATAGAGGGTTGGACTGTGGACTGCAGAGTCCCAGATTCGATTCTGGTCAAGGGCACATGCCTGGGTTGGGGACTCTATCCCCAGTAGGGGGCATGCAGGAGGCAGCCAATCATGATTCTCTCTCATCATTGACCTTTTTATCTCCCTCTCTCCCCCTTCCTCTCTAAAATCAATACAAATATATTAAAACAAACAAAAACAACAAAATAACATTGAAAGAAAAAATAAAAAAAATTGTTTTTATTGACTTCAGAAGAAGGAAGGAGAATGAGATAGAAATATCAATGAGGAGAATCATTGATCAGCTGCCTCCTGCAAGCCTCCTACTGGGGATTGAGCCTGCAACCCAGGCATGTGCCCTGACTGGGAACCGAACCGTGATCTCCTGGTTCATGGGTTGGCACTCAACTATTGAACCACACCAGCTGGGCAGAAAAACAAACAAAAAGAAACCCAACAACACCATATTTTTGACCTGTTAATTACCTTCTAAGGACTCTATGCCAAGGAAGAAATTCAAGTTGCACTCAAGATGAATCAATAAAGTGTGTGTGTGGGGGAAATGGATATGTCCTACATGTCTATAACAGGCTAAATAAATTCTTGCATATTTATAAAATTGAGCAAAATATATCCAGTAGAATCTCAACTATGTTAAAATTATATATGAAAAGAAAAAAGACTAACAGAAAAATGTGAATATGAAAACAGTAGTCAATTTAGGATTATGGGACTATGGCTGATTTTTTTTTAATTCTTGATAATTTATACTTTTTTTTTTTTATTTTCCAAAAAGGCATGCATGTATTTTGTAATTATAAAAAATAAACACTAAAAATATTCTATGACAAATGCCTAAAAAGCTAGACTTTTAAACCTTCATTTAATTTGAGGGTCAGATGCTCAGCCAGTCTTGCTATCTCTGGAAGAATATACTAGCTTTCTGCCTTATAAGCTTTTTGCAAGTCAAGGTGATTTCTACATTGTAAATTTTTGTGATAAGGGTATCTATTTAGGACAATGTAAATAAACTTTCAACTATTTAGAATTTGACCAAACTATATACTCAGTTAATGAAATTAATGTCAAATGAAACTTTTATTGGAAAAAATTTTGGATTTTTCCCTTAAACGCAAATGGCCTATTTTTCTGGGCTTTCCAGTTAAATGCTCAAATTTATAGAAATATTTACTTATAGTTCACCTATTTCCAAATGTGAAATATTTTACAAAACCAAATAGACTAAAAACCAGAAAAATACTTAACAAAACAAAAAGAAGTTGGGACATGTGGGACAAGATTGTTGCTTTTATTGAGAACTCTAATCTATCTGTTTCCTGACAGCCAAGATAAAATGGTGGACCCAGAGGACTCTACAACTCTGCCAGAATGATAAAGGAAGAAAGCATTTAAGCCTTTGGCAGGTAATGGACTACAAACATATCCTAATTGTATTCTATGATTATGATGAATTTAAAGCAAGTAGTTAATCATAGAGAAATCTAGTCCTTTGAAACAAGATACTAGTATAAGACACAGTTCATATTTTACTAGGGACCTGAGGGGCTGGGGTGGAAATCTCGCCTCAGAGAGGATTATCTCCAATTAGATAGAGGACCAGTGCACGAAATTCGTGCACGGGGGGGCGGGGGTGTGCTTGGGGGTGGGGGTGTCCCTCAGCCCAGCCTGCACCCTCTCCAATCTGGGACCCCTCGAGGGATGTCCGACTGCCTGATTAGGCCCGATCCCAGCAGGCAGTCGGACATTCCTCTAACAATCCAGGACTGCTGGCTCCCAACTGCTCGCCTGCCTGATTGTTCCTAACTGCTTCTGCCTGCCAGCCTGATCACCCCCTAACCACTCCCCTGCCAGCCTGATCGACGCCTAACTGCTCTCCTGCTGGCCTGATTGCCCCTAACTGACCTCCCCTGCTGGCCTGGTCACCCCTAACTGTCCTCCCCTGCAGGCCTGGTTGCCCCCAACTGCCCTCCCCTTCTGGCCAGCTTGTGTGTTGGAGTGATGATCAATTTGCATATTACCTCTTTATTATATAGGAGGATAGGTAGAATGCATAATTACCTGCAGTAAGAGTTCACATTTTCCCTAAAAATGAACTTTGTATTTGTTAAGTGCTTGTGTGAGATCCAAGGGTCTATACTACACATTTCACATAAAAGATGCCTTTGGCTTGAGAACTGTAAAAGCAGCTATTATTTTTTATTATTTGTTAATCCTTACCTGAGGATATTTTTTCCATTGATTTTTTTTTTTTTAGAGAATGAAAAGGAGGGAGGGAAGGGAATGAGGGAGAAGGAGAGGGAAAGAGAGAATGTGAGAAAGACACATCAACTGGTTGCCTCCCACAGGCACCATGACCGGGGTTCAGGGATCAAATCTGAAACCCAGGTAAATGCCCTTGACCAGGAATAGAACCTGGGACCCTTTGGTGTGAGGGACAATGCTCTAACCACTAACCAGACTAGCAAGGTCAGGGCAGCTATTAAACACATTCAACCACAATGTTATCCTTCGTGCTCCTGGGAGAATGCTGGATTTTGAGAGGGGCCATATTTGACCGACACAGTAGAATGAACCAGTTAACATCAAAAGCAGTTGTGTCAGTGGGTCTGCTGGGTATATAACTTTAGTAGTGCACTGAAGTGGTGGAAAACATCTCCCCAGTATAGCTGATCCTAAGCTGCTCTTTTGGAAATAATTTAGCCACTTATTAAGTCGCCTCCTGAGTGAGGCCATAAAAATGCCTTGGCAATGAGGACACTGCTTATACAACTAAGAACAGAGATCCAATTCCCCAAACAGCTTCGCCAAATCTTTTATGTATAATTTCAAAAGACAGAATGCCACAATACTATAATTTCATTTTTTTTGAATTAAAATTTCACCTATTACAAAATGACTTCTGGCATGACAGCATGAGTTCTGTTAACCTGCACCCCACTGAAACTGGTGAAAACTATAAAAATGCAACTACTCAAAGCCGCTGGAAATGGACTACAGGATGAACAGCAAATAAGAACACCTTTAAAAACATGATTAGAAATGTGGGTCTTATATTTGAACTAAGATGCTTTCTCTGTTCCTTGTCTAGATTCATTAACGTACAGAGTCTACTCCAGATAACTTGTAGTCAGGAACACAGAGCTCCCTCTCCCACAGCACACAAAGGGCTTTCTTCCACAAAGGAGAAGTAATATGTCAGTTTTGTCCTCCTGCCTCCAGTACCTGTTGTTGAAGTTGATAGATGGAAACTCCTTTCCCCCTAACTCCCACTTATGAAACAGAAGGTCTATTGACATACTGAGATATGACATACTGAGAATACTGGGGCCCTGGCCTGATCACTTTTTTGTTGTTGTTAATCTTCACTTGAGGATATTTTTTCCATTGATTTTTATTTTTTTATTTTATTTTTTAAAATATACTTTATTGATATTTTACAGAGAGGAAGGGAGAGGGATAGAGAGCTAGAAACATCGATGAGAGAGAAACATCGATCAGCTGCCTCCTGCACACCCCCTACTGGGGATGTGCCCGCAACCAGGGTACATGCCCTTGACCGGAATCGAACCCGGGACCCTTCAGTCCGCAGGCCGATGCTCTATCCACTGAGCCAAACCGGTTTCGGCTCCATTGATTTTTAGAGAGAGAGTGAAAGAGAGGAATGAGGGGAGAAAGAGAAAGAGAGACAGAGAGAGAAACACATCGATTGGTTGCCTCCTATATATATATGTGTCCCAACAGGGGAATGAACCTGCAACCCAGGTACGTGCCCTCGACCGGGAATCTAACCCAAGACCCTTCAGCGTGCAGGCCAACGCTTTGCCACTGAGCCACACCAGCCAGGGCAAGGCATGATCACTTTTGCTCCAGTTCTTGGTGATTCCATGTCAGGAAAGGCAAGCTTAGGACCCTAGGCTGTGGTCCCTCACTTTTCAAGTGCTCAGATCATAAAGGACGCTGCCACTTGGAGAGAAGCTTACCACTGTCCACATCCCCAGCTCCAGAAATTTTTCTGGGGAGAAAACAGGCCATAAAACAGATAGCACCTAATGTCTTCTCAAAAGAACTGACTTCAATTGCAACAGAGAGGGAAGACGTTCAAGCCTAGGGTAATCTCAAGAAGAGCACAGGCTGGCCTGGCTGATGTGGCTCAGTGATTGAGTATTGACTCATGAACCAAAAGGTCCCTGGTTCGATTCCTGGTCAGGGCACATGCCTGGGTTTTGGCTTGATCCCTGGTGGGGGGCGTGTAGGAGGCAGCCAATAGATGTTTCTCTCTCATTGATGTTTCCATCTCTCCATTCCTCTCCCTTCCTCTCTCTAAAATAAATTTTAAAAAATTAATAATCTTAAAAAAAAAAGAATAGTACAGATTGTAGTAGACAACTGTGAGGTGATTCAGGATTCAGGCTAAACTTAGGCCTGCTGGTTTGAAGGAGGAAACCAGGTAAAAAGAGAGCTGGACAGAGCCTTCCTGAGGTCAGAATAAAAATCAAACACTGACCCCAGAAATTTCTCCTTCACAGGAGTCATATTTTAATTGGAATATTTTGTAGGGCAACTTAGGAATCAGGGATTGTTGAAAACAGCAGAGTAATCAGCTGGCAGTTAGTGGAGTTTAACAGTTGGGTGTTGTCAAGGAAGAAAGGAACAGAGTCCTGCCAAAACCACTGTCACCCCAGGATTACTATGAGAATACCCAAAGCTTTCCCTGCTTGAGAACAGCATCAGAGGTTGAACCCTGGAGGTGGGGGAGCGGGGAGCGGAAGGGGGAATTAAATAGATGTCACTAAAATAACCCAGTCACTGACAAGAGAAACCAAGATGGCGGCATAGGTAAACACCTAAACTGCTGCCTCGCACAACAATTTCAAAACTACAACTAAAAGACAGAACGGACACCATCCAGAACCGCAGGAAAGCTGACTGAGTGAAAATTCTACAACTAGAAGGAAGGAGAAAAGCTCACAGAGAATTGGAGGTACGGCAAAGGGTCTTGGTGCGCGCAGAGAGGAAGGGCGGCGGAGTGCCTGGCTGGCTTTCTCTGGCGGAAGGGGGAAGGGAGCCCCCGACCGCATTGAACCCCAGTTCTGACTGCACTGAACACCTATTCCGGGCGAGCCCCTGGGGACCCACGCTCTTGTGGGGGGAGTCTGGACTCTCGGGCGGAGACTCGGGAGCCGGGGAAGGCGGAGGACTGAAAGTCCGCTCGCGCCAGTGCGCGCAAAGGCTGCGGAGGTTGCCACAGGCTTTCCCTAGCGGAAGGGAGTCAGAGGCTCCTGACGGCACTGAACCCCAGTTCTGACTGAAGTGAGCCCCAGTTCTGACTGCAGTGAACCCCAGTTCCAGGCGAGCCCCCGGGGACCCACGCTCTTGTGGGGGGAGTCTGGACTCTCGGGCGGAGACTCGGGAGCCGGGGAAGGCGGAAGACTGAAAGTCCGCTCGCGCCAGTGCGCACAAAGGCTGCGGGAGGCTGCCACAGGCTTTCCCTAGCGGAAGGGAGTGAGAGGCTCCTGACGGCACTGAACACCAGTTCTGACTGAAGTGAGCCCCAGTTCTGACTGCAGTGAACCCCAGTTCCAGGCGAGCCCCCGGAGACCCACGCTCTTGTGGGGGGAGTCTGGACTCTCGGGCGGAGAATCGGGAGCCGGGAAGGCAGAGGACTGAAGGCACACACGTGCTAGCAAGGGCAAGGCTGATGGGAAGCCAAGACTGAGACTCCACCCCATCCAAGCTGAGCACAGAGGCTATTGCAATTTGGCAAGTCTAATCCTATAAGGCTGTCTCCAGCACCAAACTTCTCCCAGCATAGACACAGCTGATCCTTACAGCCAACTGGCCTGGAGGTCAATTCTTCCCAGTGATACCAACAACAATAAAGACTTAATTACAACAAGGCTGTACACACAGTCCACAAAGGTGTGCACCAAGAGTGTCCACCTCAGGTTAACTGGGGAGGCAGACCCACTGGGCCAAATTGGAAACCTAGCACACAAATCTAACAACTCAGGGAAGCAGTGAAAATGCGGCGTCTAAGAATCAGATCACAAACGAAAGAAATGGAGGAAAACAAACGACTGGATATAGAATTCAAAACCACGGTTATAAGGCTTTTTAAGAATATCCTAGAAAAGGCCGATAAATATAACGAGACCCTCGAAGAGATGAAAAAGGACCAACTAGAAATTAAACATACACTGACTGAAATAAAAAATATTATACAGAGACCCAAAAACAGACAAGGGGAACACAAAAATCAAGTCAAAGAATTGAAATACAAAGAAGCAAAAAACACTCAACCGAAAAAGCAAAAAGCAAAAAAAAAAATCCAAAAAGTTGAAGATAATGTAAGAAGACTCTGGGACAACTTCAAGCGTACCAACATCAGAATTATGGGGGTGCCAGAAGAAGAGAGAGAGCAAAATACTGAAAACCTATTTGAAGAAATAATGACCGAAAACTTCCCCCACCTGGTGAAAGAAATAGACTTACAAGTCCAGGAAGCCCACAGAACCCCAAACAAAAGGAATCCAAAGAGGACTACACCAAGACACATCATAATTAAAATGCCAAGAGCAAAAGACAAAGAGAGAATATTAAAAGCAGCAAGAGAAAAACAGTTAGTTACCTACAAGGGAGCACCCATACGACTGTCAGCTGACTTTTCAACAGAAACTATGCAGGCCAGATGGGAGTGGCAAGAAATTTTCAATGTGATGAATAGCAAGAACCTACAACCAAGATTACTCTACCCAGCAAAGCTATCATTCAGAATTGAAGGGCAGATAAAGAGTTTCACAGACAAGAAAAAGCTAAAGGAGTTCATCACCACCAAACCAGTATTATATGAAATGCTGAAAGGCATTCTTAAAGAAGAGGAAGAAGAAAAAAGGAAAGATAAAAATTATGAACAACAAATACATATCTATCAACAAGTGAACCTAAAAATCAAGTGAATTAAAAACCTGAGGAACAGAATAATCTGGTGAATACAATAGAATCAGGGGCATAGAAAGGGAGTGGACTGATAATTCTCAGGGGGAAAGGGGTATGGGGGGGTTCATAAAGAGACTGGACAAAAATCATACACCTATGGATGAGGACAGTGGGGGGTAGGTAAGGGCAGAAGGTGGGGTGGGAAATGGCTGGAGGGGAACTATGGGGGAAAAAAGGAGAAATAATTGTAATAATCTGAATAAAGATTTATTAAAAAAAAAAAATAAAATAAAATAAAATAACCCAGTCACTGACTATAAACAAATACACAAGCAAACAATAGGAGATACCCAGAGTTACTACAATATATTATTACAAGAGATGCAAAGAAACAGGAAAGTATGACCAATACCTTAGAAAAGCAGGGAACAGAAACTCCCTATGAGAATGAACAATTTTTCACATTTATCAGAAAAAAACCACAACGCAATCAAAGGAAACCATGATTAAGGAAGTAAAGAAAGAATGGTAACAATGCTGCATTAACAATTAGAAAATATTAATAAAGACATAGAAATCATCTATCCTGAGTTAGTAGTAATTATGTAAGCTGAAGAACACAGAGGGAAAATAAAAAACCGGAGAGGCCCTGGCCGGTGTGGCTAAGCAGTTAAGAGTATCAGCTCATGCACCAAAGGGTCACAGGATTGATTCTTGGTCAAGTGCAGTACCTGGGTTGCAGGTTCAATACGCAGCCCTGGTCTGGGCCTGGGCCTGGGCCTCCTGCGTGTCCCCCACTGAGGGCTAAGCCCACAACCCAGGCATGTGCCCTGAGCAGAATCGGACCAGGGACCTTCCAGCTCATGGGTTGAAGCTCAACCACTGAGCAACACCAGCCGGGCACAATACACTCTTTGATGCTGGGCAGCAGCAGTGGCTGTAGCTTTAGTCAGGCATATGATCACAAGGGTAAATAACTGACACTCTATAGTGTATTCGCTGTTAGATGATTTTGCCCAACTGTAGCTTAATGTGAGTATTCTGAGCATGTTTAAGGTAGGCTGGCTAAGCTATTATGTAGGTTAGGTGTATTAAAAATATTTTCTACTTATGATATTTTCAACTTAGGATGGGTTTATCAGAACTTAACCCCATCATAAATCAAAGAGCATCTATAAGTGAAAATATTCCTTATATGCTTCAAAATACTGCGGGGACACAATATAATCACTGATGCTCAAGACTGTGGCTCCAAATCAGCAACAAATAGTTTAACTATTTTTAGTGTGCTCTACTTAAGAATACAGGCAAGTATCTATTTTAGAATATGGAATTTCCATACACAAAGTATAGACACGTAATCCCTCACACCAATCCTCTGAAGTATTATTCCAATTTTATAAACGAGACAACCGAAGTGCAAAAAGTCTAACTTGCCTAAAGTTGCACAGGCTTGAAGTCAGGTTTTGTTTAGATATCAAAGCTGTGTTCTTAATAACCACATCATGATAACTAATGCCTAATGGCACAAGATTCAATGATCCAAAAAAAGTAGCTAATTAGACCATCTCATGCCCTGATATTATCAGATTAGTGAGATTCCATGATGAAGAGCCTCAAGGAATATGTCATAGATTTGGGCTTTTGATAAAATGGCACTACAACCAACCAGGCAGGCAGTTATAAGTACAGCGTGGTAAAATAAACAAACATAAGCTGGCAGAAAAAAAAATCTATTGTATTAGTTGTAATACTAAATAACTAAATATTAATCATAAATGGATTAAACTCTCTCATTATATACAAACTAGTGGCCCGGTGCATGGATTTGTGCACATTGAAAAGAAATTAATTAGAAGGTGGCTGGCAGGGTGGAACTGGGCGAGAAGGGCTGACATGCCCTGGAGCCAACCTCCCGCAGTACCTCCCCAGCCAGCTGTGCTGTGGCTCCAAGGCCGTCTGCGGAGTGAGTGGGGATCCCTCCGGCAGGTGGGACCCCTTGGCCTGGCCTGCAGGGATCGGACTGAAACCGGCTCTCTGACATCCCCCGAGGGGTCCCAGAGTGCGAGAGGACACTCTGCAAAGTTGCTGTCGCTCGGCAGCTTCTGTGTTGAGCGTCTGCCCCCTGGTGGTCAGGTCGCATCCAACCTACCAGCCAGTCAGTTGGCTGGACGGTTGCTTAGCCTTATATATATATATATAGACTAGAGGCCCGGTGCATGAAAATTTATGCACTGGAGGGGGCGTCCCTCAGCCTGGCCTGCCCCCTCTCACAGTCCAGGAGCCCTCAGGGGTGGGAAGCAACCTGGTGATCAGGGGAAGGCGATGCCCCATCACACCTCTGCTGCTGCCACTGCCAGCAGCGCGAGCCTCGGGTGGCCCTGGTTACCTGAGCCTCGGGTGGCCCTGGGCGCTGGGCAGCCGCCATCTGAGGCTTGCCTGCGCCTCGGGCCGGCCCTGGGCGGCTGGGGAGCTGAGGGGACTGGGGGACCCCGGTGGGGCTGAGGGGACTGGGTGCTGCCATCTTGTGGCTGTGGGGGCTGCCATCTTTGAGGGCATGGCAGCCAATTAGCATATTCCCTCCTTATTGGCTGTGGGCACCACCATATTTGTGACAGCGTGAGGGTCAATTAGCATATTCCCTCTTTATTAGATAGGCTATAGATACCATATACATAAATACAAACAACCAAATTAAAAAAAGTTTTAGCCCTAGTGGGTTTGGCTCAATGCATAGAGTGTTGGCCTGTGGATTGAGGGATCCCATGTTTGATTCCAGACAAGGGCACATTTCCCAGGTTGTGGGCTCGATCCCCAGTGGTGGCATGCAGGAGGTGGCTGATCAGTGATTCTCTCTCATTATTAATGTTTCTCTCTCTCTCTCCCTCTTCCTTCCTCTCTGAGGTCAATAAAAAAAAGTTTGTCTAATTTATATGTAAAATTATAAACTCCATTTCATATGCTTGTGCTAATTAATTTTGCTCATGTTTTCATATCCACATCTATGTTAGTATATAATTAGTTGCAAAGAGAAAAGTGAAAAAGGACACAGACCAGGACAGAAACATGGGTTACCCAGACTGTGTGTGTGTGTGTGAAATGATCCAAATAGAACAACAAAAAACTGCCTTTATGGCAAGATCTCATTTATGTAAAGTTATGTTTATAAAGAAATCAGATGGAAAAAAAAGACCACAACAAAACCATAACAGAATGTTTTAGACTAATACTTATTTATCTGATTTCATGATATATTAATAAGGGAAAAATGCAAGATAATGTCTATTTCACTAGAACCTATCAACCAATTCCAATACATATAAATATGTATTTATATGCACATATGTTTGAGCAGGCCAATGCAAACAGAATGCATAACAGCTTGTGAGCACTGGTGACCAGAGTGGGAACATGATAGTTAGCTTTCCTTTTACACATCTTTATATTGATTGCTTCACTGTGTCAACAAGCATAATTCGGTGATAAAAAATTTAAATAAAAAATTTTAAAAGTATATAGAGTTACAGAAACAAAATAATATTAAGGCCAATAATATGGTACATAAATGAGAATTAATTATGTGCAAGTTGGCCTTTGTCATTAAAGAAGTGTTTTAATTTAGTATGGATTTACTAAGCTTCTACTCTGGGCCAGGCCTCTTTAACCTGGGGCAGCCACAGAGCCATGCGAATTCCTCGGGGGATGGGGTGTATGGGGGGGGGTGTGTGTGTGTTTCTGACAACACATAAAATGAGAGCCAAGTCCCATTTCCCAAGCAGATTCACTGAAGCAAGTATGTTAATCCCCTCTTTACCCATAAATATCACTTGTAACGGTAACTGGGTGGCAACCTCTTATCAGCAATTATAACTAAAGACCCCTTCTTATAAGAGCACTGAGGTCCCTCTGACAACCCCATAGGGATGTCCTGAGAATAAATGAAGGACTATAATACACTCTGAACAAAAACTACAGGTACCCAATTCAAAGGAAAATTACTATTTTTAACACATTAAGTTTATCACAGAAGCTTCTATTCTTCCAAGCTGAAGTAGCTAATGGAATAATTCATGACTTGCTTTAATGCAGAGCTACTATCATTTGCTTCGCTTATATACCTTCCTCCCCTTACTGATAAAAAATGAGCTTCCCAGAGTCTGAAAAATTTCAGTATGATATTTTGCTGCTGATGTTTTATAAAGGAAACATATTCTCATCAAACTCCTATAAAAATCCTTAAATATTGACAAACAAATGCTCTAAACTCCAAGGTCTATGTCCAACTATTTTATTCCACGTGGGTAAGTAAAAGGAGACTAAAAGAAATATTAGAAAAATAGATTGTATCATAGTTATTCTTTTAAAAATTTTTTGTTTATTTATTTATTTGTTATTATTTTAAATTCTTTATTGTTTAAAGTATTACATATGTCTCCTTTTCCCCTCATTGTGTATCATAGTTTTTCTATTCTACATTAGAGAATGATCTCAGGTAATGCCCTTGAGGCAACTTTAAAATTAGCAACAGACCAAAATCATGATAAAAAATGAGAAGCTATAGGATTAGTTTTCTTAGTCATACTCACCTTAAATTATTTTGTTGGCCTGGTGGAATGACACTATAGTAAACTGGAATTCCTGTTGTGGGCATAGATCCTTGATTAGATTGATTAGGGAAAATAACAGGCTGTTGATAAGTCTGATGGGCAATTCCTTGAGAACCTTGAGGCAGTGAAACCTAAAATTTGAAAGACAATTTAAAGGGAACAAGTTCTTCAAACTCTTGCAAATGTTAATGTCTCTAGCCTTCATAAACTTTTCAAGTACAGTAAACCCTTGATTTTGTGGACCTTGATTTATGGACAACTTAATGAACAAAATTTCTGATCCATATGTTATATGTGGAAATTAATACCCTGTTAATTTAAAAATGGCCTTAACCAAGATTTGCTCATAATTAAATTAACATTATTTTTTTGTGTTATTAATTCACTATTATTTTTAACAAATTTTAGCGAATAGGCCACATGTTGGGAAAAGCACTGTAGTAATTTTGCCAATATAAACATTATATATTTACAACTATAGTCTACATATTTATATCTAAAAGTAACACCGCTCGTAAACAATGTTTGTAAACAATGTTCAGGTAATGACTAGCACATGATCACACCACATCACTCGGGGTAATTGGTTCTGTTGTTGCCTGGCATGACTTTCTGCAGCAGTTTTAACGCATGCTGGCTGATGTTCCGATGTACACTTAGCTAAGTCACACCCCCCAGCCGTGTGCATTTTTTCATTCAAGGTGATTGGTGAATGCATACATTTACTAGACGTATTCAGTAGGAAATTTAAATTACAAAAATATAACTAGAAAACTTTTCTGTGAAATTAAACTTTTCATACATACTTAATTTTTTTAATATTTTTTATTTTTTTATTTATTTAAGAGAGGAAGGGAGAGGGAGAGAGAGAGAAACATCAATGATGAGAGAGAATCATTGATTGGCTGCCTCCTGCATGCCCCCCACTGGGGATCCAGCCCGCAACCTGGGCATGTGCCCTTGACCAGAATCGAACCCCGGACCCTTCAGTCCACAGGCCGACGCTCTATCCACTGGGCCAAACTGGTTCAGGCCCTTAATTTTAATTAAACAAATGTGTTTACATAAAACAGGTAAATTAACTTATCAATTTTTTAACATATACATTTGGAAAACATATTTTATTATATAATGGGCTTTCAGCTTCAATGGATACCTCGTTGCCCAAATTAATCCGTTATATCGAGGTTTTACTGTATGACTAGTTAAGGAATAAGCTAAAACTGTCAACAGGCTGTCCTGATAAGTTAGCCATAACACTACCACTTTATTTCTTTTTTTGTTTGCCAGCTATTGTTTTTTACTAGCATTATCAATTGTACAGTAGGCTAGATGCATTAGATTTTTAAAAAAGAAAGATAAGACTCATGCCCCTAAGTAAAAGTTATTTTAAAAAATAAAGCTATTTCCAAATAAGGATGACCATTTGAAATAGAAAGAGTAACACAGTTCACTTCAAGTAGAGCTGAGTAAAACTAAGGTAGGGCATCAGTGAGATACCCTGTGTATCAGAAGGAGTATGAGCCTTGAAGCTTAACATATCTGGATGTGATACCAGCTTCACCACTTTGCTATCTATGTGACATTGGGCAAACAGCTTTACTATTCTGAGATGCCAGTCACTTATCTGGAAAAAAAAAAAAAGGGATGCCACCTTCATCTCACGGGAGGTATTATTTTTATTACAATATCCATTTACAGGTTCTAGCACAGTAGGCATTTGGTGAACAGTGGATCTTTCTTTTTTCTTTTTTAAAAATTCCTACTTATTATATTTTTTAATTTAAATTCTTTATTGTTGAAAGTATTACTATATCTCCCCTTGTTTTTACTGATTTTTAGAGAGAGAGTGGAAGGGAGAGGGATAGAGATGGAAATATTGATAGAGAAACATTGATCGGCTCCCTCCTGCACATCCCCTTCTGGGGATCAAGCCTGCAACCTGGGTATGTGCCCTGACCTAGAATCGAACTGTGATCTCTTGGTTCCTGGGTAGACACTCAACCACTGAGCCACACTGGCTGGGCACATCAAATCTTTCTAACAACCCTAATAAGATACTTTTGTCATCCTTGTTTTATAGATGGGGAATTAGAGGGTAAGTAACTTGTCCAAGGTTGTATAGCTAGTAAGTAGGGAAGTCAGGATTTGAATCCATGCCCTCTGGCTCAGAGCCTCAGTTTGTGCTGTTCTCTATACTTGGGCCCCATGATTTTTAAGTTCATGATTAACTTCTAAGTCTGGCCTATACAGCATGTTTCTGAAATGTAACTGGTCCTCTCAAAATACACAGTAATCTCTTAATTACTTTCAATTTGGCCCAATCATTGTAATGAAAGTTACTAGTGTGATATATCCAACTCAGTGTAACACAATATTATTTCAGTCTTTTTGTCTACAGAGGCAGTGTGAACATTCTGAGATTACTAGAGGCCCAGTGCACAAAATTCATGCACTTGGGGGGTAGGAGGTGGGGAGGTGTTCCCTCAGCCTGGCATGTGCCCTCTTGCAGTCTGGGACTCTTCACTCCTTACTGCCCACCTGCTCACTGCTCCTTACTGCTTGGCTCGCTGCTCCTTAGTGGAGGCGGGAGAGGCTCCCACCACCACAGCTGAGCTCGCCAGCCGTGAGCCCGGCTTCTGGCTGAGCGGCGCTCCCCCTGTGGGAGCACACTGACCACCAGGGGGCAGCTCCTGCATTGAGCATCTGCCCCCTGGTGGTCAGTGTGCATCATAGCGACCGGTTGTTCTGGTCGTTCCACCGTAAAGGTCACTTAGGCTCACCAGTAGCTTGCTGCCGCCCTCCAGTAGCTCTCCACCCGCTGCCCTGCCCTCCTGTAGTTCCCCCCCATCCCCCCTTATAGCTTGCTGCCCTGCCCCCTCCTGTAGCTCTCTGCCACCCACTTGTAGCTCGCTGCCCCACCCTCCTGCTGATCTGTGATCCGGTCGTTATGTGGTCAGTCATTACACTTCATGGCGTAACAACCATTTGCATATTACATCTTTATTATATAGGATTATTTCTGGTTGTAACTAAGTTAATACATATACAGGGCAGATTTAGGAAGAACGACACAGCTCAATTTACATGATTTAAACTATAGAATCTATAGCTCAAGCATGGCAAACTTAAATGAGGCGTGCGGCCCGCCAGCCGTGAGTTTGACATATTTGCTGCAGCTAGTGGTAATGAAGAAAATTGAAGTACTAAAAGAGAAAGGGAACAGTACTTGAGAATGTACAGCCACAGAATACACTCTACTGAGGACAGATGACTTTTCTGGCTTATTTTTTAGGCAACAGTTTATCACCATACAGCTTATCTACCAAATGTAGGAAGAAGTATAAAGAGGCTGTCATTCATTGCTCATCAGAGTATAACATTTCCCATAATCATTCACCCAGTGTGAGGATTACATGAAATGCCATGGGAAAATAATTTATAGCTTATAAAAATGTATGCTATAGAAATAACTGTCTTAGCTCTGAAGCATTTTTAATATCTAGCTCCATTTTTAAAACGACACCAACAAGGTTATACTTTATTTAAAAATTACATTCCTTGCCCTGGCCAGTTTGGTTCAATGGTTAGAGCATCAGCCCATGGAGTGAAGGGTTGCAGCCTCAATCCCCGGCTTAGGTTGGGGTTGTGTGGGAGGCCACCAATTGATGTGTCTCTCTCTCTGTCTCTCCCTCTCCTTTCCACTTTCTCTAAATACCAATGGGAAAAAATTTCCTTGGGTGAGGATTAACAAAAAATAAAAACAAATAAAAATTATATTTCTTACACTAGACTGTGAGCCACTAAGGCCAAGAGTAAATCTTATTTATGCAGTGCCTGGGCATCTTGTCTAATAGATGCTCAATGTACTGGATTAGGTAGCATGATCAGGGTTCTTGAGAAGGGAGAGTTCCTTGGTACTGATCCTGTAGACTGTCTAGCTATGAAGAAAGTAGGGGATGGGCAGTCTGATGAACCTAGGCTCATGCATGGAGGATACAAAATAAAAAGCATTCAAAATATGAGAAAAGAAAGATGCAAAATTTACTTTCATGTTCTGGCTGGTGTGGCTCAGTTGGGTGAGCATCATCCTGTGTACCAAAAGGTTGCCTGTTTGATTCTGGATCAGGATACATGCCCAGGTTGCAGGTTTGAATCCAGTTGGGGTACGTGCAGCAGGCAACCGATTGATATTTCTCACATCAATGTTTCTCCCTCTCCTTTCCTCTCTCTCTAAAATCAATAAAAATAGACTTTAAAAATATCTAGTTTCAGAATGTATTTTTTTCTTTTTCCTTAATTGCCTTCTATAATTAGGGGGCTTCAAGACTAGATATCCTTGATAATTCCACATTTTACATTTTAATTTCAATTTTGACTTCCTGGAATTAAATGGAATATGCTAGCACCTTTGCTCATATACTTCCCTTCCCCAGAATGTCTTCCTAACCAATTTATGCCTGTTATTTTAAGAGATAATTTAAGGTTTATATCTTCCCAGAATACTTATTAAGTCCCTAATCTGTTCATGGTTGTATTTCATGATTCATTCAGTTACCAGTCTGAATACTATCACAAATTTAATTATGTTTAGATAACATACATGTACATTTATCTTCCCAACTAGATTGTTTTTACCTTGGGGAGATGAATGAAAATGATCTTTGGATTTCTTAACATTAGACTCAGTTATGGAAAACCATCTATATATATATATAAAAGCCTAAGTGACCGAACAACCGGTTGCTATGACATGCTCTGACCACAGGGGGCAGATGCTCAATGCAGAAGCTGCCCCCTGGTGGTCAGTGCACTCCCACAGTGGGAGTGCCGCTCAGGTGACTAACGGGCACCAGACACCAGCTCACGGCTGGTGAGTGCCGCTGCGGCAGCGCAAGCTTCTCCTGCCTCTGTGGCAGCACGCTATGGAGCGGCAGTGGTGGCAGGCACAGTGGGGCCAGGATGAGTGGGAGTGGTGTGGTGCCTGGCCATCTGCCACTTTGTGCACTACTACATGCCTCAGGGGATGTCGGACTGCCGGTTTTGGCCTGATCCGCGGACTGGGCCAAAACTGGCAGTATGACATCCCCCTAGGGGTCCCGGGTTATGAGAGGGCGCAGGACAGGCTAAGGGACCCACCAGTGCATGAATCCATGCACCAGGCCTCTAGTGAGGTAATAAAACAAACCCACTTGCAATTCATTCCAGAAAGATGAAGGGAGGTAAAACCCATTTCTGAAAACGTGGCACATTATAATAAAAAATATGACTTATTCATGAAACAATTGGTATTTCTACTTTAGAACTATAAATTAAAATCCATGTCATTTTTAATACATGTCATTTCTTTTGGGATTGAGGTGGGGGAAATAATCAGTTCCAGCATGGGCAACTGCACATTCTCCTCTATTCTATAAGCACTGATAGCCTGTACTCCATTTCACTATTTCAAATACCTATTTCCATTGCTATTTTCCCTCCCATTCCACTTTCCTTAAGAGGCTGAATTATAGAGTAAGATACTTGCTTATATACTTAGGTAGTCAGAAACACAGCTAATGCCAGGCTAAATTTACTTGTCAATATCAAAGTAGCTCAATATTTTTTCCCTAAAAATTAATGAAGCGAATGAATAAAGCAATAAAATGAGGATAAAACAAAAGTGCTATGACTAATAAAACTCTTAAGACTATAAAGTTACGTATTATAGAACGTTGGATAACCTTTTAATCCCATATTAAAAGAAGAGAGACAATGCATCATAGCTATACATTTTATTTATTCAAAATCACCTCTACCCAAAGGAGGTGAGTGATAACGTACCTGATATGATGGCACTGAAGGGTAGGGGATGACCACTCCTTGAATCTGATTTCCTATGCTGTTTGGTTGGCCACCAACCAGGCTCTGACTCTGGGGTTGCTGAATTCCAACTATTCCTTGGTAGTTTTGCTGCTGGTTGGGCATAACTTGATAACCTGTAATGACACAACGAGTTAAATCCTGCTTTGAATTTATTTGATCTAGTAGGGTGTTTTTGTACTTTAAGCAAGTAATTTGTGTTCTAAAATGATAGAATTTTGTTCTAAACAACAAATTTCAAACAATCTTCTATTATGAGAGCTAACATTGAAAAGGTTTACTATGTAGGTAACCCAAGTCAGCTACATTTTTTTTTCTCCCTTATAATACATTCTAATAAAATTTGTGTACAAAGATTCCCTTTGTAGTTGTGGAAATTTACTGGGTTGTAGACTTGGATTACACAGACAATTACTATTTAGTATGTATTAAAATGTTATCACAACTAGTTTCTGGGGACCAGGAGTAGCTACATAATTTGTGGGGCCAGTGCAAAATCAACAAACAAAACCAAAAAAACAAATGTAGGGCACCTTGCTAAAAAAATTGAGGATTTTGTATTGGTAATAGAACATTGCCTTAAGCATGGGGCCCCGTGTAGCTGCGTGCCCATGAGGCTGGCATTTCTGGAGGCCAAAAAAAGGGGAAAGGGGGCCACTTTTACAGAATGCTTATATGTTTGTTTGTTTTTTAAATCACACTAAGATATAAATCCTTATATTAGGAATGTGTCAAGGGCACAAGAAAAATGGAGTCATTTAGCAATTTTTTAAAAGATTATTTCTTTATTGTTTTAAGGTCACCAGACAGAGAAACAGATGCTCAATGAGATTAATCTGCCAGAAGTCACAAATCAAAGAAAAAAGGACAATTCTTCCCTATTCTGAAGGCCCTTTTGGTAACTGAAGTAGTCAGTTAAGACTGTAAATTTACTTTTATCGACTGAAATTTTCAGTTATTTAAATAAGAATCTGAAATAAGTTTTGAGTAGTGAATATGAATTGTATTTTGTCTCCTGAACCTAAGAGGATTCCTTATGTAAACCAACTAGTTTAAGACTTACATACATTATTAAAAGCTACAACAAATCCTGGTAAAAACACACACACACACACACAAAAAACAGCCCAGCTGGCATGGCTCAGTGGTTGAACGTTGACCTATGAACCAGGAAGTCACGGTTTGATTCCTGACCAGGTCACATGCTCTGGTTGCAGGTTCGATCCCCAGTGTGGGGCATGCAGGTGGCAACCAATCAATGATTCTCTCTCATCATTGATGTTTCTATCTCTCTCTCCCTCTCCCTTCCTCTCTGAAATCAATAAGAATATATTAAAAAAAGAAAAAGAAAAAGAAACCAGATAAAAATAAATAACTAACCTTCTAGTTTAAGGGTATTTAAAAATTTCTACAAAGATGAACCTAACTATGACATTGCCTATAAACACTTCCATAAATGAAGGTCAATGAAATGATTTCTCTGATAACACCACTAATATATTTTGCTCTCTCATAAATATCAGTTTACATTTCCATCCTTGTTAATCCCTACAGCAACAGAAATGGCAAAGACCCCACCTCAGGTAGTGACTGTAGACAACAGCATGACTATAGTTCCCCAGAAGCCTTGATGATTCTGCTCAATGATTAAATAACTAAATAAAATCTAGCAGTAACCTTCCCTAAAAATATAAAGTATACCTGGTAACTAAGCAACATATTAACAACAACAAAGTAAAAATCCAGTTATAGTGAACCCTTTCATATTTCTATGGCAACAGTGCTTTATGACCATAATTCAAATGACTTTTCTAACTTTGTACAAGAAATGTATATTCTAATCCTTATCTGTAATAAGTGATTGACAATACACTGTTTCTTAAACCTTACCCCCTGTGAATTTCATATAATATTTAAACTTGTAGGCAGATAAAGGACAAGCAGAAATTTCTTTCTTGTTCTTTAGTATACTTAATATTCAACCCTATTTTCAGTTTATCAAATGACAAGTACTTTAAATTAATGCCCTAAATACCAAAACACTGTAAAAAAATATACTGATACACTTCCACACCTAGGGAAATAAAGGGCAGGAGTGAAAATGGGACGTGAATATGTTTTCTTGTGTTGGAAATGCCACCTCTAAACACAACCACCACCACCCGCCGCCACACACACAGAGGCATGCATGTATATATTGCAGCATTAGAATTTAGGACTAGCCCAAACGGGTTTTGCTCAGGGGTTAGAACCTTGGCCTGGAACTGAAGGGTCACAGGTTTGATTCTGGTCAAGGGCATGTACCTTGGTTGCAGGCCCCAGCCCCAGTCAGGGA
Organism: Plecotus auritus; assembly: GCF_963455305.1. Taxonomy (NCBI): domain Eukaryota; kingdom Metazoa; phylum Chordata; class Mammalia; order Chiroptera; family Vespertilionidae; genus Plecotus; species Plecotus auritus. The sequence continues at coordinate 80,912,419 of NC_137776.1, forward strand.
GTGTGTGGGAGGCAAGGAATCAATGTGTCTCACACCAATGTCTCTCTCTCTCTGTCTCTCCTCCTCTCTTCCACTCTCTCTACCGATCAATGACTCTTTCTCATCATTGATGTTTTTATCTCTCTCCCTCTCCTGTCCTCTCAGAAATCAATAAAAATATACTAAAAAAAAAAAAAAAAAGAAAAGAGAAAAAAATACCCTCAGGTGAGGATAAACAAAAACAAAACAAAAAAGAATTTGGAACCAAAGGACTTGTATGCATGCATATCAGCATAACCAATGGACACAGACACCGGGGGCGGGGGGCGGGGGGGGGGGTTTAGGGCTTGCCCAGGGTGGGAATGGCTGGGGTTGGGGGTGTCAATCGGGGAAAAAGGAGACATATGTAAAACTTTAGACAAAAAAAAAAAAATGTTGCTGACAAAAAAAAAATTCGGGCTTAGATCTTTATAGACTAACTTCTTATAATGGACTTGTCAGAGTTACAGTCCACTAAAATTTAAAAGAAAAATGTGGACACTTGGCAGTATTTAATGTAATACAATCTGACTTAAAATACCTTGACTAAGAAATCCCCCTAGCCGAAACCGGTTTGGCTCAGTGGATAGAGCGTCAGCCTGCGGACTGAAGGGTCCCGGGTTCGATTCCGGTCAAGGGCACGTACCTTAGTTGCGGGCACATCCCCAGTAGGGGGTGTGCAGGAGGCAGCTGATCGATGTTTCTCTCTCATCGATGTTTCTAGCTCTCTATCCCTCTCCCTTCCTCTCTGTAAAAAAATCAATAAAATATATAAAAAAAAAAAAAAAAAAAAAAGAAATCCCCCTAAAAAACTTCAAGTAATTTTCAACTTACTTTTGTAGTTTATTCACAATATATTCAGTTATAGGATGCAACTTTGAAAAAAACAAACAAACAAAAAAACACACACAAAAAAAACCCAACAAAACAAAACTCAGTTTATGTGCAAATGTGCTTCTGATTTCCTTTCTCTAAATTTACTAATGTCCCCCCGCAAAAGCTCTGCTTCCTGTAAACTTAAAACTAAATAATTAAGAGTTAATTGGTTATTTTAAAAATTCCATGTGAAAACTTTAAAATTATGGGTATTTCAATAAAATACTTTTTTTTCCCTTTAAAACATATATTTTTATTGATTTCAGAGAGAAAGGGAGAGGGAGCGAGAGATAGAAATATCAATGATGAGAGAGAATCATTGATGGGCAGCCTCTTGCACCCCCTACTGGGGATCAAACCCGCAACCCAGGCATGTGCCCTTGACCGGAATCGAACCTGGGACCCTTCAGTCTGAAGGCCAATGCTCTATCCACTGAGCAAAACTGGCTAGGGCTCAATAAAATACTTTTAAGTGAAAAAACATTTTACTAATTTTTGGAGATTCACCTTGGAAGCCTTCCACCTAAAATTCTCTTATTAATAGAAAGTCTGACTCAGAAAGCTTTCAATAGCTGCAGATTTCATGTCATAGTGGTATAATGTAGACTCACTTGGACTCTATACTATGAAATTTGCATCAGTGAATTTCCAGTGCTATTTCAGATTCCTGAATGCTACTGAATCTCCATTAATATCCATGGCTACTAACTAATAGAGATAGAGAGACACACACACATACATGCACATCTCCACACAAACATCATGCACATTTTGAAAATGTGAAAACATAACATAACATCTAAAACATTTGACTCCAGCACCTAGGCATTTGTTACAGACGGTTGTAAAAAGAATGCTGTGAGCCCAGGGTGTGTCTGGTGGGTGATATAAAGATGAGTAAGACATGGTGCCTATCTTTTCAATTAGATATTCTTAGCCATGATACTGTACAGGGTAGCAGAATAAATAGGCTCTTATAAAAACATGAGGGATAAATTAATCCTGATAAGAGGTGGTGACATTTGGGCTTGGACTTAAAGAAAAAGAAAAAAGTCTGGAAAAGTAAAAAAATGAATAATATACTTGAGGGACAGGGCACAGTCAGGAGGGGCTGGATATGGCATATGGAATGAAAAGTAGATGAGGTAGAATAGAATATTGGTGAACCAAACAGTTTACAAGTGAAAGAACAGTGAGAATGAAACAGAAGTTCTAGATTTTAAAGACTGTGAAAATAGAAAAATAACTAATATTACCACTTCATTCAGAAGCAACATAAATACACAGGAACATGATCTTAAATAGTGAAGTTATTAAAAATAAGAATGCCAAGTGCTTTAAAAGAAAATATCTTCTTTAAACTCATTTTAATCTCATAATTTTATTCATTGTCTTATTTCACATCTCTTAAAACTCTATAGTTAATCTATATATATAAAAGCCCAGCAACTGGAACGGCGGAATGACCGGAATGACCAGAACGACCGGTAGCTATGACGTGCACTGTAGCAGCCAACCAGTCTGATCCGAGCCCCTATTGCCCCCTGCCCCCCCGGTCTGTCCAGCCCCCGATCGGCCCCCAACACCCCGATCAGGGGCGGGGCTGGCTGCTAACCATCCGCGACCCCTCTCCCAGCTGGCCATGCCCCCAATACCCCAATCAGGGTCAAGGCTGGCCAGCCAACTGCCTGTGGCCCCTCCCCCGTGCCAGCCTGGCCCGATGGGACGAATTCATGCACCGGGCCTTGAGCCTCTAGTATAATATAAAATTGTTCTAATTGATCACTCATGGTTTTTGTATGCCTTTAAAAAATCCTGAAATATGGTGTTTTTTTTAAGGTTGAGGTTAGAAATAACAAACAAAACCCCTCAGAACACTCATCAGTTATCAGCTAGCCAAGCACTCAATATTTATGCTTGCTGATTAAACAATAGAGAAAAGCATATTCTTAACAGAATGAAATAAAAATAATATATATTAAAATCATAAGAGATATATAATGATTATAGAAGATAGGCTCTTATGCATAAGGGAAGGTGTTGCATTTGGAGAGCAGCATTGGCAGTGACAAGTGGGAAGATGTTGCATATGGAAAGGTGTCTTTTAACAGAAACATACAGGGTGACATAAGAGGAATGGTGGTGTGAGAGATCCCCTTGAAATTCCAATTGGAACAGCTATAACTCAACAAGGTCCCTGCTCAACATAAAGCACGCCTGAAAGATCTGTGCACTGAAACATGTAAAGGTGGGCAAGTGGGAACAAAAGGGGAGGCTGAGAAGGGAGAAGGGCTGAGACAAGCCATGGATATAGCCCTATAGCCAGGAGCTCATGGTGGGGCTCAGCCTGGAGAAGGGAGGAATCCAGTTGTGGCTGAAGGGGTTATGGCTGGCACTCCCTTCAGTTGGGAGGAGCAAAGAGATTAGGTGGACATTCCTACAGGTACACAGAAGAGCAAGTGCAGGTGCATGGAAGAGTAACTGCAGTTTTCAGGCCATCAGCATTCTAGGCAGAGAAACAAATCCATAGAGCCCTGCTGCCCCTCATAGCCTCTATTTGCACTTGGTGTCCAGTTACGGAGCACATTACCTGCAAACCCAATAACTTGTACTACAGATTCACTTTTTCCCTGAGCAAAGGGTGTACTCTGCAACTGGTCCTGGATCAAGGCATGAGGGGGGACCCTGGAAAGGTCCGAGGTCACCATTACTGGGAAGGCAAAACAACAAATAAGCTGGCCACTTTCTCCAGAGACCCAACCTCCATGCATCGAGGCTACACTAAGGGCTTCAGGGGACAGCCTTGAGATTTCACAGAGCTAAAAAAAATCTTGTGATTCAACCCTGGCCACGTAGCCTCAGTGGTTAGAGGGTCATCGTGATACGCGTGTTATGTGTTTGATCCCTAGTCTGGGCACATATAAGAATCAACCAATGAATGCACGAATGGGTGAAAGAACAGATGTGTCTAGCTGGTACGCTCTCTCTCTCTTCCTAAAATAAATAAAAACAATAAAAACAACGAAAAAACACTGACTCAGTGTCACCTATCGGAGAAGAAGAGAAAGACCTTTTCGTATTAATCTGCTAGAAAAGCATCACTCATACATAGATGCCTAGACAGAGATGAAATCTGCCAAATACTGTGAAAAACCAAGGTAAAAAGGCAACTCAGGAATAAAAGAAAAGAAAAGAAAAAATATCCAGAAAACAAACTTAAAGCCATGTAAATATGTGATATAAATGACAGAGAATTCAACTTGGTAGTTCTGAAAATAGTCAATGAAATGGGAGAATATATATAGAGGGGCAATTTAATGTGCTCAGAAAACAAATCAAAGAACAAAATTAGTACTTTACCAAAGAGATTAAAACATTTAAAAAGAACCAAATAGAAATTCTGGAGATGAAAAACTCTATAAAAGAGATCAAAATTAGCCTGGCCGGTGTGGCTCAGCGGTTGAGCACTGAGCTATTAACCAGGAGGTGACTGTTCAATACCCAGTCAGGGAACATGCCCAGGTTATGGACTTGATCCCCAGTGGGGGGTGTGCGAGAGGAGGCCAACCGGTGATTCTCTCTCATCATTGATGTTTCTGCCTCTCTCTCCCTCTCCCTTCCTCTTTGAAATCAATAAAAATATATTTTAAAAAAAGAGAAGAGATCAAGATTAAACTAGCAAGCATAGGAAATAGAGTGGACCAGATGGAGAAAAGGATCAGTGATACTGAAGATAGAAATCTAGAAGTGATGCAAAGTGAAGAGAGACTTGAGCATACAAGGAAATGAAAGAACTCTATGAGAACTATCTGACTCCATCAGAAAGAGCAATCTATACTAATAGACAAATATGTAAATTGACAGTACCTCCACGATGCCCACAGCCAATTATGCAAATTAATCTGACAAAGATGGCAGGTCTGTGGGCAGCGTGCACGTGCCAAGCGGCCAGAGGCAGGGTGGGCGTCCCTGGGACCCCGCCTGCTTTGAGCCTGTGGCCAGCAGGTGTGTGTGCTGGTTCCGAGCGGCCGGGGTCCCGGGTAAGCCACTGGAGTGTCCAGTCCTGTCAGCACGGCCTGGGGCTGGCTGGAGTTCGCAGTCCTTTTCATTTGTGCAGCCCCTGGACTGGAAGTGGAAACCAAGAGCGTGGGGAGCACCAAGAATTCTGGGAATCGTAGTTCTGGTGGCAGCCCCTGGACCGGAAGCCCAGAAGCGGAAGCCCAGAGCGTGGGGAGCACCAGGAATGCTGGGGATCATAGTTCTGGCAGGAGACGCGTTGTGGGATCTCCTAGACCCTAGAGCAAAGTGAGCCTGGAGCAAGTTACTGTTGCAGGTGGGGGATGGAGGGAAAGCAAAGAGAGACATAAGAAAAGTAACAGTGTCGAGGAAAAATTAAAGGGAAGATATCCTGCAACTTGTAGGAAATCTCCACCAATGGAGCAAAGAAAAAAAAAGACCTCTATTATTCTGTGAGCACCAAACTAAACTGGGTTGGGGTCTCAGACAATTCGCTCATATGATTGCAAAGACAGACAGAAACTCCTGGATTGGAGAGGGCTCCCCTGAGGGCTCCCAGATTGGAGAGGGTGCAGGTTGGGCTGAGGAACCCACCCCTGTGCACGAATCTTTGTGCACAGGGCCCCTAGTATAAGAATAATAGGCATACCAGAAGAAGAGGGAGAAGGAAACGGAGAGCCAATTCAAACAGGAAAGAGCTAGATCCTCGAATCCAAGAAACACAGACCACCTAGTGACCTCAATACAAAAAGGCCTTCTCCAAGGCACATTGTCTTAAAATTGTCAAAAATTAATGACAAACAGATGGCTCAGTTGGTTGGAGTGTCATCCTGTACACGAAAAGATTGCGGTTTGATCCCCAGTTGGGGCATGTATAGGAGACAACTGATTCATGTTTCTCTCTCATATAGATGTTTCTCTCTCTTTCTCTCCCTTTCCTCTCTAAAAATCAACAACAACAATAATAATAATAATAACCACCACCACCAAGTCCTAGGGTAAGGATTAAAAAAAAAATTAATGACAAAGAAACAATTCTCGCCCTAGCCAGTTTGGCTCAGTGGATAAAGCCTCAGTCCTAGGACTATAGGGTCCTGGGTTCGATTCCTGTCAAGGGCACATGCCTGGGTTGCGGGCTCGATTCCCAGAAAGGTGCGTGCTGGAAGCAGCCGATCAATGATTCTCTGTCATCATTGGTGTTTCTATCTCTCTCTCCCTCTCCCTTTCTCTCTGAAGTCAATAATATATATGAAATAATTCTCAAGGCAGTCAGGGAAAAGGAGAAGAAACCTATAAAGGAAAGCCTATTATCTTATCATTGGACTTTTCAGCAGAAACTCTACAAGCCAGAAGAGAATAGAACCAAATATTCAAACTATTAAAAGAGAGAAATTACAGCCAATAATAACATAGCCAGCCAAATTATCCTTTAAATATGAAGGAGGAATAAAGGCTTTTCCAGACATATAGAAGCTGAGGAAATTTATCACCAGAAAACCACCACTGCACGAAATAATCAAGAGGGTTTTTTTTACCTGAAACAAAGAACAAAAGGTCACAAAACTGTACGTAAGACCACCAAAAAATGTAACAGCATAAACAGGGATAATTTATGACAACAAAAACATAAAGGTATGAAGAGGTAAAGGTATGAATTTGCAAAGGAGGATGGAGATCAGATACATTCAAAAGAAAAAGGACTACTGTATACATGAAACTTTATTTTTCATAAGACCTAATGATAACAACACACAAAAAAACCTAAAACTGACATACTAGTAGCTTACAAAAAGAGGAAACAGAAAGAAGAGGCAGAGTAGCAGATTGGATCAAAAAACAAAACTCAACAATATGCTGCCTTCAGGAGACACATCTAAACTGCAAAGACAAAGTTAGACTCAAAGTGAAAAGGTGAAAAATGATTCTCCAAGTAAATACCATTCACAGAAAAGCTGATGTAGCCATACTTAGACCCGATAAAACAGATTTCAAGAAAACAAAGGTAACAAGAGACAAAGATGGACATTTTATAATAATGATTACTATATCAAAAAGACATAGTACTTTAAAAAAATTTTTTTAAATTGATTTCAGAGAGGAAGGGAGAGGGAGAGAGAGATAAAACATCAATGATGAGAGAGAATCAGTGATTGGCTGCCTCCTGCACGCCCCATACTGGTGATCAATCCTGGTCATGTGTCCTGACCGGGAATCAAACCATGACCTCCTGATTTATAGGGTGATGCTCAACCACTGAGCTACACCGGCCAGGACGACATAATACTTCTTAATATATATGCACTCAATCAGGGAGCAGCAAAATAAATAAGGCAACTACTAACAGAATTGAAGGGAAAAACAGACAAAAACACAATCATAGTTAGGACCTTAATATTCCAGTGACAGCTCTAGATAGATCATACAAACAGAAAATCAATAAAGAAGTATCGGCCTTAAATTAAACTCTACACCAAATGGACATAAATGACATTTTCAGAGCCTTTCATCCCAGAACATCAGATTATACATTCTTCTCTAGTGAATGAGGAACATTCTCAAGGATAGACCACATGTTTTGTCACAAAACTAGCCTCAACAAATTTCAGATTAAAATCACACCAAGAATATTCTCTGACCACATGCTTTGAAATTCGAAATCAACTGCAAAAAGGCAGTAAAGAAACCCATAAGGCCCTAACCGGTTTGGCTCAGTGGATAGAGCATTGGCCTGTGGCCTGAAGGGTCCCAGGTTCGATTCCAGTCAAGGGCATGTACCTTGGTTGCGGGCACACCCCCAGTAGGGGGTGTGCAGGAGGCAGCTGATTGATGTTTCTAACTCTATCCCTCTCCCTTCCTCTCTGTAAAAAAAAAAAAAAACCAATAAAATATATTTTTTAAAAAAAGAAACCCATAAGTATAAACAATATACTACTAAAAAATGACTGGGTCAAAGAAAAAATAAAAGGTGAGATAAAAAAATATAGAGAGACAAACAAGAATGATAATGGACTTATCAAAACTTCTGGGATGCAGCGAAAGCAGTAATAAAAGGGAAGTTTATATTAAGGCCTATCTCAAGAAACAAGAGAAATCCCAAGTAAACAATATAACATTATATCTCAAAGAACTAGAAAAAGAACAAAAACAACCCAAAGTCAGCAGAAGAAAGAAAATAATAAAAAATTAGAGTAGAATTGAATGAAATAGAGAACAAAATGACTATACAAAAAATTAATACAATAAAGAGCTTTTTTTAAAAAAAGACTGATAAAATTGACAAACTCTGGCTAGACTCACTAAGGGAAAAAGAGAAAAGACTCATATAGACAAAAAACCAGAAATGAAAGACAAGTTACCACAGACACTACAGATATACAATAGATCATATTAGAATACTATGAAAGACTATATGCCACCAAATTCAATAACCTAAAGAAACGAATAGGTTCCTAGAAATATATGATCTCCCTAGAATGAATCATGAAGAATTAGAAAATCTATATAGAGCCATCAGTACTGAGGAAATTGTAACAGCTATCAAAAATCTCCCAAAAAATAAAAGTCCAGGACTAGATGGCTTCACTGGTAAATTCTACCAAGTAGTCAAAGAAGATTTGATACCTGTTCTTCTCAAACATTTCCAAAAAATTAGAAGAGGTAATATTTCCTAACACGTTTTATGAGGCCAACATAACCCTGATACCAAAACCTTGCAAGGATAACACACACACACAAAAACTACAGCCCTGGCTGGTGTGGCTCAGTTGTTTGGGCATCATGCTGTGCACCAAAGGACAATGGTTTGACTCCTGGTCAGGGCATATGCCTGGGTTATGAGCTTGATCCCCAGTGAGGTGGGGGGGGGGACATGCAGAAGATGGATGTTTCTTTCACATCAATGTTTCTCTTTCTCCCTTTCCCTTCCTCTTTCTTTCAAATCAAAACAACATGGTATTGGCAGAAAAATAGACACACAGATCAATGGAACAGAACTGAGAGCTCAGATATAAAACCACATGTATAGGTGCAGATGCTTTTTCGACAAAGGAGCCAGAAACACAATGGAGAAAAAAATGCCTCTTCGATAGGTGAGTAATAGGGATTTTACAAGGCTATAGGAAGGAAGTATTTAAGTAAATTTTCTTATAATACATTTAGAGTTTAACTTAACAATCAGAGGATGAGAAAAGAACTCAGCTGATCTGAACTTTATAGCACTTTAAGGAAGAAGAATGTTTCAAGAAGCTAACAGGATAAAAAACTAAATATTTTAGAACAAACTATATCAGTTTCTCATGTCTACTCTGGAATTCAGCCCAAACAAAAATTTAGCCCAAAATTCCTATGCCTTTTTATTTAGAATACTACATAACTTTCATTTCTTTGATACTACATGACATTTATTAGGTTTCAGACACTCTTCTAAGCACTTTCACAAGCTAACTCATTTAATGTTCACAAGCTCATGAAACAGGTACAAGTTTAGCCCCAGTATTTAGGTAAAGAAACAAAAGCACGGAGTGGTTCGTACCTTGTCTAAGGTCACCAGCTGGTAAGTGTTGTAGCTAGGATTTTTACACAGCAGTCTGATTCTAAATTTCACTTTTCTCAGGGACAAATGTTGAAATAGAATATTCCAGTAAACTGTTCAATTAAGCAGAACACTAAACACCTGGCCACTTTCCATTTTCTGAGCATTTTGGTTAATAAAGACTTTTAATGAAGTTTAACATACCCAAGTCTCAAGATAAATTTAATTATAGGAAAACAGAAAAGTATTGTAAATAATCAATCAACTAGGAAACTTTTTTTTCATTTGAACTGAAGATTATTTGTGACGATAAGCATTGTTATCCAAATTAGGAATCAGAGTGAAAGGATGCTGAACAGTCAGTTCATAAAAAAAACAAAAACATTTTTATTGATTTTAAAGAGAGGAAAGGAAAGGGATAGAGAAATAGAAAAATTGATGAGAGTGACATGGATGAGAGAGAAACATCAATTGGCTGTGTCCTGTAGGCCCCCTACTGGGGATCGAGCCTGCAACCTGGGCATGTGCCCTGACCAGGAATCGAACCATGACCTCCTGGTTTATCAGTCCATGCTCAACCACTGAGACACACCAGCCAGGTTGAACAGTCAGTTCAGATGGCAGGTATATGAACTTGGGGGCTGAAAAAAGACCAGGTGTCTAAGGGTTTATATGATCAGCCAATAGTGTCCTCTCCCTAGGAGGGACTCTCTTTCACTTATTTTGCCCACGGTCCTGGGAAAGGGAAGAGGAGGGTCAAATGGTGACTTATTTCAGGTTCCATATCTCTTGGTCTATGCCTCTCAGCCTAATTATTGCCACTGTCAATCTCCAATGTTCCTCTTTGGGCTTTAGCTTTGCTATTTTACCTGAAATGCTGCCTTTGCTCAAAAGGTATATCCTGTTGCCATATTCCACATGAGTCGAAAGAAGATTCATCTAGCAGAATTTTCTTAAGTTTGCCTTTCTTCTCCACAATTTGAGTTGCTTTGCCAAGAAGGCAGACTTTACTATTGTAAAAAAATTTTTTAAATGGTATATATAAAAAAATTGAAAGAAAAAATTAATGTACTGTATTTGAGGAGGTAGGATTATGTGTGATTAAAGTAAATTCTTCTTTCCTGTATTTTCTAGTTGTTATGGTATGTTTTACTTTTATAAGGAGAAAATAAATCTGTTTTAAAGGCAACCCCCCAAACAAACAAAGATACAACCTCAGCCCTAGCTGGTTTCGCTCAGGGGATAGAGCATCGGCCTGGGGATTGAAAGGTCCCGGATTCGATTCCAGTCAAGCGCACATGGCGGGTTGTGAGCTTGATCCCCAGTAGGGGTGTGCGGGAGGCAGCCAATCAATGATTCTCTCTCATCATTGATGTTTCTATCTCTCTCTCCCTCTCCCTTCCTCTCTGAAATCAATGAAAATATATTTAAAAAAAGATACAACCTCAGATAATCACATTAGTTGACATATTAAATTATATAGTATTTACTATCTAAGTGCTACTGATATTTGTATGTGGAAAATAAAGATTTGGGTCTTGGCATACTTAATATTGGATTGTTAATTTCTGAAGCAACTGGTCAATAGATTCAGTTGCTTCAGAGGTCATTAACAAAGGGGATGATTTTGCCTTCTCATCTACTCTGCCAGATCTAGTTCAGACTGTTTAAGTATGGTTAAAGGTGAAGGAGAGTTTCAGAAACAGTTGCATTAAATCTTTTTGGGGGTTAGAATATGTTCTATGAAGCGCTCATCCCTTCCTACTCCAAACACCTCTGCAATGCACTGAATGTTTATGTCTCCCCCAAATTCCTGTGTTGAATATGGGGGAGACAATTCCCAAGGTAACAGTATGAGGAAGTGGGGTCTTTTGGAGGAGATTAGGTCATGAGGGAAGAGCCCTCATGAATTGGATTAGTGCTCTTATAAAAGAGACCACCAGAGAGATCCCTTAGCCATGTGAAGACACAGGGAAAAGGCACAGTCTATAAACCAGGAAACAGGTTATCACTGGACAATGAATCTGTTGGTGCCTTAATCTTGAAATTCTCAGATTCCAGAACTGTGAGAAAGAAAAGTTTTGTTGATATATATATATATATATATATATATATATATATATATATATATATATATATATATATATATATATATCTCCACCTTTAACCTGGACACCTTGTATACAAGGGGGTATATTTTGTGTCATGGGTGAAGCAATGGCTTTTTTCTATATACTGAGTATCTTTATAATAATTTTTACATTCAAGGCAGGAAAATGCACCAGGTTTGACCCACACTGAGTAGGAAGCTGTCAGGGCCTGCTCAATGAGGAATCTTTCTAAGGCTGTCACAGTTAAAAAAAAAAAAAAAAAAAAAAAAGCACCATTTAACATTTGATGCTTTGTATAACTGGCACCTCACCCAGGAGGCAAATTCTACTCCCATTAGGACAGGTACCTAAACTGTTTTCCAGCAGTGAAATGAAATGTCTGACTATTCGTTCCAGTAATTACAACAAACAAACAACAACCCAATAACTGGTCAAGAAGTATATAATTTTGGAGTATACTTTCTAAAGAGCAAGACATTAAAAGTTGCAATAAGGTTACTGAACTTTTTCAAATGACCTAAGACCATGGGCTCTATACTGCTTAAAGTTACTATAATCATTAGCAAAACTAGAAATATTCAGTTGGAAAGCACCAAAAACAAATAAAATAGCCACACCATTCAACTAATCCAATTAAAGATAAGAACCTTACTATTGTCTTTTTAAGACAAAATCATTAGTAAACTAACTTATTAGCCACATAAAAGATCATCTAATTAAGGACATGCCTCACTTTATGCACACTTTAATAAAATGTACATCTTAAAGAAATGTTCAAGATGCTCAAATTCCTCAAAACTGGTGTTTAAACATTCAGGCTGCTGAGTATCAGCTGTTACAGTGTCACTCAGAGAAGTGGCACGATGCTTCGGGTTTATTATGTAATTATTCAGTCATAGGAAAGGGAGGAACAGAGTCCTGACAGTTTCAAAAGTATAGTTTGAAGACTGTCAAGTATGAGAAAAAAATCCAATGATCTGGAAAAGAGGATAAGGTGGAAGATTAGGAAGAGTGAAATAAGAGTCCTAGAGAGTGAAAAGTACCATTACATTTAAAATGTACTACAAGAAGAGTATTCCCAATATTAGGACATTCAACATATGACCAACTTGGCTACTATATCTAAATTATTCTTTCTTCAATAAAAAGTGTGTTTCAGTATATCAGAATTAAAAAATATCCTTCTTGTCATATATTTGGATTTAATCTATAAGTTAGAGGAAAACAATATCTTTATAGAAATTTATGTCAATATTGTGGGAAAACATCTGTTTTATAAAGCAAGAAATGCCAATTTAAGAGGTACCAACAGAATAAACATCCAAATCTCAATATAGGTGTCATTTAACAATGCCATTCTCTTTGTTAAAGGACTATATGTTGCCATATTATCCCATTTCTTCTAGCACTTTCAGAGGAAAGCACAGTCGATTCTGCAAGCTGAGAGAACTAGGACAATATAAATTGATGGCTCAGGCACATCCTAGAGCAGTGGTTCTCAACCTTTCTAATGCCGCGACCCTTTAATACAGTTCATGTTGTGGTGACCCCCAACCATAAAATTATTTTCGTTGCTACTTCATAACTGTAATTTTGCTACTGTTATGAATCGTAATGTAAATATCTGTGTTTTCCGATGGTCTTAGGCGACCCTGCTAGTGGTTGAGACCCACAGGTTGAGAACTGCTAGCAGGGTCGCCTAAGACCATCGGAAAACACAGATTTTTACATTACGATTCATAACAGTAGCAAAATTACAGTTATGAAGTAGCAACGAAAATAATTTTATGGTTGGGAGTCACCACAACATGAGGAACTGTATTAAAGGGTCTTGGCATTAGGAAGGTTGAGAACCACTGTCCTAGAGGGTTCAAAGAATATTCTATTTTTAACTCTCTTTCACTTCAACAGAGAAGTGAGCAAGGAAATAGCGTGTTCAGCAGAAAAGTACTGCCTAGGCTGTAACAGGCTAGTTTTATTTTATATAGGTGACCTGAACTAGCATTTGTGTTAAAGGAAAGCATTCTTAATATGGATTAGATATAATTAGAAAGATAAAAAGAATTGAAGAACTACTTAGTCAGAATAGCCATAAACCTAAGGTTTATTAAATTTTATGATGAAATATTTTTGAAACTAAACTTGTATAGCTGAAGCAATGTGAGGGTAATTTTTTTGAGGAGCCATTTTGCCAACTTTAAATTTATTGGCAAGTAGGTATTTACAGGACAATTTAGAAGAACTGCTTCCAAATAATCAAATCCTCAAGTTTTTGAGGGTTCATGATCTGTATTATGTCTGTGGCACTATCTTAGTGAGCAGGCAAGTTGAACTAGCCCCTTAGGTGAATTTGGAGGAAGACACACATGACAGCAAACCTTCACTATTCTTTCTCCTCTATATCACCCTTTGGACTCCTGCCTCTGTGCCTGAAGTAAACATAAATACAAACACCAAAAAAAAAAAAAAAAAAAAAAAAAATCTAATAAAAACAGCCACAGAGATTACAGCTCACAGCTATAATGACAGTCCTATGGAAGAATCTATACAACTCAAGAAAATCTATGGGTACTTACCAGATACATTTGGCTCCAGATTTCAGTGGCGGCAGGTTAATGGAGAAGGGAAAAGGGAAATAGGTGGATTGGTAGGTATTATACAATGTCTGAATCTGTGCTGGTCATACAATACTAAGAAATGCTCACAGAATCAATGGAAAAACAATAGCCAAGACTACCAAATGTAATAATATAAATACAAAATTTCTATTCCTATTATTCCCATCAAAAGTTGTCAGTAAAAAAAATGATTTTGTGCCCAGAGTCCCTACTTGCCATAGCCAAGTCTTTATTATTAGCACCCCTCCCCTGCTTAACCAACAGGACCCTTTCTTCCTTGCATGCCTCTCACATTCTAGTTAATTTAAATTTGCATCTTGTAATACTGCCAGTATTCTGTGCATCTTAAAGACTGTTTATCCTAAAATGTTCCTTCTACACCAAGCATGTCAAACTCAAAGGCTAACATGGGCTAAATAAATAAACAAGGCATGCGGCCCGTGGGCCCCGAGTTTGACATGCTTGTTCTACACAGTGCAGTTCATCAGGACCCTACTATAGTCTGCAGGTAATAAAACTTAATCAGTTTGGAACCACATGGTTCTGTGTTATGTGAAAAGCTGAAACTGAAGATATAATGCATTTATATTCTTTGAATTTATCAACTGGTTGCAAAACTAAAATGATATTTAGTTTTACAGAGTCATTTTGCTTCCCATATGCATACAATATCACAGTTTAGAAAAAACACACAAATGGAATTATATCCCTGGTCAGAGCCCAAGTAGCTTCAAATGATTTTAGGTATCTTATTTTATGGCATGCTTTAATGCATAATAATCCTAAAAAGTTATAAAGCAATAGGAAAAGAGACATATTTGACTTTTGCTAATGAGTTTGGCATACTTAAGAAATTAAACTTAAAAAAAATTTTTTTTATTGATTTCAGAGAGGAAAGTAAGAGGGAAAGAGAGATAGAAACATCAATGATGAGAGAGAATTGTTAATTGCTGCCTCCTCCACCAGGGATTGAGCCCACAACCCAGGAAGTACCCTGACTGGGAATAAAACGGTGACCTCCTGGTTCAGACATCGACAGTCAACCAACTGAGCCACACTGGCTGGGCAAGACATTAAACTTTTAAGAAAAGCTCCAACCAAAATGAATCTGCCACACAAATCTGCTTTGGAAAAGAAATTTAAGCAATAGCTTTCACAGATTTTTAATTAAGCCAAGGTTGTCATTTAAATTCAAGTCCCTATTGCTGAGTATGATGCATGATTAACCGGTATTACAATTACAGGAAAATATAAGCAAATGTTAATACCTTAATACAGCAATAAAAAAAAAAAAGAAAAATATAAAAAAGCAGTGGAAACCTGAGTAAAAAGAAGCCAGGAAGCAGCTGAAAAAGAGACCGGTTCACTGTGAGAAATGTAAACCTCTCAGACAGTGTTACGGCCCCGAATCCAACAGCTCAGGAACAAGGCCAATTATTGCAAAATATTAAACATATATGGTGAAGCTGCAAACTTTTCAAAAGAGTCATAAGAATGAAAGCAGCTAGAAAGAAAACAGCCAGGGCCTCACAAACCTAAAATCTTTGCTATAATCACTACCTGCAGAAGAAGGTTTCTTTATAAGTAGAAAGCAAGCTTCTTAAATGTATTATACTTTACAGTTTCCAAGCTGTAAATTTTATGATAAAGACTTAGGATAACAAATCCTTATTGTAACTGGCAAGTAACCAGATCTTTTGAAACTGTTGCTTATATGACTCAGTTCTTCATAGTAAGTCACTTGCAAACCAAGTCTTCGATATTCCTACCTTTCTGAACTAGAAAAGACTCATAAGATAGACACACAGAATCATGGAATTTTAGGGTACACATAGGCTTCAATAGAAAACACAGTAAAACTCCCTTACTTGGAAAACGAGTAAATTGAAACCCAGAGGCTTTAGGTGATACACCTAAAAGGAGTTAAAAATAAATGAGGGCTGCCAGGATTGACTATTTTGTATTCTTTCACGTCATATACTACATTGTCCAAAGCCTTATGTAGCCAGAATTTCTTCTGCTTCTGTTGATAGAGGTTGACTACCTTGTTTTGAATGACCAGAGTAGTTCCAAGTTCATAACGAAAGATTTGTTTATTCATTGGTAGTGTCAGTACTAATTTCAATTCAGTTCCCATAACAGACTGGTGGTTTACTGACAAGGAGACCAATAACTGCTGTGGTCCTCTGGCACACACATGGATAAAAGACCAAAGCATTTAATCGTTTCTCTGTCTCCAAAAGGGAAAATAGTGAAAATCCTATAATTCATTGCCCATACCCTACTTGGTCTAAGAATAGTTGATTCAATTGTTAATTTATGGCAAAAATTTCTTTAAAGTTATATACAAACATTTAAAAATTATTTATTTGTGCCTCAGTGAAGAAAAATTGTTCCAAATCTATCAATGCTTTTATTATTTGGATGAATAATTAATTCACCCTTTCAGGCAATAAAAGAAAACAAAATGCTTAACTAAATGTTTGAAGAAAAAAATGTTCAGATGTGACAGTTTTTAATTTTAATTAGTTAGGGATGATAGGATGTAGGGAAATACAAGGAAAAAAATAAAAAAAAGAAAGTCTGATGCTTACATATAAAAATGTAAATTATTGAGACAGAAATTGCTATAAATCTGTGAAAAAAATCAGAAACAAAAAACTGCCTGTCCATTTCCCAATGCATTTTACTTTTCTATTAGGATACCTACAAACATAAATGCATATTTTCTATAAGTTTTGACTAAAAAATAAGCATTAGCTAACTAAAAAAGTCTTTAGATTATAACTTTTAAAAATATTAAAATCCTACAAATTCTATAAAAAGGTTCAATATAATTACTAACACAATACTTGGCACTACCAAACTTTTCTTTCAAGGGAAATTTCTATTGTACTTATTGGCATAACAAAATTTCTTTCCCTTTCAGATAAGGATTTTTTGAGGATTTATTTCTCTTTTCTTCTTCGAAATAAATGAGATTCAACTAACTTAAGCTGTAAATTAAGAGGACACTACATAAAATAACTGGGAGGACCAACTCTAGTTATAAAGTGTTATATTATGACCAAACACAATGTCAAAAACTATTCAGACATACACTGAGTAGCCAGATTATTATGATCTCTGAATGCACAATAATCTGGCCACTGAGTGTATATATATAATACATTAGAGGCCCCAGTGCATGAATTTGTGCATGGGTGGGGTCCGGCCAGCCTGGCCAGGGGGAGGGGACATGGGGGGTTGGCCGGCCTGCCTGCTGGTCGAACTCCTGGTCGAGGGGACAATTTGCATATTAGACTTTTATTATATAGGATATACACTGAGTGGCCAGATTATTATGCGTTTGGAGATCATGATAATCTGGCCACTCAGTGTATTCTCTCTTGTGCCTATATTATCCAGCTGCAATCTAATTTACTTACTGTTTTCTTCCTTCTCACCATAACTAGCATTAGAAAAAAACCCCAAATTAAAATATGACTGATGATAAACACATGCTGTCATACACATATTTGGCCTTCAATTAGGAATGTCATTTTCAGTTGTTTTCCATTAAGTGGGAATATTTCTTGCAGGGATGCATTTGTATAAGCTCACTGGTCCCATCTGTGACTAAAAGTTTTAATTTTGTAGGCAATTTGACAAAAATTTAGTCATGAAAAAGAAGAAACTAATTAGCTCACACAAATGCAGAACAAAGGATCTTTGATTGCCTCATTAATAGGGTGTACTAACAAACTGTTTATTAGTCACACACAAGGTGCTTGAATGGAGGATGTGAAGGTAAATTTCTTTTTTTATTATCCTGGCATCAGCTATAATCAGTATTATAATTTTCAGAGAAAAAAAAATCAAGACCAAAACAACATAAGTCAGTCACTGAGTTTCTAAGAAAACTTGGAAACTAGTTTCTATAAGAACAAAACAATAATGTATTAAACCTAATGAGCAGTTTCACAACCAATGTTTCTATGTATAAAGAACAATTTTTGATGCCTTTAAAAATGACAGCATATATTAGTTTACATTGTAAGTGGACTGTATTTATTAACCTTCAGGAACTAAAGAGTCATATTGGAGACAGAGGGCAAATTCGAAGTTGGCTAAAAGGACCAATACTTGTACGCAACATCCTTTAGAAGAATATCTGTCACACACACAGTTCAGGGATAGTAACACACAAAAAGGAAGAACCTACATACGAAGTATAAGACAACTCCTAGGAGCAACAGATTAAGGACTGGAACTTCTGTAGGGATAATAAGTATGAGGCCTGTCTTGTAAAGGAAGTTGGTAAGTCAAAATGATCATTGAAGATTGCACAAGTGATGAGAAGCAAAAACACTTCTCTTCAGATTGTGTAGCGCAGGAGTCTTCCTTCAGAAACTGCAGTTCCCTTCAAGAGCTCTAAACAATATCAAGAGCAAAAAACTGCCTAAGTGGAGGTGAGGGATTATGTGGCCTCACTGAGTCACACTGAAAGTCTGAGAACCTCCAATGAGCCAAACAGCCAAAAAGGTTCCAAAGAAACCAATAAAAATTCTACTTCAATACCTAGAATTATGAAAAGCTGAAAAAACAAAAAAAACCCTTATTCAACATCCAGGGCAGAAGTATACATCTAGGTGGGAAGCGTGTAGAGAAATGAGTTCAGTAAAATAAGATAGTTTTATATATTGAGATCAATTGTTTTCATTGAATGCTTAAAAAAAAATCTTTTGAGTTTTAATATATTTGATATGCTTAGTATTAGATTGCATTTGATTTTAAAAGACCTTTCACTATACAACCAGCAAACTGAAAAACAAAACACAAACACAGATATTTAAGACTATCATTTGTTTTAGAAGCATTCCTACTGACACTGAGACATAAAAATTTTTCACTCGGCTAGAGTTCTCAATCAAATTTAGGTTCAGGAGACATTTTAACTTGCCTAGCCTCTCTATTGTTGTTACCATCAGTGGGTTACCAGGCTGCAAAGAAGGCTTCAACTACAATGGCAGTGAGCACCAGGAAGCTGCTCACCATACTGCTCAGCCTGATACAACCTGCTCATCATGGCTCCCTACCCTTTAGCATAAAAACCTAACCATGTGGTATTTGCTAGCAGGTGCTAAGATTTTCCCACTCTTTTACATCACAGGTTTGCATATTCATATGTATGTATATATCTGAGACCCTTGATAGACTGAGTGTGGCAGTATCTTATAAGTAAGACTTGAAATAAAGCAGGATGAAAAAAAGCAGTACCTGAGCACTAAGAATTAATGACAGAAATACTACTCACCTGTCTGCTGTGTGGTCTGTAGCAGTGGATGGTTTAGATGTGAATTGTAATGGACAGAAGGGATTGGGCGATACTGAGGTTGACTGGAGTGATAGTGGCCTGGAGCACAATAACAGGCTGGCATCTAGGATAAGTATCGAGAAAAAAAAAATCAATTTTACTTGCAATAAAATCTTTTTCTGTGATGCGCATCGGAGTATAATTAAGTAATAATTCCTTTCAACACCAATCATCTGAAAACTGTTTTTCTTAGCTTCAACTGAAAAATTTTTAAAAAATTTCAAACATACAATATAAATACTTCCACCAATCAGATTTAGTAGTTCTTAAATTTTTTTTGGTCATATTTGTTTCAGATTCTCCTCTCTTTTACAAGACCAAACACTACTGATATAGTTGAAGGATCACTCCAATATTGTCTGGCTGCACATTCCACAAAAAAACCATTATCCTATAGTTAGAATATATTATTCCTATAAATGTTTTAAAATGTCTAATATCTCTCTCTCTATATATCTGTTACCCCATGTCTAAATTGTTGAGAATTTAACAAATTTACATTTATGGTACTCTACTAATAAACTTCATGCAACTTATTTTGCAATTAATATTGTTTATGAGACTTTTCTTGGTTTAAACGTACCGCTAGCTCATTCAAGTTAAATGCTGAATAGCAATCATATATAAATAAGACACTTTATCCATTCCCACATTAATGCACAGTTGAACTGGTCCCATTCCTTAACTTTTCTTATGCAAATTAAAATACCAATACAATTTTATTTGTCAACTAGAGGCTTGGTGCATGAAATTCACACATGGGGGGTAGAGGGTGGGGTGGGGTCCCTCAGCCAGCCTGGCCTGCACCCTCTCGCAATCCGGGACCCCTTGGCCGATCCTGCAAGGAACCCTGAGGGATTGGGCCTAAACCAGCAATCGGACATCCCTCTCGCAATCCGAGACCGCTGGATCCTAACCACTTACCTGCCTGCCTGCCTGATCGTCCCTAACCCCTCTGCCTGCTGGCCTGATTGCCCCTAACCGCCTCTGCCTGCCAGCCTGATCACCCCTAACTACCTCTGCCTTGGCCCCTGCCACTGTGGCTTTGTCTGGAAGGAGGACCGGACGACCAGAAGATGTCCGGTCGACCTGGTCTAATTAGCATATTACCCTTTTATTAGTATAGATTATGCCTTAATAAAGGTGGAAAAAATGCCAGTAAGACTAACTTGATTTACTTTTCCTTTCAGAGCTATTTATATCTGCTTTGAATTTCTCTTAAAGTAATCTCATCTAGTTTGGGGTGAAGAATAATCCAGTGATG